>NC_082674.1:3365000-3965000 GCF_025265405.1 Mesoplodon densirostris
ACAGACTGTTTCCAGTTGTCAGTGTTGTTAATAGTTCTGCTCTATGATGAAACTGAAAAAAAGAAGTTTCCCTTCTAAGAGCTAGTTGGCAGCTTGCCTGGGAAAGGCATGCCAATATCTCCTCGGCCATGTCTCTGGGCTCCTGCCAGCCCAGACTGCATACTTCATGGGTCGTTCACCTTCACTCCTTCATAAAAGTACTGCCTTGTCAGAATATCATGTTCATAATTCGTGGCCTTCCAGATAAAATCCCAAGTCAGCTATCAAAGTTTGCTTTAGGTTTATTTGTTTGTTTAAAATTTTTATGGAGGCCAAATGCCCTCAATCCATTTATCTCATCCATACTCTCTTGACCACAAACCTGTGTGCTGAGCCCACAAGGGCCAAAAAGGAAAAGATGTTGATACTTTCTCAGAGCCAGAGGCACTCAGGACACCTAGGCTGCTCACTCCATAAGTCAGTCCTGTGCTTTTGAGATAACAGAGTCATGTTTCATCAGTCTTACTCATCCGGCCTCAGTGTTGGAAGAGCCATTTCTCAGTGCAAGAGTGATGCTGTTGAAATAAAATTCTTCTCCGGCTACATAAAGTCTGGCATATATTTTCCTGGCCTTCAACAATCTAACTCTATTTAGTTACTATAAAAAATCGAGAATTATTGGTAAGATAAAGGAAATCTTTTAAAAGTTACCATTCTCGGTATATAAGATAAAATGGTAGGAGAGCTGTAATGTGTGTGCATTTGTATAAAACTTAGGATCCCCTAGGTTAGTAGGCCCTCATTTAGCAAAACAGTATATCTCTGTATGTGGAAATGTAAAGAGCCAATTTATGTTGTGTCACAAATTCTTTATAATATCATAATTTATTTAGACAGTTTGTTTTCTAGACTCTAGAGGAATTATATAGAGGATAGAATAAGGAATTAATTCTATCCATGAAGAAAGCAATGTGAGGTGTTCTTACTCAAGAGCAGTTATTCAGGAAGTTATTGTCAATGAATCAATATGTTACTATGATCACTTCACAGTATGCTTAACAACAAAGGAAACAAAATAGTAAAGTACATTTTAAAAAATGTATTGGTGAAAAGATTATGGGCTTTGCCATCAGACAACAAGGATTTGAATTGCAACTTTTCCGCTTCTGTATTACACAGGTGAAAATATTTCACCTCTCTGAGCCTCAATATCATCTGTATAATCATGTTATTATAAGATAGAAGGATTAAGAGAAATCATGTATATAAATGATCTAGAACTGTGTCTGGCACAAGTAGGTGTTCAATAAACATAATTTACCGACCACTTTTTCCTGGATCTCAATTTCCTTGTCACCAATATGTGGGGAATATTTTCAAATACAGGGAGGTTTGTGAGGATTAGATGATTCATGTCAATGCTCTTGTGTTGTACCAGGGAAATAGTGTATGGATGCTGTGCACCAGCTGCTCAATTCTCAACCCTTCCACCCCCATCCTGCTGGGTACTGCAAAGATTAGAAAGTGAAAACTGGACTCTTTGGTCTGTTTGCAACTGAGTTCTGGTCGCCCTTGCAATGTGGAACAGTGAAATAAAATGGAGGTGTCTACTTGTCACCTTGACCTGCTTCTGAGATTTTAGCAACACTGTCAAGGTGAGAAGTCTTTCTGCAGGGCATACACTCGTCATGCTCAAGCTTCTCAGTGATGAGAGACAGCTGCTCCGTGACCCCCATGGTGCACACCTCTGGTTTCTAGCTGCCCCGTTTCCTAGATCACAACTCTGATCTTTGAACTTGATGGTTTTAGTAATGGTCTTACAGGAATCAGATCAGTGGTGTGTCCCTTGTTTTCCATTCTGTGATACATTCCTGGAGACCCACTAAACGTTTTTTCCAAAACAGTTTTTGAAGCACTGAATTTCTTCTAAGACTTTATTTTCTATTTAAATCTCTGCATTTATTTCTATTTCCTGTACAGGGTCCTAAGTGACCCCCAATTGGTCTTTAAATGATATTTCTCTGTAGTTTCCCTTGACTTCAAGGTAATTACCTTGTAGCTGGGAGTGGATGCCCAGTGTGGAGGGTGAGAACACATGAAACTTACCAAGAAAAGTCCAAGTCTGTCTGTGAGTGATTTCAGGTGGCTACATGGCCCACGATAGTTGGGAGCCATGGGAGAAGGAAGGAGACAGAACGTGACAATGTGATAAAAGGGGACTGAGCCTGGTGAGGGGCTTTAGTGGAGCAGGTGAGAAAACGAAAGGAGGACTTTCTCCTGTCATGACACAAAAACATTCTCCCACTGTGATTTGAGCAAAGAGAAACACAATTCTTCACAGATAAACAGGAACACTTGAGAAGAGAGAGTGAGAATATTTGGTCCTGTTTCCACAGAGTTTATAGTAAAAATTACTGTGATATTAGGTGCGTAGACTGAATTCCAGGGTTCCTGGAACTCAGAAAGCAGTCATTCACCTCCTGGGATGCTGTACATTGGGAATTGGGAATGAGAGTGGGGCTGGGTTACTGGTAAATATGATGAGAAATAGCTGAGTGACTATTTTAGGATCAACATAAATCAATTTGATTTATTTTCTTTTTCCAACTTGTTTGGCAAACAAACAAACAAAAAACACCTCTTTTTATGGTTTTTAAAGTTATGCAGGAGGGTATTTCACTCCATCCTCAACATATGAATGGTCAGTTACTGCATGGCATGACCATTCTCAAAGAGTCCTTTATGCAGACCTATGGAAACAATTTGCATTTAATGATACAAAGTACACTTTAAAAGAAATGGCCAGAAGTCATTAAGGAGTCTATAGGATGTACAAAGAAAAACAGGAATAGAAAAACTATAAAAATAACGTAGCTATTACATTAAGATCTCAGCCAACTTTTCAAATGAGATTAGAAAATAGATTCTCTTAATTTTATGGCAGTCTTTTCATTATGTTGCTCCCCAATGTCTTTATAAGAGAAAAGGGCTTTGTACATTAGATTGTCTTATTACAAATTTCCAACAGGATGTATATTCTTTGTAGCCCCTTATTTTTCTGTGACTAGTCCTTGATGAACAAGCAGTGGGTGGGCTGGGTAAGTTTACATAAGACCCAAACTAAAATTTAAAACACCTCAGTGATTTTACCTAAAATGACTGCTACATGCACATCTAGGACTTCATTTGCAAAGAGGAAAACATGTTTTGCAAGTTGGGGCAAAAAAAGTACAAGCTCAAATTACTATTATGAAAAATATTTAATGTAAAGCAACATGTACCCCAGAAATCACTGACTAGTTTCCCTTCAGTACTTAGCATGTTCTTCTGAAATACACCGTTTTATTTACCAAAGGCTACAACACTATCTTATGCATCATTGACAAGCAAATTTAAATTTCTTTCTATTGTACGTAATAGTCATAATAGCTCATATTTGATTATTGTCTTTTTTTCTTTACTACTGTGTGCAAAGTGGCTTTTTGGCAGGTTAGGAGTTGTTAATTTTTTTCTGCATGCACTTTCTCCCCTTCAGGGAAGTTTTATTTGCGGTTTTGCCTGCTCAGCACTTCCTTGTATTTGTTGAGTGCTCAGGTGAACAAAGCCCTTAGCTGAGGAAGAATCACCTGAGAGGTGTGATGTTTGTTGGCTACTATACCATCCTAAGAGGCATCTCTGGGATTGAGTGAAGTGGGAAATACATTGTCTTTTGTCATTATAGTTATTTGAAGCTTCTGGAATCTTCAGATCAAAAAGGTAGGAAATTAAATTGCTTCCCCTAAACGCTTTACAAGCTAGGTCTTTTAATTTTACTTTCTCCGTTTCCTCTATACAGACTCTGCAAGGAAGTATTTACCTATTTATTTCTCAGATGACAAAACACAGATTCGTCAGGGCAGATTTTTTTTGTGGCCATGTACTTCACGTACAGGTAAGGGTGTGGCTGAGAATTTTTTCTTTCCTTTTTTTCCTCCTGGCTCTCAAATCCCTTTTGTTTCTCTTTAGTGATAGCTATATAGCTGTCAGGCTAAAACCTGTAGGTTGTTTTGGGAAATATTGGAAGAGAACAAGTGCTAACTTCACCAGGGCAAAAAGTGGTAGCTATAAATCACTAAACATTTACCTGGGCTAAATCTTCTGTGTCATTTACAATTTATCACAACCTTCAGAGCAGTTTTGTACTGGCAGATGTTTAACTACAGCTCTTTAGAAAAAAAAATAGTATTTGCCAATTTCTGTGGTGCAAAATCCCCAACCATGGCAGAATTCCATCTCCCAGTGTGAGGTCACAGAAGGCAGAGTCTGGAAGAGATGCACATAGTGGCTCCTGGGACATCTGGAACCTGGACTCCAGCAAAACACTGCCTGGAAAGTCGTTACTGCTAATCGCCCCATTTCACAGGTGGGGAAACTGAAGGTGGAAACATCTGGCAACTCTCCCGAGGTCACATATTAGAAAGTAGCATTGCTGGGGATGGAAACATGGACTATCTGATTCTAAGGCATTTAAGCAGCTTCGGCGACGATTAAACTGTTATAACTGTAGCAAGAAGCTTATTTTTCTACTTATGTATAAGTTTATCAGCATACTATTAAGAAAGACCGAACAAGAGGAGCTGCCTCTCTCACCTAGCGGGTAAAATGTGTGTGATTTTGGTTTGCTTGCTTTGTTTTTTGCTTTGCTTTATTTTCCTTAAAGGTTGTTTCTCCCCATCAACAAAATCGTGCAATCTTATGGACAAGGTAGTTACAACCTTCTTAGAAATCTAGGTAAAATACTAATTGCACAGTGGGAAGAGTCGGTTAGCCCTGGAAGGTGGGCGTCGGTGCAATAGGATTCTGTTCCTCTGCCCAGTTGCAGAGCCTGCTCCAGCCCCAGTATTCTGCTGAACTGTGGACAGAAAGGCTTACAGGGATGGGAGCTATGGTACCAGGATGAATACAGCACCTTGCAGAGAGGTCACTTTTTCCAACCAGTTTATTATTGGAACTGTTTCTCTTCTTATGAGTCCCTGTTGTTGGAAAGGAGCCTAATGCTTTCTGTAAATCTATTTTTCAGGAAACACGGAAACAGAAAAGTACTCAAGCTTTATTTAAATGAAAAGTGCTGGGTATTTGCCTGTAGTTAATCTGATTTTGAAAGGGTAGTCTTTTCCCAGTATAGACAGAGAGCTTGGCTTCAGTGGGTGGATATTTTTCCTGTTTGTTTTTCATATTATCTGGTGTTAATACCTTCAAATATACCTTGAAACAATTACCTTAATTAATAAAAATGTTATTTTAGTTTTCTTTGCTGTTTACCTCATGAACTATTTGTTGTGTAATCTGATACAGATTACATGTATTACAGAATACATGATACAGATTCATAAAAATAAACCAAGAGGATTAAACACACATGGATATCCGGGTCTCCCCATCTCTTTCACACATAAACACACGCACACCCCACTTACACACAGGCCTGTGCACACACACCTCTTCTAACTTTGAGATAAAGCTAAAAATACCTGCTGTTTGAAATCACTTCCAGTGGTGCTTAAAAAGGATGTTTCCCACCGAGATCAAAGATGGTCCTTCTTCTCTGTTGAATCAGGGCCTTTGCCTTGGCTGTCAGGGTGCAGCCATGACTCCTGGGAGAGCAGAGCATAGAGTGTGTATTTTGGGCTCATTTAAGCTAGGTTTTGTTTAAAAACAATCTTTTCCAAAGCTATTTATAATTCTTTGGCTGAGAATAGTGCAACTTTAGTGTAAGTAGATAGTAAAAGGAAGCAATTCCATTCTGTCGTGCAATGATCCTTTTTAAAAAAAGGAAGGACGCACGAGATTAGAAGTCAGAAGTTCAGAAGTCCTGGTGGGCACTTCTTACATTGCTGTTATATGTTATGGGGCTGCAGATATGTTACTTACCATTCCTGCGTCGTAATGTCCATATGTCTTTGCTCATTCTCATTTGTATATACCCACAAGAATGGGAAATGATGTGGGGCTCTCAAGTAGATTATATCATATAAACTGTAAGTAACTTGAAGATACTTCTCAAACTGCAAGTATACATCCTCCAAAGGTTCTGATTCTCTGGTGTGAGGGCATGTTTGCCCCCCCCATCCTTCTGCCTACACGTATGTAATGGAAATTACTGAATTTTCTCTCCAGGGTCCTTTCCAGCCCTGAAATTATATGACTCCAAAATTAACTCACTCCTCTGAAACGTACATGAACATCATTTGATCACTTGGTCATAATAGCTTGTCCATCATATTCATGAATGAAGAAGCCTCTCTAATGGTTTTTCACATTTTATATAGTAGCTTCCATACACTAAGTGCTTA
Source organism: Mesoplodon densirostris (assembly GCF_025265405.1). Taxonomy (NCBI): domain Eukaryota; kingdom Metazoa; phylum Chordata; class Mammalia; order Artiodactyla; family Ziphiidae; genus Mesoplodon; species Mesoplodon densirostris. Next base: position 3,371,312 of record NC_082674.1, read on the forward strand.
TAATATGCCAAATACCTGGCTAATCTTTTCACTCATATCATCAATTTTAAAGTCACTGAATTATCAAAATAACCTTATGAAGATGTATTATTTCCTTTTTATGGGTAAGAGAACTAACAGTGAGTAGATATCACTGACATTAAGTGGAAGATTCATATCTGTAGATCCTTAGAATTCTTCATATTATTCACTATATAAATTCTATATAATAAACACATTCAAATCTCTTTGAATTTAATAAACATACATGTATTCATATATAAGATTAAAGTTCAATGATTTTTCAGTTAAAAATAGAGTTCTAAGGCTTTTACTTAGTTTGAACCTACCAAGAAAGTAACAAATTTGCCCTTCAATCTAGTTATCTATTTAAAAATAATGTTTTCTTAGTCCTTAGTAAAAGGACTTTTACAAAAGAGTTATAAAATTCAAGAAAGATAAACTGAATCCTCCATAAGCCATCACTTATATAATCAGATAACCTTTACTTAATAATGTATCATTTAAAATCCAAAATGATTTATAGTTATATACAAATGTTTACATTTTTAATTATTTTTCTAGTATTAACAAAAATTTACCTTCCCTAAATCACCATTCAAATAATAATAAAAGGAAATACACAGATATAAATCAATGGGAGGTGCATACAATATGGATTGAAAGACAATGAAGAAATACAAAACACATCACATTATATTAGCATTCAGAGTTTAGAGAAAAATTCACCTGGGATAGGATCCCAGCTGGGACATGCACATCATATTGAGGGTGAGTTTCCTCCTGTCTAGAATGAAATGTAAGTGCCTAGTATAGTTCCTACCTTTTATCACATATGAACAATCCATCTCTTCCTCTTACTCGTGGGATGGTAATGTGGGTATAAAATTTATATAGAAACACTTTATATCCAATAATCTTGCTTTCATCAAACCAGACATATGCTTACCATGACTACTGCAAGCAGAGCGTATAGGAGAAACAAAAAGCAGTAAATAAAAAAGCAAGGACCTTGGGGATGTGGAAGTAGATAACAACCATCTAATTGAACCTAAGACATCAGCTTAGAGGCACCTGGATGAGTTTGTGCAGTTGGCACCCTGGTCTCTGTACCTATGGAACCATTATGGGAATTTCTCAATGTAGATGTACCCTCTGTGTGAGGAAGACCAATTTTTCATATACCTTAAGCTTTGAGATCCTTTGAGATGGGGGTGATATTGGTTTTCCAAAGATAAGTGACCAAGCGTATTGTGCGAGGGAGAGGAGGAAGAGCTTGGAAGCTTTGCTGGAGGAGAGCACGCTGCTGAATCCCTCCTTGCATCCTAGGAGGCAAGATTTCATCTTTTAACTGGTGAGGGTGTTAGCACGTAGCCAACCTGGTTTACTTCCTGGCAAGGTCTAAATGCTTACTTTTGATGCTAAATTAAAAACAAAAAGTTGTCTACCTTTCTACTTTAGAAAGTAAATATAAAATATATTATTTTATTGTTTACTCATTCTGTGGTCACTAGATTTTCAACAAAAGTGAAGAGAAATGAAAGAGGAGAGAAGTTTGTAAAATGGATTTTTTGGTCAAGTTTATTATTTTTATTATTATTATAGTTCAATGTTTCAGAAAGTGATTCAATTATATATATGTATATACATATATATGTATTCTTTTTCACATTCTTTTCCATTATAGGAAATTATAAGATATTGAATATAGTTCTCCCTGCTGTACAGTATTTAAGACTTCTCTATTTGGCATAGAAAGGTGATATAAAGGTGACATTCGATAGCATCTTGAAAGTTCTTTAGAACTCGTCTCTATGCTATATGTAAATTTTAAATGTAAAAACTTATTTCATTTTAAATTTAAGATTGACCTGAATGTCATGTGTCTCTGGAAAATATTGGCATATATGGTTAGTTGTTATTCATTGAAATTAATTCACATTCCTTTCTGAAATTGTTTTTCTTCTATTCTTCAAACTGTAGACCACAAATCTCTGATGTCTACCAATTTTGTACCTAAAGATGTATAATCTATTGAGTCATGCACTTTTGTCTTGCCACTTATAAAAAATAAAATAAAACAAACTAGTAGGCTCTCACTAACTCCATTTTACATTTTTTTAACTTGCCTGAAATAGAGTTGTCATCCAAGCCTAACATGTCATTGTTGAATTATTTGGGGGGAAAGTCCCCCAATGAGATGACATGGAAATTTGGCACTGGATCAGCTTGTGACCTTTAGTCTGACTATGTGTTACCACCAAATGCACAGAAACCACCTGGGGCAGGGGCAGGGGAGCCGGCCTCATGCAGTCTTTCTTGAGAAGGTTCCTAATTGCCCACTGTAGTTTTGCATCTTCTTTACCACATTTAAACAGCTCTTTACTTCTGCTTGAAAACTCTCCTATTTGACTTTTTTCTTTTGTTTTTTAAAATTGTCTTACTTAGCACATTAGTTCATTGTCTCATTAGCACATTTTATTTTCCTTGCTTTTTAACTATTTTGCTGTCCATCTGGTCAACCATTGCAACTTTTAAAAATTATGTAATTCATGTATTAATGTTTCCTTAAGCTGAGTATGGTTAAATCAACAGTGGTTACTGGTTTGATTTTCAGCCCAGGGACCACAATAAAGTCTGTTTCTGTACATCAGATGTGTTGATTAATACTTTGCAGAATTGGGCTCAGATTTTTACAGCTTGGGTAATTGATGAGAAGTCAGAGCTTGGGGCTGCATAATTAAGTTAGCTGGAAAATGAATGCAGAAATTGGCTTTGTGATTTGATTGGTTTAAACTCTATGAATATACTTACCTCATCCTTTTGAGTTAAATTTGGTGCCACAAAAATTATGTTAACTACATCTCTGAAATGTTATATCTTCAGGGCACTGTTCTTTTGCTGTCTTTGAAAGAAATGATATGTATACAAAACACAATAACTACCAGCAATCCAGAATAAAAAAAATATTATTTTCTTGTTTGTTGGTTAAATGTGCTTGATATTTTCCTATACCTTTACTTTCTCAGCTGATCTTCTAATTAACTTCTGTACAGTAGATAATTATAGCACTGTGGTTACAGCTGAATACACTAAAGTCTGCTACTAAGATTAACTTGTCTTACTGGTCAGTAACGTCAGGCAGATTTTATGCACAGAAATTATGCTAAGCAAGAACAGTCATTTGACAGCAATATGCCACACTTTACTGTATGATGGTGGGTATATCCAAGGGAAAACACAGAGCTCACCAGAGTGAATGTCTTTTAAAGACTAGGATAAGTCTAACTAGTTGAGTGCTACCCATTAATTACAAAATAAACACAAGTAGTAAGTGGATAACCAAATTAATGGAATGATTTCCTTACTTGGCCTTTTCCTCTCCCCACCTCCCTCTCTCTATCGATCTCCATCCCCATCCCCATCTCTATCTCCATCCCCATCCCCATCTCCATCCCCATCCCCATCCCCATCTCCATCCCCATCTGCATCTCCATCCACATCCCCATCCCATCTCCATCTCCATCTCCATCTCCATCCCCATCTCCAGCTCCATTTTTTCTCTCTCTAGCCCTCACTTCCTGAGAGTTTAAATGACACAGACTTTCCATCTTAATTACACAGATACCCCTAACAATGCTGTATATGTCTATTTCCTTTCTTGATTGGTACTGTCTTAGTGGGTGAAATCCTGAAATTTGAATGGTATAATTTTCTTTAAAAGCAAACATGTTGTGAAAAAGTTTCTTGAAAATTAATCATGACTGACTCTTTCAGATAGATTTTTTAAAAAAAGTGAAACACAGGCTGTGTCTTGAATAAAAGAACAAATTTTAGGCAAGTGTCACCTAAATTATTCTGCTTCTTTCTTTTCAAAATGACTTTATGAACACCATTTATTCCCCTTCACCGTATCACAGTTCTCAGAACACATATGCTTCTTCTGATTAATCAGTTTTTAAAATAATGCTCATCTGGATATCATTGATAATTTTATGTCCACTATATGCAGATATTTTTTTAAATGATAAAACTGAAATGAATAATAAAAATTTGAAAAACCATTTTATCAACAGAAAAGTTATGTATGAGAATAATCTCTAAATCAGAGTACTATTAAATAATTATGAAAATATGTTTGAATTTTTGTGGAACATGTGCTTTAAAGCACGGAAGAGTTGAATGCAATTGGGATAAATTTAGTGACCTTATAGCTGATAAAGCCATGCTTCTATGGTGACAATTTTAACACTGATGGAGATGTGGTATTTTATTTTAATCTCAAGAGAAGATGATATTTAGGGGAAAAGCTCACATTTTCTGTATGAATGGAGTTTTGGGAATTGGATGCCATTTGGCTGAAACACTGAAGAATAGTAGGCATCTCTGCTGTGGGTGAGCTGCCTGAATTTTGAGATGCTATAGACCTGTTGACTGTTTATTATTTATATCAGTTCTCATTTTAACATGTGCATGTGAGATATTAAAACTGCATGTGAGAAAATAATTATTTGACTACAATGCCATTTTTTTAAGAGTTTGAGAAGGATAGAGGGAGGAATACTCCCAAATTCGTTCTATGAGTCCACCATCACCCTGATATCAAAACCAGACAAAGATATTACAAAAAAAAAAAAAGAAAATTACAGACCAATATCACTGTGAACATAGATGCAAAAATCCTCAGAAAAATATTAGCAAACAGAATCCAACAACACATTAAAAGGATCATACACCATGATCAAGTGGGATTTAACCCAGGAATGCAAGGATTCTTTAATATATGCAAATCAATCAATGTGGTAACCATATTAACGAATTAAGGAATAAAAACCATGTGATCATCTCAAGAGATTCAGAAAAATCTTTTGACAAAATTCAACACCAATTTATGACAAAAACTCTGCAGAAAGTGGGCATAGAGGGAACCTACATAAACATAATAAAGGCCATATATGACAAACCCACAGCCAACATCGACCTCAATGGTGAAAAACTGAAACCATTTCCTCCAAGATCAGGAAGAAGACGAGGTTGCCCAATCTCACTGCTATTATTCAGCATAGTTTTGGAAGCTTTAGCCACATCAATCAGAGAAGAAAAAGAAATAAAAGGAATACAAATTGGAAAAGAAGAAGTAAAACTGTCACTGTTTGCAGATGACATGATACTATACATAGAGAATCCTAAAGATGCTATCAGAAAACTGCTAGAGCTAATCAATCAATTTATTAAAGTAGCAAGGTACAAAATTAATGCACAGAAATCTCTTGCATTCCTATACACTAACAACAAAGAATCAGAAAGAAAACTTAAGAAAACAATCCCACTTACCATCACAACAAAAAGAATAAAATATTTAGGAATAAACCTACTTAAGGAGGTAAAAGACCTGTACTCCGAAAATGATAGAACATTAATGAAATAAATCAAAGATGACATAAACAGATGGAGAAATATACCATGCTCTTGGATTGGAAGAATCAATATTGTGAAAATGATTATACTATACAAAACAATCTACAGATTCAATGCAATCCCTATCAAATTACCAATGACATTCTCTACAGAATTAGAACAAAAAAAAATTACAATTTATATGGAAACACAAAAGAGCCCCAATAACCAAAGCAATCTTGAGAAAGAAAAACAGAGCTGGAGGAATCAGGCTCCCTGACTTCAAACTATACTACAAAGCTACAGTAATCAAAACAGTTTGGTACTGGCACAAAAACAGAAATATAGATCAGTGGTACAGGTTAGAAAGCCCAGAGATAAACCCATGCACATATGGTCACCTAATTTATGACAAAGGAGGCAAGAACATACAATGGAGAAAAGACAGCCTCTTCAATAAGTGGTGCTGGGAAAACTGGACAGCTACCTGTAAAATAATGAAATTAGAAGACTCCCTAACACCATACAGAGAAATAAATTCAAAATGGATTAAAGACGTAAATGTAATACAAGACACTGTAACACTCTTAGTGGAAAACATAGGAAAAACACTCTTTGACACAAATCACAGAAAGATCTTTTTTGACCGACTTCCTAGAGTAATAGAAATAAAAATAAAAATAAACAAATGAGACCTAATGAAACTTAAAAGCTTTTGCACAGCAAAGGAAACCATAAACAAGATGAAAAGACAACCCTCAGAATGGGAGAAAATATTTGCAAACGAAGCCACAGATGAAGGATTAATCTCCAAAATATACAAACAGCTCATGGAACTCAATATCAAAAAACAAACAACCCAATTAAAAAATGGGTGGAAGACCCAAATAGACATTTCACCAAGAAGACATACAGATGACCAAGATGCACATGAAAAGATGCTCAACATCACTAAGTACTAGAGAAATTTAAATCAAAACTACAGTGAGGTATCACCTCACACCACTCAGAATGGCCATCATCAAAAAATCTACAAACAATAAATTCTGGAGAGGGTGTGGAGAAAAGGGAACGCTTTTGCACTGTTGGTGGGAATGTAAATTGGTACAGCTACTGTGGGGAACAGTATGGATGTTCCTTAAAAACTAAAAATAAAACTACCATATGACCCAGTAATCCCACTACTGGGCATATATCCTGAGAAAACTGTAATTCAAAAGGACACATGTATCCCAGTGTTCATTGCAGCGCTATTTACTATAGTCAGGACATGGAAACAACCTAAATGTCCAATGACCGATGAATGGATAAAGAAGATGTGGTACATATATACAATGAAACATTACTCAGCCATAAAAAACAATGAAATGGCATCATTTGTAGAGGTGTGAATGGACCTAGAGTCTGTCATACAGAGTGAAGTAAGCCAGAAAGAGAAAAAAAAAGTCAAATATTAATGCATATATGTGGAATCTAGAAAAATTGTATAGATGAACCTATTTTCAGGGCAGGGATAGAGACATAGAAGTAGAGAGTGGACATGTGGACACAAGTAGGGGAGGGGAGGGTGGGATGAATTGGGAGATTAGGAATGACATATATACACTACCATGCCTAAAATAGCTAGTAGAAACACACTATAAAGCACAGAAAGCTCAGCTGGGTGCTCTGTGACGACCTAGATGGGTGTGATGGGAAAGGTGGGAGGGAGGTCCAAGAGGGAGGGGATTTAGGTATGCATATAGCTGATTATCTTCATCATACAGCAGAAACTAATACAACATTGTAAAGCAATTATACTCCAATAAAAAAAATAATTTCAATGCCTTTTCCAAAGGCTTCTATTTGTATCAGTTTAGGAGGTCATGAGTGGTAATAACACCTGCCTTATTCTATGTCCCCCTTCTCTTCTATCCTCCAACCACATCATAATAGTCAGTTTTAAAGGCAATTCTTTGTGTTTTTACCCAAAGGAGGGGAAGGAAAGTTGGAAACACATGGAAATTCGTAGAGACTAGCTAAAAAGTCATGGGCTATCTTTATAATGAAATGCTTTCCTGACATTAACAATGAAAAAGCTTCGTACATGTTGGTATATGGACTTGAACTCTAAGATATTTTGGAAAAGAGTCAAGTTTTGGATTTACCACGTTTTGGGGAAAAAAACTACATATGTCAATATGTTTGTAAATATACCTTCATGATTTGTATCTGTAAGATATAAAATCTACTGGTTCATACTGGTTAACTCTGGGGAGGGAACTGAGTGAACAGGGGCATAGAAGAAGACAGATTTTTTTTCCTATACCTTATTATACTTCTCGGATTTTGAGTCATGCAGGTGGATTGCCTACTCAGACAAACAAAGACAATGCTGTAGGACAGAATGAGCAAGTACTTTGTAGTGAGTCGTGAGTTAAGATTTGATTCCAGACCTGATTACTCAACTACAAGTATGACCTTAGATGCACTTTGTAACTTCTCGTTGATATCCGTCATCTCACAAGAGTTTTGTAAAAGTTAGATGTTGTGCTGGAGTTGGAAGCACCTGACATCTATGAAGAGTGTAATAAATGTTGTTCTTTTCTGTCAAGGCCACCATCAACATGAACTTGAGACCAGTAGTAACCCTGGAGCCCCAGTGCTCCAGAAAGGATGGGACTTCGCACTGCACAGAGTAAGGCAATTCTCTGTCCTTCCAGCACCTTCAGAAATGGCACTTATTTCAAGCATCAGAAAAGTAGTTGGTAGTTTCCATTGTGTCAGAGCAAGAGTAGGACTGGAGGTAATGACTCTAAATAAGAGTCGTACATGGTAAATTACATGAAAATAACTTAAAGCCCCCATGGAATCATTTTCTTTGCTTCACCCCCAAACCTCAATTTAGATTCAGAGAACCATCTATAAGTTGTGACTTTCTCTGTTTGCCTTAACAGTAAACCCACAGAAATTTTTTTTTTAATTTTTCCTAACACTGTGCTAACACACCTATGAAACCAATACTTGTTGGTAATTGATTTCATACAAAGCTCTGAGCTTCTTGGAAGAAACTAGATTGTATTGCTATTCTATGAGTGACAAGTAATTTCCTTTCACCTTAGTACTCATCTGTGCCTTATTCATGTGAAAAGGAGAGGAAAGAGAATTTGGGTATAAGTAGTAAGTAAAAAAAAAAAAGTTAAGAGATTTATTTGTAAAAGGGGGGAGGGTTGGGTAAGTGTGCTGACTTTGGGCAGGACCAGTCATTCTGTGGAGGAGTAAGCTAAGATTGGTACCTCCATATCACCCAGTAGGTTGCTGGTGCTGGAGTCATAGGAGATATGAATTTTGATTTCATGCAACAGTAATTATGTTACTGAGGTATCCTGAACACAAACCCTTTTTAGAGAACTTCCAGGATGTTCTAGACAATTTCTAAATTACAAACGTCCTTAAACAACATTTTAATAAAATAATTGCAGTATACCTGCACACTACTTCCTTTTTAACAGTAAAGGAGTCAGGGATTCACATAAGCACTATTTTTGTCTGTCACGTGATGCTCCCATAGTGCTATCTAGTCAGAAAGCCATGAGTAAGCTGCTAATTGGATTGGCTGAAAACAAATCAAAACTAAATAAATAAATGGACTCCCTTCTTGGGTTGCTTATGGCCTTGTATGGCAGAAAATCCCTTTCCACAGATACTTATAACAGAAGTCATAGGCAGTGCTATTGGGTTTCAGTGTCAGAAGGGATCAAACCTCACTGGAAGGTCAGGAAGACATTTCTGAAGATGGATTTTGATCCTGACTTTGAAGGCAGTGTCAGTCATTCTTACAAATATTTCATGAGTACTTACTGTGAAAAATCTCAGAGAATCTCTGCCCAAATATATTAATAATATCATGTGGAGGATGATATTAATTTAACATCAGAAATCAATTTATGCTTCCAAATTTGATTGATACAGTGATGGACAAGTACACAGTGATGTGACAAAGCAGAACTGGGGACTCTGACGTAACACATGAGGTCAGGAAGGCCACCAAGATGAGTGACCTTGAGCAGAGACCAGAAGATCGTGCCTGATCAACTCATCTGGGGAGTGCGGTAGCAGCTATTCCAAACAAGGGGCAGAGGTACAAAGGCTGTATTTTGCACAGGAACATTGCTGTCTGCCAGACACTTAAAGGAGATCAGTGGGAATACAGTGTAGACTACCAGGAAAAGATGGGACTGGAGAAACTGGAAGAGGCACAGCCACACCGAATGTGTAATCTGATAGCTGTTCTTTCTCCAGTCCCTTCCCTTGCCTATAGCACTGACTCACACACAAAATGCTTTATACTTATTTATTTGTTTTATATGTCTCTCGTCTTAATTTCTATCCAGGCTTTGTTTGGTTATCTGGTATAGTATTGACCCTGGTTCTACTACTAGGAGCTAATACTTGACTCTATATCTCAAGCACTGTTCTAAACACCCTATGAGAATTAGGCGATCTGACTCACAGCAGCCCTGTGTGGCAAGCATTATCATCATCTCATATGTGATGTAATGGAGGCACATAAAGGCCAAGGAACTTGTCCCAGGTCACACCATTGGAATAGAGGAGCCCATGTCCAGCCTGGACAACTCACCTCCTCAGCCCCTGCACTAGCAGCATCTGAGCCTGCCAGGCATCTGGAAGGTGGAATGAATATAAGAATGAGAAGCTGTTAAACTAGGTTTTTTTTCTCTTTTTGAATTTTATTTATTTTTTTATACATCAGGTTCTTATTAGTTATCTATTTTATACCTATTAGTGTCTACCTGTCAATCCCAATCTCCCAATTCATCCCCTCCCACCGTCCCCACCCTGCTTTCCCCCCTTGGTGTCCATATGTTTGTTCTCTACATATGTGTCTCTATTTCTGCTTTGCAAGCTGGTTCATCTGTACTATTTTTCTAGATTCCACATATATGCGTTAATATATGATAATTGCTTTCTGACTTACTTCGCTCTGTATGACAGTCTCTAGGTCCATCCACATCTCTACAAATGATCCAATCTCATTCCTTTTTATGGCTGAGTAATATTCCATTGTATATATGTACCACATCTTCTTTATCAAACTAGTTTGTCTTTTGTTTATTTCTTTATTTTTGCCAGAGTGAAGGTATGTTACATGATTAATATTTCCTTCTTGAAATAAGCAATGTTTTTTAACAGGGAGATATGGAATTCATGAAATGGCTAGATTTTTCCAAGTAACTCCTGGGAAAAGTTTAATGAACAGAAATTCACTCAGTTGTCTATGGTATTCATACCTGTGGCCTGAAGCATAGATAAGACAACAGAACTCATAATGTGCAAATGTACAAAGTAAACAGGATTTCCAATCTCAGAATTCTGTTCTAAACTAAGTACTATTATAGTCTATAAGTACATACTATACTTATTCACAAAGATGATATTGCATCTGTTATTTAGAAAAAAATTGACAATTAAGGGTAAAATATATTTTATAATCTTTTATCCCCAATACTTAGCAGATAATACTAGCTGGGTGAATGAATAAGTGATTTAGGAGTGAATAAAACGATTAATACTTCTTTCTTTGATAGGTATCCATTCTGTTTTGACTTTCAATAAATTATTGCATCAACCAGGAATATTTTTATTTCCTTCCTTCGAAAGTCCAAAATAGTGAGGTTTAAGTGAGATAAAGAGTGGTTGTCAGTGTGGCCTCTTCCAGTTTCCCATCTCAAGATTTTCAAAATCATTTTGAAGCCTCAACTTTAATTTTATATTTACTAGAAAAGGGGAATTACTATTTGTGATGCTTAATTTTATGTGTCAACCTGACTGGGCTAATTGATGTCCAGACGGTGGGTAAAACATTATTTCTGGACATGTCTGAGGGTGTTTCTGGAGGAGATTAGCATTTGTGTTGGGAGACTAAGTCAAAAAGATCACCCTCATTAACGCAAGTGGGCATCAGCTAATGCTCTGAGCTGAGTAGGACAAAAAAGCAAAAGAAGGAAGAATGTGCTCTCTGCTTGAGTTGGGACATCCATCTTCTTCTGCCCTTAGACATAGGCGATCCTGGTTCTTGGGCCTTCGGACTTAAACTGGGACTTACTTACATCATTGGCCACCCAGTTCGCTAGTCTTTGGACTTGATTGAATGACGCCACCAGCTTTTCTGGTTCTTCAGCTTGCAGATAGCAGACCGTGGGACTTCTTGGCTTCCAGAATTGTGTGACCCAGTTCCTATAATAAATCTCCTCATATATATGAAGATATATGGTCTATTGGGTCTGTTTATTTGGAGAACACTAATACACTATTTATCCAATTATTCTGTCTCATTAGAATAAATTTAGTTCACCTCTTAAGTATGTTATGAATTATCTTAAAAGGCCCATTGAGTGCTCATGTCAATCCTGTACCATTGAACATAAAGATTCTGTTCATCCCACCAGTCAAAGGACTGGACCAAAGGAAGTAGCAATAAATTTTCTATATCATTTAGATAGGAATTTTGAAAATCACGAATCTCTGTAATTTCCTTGGCTAAAAAGGGAACTAGCAGGTCTGTGTTTTAGCACTGGCAGAATTTAGCCCAGGAGAAATAATGGAATACCACTGAGTTATTGAAAAAGGTGCAATTAGATACTTGTCTTTTTGGTCTTAGCTTGAATGTATTAGCTACTAATGCCTTTTAGACTAAAGGGAATTGTGCACTATATAAACAGATTATGCTTTCTCACTGGACATTTCTCTGCCATAGAGATTAATCTTTAATTTGCTCATCTCAAAAATGAACCCTGTTGGACTGTGAGGCTAGGGTGAATGTCTGGCATTAATAATATGTATCCTTCCAATTGGTCCTGAATTCATCACATTAGCTTCAAATTAGTATTGATTAAGAGATTAAGGGCCCAGAAGGTATGCAGAAATTTTTATTAGTTCCCTAGAGGTGTCACGATATTTTTTGAAGGAAAGATCATTCATTGTGCAACAATATTTGAAATATTTTCTATGAAATTTCAGTACATTTTCTAACTTTATAAAATAATGTCTCAAGTTATTAATTTGTAATAAAAATAAGATCACTCATATCCTCACATTTGGGCATTAGAGTCATGATATCTCACTGACAGCTTGCAACATACCTACACGAATATTCTTGAAAAAATATCGAGCTAAAAAGAAAGGCAAGAATTTTTCACACTGAAAATATAAAATGACAAAACCCCTAAAGCTCTAAAGCTAGAATCAAACAAAAATGATATTAATTAGGAGACAAAGCGATGAGTATTGCAAAGCTCTCTCCCTGCCTATCCTTCTGCTCAGGATGAACTCTGTCTTTGCTTCTTGGTACAGAACTTTGGAGGAAAATGTAGGAAGATATTGTGTGTTTTCTTACATCACTCCCCAAATTCAGAGATGTAGGGTCTCTTAACCTCAAAAGCTGAGCACTGCTTTGGTCTCCACATTCAGAGAAAGGAATGGTACTCTTCTGAAGACTTCCTTCCCATCTTTCATAGATCAACGAAGACTGGATAGGCTGGAAAAGAAAGGATAAAAAAAGCAAGCTGGAGTGGCATTTGGAGTGGCATTTGCAGTGTGCATTGCTAGAGATGGAAGCTCTCACGACCACCACCTGCATGTAGGAGTAGAAAAAAAAAATAACCCCGTGTGCTGGTAGCCCTGTATCGTGAGAACTTTCTGGGGATTCTCAATTATACACTGGTTCCAAGTGCCAAAGGGCAAGGCAGTGTTGAAAGGAAGAAAATATCACCAGAAGAAGTAAGAACTTGCTCAGAAAAGGAGGCTGCATTCATTGCTGTGCACATCACATTTTCTTCACATGTGGATCTCTAAGATAGAACTTGATTAGACAAATAGACAGAAATATAACTGAGGAAATCCACTAATAAATGTCTTTCAACAAGTATATGGACAAAAACAACAGGAAATACTTAAATAGATGAAAAGGAGAATAGGAGATAAGCATATTAAAATTTCTGTACCTGTCTGTCCTCTCCCAGCTCTTCTCATGCAAATACTAGCTAGCAGAATGTAGATCACAGATTCAAATACTGATGCCTTATGATGTAAGGATGTAAGCCCGCCATACTCCCACTTGCTGTAAGTGGCTGATCCTCACTTTGCCCATTTCTGACTCCTATGAGGACTACCAGAACTCACCTCTGGCCCTTTTTTCTCAGACACTTTTGCTTGTTTTATCTTATGGACACAATTCAACTATTAACCTTCCAGCTTTAACAACAGTGACCATAAATATAGTTTACTTCTGCTCTTTGCTGGCTTCTGCAGGACTCTGGTGAGCTAAATTCATCAAACAGGTGATGGAAAGCAAACACAACTAAAGCTTCAGATGTCATCTTTAAGGAATTATGAGATTATTTTTTGCTTACTTTTTAAACCATCAATGAAAATTGTTATCAAACTATGATCTCAATGAGCTCATAGCAGCTTTGAAAGTTTTATGTTGATTCTTTCAGTATTATTCTTAGGAATTTTATTTTTATTAATATTGAAATACTACAATATCATTGAAGTTAAGTTTATTGAAATTTTATAAGGAAGAACTCTGAAAATAAACCTGAATTATTTAAAAAATAATTAATTGCCCTTATTTGTGATTAATCTTCTGGATTAAAAAGAAACTTATACAGGAATGGTATCTACTTATGTGTTCTGCAGAGCACCTACCATTTTATGTGCTATTTTTTACTTTCAACCATGTATATATACACATACACGGAGGTCAAGTGAATTGCATTTGCACAGATTTTTTGACTAAGGAAACAAATGGTTTAAATGTTGCTCTTAACTTTAAAAAATGATTTCATAATCTTCAATGCCTATCTTAGTCATTTGATCAAGTCTTTCATGATCTTCAGATCTCATGTTCAATGTCTGTAGAATGGGTCAAGCAATTGCTAATCAAATTCCATAAATGCTTTACAATAGGCAGGGATTCAGGACCCCAAATGCTACCTTTCTTGTCTCAGAATTTTGTCTGAAATCCCCAAACTGAAAGCTGCAGCTGTGACATGTCTGCACCATGTGGAGACAACAGCATTGAACATGATCCCCTCCAGAGAACTGAAGAGATAGCAGTCTAGTCCGGCCTGCAACCCTCACCCACTGTGACCTGCATCTTTCTCCCACGCAATAACAGAGACTACCAGGCCTCTAGAGCAGTTCTCTGAGGTGGAGAGTTCACAGAAAAAGTGAATTATCACCCTGGTAAGAAGAGGGCTTGCCCATCCCAGTCAGGTTAGTTGAGTGGGGCTCTGGACAAAGATTCGGCAGCATGGTGGGTGCGCCTTGTGGTGGGTACGAGGAAGAGCATTTTCTGTCTCCACGGTTGGATACTTGCTGAGCTTTACACTTGTGAGCTCTCCCTGTCCCTGAACTAGAGCACACTGAGAAAATTCTTAGAAAAGTATGACACACGTCTCCTACAATTTGAGTAGGTAATTGAACCAGCTTCTTCTCTATGAAAATTTTGTAGGCAAGAGGCTGGGAACAGCCTGAGATGTCAGGTAAGGGGTTCATCAATCTGTATCCAACCTTTTGGCTGAGTAGATGCCATGGAAGTTGGTAAACTAGAGCTGTCCTCAAGGCACCCCACCAAGAGGGCAGCTGACCCACTGAGAGTCAGTCTGTGGGCTGTTCCCCAGGCAGGAACTGTGAGGACCAGCTTAAGATGTCAGGAAGCTGCATGCGCTGAAGTTGTCAGCACCTAACACCTACCACAGTGAGAGTCAATGGCAAACCAGTGTTATCCAGGAGACAGCTGCAACAGCAGAAGCAATTAAGATAACAGGCAAACTTCACAAATATTTAACCCTTTTCAGCCAATGTTTCTTTCCCCCCTCAACCCTGAATGAGCCATAAGAGAAAGAAACAAATAGGTGGATGAAGAAAAGAACAGGCTACGTTTGTTCCTGCCCATGCAGATCTGTGAGCCACTGGTTAGACCTGGAGGGCGGTGTAGGGGGTTGTGTAAGGAGAGGAGGGAAACTTTGAACTGGAGGTGAGAATGACATGTGGTTTAGACTTGACAGGACTCATTCATATGTGAAAGGGATGAAATTGCTGACGTGAAATTATTATGCCCAAGAAGTCATAGGGTGGCAGAAAAAGGAGGTAGAAGAGAGCATGTTGAAAGCAGTGGTTGGAAGTAACTAAAGGCATTTCTTTTTATATCCCACTAAGTTCAAAGTATTTAATAAGGTGCCTATGAAATTACCAATATTGTTGGCAATTAGGAGGAAATAGTGAAATAAAATGAGGATGCTATGAAAAGGCATGTCTTCTGCAGTTCCTCAAAGAACGCTCTAAGGGATGAATGTTTTGCCAAATACATGAATTCAGCCTACCTTTCCATCTTACCCCATTCCCTGCACACTTTGTGGGGATGTGGGGTGGGCTGGCCAGATTTGGTGTTTTTCCAGTGATGGGGATTTGAGGTTACCTTCAACACAACCAACCAGGAGGAGAAATTCCCATCCAGGGTATTGTGCCTTTGCCAAGATTTGAACGGGGAAGATAATTCAAAACATAGTTGGTAAGTGCAAGGCTCAGACACTAGAGGGATAGAGTGAGAAATAAGCCTCTTTAGGGAGCAGGAGAAGGGATCACACTTGGGGTCGTGAAGGCAAAAACAGAGAAGCGTGTGGTGATATATCCTGGTAAGGGGGACGGGGCAGATGGTGAGACAAGGGCACCGTTGTCCATCACCTTGAACCCTGGCTTTCACGTGGGATGTGGAGAGTCGTCACGTGCCGGCTACGTGACAGGGTCTGACAACCTCTTCTCCTCCGGACCACATTTCAGCAATCCAGGCTCTGTTTTAACAGCGAGAGTAAGCTGGATTCCACCGGGCTGTGATGCAGGACTCCCACGCCTGGATTCCTAAGGTCACAGAGGGCTTCCAAAGAACTAGTCTGTTTCCTTGAGGAATTCTATTAGTGTGTAGCAAAATTGAAATAAAATGAACAAAAGTAAAGGAAGGAATTAATCTTTGAAAATCAGTGTCATGGACTTAAAAAATATCGTAATTATTGAGATGATTTCTCCTTTAGGAAAGTAGATGAATTGTTTAGGGTCACATTGGTGGCTATATTTGCTGGGTCTTGGCAACCATACTTTCTCAGTTAGGGAAACATGTGTTCCTTGTGCTTGGTTTCAGGGTGGTGTGTTTGCCTAAGTTACTTTAGTATTACCTGTACCACAAACTCATGAAAAGCTAAGCCTGACAAATCAAGGCAACCATCCCTGCCATTCCACAGTTTTCCTTGTATGGCCTGTGAATACACATGAAGTTTTTTTCTGTATGAATCACTATTTGTCAAATGTGTCACTTCTGATCCATTATATATAAATGTTTAGTCATTTTTGTTGTTGTTAATCAGAAAAAAGAAATGAATGAAATAGAAGTTAGGAATCACCAAGGATGCAGAGAAAGCCCGGAGATTTTAAATCTATTTATCCGTCTATTCATCCATTTATTTATCTGCCTGTCTGTTTACCAATCTATTCTATCTATCTCCAAGCCTTGATAAAAATAAACTTAGTACTGAATTTTAAATTCTGTGGGAAGCAAGAAATGACATCTCTGTAGGTACAGAAACTCAGACACAATTTCCCCAGCAGGACTTGGAGAAACAGCAAAAGGGCAAATGAAGTTACAGGTAAGTCCAGGATGCATGGATGGGAGGAGCAAATGGAACATTCAGAAGTAAAATAAAAATCCATCGAACATTTAGATGGCCAGCCAAGCAAAGAAAGATGTCTCTAATTTGCTGTTTCAATTTCAACAAACCAAAATCAATTTACAATCATTCTATTGAAATTTCAGGGAATGGATTGGCTAAAAGAAATGTATTGAGAAAATGCTTCATGGACATTAATAGTATAGTACATACTAATAGCTATATAAGATGTATAGAATATCTTTTATAAAACATTATTTAGTGTGCTAGCATTACTGTAAGTACTGCAAGCAAACACACACACAGTCTTTCAAAAGTTCATCATAAAACTATCTTATTTTCCTTAATTGTGAACTCTGTTATATACTGTGTTTGCAAGAGAAATACTGTATATAATCTATCAATCAATCTGTCTACCTATCTATCAACTAATCATGAAAGCCAATCAAGAGAACTGTCCATCAAAGCTGGAAGACAACATAATTCAAATTATATTATCAGAGTCATAAATATCATAAATATTGGGAAATCTTTTTTTTTTAATTCCTATTTGTTTTATATTTGAATCTGGATGAGAGTATATGCAGTCTGGGTTTTCGACTTTGACCAGATCTTGGAAAACTGGAATTAGTCTAGGGAATCAGATTAGTAAGGTAGATTAACAATCTTACATGATTACTGCACTGAGACCAAACCCTTCCCAGTAAAACAGAACTCACTTCCAAGTGCATAATCAAAGGAAAAGTAAATATGGAAATGAAACAGATGGAGATAAAAATATTAACTTTATTTTTTAAGCTGAATTGAAGGACAATTCAATCCTTCCTGCCTCTGGGGAACTGAATGAGGGAGGGCAATTGGAGAAACACGTCAGAAGTAAATGACCCATGTTTTTATCTCCAGGAGCCTTGGAGTTTCTCCTCTTTTATGGGAACTTAAGAAGCATTGGTTAAAGTATCTCCCCAGTGCTCTCCATCTTCTTTGTTGAGAGCTCTCAGGGAGGAGAGATAAGGTGTGACGTATCATCTTAAAATGATAAACTTTGTATATTGGAAAAAAATTTAATTTACAGAAAAGTTGGAAAGAGTACAGAGACGTCCCATATGCTCCTCACTCAGCATCTTCCATTGCTAACATCTTATGTTACCATGGTATATTAGTCAAAACTAAGAAACTGACGTTGGCACATTACTATGAACTGAATTCCAGACCTATTTTCAACCAATTTTTTAATGAAGGGCCATAAGGAACAGGGTCAGTTTTGGTAATAGTACATGTCCTTTCTGTTTTGAATCCTCTGGATTCAAAGGATACTTTGAATCCTTGAAGGCCTATGACTTATCCAGATGGGGGCCAGAGAGCTGGTGAAACAGAAACCTACACATTCCGATGTGTTTGCAACTCAAAGCAAAGAAGGTTCAGTGTTCCAAAAGATGGAGGCATCCTTAAATGCACAGGCCATTATTTTTACTAGTAAAATCAATGATTCTGCTTAAAGAAACCTCTATAAATCAGGGAGAAAAAAAACCCTGACTTTCTCCAAAAACCTCTTTGAAATAAACCATTCTTTAAACTGTAAATTATAACACCACCCACAGAAGAGCACAGAAGACTGTACAATAGCTCAGTGAATTTGATAATGTGAATACCAAAGTACCCACAACCTGGAGAAGAAGTGAAATATGGCCAGCGTTCCAGACATGCTCAGATTGTCATCCAATCCCTTCCTCCCCATCCCCCCAAGGAAACAACTAACCTGACTGTTATGGAAATTACTTCCCTCGCTTTTGTTTATAATTTTATGAACTAAACATATGTCTTAAATACGTTAGGTTTGTTTTCCTGGTGCTTTTATAGCTTTATATAAAATAAACAATCAGCAAGTTCTTTTCTGTGTCTGAGTTCTTTTATTCAACACAATGTTTGTAAGATCCATCTGCATTACCCTTTGTATTTTTAGCTTGCCCTTTTCATTGCTGTACAGTATTCTATTATATGAACCTATTCCAATTTATCTATCCACACAATAGATTTGTTTACAGTTTGGGATTATTATTAACAATGCTGATCTGTGTGCATGCATTTATGTATATACCTGGCACTGAAAGTGTTAGGTCATGAGTGAAAGATACTTTACACTTTATCAGGTAACTTCAAATTGTTTTCTAAAATAGTTGTA
Source organism: Mesoplodon densirostris (assembly GCF_025265405.1). Taxonomy (NCBI): domain Eukaryota; kingdom Metazoa; phylum Chordata; class Mammalia; order Artiodactyla; family Ziphiidae; genus Mesoplodon; species Mesoplodon densirostris. The sequence continues at coordinate 3,390,611 of NC_082674.1, forward strand.
TCAGCAGGGTATGAAGGTCCAAGTGTTCCTCATCTTCTCTGACATTTATGTGGTCAGTATGATTTATTTTAACCATTTTGGGTGATGTGTACTTGTAAACATTTTAAGTGAAATATGGCTTCTCTTTGAAGATCTTGTAAGGCCTTGAAAAAATACTTTCTGGACAATAATTCCTCATATATCTTCATAGACAGATATTGTTTGCTGCAAGGATCTATCCAAATCCTCTACTCTTATGGAAGAATGAGGTTGACTTGGATAATAGGTCAAGAGGATGACTTGTGTTCCTCATTGCTGTGAGCTAGAGACAGGGTTCATCTCTGTGTCAGGAGAGCATCTCAGGATCTGTCAACAACCCTCAGGGAAGCCATTGTTAAAATATGAGATGAGAAAGGGAGAGAGAACACAGCCAGGTTCAAAAGGCCAAAGGAAGGTTGTAGAACCAAACTTTTAGAGAGAGATGGGACCACTTCAGTGAAGGGCAGGTCAGGCAAGGCCCCTTCCAAGCAGGGAGGATGGGAAGGCAGACAGAGGGTCAGAAACAGTCAGGTTTGCTCAGGGCTTCTCTGCATGAGCCAAGAGGAGGGTCAGGTGAATCAGTCTGCTTTAAATGGACAGAGGCAGGGGTCACAAGCAGGATCTGAAGACAGGCAAAATAAACAATACCATTTTATGGTCCATTGATCATCTTTCTGATCTAACAATACTATTTGACACACACACACACACACAAAAAAAAAACTAACCCACACTTGTGTAGATCAGTTGGTGTCTCACATGGAAATATTACTATTTTTATTTCTTTAGGGAGTAGTGTATTGACCAAATAAATGTCATCATATATCAACTTACTAACTGCTTTTTAAAATTATTTAAAAGCACAGCATACTTACTTACATTAGCTGGAAGAACATTTTATCATCTTCAAAACTGGAAATTATGTATTTTGAGGTTGAGATATTTATGCCTATTAACTAAATATTTAGTCCTTTTGTTGTCATTGTTATGTCTGCTTTTTATTTTACTCACCTGCTTATTCAGAAGAGGCTGTTTAATTTTTCAACATCAAATGAAATATGCTATGGATTAAATTGAATTTCCCCAATTCATATGCTGAACCCTAATCCCCAAATGTGATGGTGGTTGGAGGTGGAGCCTTTGGGAGGTAATTAGGTTTAGATGATATCATAATGGTGGGGCACCCATGGTGAGATTAGTGTCCTTATAGAAACAGCCACTAGAGCTCTTGCTCTCTCTTTCAGGGAAATGGTGGCCGCCTGCAAGCCAGGAAGACAGCACGTTGATCTTGGGCTTCCAGCCTTATAAACTGTAAGAAAACACAACTTTCTGTTGTTCAAGCCCTCAGGTCTGTGGTATTTTGTTACGCCTGCCCCAGCAGACTTGATATGATATATCAATATTTGAGAGGGTGGAGGAATGCACATGACAATTGACTTCTCAGATAAAATCCTTGGAGTGCAGAAGCCAAGATTTATATGGGTAATATAGAAAAAGAAGACAAATAAACTAGACATAGTCATGTTTTTCCTAAACATTAATTGATTGGCTTGGGGCATTTACAATTGCAAAACTAGTATATAGTAATGCATTGGTTTGGGCTCATTTGTCTTTACATTTCAGGACTTAAATCTCATCCCTGGAAAAGCCCTAGGCAAGTCAGTTGACTGCTTTATAACTCTCTCCATATGTACATCAGGGATAATTCTCTTATCTCACTGGGATATAATCAATCTTTGGATATGTATTCATAGAGACAGAAGTAGGTACAGTGTAATGTCAATAACTCTGATACTTAAGCTTACAGCACTTGATACTGAGGACAACATTATTTGTTTGGGACACGTATATGCAACACAAAGTTTCTGAAAATCCTTTAACCCTTTTCTCTACATAGTGCTGCCAAGTCATAAAAATAGGTTGAGTAGTAATGAGTGGAGTAGTGGATAGAAAATTAGGTTGAAAATTCCAGCCAGAGTAATGCCCTAAGTGGATGTCTGTGGAATTGTTGAGTTTTTATAGAGTAAAGGCAAATTACTCATTGTAGCCAATGGTATGACACATCACCCCAAGGTTTCTCAACCATGGCACTGTTGACTTATTGGGTGGGTTAACTCTTTCTGGGGGTGGGGGGATCCTGTGCATTGTGACATGTTTAACAGCATCCCTAGCCTTTACCCACTAGAGGCCTATAGCATCCCACCTCCTAATTATAACAAAAAATATATCTGCATAATTTCCAAATGTTCCATATGGGGCGATTTTGAGAACCACTGGTCTACAATGATATTCATTGTATATAGAAGGTGGACAATAAATGTTAGTTGACCTAAATAACAGATGAATGAAAGATTAAGCTAAATCTTGATCTTTCATGCCTTTTATTCAGTTTTTAATAATTCACAAAAAGAGGTGGGTTTTTCTCCACTTAAATTATCAAGAGAAGTAGAACTTGGCAAAATAAGGAAGAGTAGCATTAAATTTAGTCAGTATTACTTCAAAATTATAGCGAACATATGAACAATAAAATTGAATCTCTAGATTTTAGTTTAGTTCTTTGCCCAAAATTTAGATTGACATTCTATGAGGGAAGCTGGCACATGTAGATTGAGTCTAGTCCCTGTCACTTCATAGGCATGTCACCTTGGACAAGTTGCTTCATCGTTTTAAGCTTCAGCTTCCTTAACTATTAAAAAGTCAGAGGATAAATGTGTACCACTGGGAAATGTGGTTTCTCCTTGAGAGTCAACATCTTTTTATAGCAAAGAGCTGCATAATGTGTGGATAATCTGGACAGTGCTCTTTTTGAAGTAGTTATATTCCTACAATACCCAATTAGGCAGTAATTCTAATTTCAGAGATTTTTTCAATATATAATTCATTAGGATATTTATGCTATTCCTGTGGATTAGCCAGGTCTTGCATTTGTCTTGTATAGATTAGGAAATTGAGACTTATAGGGACACAGAGAGAAAAAGTAACTTGCTCAAGGTGACAGAAAAGATACTCCCAAGTTATATCTTTTGACTTGTATCATGTGAGACCAACCAAGACAGAATTGTAATATCAGAGAAATCACTATTTTAATGAGTTAAAAGCCAAAAATGCACAAAAGGGTTCCAATACAAGCATGGCATACTTAAAAGAATCTCTACCTTCCCTCGGCTTTCTAATCATAAGACCACTGGTGTATAACCACAAAAGCTCTAAAGGGAGCCTACCTGTGAAATTTCCAAGCTGAAACTTCGATGTATAACCCACACCATATGAACGGATTCATAAAAATTCCTTTAGGTGTAACCTTCTCTAAGAAGTTGTCTTTGCCTTGCTCAGCACATGTTAGCTGTCCTTATTCTTTGCTGCAATGGGATCGTTTAGGTGTACGTGTTTGGTGGTTGGAGTGTGGTGAACAGACTGTAACGGGAGTGAGAGGAATACTCCAGGGAGTAATACTTTATACCTAAAGAATGGGCTTAATCATCTGCTCTGCTGTGCTTGTGGAAAGGTGGTCATTTTGTGTGTCTCAAATTCCTGAAATTAACAAATGCCTATAAGCGGTCTACATTGTTAAGAATGTAATTCCACTGAGAAATACAAACAAAATATGTATCTATTTGTTGCCAGTCCAAATGACTTAGTCAAGGAGCGGCAGATAAAGGAGAAATAGCTTTAATTTAAGACTTTAAGTGTCTTGAGGAGGGGATCTCTGCTTCTCCATCTGTGTTTCCTCTCTGAGTAAAGAGCAGCAATTCCACCCGCTTGCAAATCTGCCCACTTGCTCAACTACTTAAAATATGGCAGTAGCTACCTCCATAACTGTGCCAAATGCTTTATCGTGCTGCCTGTGGTTTTTTTACGTTCTGGTTCAAGCTAATTTTGCCATCTTCAACTTTCACCACCTCCTCTACCCGGAACCTGAAACTTTCAGCTATTCCAATATTTTCAGTCTTCAGACTTGCCGCCTAAACTCAAATGTGAGGATTTGACATGACACCTCTTCCTGGAATCATCCCTGCAGCCACTGACTGGTCACCGCTCCACCTGTGCTGCTCAACACAGATGGCATTTCCCCATGAAGTGTGCCCCAGGCCAGCAGGACTGGCTGTATGGTTTCCCTCTATCCCCGCCACATACAATATTCACTCTTGTTTTGATGTTTCTTACTCTGTTATAACTTTCTTCCTATCTCCCCACTACCCCATTTTAGAATAAAGACTATACGACTGGGAAATAGTAAACACTCAATCGATATTTGTTTAGCAATAGAAGAAATGAACTCTTCCTCCTTGTCTGTCTAGTACCTCTTTTAAAACCTGACACCAAATGGTCAATAAATATAATAGTGAATACATAAACAAAATAAGATTCGGGGATTTACATTTCTGCTAGCAAAAGATTAGTCTTCTGCTTCTGAATCCCACAGTATTTTACATATGTACACATTGGTGTCTGTGTGTGTGTAATTACATGGAGCTTAATTCTGAGAGCAAATGGAGTGTGCTTCATATTTTTAATATCCCTAGATATTTATCACCATGACAGGACCATAGCCTGATAAATTCAATGGATAAGTTTAGACAAAGGGCTAAATTTTATTTGGGTTCTTCAAATGTGTTCATAAGATATACACTAAGAAAAATAAATTAGCAAACATCTACTAACTCAGAAGCCAACGTCTATTTACTATCCAATTCCAGTGGAAAGACTCATTTTAGACTGGGCAAATGACAGGGCAGGAGGAAAGGAAATTATAGTTTTGAGGAAGGCTTGATCATTCTAACTGAGATGCCTCTAACTGGAACCAATTGTTTTACTGAATGAGGACAAATTCAGGACCTCCTGTGCTTGTTTTTGGTGAGTTTTTTCTAATAGACTATAAAGTTTCACTGTTACAAAAAGAACAATTCTATATCTCCATATTTCTTTATGATATAATATTGAACTTTGTCAAGTAATATTTCTGCATTGATTAATATGATCATGTGGTTTTACTTATTTAGATTCTTTTTATGGTGCATTACAATGATTGATTATAAAAGCTGAAGTGGCTTTGAGTTCTCAGGATAAACCACAGTTGGTCATGGTAATCATTTTATATATTACTGAAATTGTTTTGTTAATATTGCTTAGAAGATTTGTTCATTTGGGATATTGATTTTCCTTTCTTGTACTATCTTTGGTTTCTGTGTGAGAGTGATACTGGTATTATTGAATATAAAACGTTTGAGGTTGTTTTTTCATCTCCTCTTACATTTTGGAATAGATTGTATAGAATTGGCATTATTTCTCCTTTAAATATGTGGTAGAATTCACCAGTGAAACCATCTGGACCTAGAGATTGTGTGTGTGTGCGCGCACATGCGCGTGCATTTAGAGGTGAGGGGAAGTGGTATATTTAACTACAATTAAATATATCTAGTAGTTAGAGGACTATCCAGATTATCTAATTATTCCTAGGTAACTTTTGGTAATCTGTCTTTTTTGAGGAATTGGTCCATTTCTTCTAAGTTGTCCAATTAACCTCCATAGAACTTTTTGTAGTCTTCTTTTATTATACTTTTTATGTATTATACCTTTAATATACATTGTAGTGATTTTTGAAAAATTTCTTAAATTGGTAATGTTTTTACTAGTTTTTTCTCTTTTCTTAGTTACTCGTGCTAGAGTTTTGTCAACCTCATTGGTCTTTTCAAGGAACCAGCTTTTGGCTTGATTGTCTTTATTGTTTTATGCTTTGATATTTATTATTTTCTTCTATATTATTTACATTTTCTTGCTTATTTTTTTTTTCTAATTCTCTTAGGTGGAAAAATAGATGATGGATTTGGGTCCTTTCTTCTCTTCCTATATGAGCATATTATGCTTTGAAATTTCCTTTAAGTACTGCTTAGTTCCATCTCATAAGTTATCTGCTGTATTTTCATTTAAATACATGTGTTCAGTTTAAAATATTTAAGAAAAATATTGTTTTTGGAGCTTTGTCTTTTATCCATTGATTTTGTAGAATTCTGTTGTTTGATTTTAAATGTTTGGAGATTTTTGAGGGGTTATGTTTCCATAATATTATTGATTTATATTTTAATTCCATAGTAATTAGTAAAACATACTCTGTATGGCTTCAATTCTTTGAAATTTGTTTAGCTTGATTTATAATGATGAATATGGTCCTTCTTGATGAATGTTTCACTGAGTTTGAGAAGAGTTTGTACTCTGCTGCTGGTGAGTATAGGGTGCTCTATAATGTCAATTAAATCCAGTTGGTTGATAGTGGCATTCAGTTCTTCTGTAGCCCTGCTGATTTTCTGTCTACCTGTTTCTTCATTTACTGAAGAAAGGAGTATTGAAGTCTCTAAATAAAACTATGCATATACACACAACAAAGAATTGTATCACTGTGTTCATGCAGTTTGGCCTCTATTATTCTTTGGCTACATGCATAAAACTTTGCATTATTATATCTTCTTGGAGAATTGACCCTTTATCATTGTGTAATGCATTTATTTATCCATGATAATTAAAAATTTTTGAGTCTACTTTGCCCATTTTTTATTTTTTTTATTTTTTGCGGTATGTGGGCCTCTCACTGCTGTGGCCTCTCCCATTGTGGAGCACAGGATCTGGATGTGCAGGCTCAGTGGCCATGGCTCACAGGCCCAGCCGCTCTGTGGCATGTGGGATCTTCCCGGACTGGGGCAGGAACCTGTGTCCCCTGCATTGGTAGGCAGACTCTCAACCACTGCGCCACCAGGGAAGCCCTGCCCATTATTAATATAACCAGTCTAGATTTCTTTCATTTTGTTTTTGAATGATATATCTTTGTCTATCTGTTGACGTTCAGTCTTGCTTATCAATATACTTGAAGTGAGCTTCTTGTAGATAGAAAGTAGTTGATCATATTTTAAAAATATATTTTTATATAACCTGCCTTTTAATTATTGTGGTGTATGACTTACTTATAATGTATGACTGATACATTTGATTTAGGTCTACCATTCAAATAGTTTTATTTTTCTTCTTTTTTTTTTCATTTCTCTGTTTCCCCATCCTTCTTTACATTATTTTAGCATTTAAAAATAATTTCATTTTAATTCATCTAATGTGATTTTTCCATTATTTCTTTGTATTTTTTTAGTGTTTTATCTTGTGATTATAATTTACATACTTTTCACAATCTATTTAGAATTCATATTTTACCACCACTTTAAATACAGTGTAGAAACCTTGTCACCATATAGATCCCTTTACCCTACATAACACATATGAAATATTTTGTGTCATATATATTAGTTTACATACACTGACAATCATATCAGACAATAATATTTTTATTTGCTTTCAAATGCCAAACATTTTAAAGAACTCAGTGGAAGAATAATACATTATATTTCCCCACATAGTTACTATTTTTGCTGTTTTTCCTTCCTTCCTGCTGTCATAACTTTCTAACCATATCACTTCCTTGACCAAGAATCATCTTTAGCAATACTTAAGAATGATCTACTCTCAATGATATTTTTTTAGTGTTTCTTTATTAAGAATGTCTTTATCTCATATTAGTTACTGAAGGATATATTTGCTAGATATAGAAATTTGGAATTATAGTTCTTTTCTTTCAGCACTTTAAATATACTGTTCCACTTCATTTTTGTCTTCCAAGGTTTGTGATGAGAAATCTGCAATCACTAAAATTACTGTCCTTCTAGCAAATAATGAATCCATTTTCTTGCTTTTTTTTTAACTTTAGTTTTAAGCAATTTGATTGGACTTCTTTTGATTTTGCCTGCTTGAATTCAATGAACATCAAATATCTGTATGTTTTTGTCTTTCACCAAATTTGGGAGATTTTCTGTCATTATTTCTTCAACAAAATTGTTTTATACTGCCCTCTGTCCCCTCTCCTGGAACTATGATGATGTAAATGTTATCTTTTTTGCTCTTATCTTACAAGTTTCTGAGACTCTTTATTATTTCTGAAAGTATATTTCTATTAGTTTTTCTTTCCTTTTACATATTCTATCAGGTTTGTCTAGTTTTTATTATCATGTTTTATATTTCCAAATTTTTCAATTTGTTCTTCCTGCTATCTTCTTTAATTTTTTTGACAATACTTTCTAAATTAATGTTGTTTTAAGTATGTTCCAGTAGCTCTTTTAGCACTTTTATAATAGCCAGTTTAAGGTCCTTGCTGTATCATTGCAACATCTGTGTCATCTCGTCATTGGGATCTGTCAATTGATTGTCTTTTTTTTTTTTTTTTTAACCAGTTGAGGTATTTTCTATGATGGTGGTTGTGGTTTCTATGATTGTGGTTCTTTCTATGATGAGTACCCTTAGACTGCATCCTGTACATTATGAGACTATGAGACTTGTGTAATGCTGGTATTTTTGATTTAGTAGGCAACTGACTGGCTTAGTTTCAGGGTCCAAAGTTGTGTTCAGTTTTAAAAGCCTTTTTGGTCCCATTCAGGTCTTTCCATGGGTGCATCTCCCAGGGTTCAATGTGAGATCTGGAAGAATATCTACCTGCAGCTCGTTCCTCAGGGTCTTTGGTCTGCTAATGAGGAACAGGTTCCTGCATGTGTCATTTAGAGATGAGCCCCCATGATCATATATGATGTTATAGGGTCACTGCCCTATCTCCCTGGTTCCTTCTCATTTCCTGCCCACCCTTTGCTCCTTCAGCTATTGATTTAGACTTTACTTATCCTGCTCTACCAGACTTCTTCCAACTGCACCCACTTTTGGTGCCAAACAATGGAAACACAGAGACAGAAAAGAAGCAGCAAGCTTATCCCACTCCCTTGAACCACACGTCCTCCCACTGGAGTGATGAGCTGTCCTTCTGAGTTGCACTTACTCACCTCTGCCCCCACCACCCTGGCCAGCTGTCCCAGGCAAGGAGCCACTTTCCCACCCTTCACACCCATGGGGGCCCTCCCACTGCTCTCTTTCTCCATCAGTGCCCACTTCTGGATTTCTAGGTGCCTTGATTCCCAGCTGAAAAATCCAAAAAGAGAAGCAAAACTTTAAACTCACCGCCAGCTCAGTGTGGCATTCTTCTTCAAGTCACTTGCTACTGTTTACTTTATCGAGTCCTCAGATAGCTGTTTCAGGGATTTGTTCCCAGTTCACAGGTGCATTCAATGGAAAAGACCAAGTGAAATGTGCCTACTTCTTTTCCGGAACCAGAACTCTAAATATCACTTCTGAGATATATTTTATACTTAGTGAATACTAAGTATGTTTATCCTGGGTCAAACACAAGTCTAGCAAGGAAGAGAATCTGTGCTATTAGTCTGTAAAGATTTCCTGTAGCTATGAAGTCAAAAGCATTGACCAGAAAGTTTTTATTCAGACTGACATACTACAGGGCATAGTCCACCAGTTTTATTCTTCTGTCACTGGAAATAGGGAAATTAAATAAGTCTACTTATTTAGACCCTCACAAAGATAGTGACTAATAGTAACAATAAAATAATATCATTAGTTTTTAGTTAGTGTCATTTTTTTCATTTTCACATTGTTATATTTATTCAGACTGTGAAATTTTATTACCTCTTTATGTAAAGCCATACATGAGTAACATCTTGAGGATTTTGCCTCCATGTAAACATTTCCATTTTCTAGAGAATCTACTTTCTTCCTTCAGTCATAAAGTAGGAACAGCATAACTGTGCACATGAACATTTTATTCTTGGTCTCCAGGAAATATGATGCCAGAGTTAATACTAACTTAAAATACATAATATGTCCTATGATTTTAGCATTTACATCCTCCATTTATAGGATGTAAATTTGTCTAATTAAATTTCCATTTTTCTATATTGATAGATAAAATTTTTATCTTCACATCTTTTACAAAATTTACAGAATCTACCTAGAAAATTATAGATAAAAAATAAAGCTGTCAAGAAACTTACATCCTATTGTCCAATTTTTCCATGTATCCATACAATGAGGAAAAAGGAATCAATCAACTACAGACATCACTTTATCTTCACCCAGGACGCCCTTTCTCATGAAAGTTTCAATTCAACACTTTATATTTTCATTAAGCCTCAAATTTCATTTGCGCATATTTAACATCTAAATCCATTATACTTTTTATCAGACTACTTATATATTTAAAAGCTGAAATGTAGAGTTCTTACAACTCAGACAGTTTTGAATTGCTTGTAAATTCCACTTGAGGATATATATATATATATATATATATATATATATATATATATATATATATATATATATATATATATATATATATATATATATATATATATATATATATACAGTTCAGGAAAACCATAAAAAATCCAAAGTTTCCCCTAATTAGTTCCATAGAGAATCACTACAGCAAACAAAAGCATAGAATTTTAATATCTCAGGTGCCATTTAACAGTATCTTAATAGAGTGCTATGTATTTTCAATACTATTTTAAAGAGAACACAGATGAATTATTTGGGTTACAATCAGGAGACTGGCACAAGGACAATGTTTAAATAAACACTGTATCAAAAAGAGGTGTGCTAATAGAAAGTGGTTACCCTATCTCTATTCGATTATGTTTACTTTTCCTCTCTTTGGGTCTCATTTATAAAATTTGTGTTTGACAGCCTTTTAAATTTTTCACTGAATAGAAATTTGAATTTCTAATTACAAAATTTGAACTGAAAGGAATTCTCCCATGTGCTGTGCAATGTTGCATATTCACCTTTTATTTTAAAAAGCAAAGTCCAGGTTCGGTGGCCTGCAGTAAGAGTTTGATAATCAGTTCCTTACCCTTTAAATCAATTCTCAGGCCATGTCTCTGATTGCAGGCAAAAACAGTCAATCTATGTGAATTCCAGCTTCTATTTCTCCCCTACCCTAAACATCGAGGTCATTTGCTAGAAAATAGGAAGGGAATTGGGAATGTGGATGTGTGTAGTACGTGTGGTGGGGGAGGAGCTGGAGTTGGCTAAAATTGCATACATGATTGTCCAAAAGCTATAGACTTCCTTTGTCAGTGGAGATGGCTATCTAAATTGATTACTGGTTTCCATGACAGCCAATCTAGATAATTTGAGCCTTCCACATCATGGATTTTAAGGGTCGAATTATTTTAAAAATTACCCAGTTTTCTCTTCCACAATTATCACCTCAGATATTAGTTGTTAGAATGTAGAGATTACTTCTTTATGAAAAAATATTGAAAATGTATTCCCACAGAAGTATTAACATGTCAAATTTTAGGCACACATATTCCTGAGGAATTTATTTTTTTTCTGTTCCACACCTGCACAGAATTGAATTTTAAAGTGATTGTTTTGTTGTTGATGCTTTTTACAAAGGTAGACAATGTTTCTTATTTGTAAAGAGAATCAAGCAAAGTACACAGAAATATTGAAATGGAAGATCTTTCTGATAATTTTGGCATTTCCTGATACATCCAGATGGCCACTTTATAAATTGTTATCCTCTTGCATGACATGAAACTAGCTTGCTTCTAACTTAACTCCTGTAAACTGTGATTTGCTTTTCTAAATAGCAGTGTAATTCCACCTTTAATAGAATGTTTGGTGGTCATGTGAGCCTGATAATGCTAAATATTATCACTATTTTTAGATTCTTTATTCAGAAAATACAGGGCATATATTCTGTAAAATGATTCTTTAGGAGGCTATTTGAGGAAAATATTGTGCTTTAAATGTGTGTTTTCCCAGGAGCTCTATACTATTTAACTCAATTTTGTTAAACAATGACTCATAAGTTTCAGGGGATATCTGGAATTGTGGGAAGAGTAGGCTGACAATCAATGCATATGTACATGTGACCTCATGACCTTCAGGGAGCAGCCCATCCACATGCACATATTTGTTCTGAGGACCCAGACGTTGGGCAAAAAGGACACATGGATTTGAACATAGTTCTCTGTGTGTCACTCTGACTGTCTCTAATTCCTGACCTCTAGGTTTATGCCTGAATACTAGAGCAAAAAACTGTCAACAAGAGGTTATAATGTGCACACTAACATACTAAAAGTCATATAGACAGAAAGCTAACAAAAGAAAATAAAATTGTAAAAAAGATCCAAAAAGAGGAAAAAGGAAACAAAGAATAGAAATTTTAAGAACAGGAATATAGCAGAATTTAAATCTAACTACATCAACAATTACATGAATGTAGTGGGACTAAATACCTCAATTAAAAGTCAGAAATCATCAATTTGGATAATAAAGCACGACTTGACTTCATGCTGCTTACAAGAATTGTACTATATTATAATTATACTAATAGGTTAAATGAAATTGGATGGGAAAAATATAACACACTAACAGTATTCCAAAAAAAGCTGGAGGGACAATGTTAATATTTGTCAAAATCAATTTCAGATCAAATAATTTTTCAGAGGTATAGAAGTCATTTCATAATGACAAGTGTGTCAATTCATCAAGAGAAGATAATATCCTTAAACATTTGTGAACTTAATTACAGAGCTTCAAAATACATGAAGCAAAGACCAATGCAACTACAAGGAGAAATAGACAAATCCAAATTTATAGCAGGAAATTTCAGCACCCCTCTTAACTACTGATGTAACAATTAGTCAAAAAATTGATAAAAAAATAATGAATGACTCAACTCCATCAAATAACTTGACCTAATTGATTTATAGAACATTCCATTCAACAATAGCAAAGCATACATTCTTTTCATGTGTATGTGAGACATTTATTAAGATAGATTATCTCCTGGGCTGTAAAAACCTTAATTCATACAAAAGTATATTCACTGAATACATTGGATTAAGTTAGAATTCAGCAACAATATGATACCTCGTTATCCCCAAATTTGGAAAATAACATGGCTAAATGACTCCACGCATCAACAAAGAAATCAAAGAGAATATTATAAAGATTGTGAATTGAATGAAATTGAAAACATATCACATCAACCTATGTGGCATGTTGATAAAACAGTATTTAGAGGGATATTTATAACACTAAGTGACTATTTTAGAATATAAGAAATATATCAATCCAATAAGTGTACATTGGACTTCAAGAAACTAGGAAAAAAGGTCAAAGCAAATCAAAACCAAGCAGAATAAAGGAAATAATAAGGATCACAGGAGAAATCAATAACTTTGCAAACAGAAAAAAAATAGCAAAAATCAATGAAAAAAATTGGCTCATTGAGAAGATCAATATTACTGAAAAATCTCTAGCAACACTGACCAGAAAAAAAGAGAAGACACAAATTATCAATAGCAGGAAGAGGAGAGATGACATCAATGTGCATCTTATGGACAATTAAAGGATAATTAAAAGGATATTATGAACAAAATTTTAACAATCAATATGATAACTTGAAAGGAATAGGCACATTTCTTAAAAACATAAGTTGCTAAAATTCACTCAAGAAAAATACAAAACCTGAATACCTTATAGCTAATAAAGAAGTTGAATTGAATTTTTACTTAAAAAGTCTCCTATGAAGAAAACTACATGCTCATATGTCATCACTGGTAGTTCTACCGAACACTTAAGGAAGAAATAATACCAACCTACACAAATATTTCTAGCAAATGGAAGAAGTGAAGACTTTTCCCAACACATTTTTTAAGGCCACCTTTAATCAAATACCAAAGTGGCAAAGAGAAGGACAAGAAAGAAAAACCAAATGAAACAACAGACCATCTATGTTACAAACATAGATGCAATAAATCTAAAACAAATTTTAGAAAATTCAACAATCTATACATCCAACAATATATAAAATGACACTGCATCATTACCAAGTGAGATTTATCCCAAGAACGCACAGTTGATTTATCATTCATAAATCAATGAATATAATTAACTTCCAATCAATATTGCACTGGAGGTTGTATGTAGCAAGGGCAACAAGGCAAGAAAAAGAAAAGGGATATAGATAGAAAGGAGAGAAGTAAAACTCTTTATTTGCAGATGGCCTAATTGTTTATTTAAAAAATAAACAGCTCAAGAATGCTAGAGATAGGACTTTGAAGCTACAGTAACATATAAAAAAATGACCTCAATTTTGCTTATTTTTTAAAGAGTTTAAAAGAAATCAAAGTAGAGTTGTCTCCAACACGTATAGAGCTTGATAGTCTTCACTCTTTTCATTACAACAAGAAAAGAAGCTGAAAGAACTGAAAATCCATTAATTTTTTGGACCTGGCAACTGAACAATGTTGCTTGCCATCTGCCTCTACAAGGATTGAGTCACTAGCCACTGCAGTCTCTGACCTTTAACATGCCCTGAAAGGAGTTCAGGGCTGAGATCAGAAATGAGGCATCTGTGCTCTGGGAAAAACTAGCAGAACAGGTCTTCAGATAGTTAGATATTTTCAGATTTTATGAGCCCAATTTCTTGCATCTTCTCATATTTAGAAAAGCACTAAAGTCATTAATGGAGACATCTATTCCTTGTAGCAACTTTCTACTGAGAAGTGTGCTTCATTACATACAACGCCTTCACCAAAATCACATATATCCTGACTTCCCCTATTACCTCTTTGGAGCTGTTCCTCAGAACTATCTGAGATGCTGTCTACTGAGCTATAGTCCTCATTTTGCCTTGTATAAAACTTAACACACATCTCTCACATTGTGCTTTTTTTTTTTTTTTCAGTCAACAGATCTATCAGGGAAATGGGGTCAAGGGCAAACAGTTACCTTGAAATCTGGACAGACATGTGAATATAGAGAATCTAGTCAGAGATTACTTTATCAGGAGCAGGAATTGCTAAAACCATGAACTGGTAGAAACACTTCACTTTAATTTTGAGGAATTGCTGGAGGCTGAATTTGGTCTCACTTTAGAGTGAAAACTCCTGGGAGTCCAGTCATAGGAGGACATTCACATTTTCATGAGTTTTATTTCCAGAAACCCCACCACGTTCTCATGGTTAAGACTTAAGAAGAATCCCCTCTTGTTTCTGTTAGGGGAAAGAGAAAATAAAATATTTTAAAATACTCTTAGAACATTATCAATAACAAAGGCATACCCTCCAAGGGAAAATATATTACCAGATCCTTATCAACCAGGTGCAAGGGCAATTATCCAATCTAGTTCCCTCTAGCCTTCCTGTCTCACCAAAGGGAAGGATGAAAATGTTAACAAAAACTCCTGAAGATCTCAGCACAGGGATATAGGCTCACCAACAGACTTAGATGTAATCATAAAGTTATAGAATTCATCTACCCCCTCACTCCCATACCTTAACATCACATCAACAAGTTTCAATAAAACAGCAGTGAATTATAGCAGAATCTGTGGCAAGACATAAACTCTATTAAGAAGGAGCTCTCAGGAAACTAAGCAACAGTGGGAACAAAAACAAGGAAAAAGGAACTGAAAGAAAAGTCTGAAGAGAGAAAGTAAGTATCGGAGACAGACTCAGATATAACACAGATTTTGGATTATCAGTGTGCAGTGAAGATTTGCTAGATCAGAAGTCTGGTCTCTGTCCTCAGCAACCTCTAAGCCTTTGGAAGTTCTTAGTGATGGAAGTGTCTTTGTTACACATGATGAGCCCCTCAGACCACACCTGATTGGTTATGCTAATAAGGTGAATCATGTTAAGTCCCTCAGACCACAGGGTGTCAGTGTGACCTCTAAGGAGGGGTGGACAGAAAACCAGATTGGCAATACTTCAAGGTGACGTGCATGTACGTGTGGATGTCAGAAGGGGAATGAGTCCTGAAGACAGTGGAAGCTTTGTGTTAGAAACCCCCCTGGACTCTACCCTATGCACCTTTTGGCCGGTACTAATTTGTATCTTCACTCTGTAATTAACGATGTCTATGAGTATAATAGCTTTCAGTGAGTTCTGTGTTTCTGGTGAGATGAAGTGTAGGGTGGACTTGCAGTAGGTATCAGAAGTGAGAGTGGTCTTGTGTGGACACTTCCCTCTGACTTTAAAGTTGGACACTAACTCCTTGCAGTTGGGGTCAGAACTCTCAAACTCAGTTGGCTGGAGGACTGTGCTTTGAACTCACAGTTTGACCAACTCTGGGTAATCAGATAGGAAACTTAAAAATTACTATCATTGGGCTTCCCTGGTGGCGCAGTGGTTGAGAATCTGCCTGCTAATGCAGGGGACATGGGTTCGAGCCCTGGTCTGGGAAGATCCCACATGCCACGGTGCAACTAGGCCTGTGAGCCACAACTACTGAGCCTGTGCGTCTGGAGCCTGTGCTCCACAAGAGAGGCCGTGATAGTGAGAGGCCCGTGCACTGCAATGAAGAGTGGCCCCCACTAGCCACAACTAGAGAAAGCCCTCGCACAGAAGCGAAGACCCAACACAGCCAAAATTAAATAAACAAATAAATGAATAAATAAAAAGCTAAGCATTTGAAGCTCTTTAAAAAAAATTAACTTTAAAAAAAATTACTATCATTAATACATTAAGGCCTCTATTGGAAAAAGTAGACAATATGTGATAAAAGATGGGCAACATTAAGCAAAAAGGAATTTTAAGAAAGAATCAAAAGGAAAAACTAAAAATGAAAAATACTGTAATGGAAATTAATTATGCTTTTGTGGGGTTCATTGGTAGACTAGACATGGCTGACACAAGGATCAGTGAGCTTGAAGACAGCTCAGTAGTAACTTCCCAAACTAAAAAGTAAAGAAAATAAACTGAAATTAAAAAAGAACAAAATATCCAAGAACTGTGGGACAATTGTAAAAGGTATAACATATGGGAAATGGTATATCAAAAGGAGAAGAAAGGAAAAATGGAACTAATAAATATTTGAAGTAATAGCTGACAATGTTTTTAAATTAATGACATACAATAAACCACCTTAGACCCAGTAAGCTCGGGTCTAAAAACATCATATTAAAATTTCAGAAAACCAAAGACAAAGAGAAAATCTTATAAGAAGCCAAAGGGGGAAAAATCAATTTATCTGTAGAGAAATGAGGATAAATATTGTATCAGACTTCCTGAGAGAAAAAAATTAAGCAAGAAGAGAGCGAAGTAAAATATTGAAAGTGTTGAAAGAAAAATAAATTCTATATAAAGTGAAATTATCCTTCAAAAGTGAAAAAGAAATAAAGGCTTTCTCAAACAAAAACTGAAGGATCTCAACACTAGCAGAATAACCCTATCCCCCCACCCCCCAAAAAAGAGTAAAAAGACTTCTTCATTCAGAAGAAAAATAATATAAGCCAGAAATTTTTATATATATAAAGAAAGGAAGAATATCAGAGAGCAAATACATAATGAAAAATAAAATATTTTACTTTTATTATACTTAATTGACCTAATAAAGAACTGTTCAAAGTAATACTAGCAATAATGTATTGGTGTTTATGGCATATGCATATGTGAAATGAATAACAACAATGCTGTAAGGGACAGAAGAGGAAATGAGAATACTCCTTGTAAGACACTTCAATTACACATGAACTGAAATAGTGTTAACTGAAGATATATATATATATATATAAATCTAGTAAAAACTCATAACTTCAAAACCTTAAACTTTAAGAAGAGTATAGTTGATATGCTGGGAGAAGAGAGAGAAAGTCATCAAATAATAGTTCAACTAAAAATCAGAGAAAGCAGAAAAAGAGGGGAAGATGAAAAAAGGAAGGAAACAAAGTGCAAGCATGCAACAAATAGAAAACAACTGCAAAATGCTAGATATTAAGCCAACCACATCAATTATCACTTTAATTATGATCTAAGCACTTCAATTAAAAAACAGTGATTGTCAAGGTGGATAAAATACTAGATCCAACTATATGTTTTCTTTGAGAGGCCTGCTTTAAATATAAGGACATAGGTAGGAAAAAGGAAAGAGATAGAAAAAAATATATCCTGAAAAAACTAATTAAAATAAATTTGTAGTAGCTCACTTAGTTTCAGACAAAATAGACGTCATAATAAGGAAGATTACAGGGATAAAGAAAGGGGTCCGTTCTCAAGGAGACACTTCAGTCCTTGGAATGTATGCATCTAAAAACAGAATCAAAATATGGGAGACAAAAACTGAGATCTGAGGGGAAAAAATACAGACAAATTCACTAAGGAATTTGGAGACTTCCATCCCCTTTTTCCTGTAATTGATACATGCAGTAGGCAGAAAATCCATAAGGATTTAGTTGAACCAAACAGTATCATTAATCAATTTGATCTAATTGACATATACAGAACATTTCATCCAAGAATAGACGAATACACAATCTGCTCAAGCTCTCATGGAATATTCACCAAAAAAGACCAATACAGGGCCATAAAGCACACTTTAACACATTTAAAAGAATAGAAATCATAAAGAATAAGAACATTTTGGAATTAAGCTAGAAATCAATAACAGAAAGATAACTGGAAAATCCCAAGTTCTAGGAGATCGAATAAAGCACTTCTATAATAACACTTCATCAAATAAGTCTCAAGATAATTTTTTAAAAAAAATTAGAGATAAATGAAAATAAAAAGTCATTTAGAAAAATTTGTCAGATGTCTGAACTTGCCCAACCTTCAGTTTCTGACAATAAAATGATTGCAATACTGTAATCATATCTATTCCAAACTGTTGTTGGGAAGATTATAAGATGATGTATGTAGTTGGCATACAGTGAAGTTTTAATAAGTATTATAAATACAATATTATTGATAAAAATCTTTCAAGCTTCTGGGGAGATTGAGACTTGAACAATCATTCATTCAACATGCCTTCTGTACCTGCTCTGTGTCAGGCCCTGGTTCTAAAGAGACAAGATACACTATGTCCTGTTGACTCTCAAAGACACTTAGTTTCTGGAGGGAAGATAGATGTGCAGTCAATGCAGTTGAAAAGGAGGCACGTACAAGATGATTCAGAGGCTTGGTGATAAAGGCAGTTCATTGGTGAGGACGTTTTGGGCTGAAAGAAAAACACAACTCAAATTGTCTTAAATAATTTGGAAATTTATTATTGTACATGACAGTGTCAAGAGACTCTACCACCAAATGATTACATCAAGGACCCAGATTCTTTCAATCTTTCTGCTATAATAGTGTTGGCTTCATTTTTAGACTGTTAGTAAGGAGACACAATATTCAAGCACATCTAAATATGATAATGTGTAGAAGAAGAAAAGATTTAAAAAATCCTGTATCTCCTTATAGGAGCAAATAAACATTTTTTGGAAGTCCACTAGCCAACTTCTCTAATCTCATTGGCCAGACATGGGTTATGTGGCTATCCTGTACAAACACTGCAAGAACAATGAAATTACCCTTAGAATCTGGAGTAGGGATGAGATTAGCCTCCCTCTAGGCACATGGATGCATGGGGAAGGGTAGAAACCTAAATCAAATCCCAATCAAAATCCCAGCAAGCTATTTTATAAATATTGACAAACTGATTCTAAAGTTGATATTTAAAAAAGATAAGACACAGAGCAGCCAGCACAGTACTAAAAATGGTGGAGTGGGCTTCCCTGGTGGCGCAGTGCTTGAGAGTCCATCTGCCGATGCAGGGGACATGGGTTCATACACCGGTCCAGGAAGATCCCACATGCCGTGGAGTGGCTGGGCCCGCGAGCCATGGCCACTGAGCCTGCGCGTCTGGAGCCTGTGCTCCACAACGGGAGAGGCCATGGCAGTGAGAGGCCCGCGTACCATAAAAAAAAAAAAAAAAATGGTGGAGTACTTGAAAGCAATCAGTGTAATCTATCATATCAATAGGCTAGAGAAGAAAAACTATATATTAGTTGATGCAAAACAAGCATTTGAAAAACAAATCACCCATTCATGACAAAAACAGAAAACTAGAAATATAGGGGAACTTGTTAAAGAAGATCTCCAAAACATGCTTACAGATATTATCACTAAATGGTGAGAAACAGGATATCCTCTCAATATCAGAAACAAGGCAAGGATATCCTTTCTCACAGTTCCTATTCAACATCACATGGGATGCTATGTAGTATAATCAGACAATAAAAGGAAATAAAAGATATTCAGATTGGGAAGGAAGAAATAAAACTGTCTTTGTTAGCAGATGACACAATTCTCTACCTAGAAAACCCCAAAGAATCAACAAAAGAACCTTAAAACTAATAAGCAAATATAGCAAGTTCACAAGATACCAAGATAACATACAAAGGTCAATTGCTTTCCTTTGTGCTGGCAGTGAACAACTGGAATTTGAAATAAAAAAAAAAGACAATACTGTTTAAATAGCACCCCAAAAATGAAGTACTTAAGTATAAATATAATAAAATATATACAAGATCTATATGAAGAAAACTACAAAATTCTGACCGTAGAAATCCAAAAAGGTCTAAATAAATTGAGAGATAGTTAATGGATTGGAAGACTCAATATTGTTAAGATGTCAATTCTTTCCAACTGATCCATAGATTCAGTGTAATCCCAATCAAAATCCCAGCGAGCTATTTTGTAAATACTGACAAACTGGTTATAAAGTTGGAATGAAAAGACTAAACACACAGAATAGGCAACATAATACTAAAAAAGAAAAGTATTAGAGGATTGTCCCTACCAGACTTCAAGACTTACTGTGAGTGTACAGTGATCAAGACAGTGTAGTGTCAGTGAAAGAAAAGAGACAGAATCACTGCTTATTGGAACAGAACAGAGCCGATAAATAGACCCACACATATTTGGTCAAATGATCTTTGACAGTGGTGCAAAGACAATTCAATAAAGAAAAGTTTATCTTTTGAACAACTGGTGCTGGAACAAATGATGCCCCTAAGCCAAAAAAATAAAAATAAAAGTGTAGGTTCAGCTTTAAATCTTTTATTAAAATCAACTCAATCAGACACCTGAATATAAAAGTAAAAGTCTATAAAACCACTATAATAAAGCTAAGAGAAAATCTTGGGTTTGATGGTAAATTTACGTTATAGCACCAAAAGCATGATCCATGAAAGAAAAATACTGATAAACTGGATTGTATTAAAATTGAGAACTTCTAATCTACCAAAGACACAGTTAAGAGAATAAAAGAAAAAAAAAACCATAGACTGTGAGAGAATATTTGCAAAATGCACATTTGATAAAGTAACTGAATCAAAATATTTAAAGAACTAGCTATTTGTCTCAAATAAGCTATCAAGAAAAACACTCAGAGGAATCTTAAGTGAACATTGTTAAGTAGCCAGTAGGAAAAGGTTATACACCCTGTGATGCCAATTATATGACATTCTGGAAAAGGCAAAACTACAGACCTTAAAAGTATCAGTGGTTGCGAGGTGTTCAAGGAGAGAATAGAAAGATATGTGAAGCATCAGGGAATTTTAGGGCATGTAACTATCTGTATGGTTTCATAATGATGGATACATGACATGCATTTGTGAACATGTGTAGCATTTTATAGCACAAAAAGTGAACATTATTGTATGCAAGTTAAAATAAAAATAATTTAAAATATTGGGGGATTCTAGGAAGGAATGCAGGCTGTGACAAGAGAACCTACTATGCTTATAAATAAAACAACTTCAAGAAGGAGGTGTAGAGGAAGGGTGCTGGCTTCTATAACTTTGGAAGTGAGTGAAATCTGTTAAAGTGAAGGCAAAGGGAACTGCACATAAGCACTGTATTCCAGTTGATAGACTTGTTTCCCATAGGAGTACTGGAGAGCAATTCTCATACTACTATGGAGGTACGTAGGAGTTGAACACTTAAGGAAATAGACAGAAGCTTGTAGGAGAGGGAATTTACAGACATGCAAGGATAGGAGGCTAAAATGATCGAAGTGGAAAGGGATTAAAGTTGGAGACATCAGTGAGAACTCAGTGTAATTACAGATGGTTACATATGGAAATAGTTATAGCTATTTCTATATACACAGGTTAATAGATGCACATATATTCCTTTGCTCTGAAGGACTAAAAGAAACAACTCTTCAGGAGCAAGGAGCCCACCTCATGCCCAGATCTTGGTTTCTAATGCCTATCTCCAAAAAAGAAACCAAAGCTTCCTGGAGAAATGACTGATTCCAGGACGGGGCCAGGAAGTATGCAAGACAAGCCTGGTTGGAGCCTCCTGCAGTGTTGGAAAGCAAGGAAGTGCCCAAACAGAACAAGGAGAACTCACACTGATGGGGCATGTCAGAGGGGTCAGGGGCCACACAGAGAGCCCCATGGCTGGAATGGTCTGTGTCACAAATCCAGTAAAGTCATATTAGGTTATAACTCAAGTGTAGAATAAATATTCATGAGTCAATGATGACCTAAATAAATGAGTTAATAAATTAATCAATGAGGAAGGAGGAATAAACCTCCCATGCAGAAGAATTCCAAATAATTTATATAGATATTCAACCCTAAAGAAGAGAGATCACAACTCCAACTCTTCAAGTGTGAGCTGCACAGAGACTTCCTTCCAAAGAGGAATCCAGGGGGAGAGGGGTGGTTTGAGTAACTTTACAGCAACAACCTGACAACCACCACTTCAGACAAGTTATCCAAGTCGACATCAAAGGTCATAAATTATGTTGCTATTATGTGTCCTTGATGTAATATGATGAAAATGGCACTTTATTTCTGTGATCTTCCTCCTCAAATCTCAGAGCCCTAGTCAAACCATAAGTAAAACATCAGACAAATTCCAACAGAGGAAAATCCTACAGTACCCCTGACCAGTGCTCCTCAAAACTATCAAGTTCATGAAAGACAAGAGGACATATGAAAAACTGTTGCAGTCGGGAGGGGCTTAAGGGGAGATGAGAGCTGGATACAATATGTTGCGCTGCATAAATCCTGGAACAATAAAAGGACAATTTGGTGAAAACTAAGGAACTCTGAATACAATATGGATTATTGTTAATAATACTTTATAAGTATCTTTTCATTAATTATAATGAATGTAACAAAGTAATGTAAAGTATTAATACAGGGGAAACTCTGTGTGAGTATATGGGAACTCTCTGTACTATCTTCCCACTTTTTCTGTAAATCTAATACTCCTCTGAAAAATAAAGCCTAATTAAAAAATAACCACAAAATAACCATGCTGGAGTACTTTTTTTCTAGCAGCTTTTTCCAGCTATGTCTCATTAATTGCAGTTATTTCATAGTTTTCTCTTCCTTTAAGTTTTGATATTTATTCCGCAGAGCTGTTGGGAGGATGAAAACCCCACAGTGCAGTCCCTGGCATAGAGTAGGTTGCTGATAATTATTCCTATGCTCCCACAGCTAAAGCCATTCTAGAGCTGATATTTTAGAATGGCCACCAGGGCCACAGGGAAAAGACAGTTTCATGTATTATGTTAAGATATAGATTTTGAACAAAATGTTGCTTGAAAGCACGATCACCTATCGCATTAATTTGATTTATGTATTAATTTAATTTTTTTTCAAACAGCAAATTTGCAGCAACTACCTTGGAAACTTTGACAGGCTTCTGAACCACTAAAGGAGGTAGCAGAATGTAACGTTAATAAAATATATTTCAGGGCTTCCCTGGTGGTGCAGTGGTTGAGAGTCCGCCTGCCAATGAAGGACACATGGGTTTGAGCCCTGGTCTGGGAAGATCCCACATGCCACGGAGCAGCTGGCCTTGTGAGCCACAATTACTGAGCCTGTGCGTCTGGAGCCTGTGCTCCTCAACAAGAGAGCCCGCGATAGTGAGGGGCCCGGGCACCACGATAAGGAGTGGCCCCCACTTGCCACAACTAGAGAAAGCCCTGGCACAGAAACGAAGACCCAACACAGCCATAAATAAATAAATAAATAAATAAATAAAATATATTTCAGAATCAGGGAGATTTGGATTCAAATCAAACTATGCTGTGTAGTATCTTGTGCTTTTGAATAAGTTACTTAAACTCTCTAGGTCTCAGTTTTCTCAACTTAAAACAAATATAATATTTTTTATAGTCTTAGTGTGAAAATTAAATGAAGTAATGCTTAGTAGGTATTTAGCACAGTCCTTGGCATATGGTAAAGTGACAATATGTCGTTGTTGTTATTATTATTATTTATATATAAGTTCATGAGTCCTAAGTTTTTCCATTAATATTTTAGAATTACAAAAATCTAAAATAATTATTTATATTATAACTCAGGAAGCTCTGCTCAATGCTCTGTAATACCCTAAATGGGAAAAGAATTTGAAAAAGAATAGATACATGTATATGTATAACTGAATCACTTTTCTGTACACCTGAAACTAACACAACATTGTAAATCAACTGTACTCCCATATAAAATAAAAGTTTAAAAATATATATATTTATGACATTTTATATTATAAATGCGGGAATGAAGTGGATTTTCAAAAGTTCTAAAACTAGATAATAATTATGGAACTAGAACTAGAATACCAAGTCTCTTTTCTTCCAGACAAGTGATCTCTCTCTTTTTTTTTTTTTAAGTACTAATGGTTCTTAATATTGGGTAGAATAGACTGCATTTCTTTATCACATCTTCATTTACTTTTTGATATGAAGACACAGGAAACAATTTTGGCTCAGTTATGGTTTAGAAACCACACAGGTGGTTCTCTGTTAGATAAACTCTGGGATTAGTTTCCTATGATCCCAACTTTGCTACTTTCACAAAAGAATGAGTATAACATAGAAAGAAATACAGTGCATCTCGTTCCACAGAGCCTGTTCTAATATTCCCCATGCCCAGTGGAACAGGATTACTGCTTATCAAGGAGGCATCTTTCTCTATTTTTAACTTAGAAATATGAGCTCTAATATACCTCCACTAACAAAGACTAACAGTCAGAGTGTGAATAAATTGCATCAACATTCTCCCATACCTGTATATCTCTGCTTACCTGATTTTGCTATTTTTAAATCAAATTTATTAAAATATTTTATAGCAAGCCATAAACAATCTTGACATTAAGCAATTTGATACAGGCCTTTGCAATAAATAAATACACTGCTGGGTTGTTACACGTAGTTAGCCATTTTAAAACAAGAGCAGCTAATACCTCATCACATGAGATGTGACACACTTTGTATTATAATGAGTAGGAGGAAACAAAAATGCATCTCCCCTCACAGTGATGATTGGACTTACGTTTCATAAGTATTTCACTTGGGATTAGAGTTGCCATATTTCATAGACACACATTGAAGTAAAGAAATATATTACTATCTCAAAATTTTCCTCTTCCTCAGGGAAGGTCCTCCACCACTGACTCAGCTATATGATTTACTAAACATCAGCTGTCCAAGCACTGCTGGCTAAGTTATTTTTACAGTGTATATAAACTTGGAAATTCAAAACGAGAGAGAGAGAGAGAGAGAGAGAGAGAGAGAGAGAGAGAGAGAGAGAGGAAGAAGATAATGTCTTCCAGATGACAGCTTTCTGGATGGGATCTGAAGCCTGAAGCAAGAGAAAATTTTCATTAACATTCAGATTACATGTCATTTTGATTCACACTCCCTAAGCAAGCTAATTTGGTCGGCAGCCAGCCTTCTCCCAGTGTGATGACAACACAAAAAGCGTCACCGCCTCCCTTTCATTGCTAATGATTCCTGGATTGACAGCCATGGTCTCAGAGCTCTGCAAGACACCTCCCCCTGCCTCGCCCTGCAATGTCAGGGCTGCTGCTGTCCTGGCAAGGACAGGTTGTGGCTTCAGGGACTCACTGACCACCATCATCCCCAAGCACGTGGATATCTACACAGACACAAGTGCCCCTGACACTCACCTCTCGCACACTGCATGTTGTCAGAACAATATTGCCAGGACAAAATCAATTGCACTGGTAATTGGATGCCCTCTGCAGACCTCTGCCCTTCCAGCCAGGGCAGTGGGTATTAACCCTTCACCTCACTGAGGCTGTACCTAATCAATGACTTCTTTGTTGTGCTATATGACATTCTATTCTGTGCTCAGATGTCACCGTTTGTTTGCTTGCTTGTTTAAGTTTCCTTCACTCTCTTTTTAACAACCTTTTGTTCAATATATACGTATTTTTCTTTCAGAAATCAAGAAGTTTGGTTTGCTTGTTTGTTTGCTTTCAGATTTCAGCTTAGCAAACCACAGCCCTCTCGTTCCATATCCTTCTACCTGGTGTTTTGAGCTATGAGAAGGATAGTGACCTTCATTTCCTTTCTGGAAAGGATTCTGCAGATGTAGGTTTGGGACAGGACCATAACCCCCAGATGTGAGATCTGCAATGGCAGGTGTCTTGTTTCAATTCCCTTGGGTATCCTGGAGCACGGAAGAACGTCTGCAATGGAAGCATTCAGGAGTTGTTTATGAATGAATGAATGTGTACGTCTAATAATGAATTCAGTTTTGTCATTTCGGCCTGCGATTTATCAGGGTAATTTGCAAGTTCCAAAAGCATACCTGCCTTTTGGGTGTATCTTTTCCCTGCTCTGAGTCCTCTTCATTCATTTTTTTATGATAGGAATCTTGTTGTCAAGGAACTAAAGGTCAATAGGGGTTTGTGCCCAGGCACTGGTTCTCTCACCCCATAACGTGCCCCAGTTTGCATTTTCATTCATTTCTTAGTTCATTTATTTATTTGTTTAATAGACAGTTACTGAGTGTCCCTGACTGTGGGGCACAGTGTCGGACTCCTGGGCTACAAAGGTAAACACAGGTGAACAGGTAGATCCCCTAGTGGCTGGGATCTTGAACCTAATGAAAGATGTAGAAAAGTTCATTCTAGTTTAAAGGTGTTAGGAACAAGGAAATTCTTAAGTTGAAACAGAGAGGCAGCTGACAAAGCCTGGAGAAAAAGCTGCCTTTTTCAGAAAGCCCTTTGTGGGAGGCTTTGTCTCCCTGGTTTTGCAGACCATGTTTTCCTTTGCAATTTAAGGTTCTGCACAGAGGAGACTATCTACAAATATATAATTTACAAGAGAAGATAGGTAGACTCTGTTTTTCTAGAAATCAATGGACCTCAGTGACCTAGAAGAGGACATTAAACATGCATGCACAGAGAGAAAACAAAATATACTAAGGGGTCATTGTAGCTCCAGTTTCTTGGAAGTTCAGTAAAGACACATTTCGTTTAAACATTCTTCCCTGCTCTCACCGTGATAATGTGGTAGTTAATTATTTTTCTCACTTTTTTGAATGTATCAATATATGTGGGCATCACTTGACGTTTGAGAGAGGAGCATGATAGCTCTCTCCTCAGAAATGTGTACCCCATTTCGGCTTATATGAAAATGTGGGCAGATGAATCTATTTGGAATTAAAATAATTAAAATCAACCCAGATTCACAATTTATTGGATTGATTAAATTTTTGTCCTCTCTGAAACTTTCTATTCACATCTGTAAAATGACAGTCATAAAAATGCCTATTTATAGAGGTGTTTTTACAATTAAATGAGATGATTTGTGCACTCCATGTAAGAAATTAAACCCTAAACATAGTGTTATTCTTCAAATAACATAATAATCCTGTTATTATACAGCTAAAGAAAAGATGCATTAAAAATAATTTCACTTCTCTTTATATTTTATTACAATTTCCTCAAGGTGAAGCTTTTAGAAAATAATGTCTATAATGTTTTAAAATCAAATTTAAAAGTGTGGGGAGACTGGTGGATGCAAGGAAGACTGAACAGTATAGATATTAGAATTTTTAACATATTTTAGCTTAAAAGAGCACAGGAATATAAGAGATCATGAATCTTTGTGTTTTCTAAGCATCCATAGTTTACAAGAGTTTGAAAAATGCAGGGATGATTAACTTGCGAGGTAAACAAATTTATTTCAGTTCAAGGCCATAAAATTTTCAGTGGCCTAGTTCAGATATGAGAATTTTAGTTAAAACAGTGTTCCATAGGAATACTTCTGTGGAAGATTTACCTTTTTGCTTTTGAGGGTTTTTCTAAGGCTTTTCTCTTGTATCCACGAGTGCCCTTCCGAGGCACTGTTCTCAAATGTAACCAAGGACATTCACCCATCAGACCCAGGGAGATTTCTTCACTTTACTTGTTCATTTTAGTTGGAAGCATGTGTACCTCTGGACAAACAGCCTGGAACCACAAGGAGAAAGTCAAGTTACCTGGGAAAAGAAACACAATGGAGCAATAATAATGACAATTATCTTCAAATATAGAAAGGGGTGAAATGTATTCTCTGTGGTTCCAAAGGGTTAACATTGCAGGGGAAAACTTTTTTACTATAAGGTGTTTAGAAAAATTAGAGTTTTCTGAAATGGAAATAATGGACTGGCTGCCTTTTGCATTAGTAGGTTATAAAGTGAAATAATTATTACAGAGTAGACAGATTCTTGTATATGGTGTTGAAGCCCATCCATATGTCTGGCAGGGATAGAAATTAAAATATTCTCACTCTGGATTAAACTTTAAACTCACCTGGGATGCATTTTACAATAGGATACCTGGGCCCCAAAGGTAAAGGTTCACATTCAGCTGATCTGGAGTGAGGTCTCACCATGGTTATTTCTAAGCCAGGATTAGCATAACTCCCTAATTGTTCTAACATACACCCAGAATTCAGAAGTACCTATGCCAGATGATTTTTAGAATGGTTTCTCATTGGACGAATCTGGTGCTTTTAGTAGGTACCTGTGCCGATCAAAGTTAAAGCAACTGAGTGTAGCTGGGGATCAATAGGGATTGCCCAGCAGCACTGCAGGCGATCATGATACAAAGAATTGGTAACAGATTGATAGAGTTTAAATACAGGGTTGATCTGTGCCTTGTTCATTACTGCTCTAGTCAAGAGACAAGTATCAGCCGAGTCTTCTGGTCTTTGCCTCAAATAGAGACAGTTGCTGACAGTTCTGGTCCGCCCCTCTTCCCCAGGAAGACGGTCTTCATGGAACACAGCCAGTAATACCATCCCAGAAACAGTGACAGAGAAAAGTTTATAATATATATCCTGCTATCTAGTGCATTGAAAGATTGCAGAGCCCATGGTGTATTTCATTAAAACCACTGCATTCCCAGAGCCTGTTAGCAGAGACTGGAAAACATCATTCTCAACACAGTGGGGAAAATCCTGTCATTTTGTGGTAGAAGCAGGACGGGGATTCTGACAGCTCAGTGGCAGTGTGTGTGTGTTTGTTACAACCTCTTTTCCCTGTAGCTGTGCTCCCCAGACTTTATGACACCAGGTCTTGGCTTAATCCCCAGCCTCCCTGCACATTTGCCTCTGCTGAGAATTAGGCATTTAATTTTCTGCGTCCTTATTGTGGCTTTTAGATGTAAATTCTCATTAAGCTATTTCTGTGTAAATAGAAGTTTGACATAACAAGAGCACCAGCATAGACTGGTGTGGCTGTTGATAACTCATTTCTAATCCATCTCTTCCATACTGGGGCTTAATTTAAAGGCTGGGGCACTCGAAAACGCATTTATTAAGTCTGACCTACTTTTAAAATATTTAATATTCCATTTTGGTTTCCTTGTAACAAAAGAAGCTTCAAGGTCTTCATGTTCTTGCCCATTTTTAAAGCATCGATATTGATTCAGCTAATAAGAAACTGTACAGACTCACTGTCCCCTGGACCACTTTCAAGATTTGTATTTAAAGCAATTAGCGGTTCATAAGATCTTATGGGTACTCGGATGTCCCAAAGGACTGGTCTGCATTTGTTCTTGATAAAAATTATCCTCTTTCATTTTCTTCAGATATGTGCCTGTGTGTTGGTAAAAAAGGCTCCAGATCCGTAACAGGAAAAGTAACCACCATTTTCACAAAGGGAAGCCTGCTTATAACTTATTAAGGCTTATTCCTTTGATCAAAACTATTCTGATTTGAGGAATGATAGATACAGGTGAAAGATATAGAGAATGGGGAGGGAAGAAAGTAGGGAGAAAATACAAAATAATGTGCAATACAAACTTGTGAAATTTAAGCAATATTTGTATATGCATACTGCTTAGTTCATTGTAAAAATAAGTTAGATAACATACATATGCTAAAAAACTCAATAAAAGACAATAAAAAGTAAAGATGGAATTAGGCATGAGAGAAGTAAGAGAGTAGAATTGCTTGCAGCCAGAGTAAATCCAGCACACAGAGACACTTAGCATAAAGCTGTGTCCTAGATGGAGTGCAAGTTCCCTAGTAGCCAAAGCAGAGATCAAACATGACAATTACATGAGTTAACTCTCCATATGATAAGAGCAAATAAGTCACTCAGAAGCGAAATTCTTTTTGATCCTGATCTCGTGGAGAGTTTTTTAATAGTCACTTAAAAGGAATACTTCTGGTCCAGATGACAACACCCAACAAATTAGCAATAATAAATATGATAAAGGATTTCATAGAATTGAAAATATTTATCAAATTATACTCATACTTAGCTTTGGGAGTACAAATGCAATAGGTGATGCTCAGTCTCACTACGCCATCTGGTTTATGGCTCCATATTAAAAAAAAGCAACAGATCTCAAAATTGGGAGGAGGAGGTGGTGGTGGAGGTGAGGGTGTTATTGCTCAGTTACTGCAGAGAAAACATGTTGTTTGTCAGATAGGCTGGTAGGGACATGTTTTAAAATAGCAAAGAACTTGACTTTCATCTCCTAGAGTTTGAAAACATTAGTTAGCGAGTGTAGAGAGAGTGACAGTAACCCTTACAAAACACTTTAATCAAAAAGATTGCAATTTTCTGCCGTATCTTTAAGGCTTGAACAGAAAAAAAATGTCTGGGGATAAACTGGGATGGGCACAGTTTTAGAACTAGGACTCAACCCTTATTAAGAGCTCACTCCTTGTAACAGCATACTTTGAGGAATTCTAATATTCTTATTAAATAATACTTTATTATTTTTATAAGAAATATAATTAACAGACATGTTCTTTTGGGTTGTTTTCATTAACTCGCACTCACTGGATGCAAACTCAATACAATTTATTGCTCTGGAAGCTATACATGTAATATATCTAATCTTTAAAAGATGAAATTTGAATGTCACTATTTCCCTTTTATTAATGTTTAAAAATTTGAACAATTCCTCATTTGATACTACTGAACTTTCTATTTACATTACCTTACCTTTTGAGTGTAACGGTATTCTTCCCATTGTTTATACTCGGTATTTATGTGTCTTGCCTAATGCAATGGCAAAAACAATGTTGAGTTATGGTAGTGATGAAGAGACTGATTGTTTTGTACCTCATTTTAATAGGAATTCCACTGTGTTTTGCATTAATTAGGATACTCCAGTGTGAGATATATTCCACTTATATTAAGATATTTCTCTTCCATATCAAATTTACTGACATCTCCTTTTAATGAGGAAAATATTTTACATTTTAAAATTAATTTTATTGCCACTCAAAAAGAGTGGATGTAGTTTTTCTTTTAACCTATTACTTAGATGAATTTTACACATTATTTAGGAAATAGGCGTTAATATTTTTTCAGTATTGGAGCAACCTTGTGACCATGAAATTCTGATGTGTGTGTGTTTGCATTAATGCCGTTATAGATACCTATGTTATATAGGTTTTTTAATAAAATATTGATCATTTTCTATGCTTCGAAGCTTGAAATACTTTAGAAAGTATGTATTCCTTGAAAACTCTATAGAGTTCTTAAAACATATGAACCGTATACTTTTTTATACAATTGTTTTAAATTATTTACATTGTCCTAAAATATTTTTTAGTATATTTTCACACTTATTAACATAAAGTTTTATATAATGTATAACGTTCATAAAACTTTCTTAAAGTGTATCTCCTCTAGAATTGTGGTTTACCCCCTTGTTGCTAAATGTTGTGTATTCTTTCTCAATTTTTAAAAATTTAATACTTCAGAAATTTATCAGAGGTCTTTTATTTATTCATTTTTTTCTGTGTCATGGGTCATTCTATTTTACTAATTCCTGCTGCTATTTTTAGGACTTTTCAGTATATGTACTTATTTGAGTGGCATGACCATCAGGATAGGGATTCTGAGGTAACAAGCAAGGCGAAAGCTCAGTGGCTTAAAACATCAAACCTACCTCTTGCTCATGTGTTCTGCCCACAGCAGGGTGATGGGAGTACTTATTTGAGTTGTCCTGACCCCAGAAAACATTGTGGATTACTGCGGTGGTGGCCACACAGGGAAGAGACAGGATAACCGATGAAACCTGGCCTTTAGAGCTTCAAACGTGCAATAACACACATCATTTGGTTAAAGAAAGGCTGTGGCCACATCCGACTTCTGAGTGTCACAAAGTGTATCAGCATGCTCCTGGGGAGAGAATCAGAGATATGGGGGCACCCTCTCAGGATGAACACAGCCCTTCTCTTTTGTTATGGTTTTGGTTTTGTCTCACTTTCAGGCTGGCTGTTTGGTTCAATTTTTAGTATCTATTTGGTTAGATATATGCACAGTGTTTTAAGACTTACACTGAGTACACATTTTTAATCAGTGTTTATGGCCAGCACGTTTACGTGCTATTTCTAGAACTTTGTTCTGAGTTCCAAACATATATGTCCAGCAATCCATAATAGCTCCACGTGGAAAAGATCACAATTTAATGTCACCCCATAAAACGATGCTCAGTCTCTAGTGCCCTCTTCTCAGTGAAAGATATTCGTATGCACCTAACTATTCACAACAATATATAGGAAGTCATCCTTCATAGTTTCCTCTCTGTTAACATACCTGAACAACCACCAAGTTCAATGATTTCTATTTAAGTTTTGCTCACACATGTCCATTTATCTCAACCTCTATTGTCACTAGTCTAGTCTTAATCACCTGAGTTTTCTTCTGAGCGTGTTGTGAAACATTCCAGGTAAAATTAACCATACTATATGCTGACCGTGAACTCTTCAGAATTCTCAGTGTGCAGAGTCTCCAGGTCTGAAAGACCATCACTGTGACCTGGCACCTGTCAGCATCCTGTCCCTTCATGAGAATCCTAAACCATCCCTCTTCCTGCTGTATTTATTGCTTTATTCTTTTATTGCTTTATTCGTTTTTGGTGACCTCCTAATCGTTACTCCCATCATATAATAAACTTCCCACTTCAAGAAATATTCCAGGGTCTTACTCTTTTCCTTCATAGTATTCACACTACTATCATTATATATATATATATCACATATATATTCAATCATTTAATATCTATTTCCTCCATTAATCTAAATGCTTCACGAAGGCCAGGAATTAACCGTACCTTGCTTTTATACTCTCAACACCCAGTGCCTCAATATAATAGGTATTAAAAATTATTTGTCTAATAAATGGAATACCTAGAGAGCACATAGAGTATACTGAATAATAAAACCTCTTTTTAAAGAGGAAACCAAGCCTGTAGAAATTTTATGAAGGCCCCTTGATATCAAGTTAGTCTGAAAATTAATTATTTCTGAAAAGAGGTCTTAACAAAATCCTAAACATATATGAAGGTTAAAATTGTTATTTATCTTTCAGTACCCCAATCCAACACTATCACCTCTCCAAAGCCATCGTGAACCTATTCTGGTCTTCTATCATGAATTTTAATGAATTTTCTTCTTGTCTGATCTTCCCAGTTATCCAAGAGCTTCATGGGAGCAAAAACCTTTCCTTTGTATTTTGTGCCCCATTTTGTGCATATTAAGTAATTATTAAACCTTTACTGAATAAATAAATATATCCAGGATGATTTATTATAGAATACTAAATACCAGCAAGTGCGAATGGAAAACCTATTATGGTACAGACATTGTACTAGATCACAAATAAAAACAAACTAGAGACCATAACTCAAAGACTTCGTATGCTTACTTGAGAACCCTTTTAGTCTTTATTTCTGCCACTCATTCTGCCCCCACTGTGCCCTAATTCCAATACCACCTAATAGGGAACAAGAGAATCACACCCAACACCCTGGCAACTGCTGGAGTGATCACACACATCACAAACCCTAAGACAGTTTAACAAATTAAAACTGTATATGCTTCATAATTCATTTTTTATTTACTGGAAATTTGGCTTACCACAGTTATAATATTGCATATGATTAATTATGCCATAGAATTTGTATGTTTGAACTTATGTTTGCTCCTGTAAGTGGAGCCATGCCTGTTTTCTGTATTCTATAGAGAGCTCATCATGATGCATTGAATTTTCATTTGCATGGTATTTACATAAATTTGTATTTCCATACAATCTTATTAATTTTACATAAGAAATATGCCTAATTCTAAAGGCAATTAAATCTAATCTTATGGCCCTCCAAAAGAAGTAGTACTACTGGAAGAAACTGGATAATATAAGAAGCTGGAAAAAAGTACAGAATGTATTTTAAAATATTGGAAATGATAACTCCCCATTGCATAAGGAATTCTATGTGCAAAATATTTCCATATATTTCATCTCATTTGAACCACATTTGAAACTTTTAGTTAAGTAAGTCAGAGATGACACCAATCTTAACAAAATAAACTGCCTCCTAGAATTTCGAGGTTATGACCAAGGTCAAGGAATAGGTTCCTGGCAGAATCACAACTGGAGCCAAATCTCTAAAGCTGAGGCCTCTTCCACCTGGTCTTGGACATGGGTTCACACACAAGACAAATAGGATGGAAGAGAACTACACAACAAACAAGAGGAGCTACAGAAGTCCATGCTTCTTCTTTCTCCTCCCTTTAAGGTTCTCACTCCATCCTTTCTTTCAACCTTCATTCCCTCTCACCAAATGCACAGCCTGGTTCCCATTAATTGGTTCTGAGGAAACAAAACTAAAAATTCAAGGTGACCCCTCTCTGGAAACTTGCACTTTAAAAGGAGATTCTTTCAGTTAAAACAGCTTGTTTCTTAGAGAGCTAGAGCTGATTTTGAAAGATTATTATCAGCTTGATTTTTGACAACAGAAAAGGCCAGTCCTGACTTTGATTGTTAAATTGCTGAAAGGATAACACAGAAAGACAGGTGTGTGTTACGAATTCCAAGTTCTTATGAAGACGAGGATGAGTAATAAAGGGAGATCTGGGGGCACATTCAGGAGTAGACTCAGCTCTTTAGATTAACAACTGAATCAAATAATCAATTACCAATCACCACCACAGTAATTTTCTGTCTTCTGTCCAGAGACATTTTGACCAGTAGACTCTCTGCCCTGTCTCTAATCCTTTAAGTAAATCCGTAAAATAGTTAGTACTAGCTTCCTATGTGAACAAACCAGTGCTTAAAAGGATTATATAACTTGTCCAAAGTCTCATAGCTAATATGTAGCTGCATCAAGATTCAGACTGTGGTCTCTCAAATTTTTAAATCACTTTATTAATGTCATTCTTCAGATTGTTGACTAACATAAGTTTGAGAAATTGGAAAGCTAGAAGGGAAAGCCTGCCCTTGTGTCTTGCATCTTACAAGAAGATGAAGGCTCGGTGACATGCCCCAGACTGGAGAGTTGGTTGGTGCCCACATCAGGACAAGAACCAAGTCTCAGTTTTTCAGGCATAGATTGTTTTCATTTGTTTGTTTTATTTGCCCCAGAGTATCAGTATGCCACTCTTTTTCCTCAGAATGGCTCCCGTACACTTGCTCCCCTTAACTGAGTCTCTGTGATGAGTCCTTCTGCTTGGATCCCAGTAAAGGATATCAATCAGTACAAAGATAGTATCAATACAACCCATAGGGTGACTAATGGCAGCAGAATATTGACAATGAATATGGGAGACACAAGTCCACCCAGAATGTAACATTTTCTTTAGCATTTAGGATTATCCTAGATGCCCATATGTTTGTACCAATGGATTTTGGTTAGAAAAATTTGTGTTCCAATCTCAGCACGAATGTATATAATGAGCATGTCCTGTATTCTGACATATATACCTCTGAGACTCAGCTTTTACACCCGTGCAGTTGAGCCAATTAAAACCTGCCTCACAGAGTTGTTGGAAGTAATAACAACTATAAGCATAAGTAATAAGATGTATAAATTATATATATATGTAAAATAAGTGACATTTCCATGTTTTTTTTTAATTTGTTTGTTTTAGGCAAACACCCCTAAAGCCAGCCTCACTGGTGCAAACAGAGACCGTTAGCCTAATACTGTAGTGTAAGTCAAAGTCGAGCAGTTTTCCAGTGAAGCTTGTGAATTCATTGTTTAGTCATGACACAAGACTTGAATAATAGTTGCAGCTTGATGCAAACCTTTTCAGCATCCACCATGAATACTCAATGCTTCTACATTTACCCACCTAACCTTTCTTTCCTTTTTATCCTCCTTGCTCTGCAGTGAAATAATGTCGTCAATTTTGTAAAGTAAGAGTAGTTAAACAATATTGATACAAACATCAACATAGTATGGTTCACACCTTAGACTTGCTACATTATGTGCACAGTTTCATGCTGTGATATAAAATATATATATTTTTGTTTCATTTTATCAGGAAAATATCAATATAATGATGCCCAGTTCACACCCTTCATTCACTCATTCCAGGATTGCTACCAGGCAATCTTTATTTCAGTCAGCTGAGGGAGGTGGTATGTAAAACTGAAGACTGCCATTTCATCTTAAATTAACAGTAGGGAAGGGATTAGAACAAGGGAAATATAATCACATACCTTGGAATTTGGCCAGAGTAGCAGAACTCCAAAGTCCAATAGACCTCATTATGAAATGATGCGTGTGTGTGTGTGTGTGTGTGTGTGTGTGTGATGTAATGACAACAAATAGAAATCCAAATCGGTCACACACACACACACACTCTCTTTCTCTGTCTCTCGTATGTGTGTGTGTGTGTGTGTGTGTGTATATATATATATATATATATATATATATATATATATATATATATATATATATATATAAAATATGGAGCACACACTTATATGTGAAGCTCACAAAACCCCAATCAAGTCGGCTGGTTTGATATCCTGTTTCCTCTTCCCTCATCCTGTGCTTCAGGGGAGAGGTATCTGGCTGACAAATGCACCAATCAGTGGCTTCAAGCAGTTCCCGAAGCAACCTTGACCTCTAGTTTCAACACTGACCAGGTTTATCCATATTCAACTTGTGAAACAGAATGAGATCAGGGAAAACCATAAGACAATTGTTTTACTGGCAATGTGTTGCAGAGACTGCTTTTCTGAGGTTTGAGTCTCACTGGGGCTGCTGGGCAGGCTGTCCCCTTGGGGAGGTCGCCCCCTAATGTTATGGGAAGAAACCAAATACTCTTGCTTTAGCTTAGTTGAAAAAATGCCATATCCCTAACTTGATCTTAATTAAAATCTACATATTATCATAAAGAGATATAACACGATTAGAGACTATCTTAATGGCATGTTCCAGTTAAAAATTCAGTGTTAAACATTGCACTAGATACTAAGAAAGGCAAAGTGGCATTTTTTTTCGTGACTAGTTTTTACAACTTTGTAGACTTTTACCTGAAATCACATTTAATTTTTATTTTCTATTTAATGCTTTGTAATTCCTATCTTCAACAATTTTTTATGTTACTTCTGAACTCTTTTGTGCTTAAAAATAAGCCTATTTCTAAGACTTTCACTATGCATTTCCTCAGAAAGAAGTCTTGAAAAGATGGTCAATTGTTCTAAAAAAAGACAGACTCAATGATTAACATCTAATATTTAAGCCTAATACGGAACAAGTTCATTGTTTGGTTGTTGCCATTTTAAATGTAGAGACTTTTAGGTACAGAATTCTTAGAGGAACTTTTCATCTGTGTTAGACTTTTCCAAAGACTGTAATTGGGAAATTAGATTAAAATATTTGATATGTAAGTGAAATATTAATAGAAACTAAAAGATGATATTAAGAAAATTGGTGTGTTTATATAAATATTTATTAACAAATAAACAGTAAACAGATATAAAAAAAACTGAAAGTGGCCAAGGAATTATTTCATCTTCCGTGTAACTTTAATAAGTTTACTTTAAATGTGAGCATACTCTGACATGTAAACCAGAACAGCTACTGAACTGGTTTAAATATTCAAGAGAGTTATTCATAATTGATTTATTAATACAAACTTTTCAATACAAACAGGAAATATAATTTTTTGGATATAATTTATTATGAGTGAGCAAGTTTTCAAAAGATGAGTGAATTTTAGATCTGTTTCCCCACCACCAAAGAAATACAAAACAACACCCCATGAATCTTTTTTAAAATATGGCTTCTATGATTTGGGTGGCTTGTAGATGAGTGCATAATTCATGACAGATGTATGTGTATAGAGTAAATAAACAAGGTGACTTCCTAAGGAAATTTCAATTTCTTCCAATTGATCACAACTTCCAAAATTTCTCTTCACCTAAATAAAATCTTGAAAATTGAAATTATGAAGAGATTAATAAAATTTAGTATACAGAAGGGGTGAAATAAACTATTCTTTTAGTTTAAATTAAAAGCATGCTTATTGCAGTAAGAATTAAATTTCCAAACTCCCATTTGAATTCTGAATTTTCCAAATGGGGATAGATCATGTGTCTGCATCATCAGGGGAGGGGATTTAATAGGTTAGTGCTTACACTAGAGGTTGAGAAGTTGGGAGGTTCTTTAAAAATTGTTTTGTTTCTTTACAGAGATGCTCTAATGGTATGTGTTTTAAATTTCTATTTCAAACACTGAGTTTTTTAAAATGACTCTGTCAGTATCTCTGTATCAAATCAATTATAAGGCAATGCTATATATTAACAGACAAAAAAAGAAGCTTTAATTCCATTATCAATTACAGGAATAAATGACCTCCACTATTTAAGGGCTATAGTCTAAACAACTACAGACTTGATTCTTTATCTCTGATATGTCACTTGAATCTCTGCAAATTTCTTATGTGATGCTGAAATGTAGCCTGTCTCAAAGACACAACCCACTGGAAAAGCTATTTTAATATAAGACCAGGTTAAAATAAAGTTGTTTTATTTGGTGCTTCCAAATATTTCTGAAAGAGGATCACTGCCTCATTCTGGCACTTCATGTTGGGTGACCGCTTCAGTCAGAATGCATGCTTTTCTTAATATTTCCTTTTGCATTTGGATTAACTCTATCCATAGAGCGGCCTCTCCACTAACCCTTCTTCGACTGCTAATGATTATATATTGGAAAAAAAATGTTCTCTTCCTTTATGAAAATGGCAGTGCCACGTCTGCTTCCTGTGGGACTGTGATGTGCCAGATCAAGGTCCTCTCGGTGGGCGAAGTTTTATCCTAATTAGAGCAGTGTCACTGGGACGGTGTAGCTGCTAATGTCAGAAGCAGAAAGTGCACTAGACACGGGGCTTCAAAGGCAGCTGTAAAGGACGTGCAGCATCTAGTAAAGTCACCAGAGACCAGCTGGCACACGGGTTCTGATGCTCTTTCTGAAGCTGACCTTTTCATGGCGAGTGGGTCTTACCTTATCCTTGTGATAAATTCGAGCCTAAGTCACAGAATCATGACCTTTGAACATATGGACTGCCTTTCCACAGACTGCCCATTAATTCCCAGCGAGGCAAGAGCACGCGGTGACAGTCGGTTACAATCGTTATTTTCACACGCAGACTGTCGGCAGTGGTCTTTTCGCGGTAGCTTCACTTAGAGGCGCATTGTCATAAAGTCAGTTGTCAATCTGACACACTGTAGTTCTGTAAATTAGATTTTCTTCGGCCCTAATTAAATAAGTAGAATCAGAGCAGAGAATAAGGATGCACAACCAAGATGTTATTTGTATGTTTGAAGCTGTCATATCTTCTGCCTACTAATTTTAAAGAGATCACAGCACATGCTCAGTTTCTGATCTAAGTACCCAAGAACTATCTCGTTATTATGACCTAATGAATCAATTTTAAATGTATAGTACGACTTTAAGATTCTATTTTCAGAAATATTGAGAACAGTGTGATTAAGTTAAAATCTGTGTACCTGCAGCTCCCTCCTCTGCTTAGGTTTCTTCTGAGTTCTGACTCACCTGACTATATTTTCAAGCCCTTACAAAGACCCCTTAACACCCAGCTCTCCATATTCTAGACTCAAGCTAAAACACCTCATCCAGCAATTCTCAGGCCTTGCTGGTTTGGTCTTCCTGGATATCCCATTAGAAAATTTACTGTTTTGAGAAAACAAATCCTTTCGTTCTCATTCTTCAGCTTCCTTCTGCTCTTCTCCTAAACTTGCTTGCATCCCTCCTACCGCAGAAGGAGTTCATGTCTCAGAATTAGTCTCTCTACTCTCAGTCAGCACCTGGTCTTCATAACACTCAGCTTTCCAGGGTCTGAATGCCCACACGGCCTGAACATGAGAGCACTTATCTCAAGCAAGATTCAGGTCAAGAACAGGGAAACCAGCCATGACAAGATGTTAGGTGGACAAATATATATTTTACCAATGAACACAATACAGGGATAATCAGGGCCCAGCCCAGTTGCTTGATTGTTGTATGACTCTTAATCTCAAAGAGACATTTTCTGGATTTCTCATCACACCATCGCCTATTTCAGCAAACTGTGTCTTACACTGTCAGCCAGAAGTCACCACTGCTCTTGGTGGGTAACAGGCAGTGGGAATGGGCCTTCAGCTGGGACAGCCCGGATCTCTGCAAGGGAAGCATCAGATACATGACCATCTGGGTCTGCTGGAGTGACAGCTGTGGTGACACACCCTACCCTCTCTTTTATTAGCTCCATGTTTTGAGACAACTCTCTTAACCATTATACCCACAATCCTTGTCTGGAAAATGGAGAGCGGAGAATCATGGTTTTAGTTACTAATAAGAAGACATAGCACAGAGTATGCAAATTGAGAATGGTGTTGCTGCTGTTAAAGTTATCGTGACCCTTTGTCATATGTACAAAAATAATCTTCCACCTTCCATACTCTCCCTTCAGTCAAGACCAGGGAAGGGCTAACACTTTTGTGCTGTTTTCAGTCTCTGAATGAAAACACTCCTAGGCTCATTTTAAACACAAACTCATCCTCACTTCAGAAAACAGAATATTGAGCCAGAGATATCAATCTAAACTTCTAAGCTTGATTCATGTCAAAACTTGCCCTCTCTGGGGCTTCCCTGGTGGCGCAGTGGTTGAGAGTCCGCCTGCCGATGCAGGGGACACGGGTTCGTGCCCCGGTCTGGGAAGATCCCACATGCCGCAGAGTGGCTGGGCCCGTGAGCCACGGCCTCTGAGCCTGCGCGTCCGGAGCTTGTGCTCCGCAGTGGGAGAGGCCGCAACAGTGAGAGGCCCGCTTATGACAAAAAACAAACAAACAAACAAACAAAAACTCCAAAGAAACCCAAACTTGCCCTCTCCTTTCACCAAGAATCCTCCAGTTAGGAAGTTGAGAGTGGTCCTCCTATTTGCTCCAGGCCCTGTTACTTTAACCTGGATGACTATGGCCGAGACATCCAACTGCTCTCGTAGGGGATGGAATTCTTCCTGGATGCCGTCCCACCAGGGACGGCTTTCCTGTCTTCATTCACGTGGTCACCGATGTGCCAGCCAGTCAGTCAGGTCTCATTTGTGACACCTATTCGTGGCCAAATGGGCTGAAGTGTGGGAGGTGGACTTGAGCTATGATGGGACAATAAGGAGACCGTCTTGCCTGGAATTTGGGCTGAAAAAGCTGTCTCTTCTGGATGAGCCTGTAACAGGTAAGCCTCGGACCTGTGGTCTCCACATCCTCCTCTTACTCCGACATAGGGCAGAGAGACAGAATCCTAGACAGAATCCCATCAGGAGATGTAGGGAGAGCCAAGGAATGGGGGCCAAGAAATGAGACAAAGAATAGAGACGTTCTTCTTTGGCCCATTCCTCTATCCTTACAATAAAGAGCCTTTTTCAGGTTAACCTTATTTCAACTGGATGAAGCTATTTGCCAAAAGTAAAACAGTCCTTGTTAAGTAGCTTCCCATCAACTGTTTCCCCTGCTTTAATGTGTAGTTAAGAATAAAATCACCTACTTCACAGGTTTGCATGTGCTTCCAACAAGGTAATATAGAAGTACATTAAAAACAGTTATAAATACATATGATATTAAAACCTGAATGTGTCTTTGTGAAATAAATCTCTCTTTTTTTCTCATTGCAAATAATCTTGGGGACTTTATGTCTCCAGTGTGTTCCTTTAAGAAATATAAAAAGACTATAATAGGAGATTTTGTTCATTAAACATCAACTTTTACATGTATAATTAGATGTGGAGGGCAGTGGTTTACTTCTCAACATAGTTTAGATTTTATGGGGGAAATGGGAAATAAAATTAAATATACATAATTATATAGAACTAAATACACATACTGTTTTATCTCATTTCTGGAAATGCAACATTAGAACATTAGTCACATTAGTGACTAGATCCAATATATTTAGGCCTTCTTGAAAAAAAAAAACTAAAAAAATCACCTTCAAAAGAAATGTAGACAATTTGGCAACTCAATTTTTAATCCTCTTCACCTTGTTCACTTGATCTTGATGCATAACTAAGGTTTTTAGTGGTTCTTAAAAAAAGAGAAAATTTTCAATTTAGCAAAAAGTTTATTGAAATACCTCCTCTGTGTAAGTCACTGTAAGAGATTATCTGGAGAAGAGAGTAATAAGTATTTTATAAAACCTTCTCCTGAGGATTTGGAGTTGAGGGGAAGAGACAATACTTTCACCATTTGCAGCCCTGTGGTTGAGCTGCTGTAAGGAATACAGAAAAGTATAAACACACTGTGATTGGAAAACAAATAAAAATGTTATTAATTCTGCTTGTCACTGAAGAAATCAGGGAAGATTAATTCAGTAACTTTGGAGATATTAATTTACTTATTTACACTCTGTGTTATAAATACATTTTGAGATGACTACTTTTCAGTTGTACTTTGAAGAATAAGTACAATTTCAAACAGATCAAAGGTCAGAAGAAAAGTATTATGCAGAGAAGAAACGTTAGGTAATACAGATTGTCTAATAGGAAGTGACAGTTTAAATTTTTCTTATCATGCTATAGCTGATATTGCTGATAACACAGAATGAATGAAAGTTTGTGAAAGACTAATAAAGACATAAAATTATGCACAACCCACCATCAAGTAGTATGTTATACCTCTTTCTAATTTATTCTAAATATTATTTATACAAATTGAGATAGTCTACATCTATATCTGTGCTGCCCTTTTAAATAATATAAAAAGTTACATTACTAAATAAATATAATTTTAATGTTTACACAATAATCTTTAATACTAATACATCATGAGAGTATATCCTCATTTTAACATATTTTTACCTAACTTTTCTCTAGTAATTATTATAATTTACATTCCAGTAAAGTAATGTATATGAAATTATGTTTTCAATAACCTGCAATTTGTATCACAAA
This sequence comes from Mesoplodon densirostris, assembly GCF_025265405.1. Lineage (NCBI taxonomy): Eukaryota > Metazoa > Chordata > Mammalia > Artiodactyla > Ziphiidae > Mesoplodon > Mesoplodon densirostris. The sequence goes on from NC_082674.1 coordinate 3,433,811, forward strand.
TATTTTATTTTATTATTGTTTGATGTTCTTTTCTGTAATTAGTAAGCAGTTGAGATGATCAATTGATATTTTATATGTTTAGTGCTGGTACAACTTTAGGACATATTCCGTTGGACTGTCTCTAAATGTGAATGTCTGTATGTGATAAACATATTTGTTCATGAGAGCAACTCAGCCTGGAATCATTCTAAATTTAAAGATGCATATGAAAGTCTCTTCTGCCTTAAGTCATTTTCATCCCACAGTTTAAGACCTGACATTTTCATACTTCAAGATATTATGTAAAGTCTGGGCATAATCTTCAGATAGATCCCATGAAGACATAAAATATTACTCACTTAATATTCTAATTGTTCAACCAATATGCCTTGAGTGTCTGAAAGTTGTATGATCTTATGTATAAACCCCTGGATGGTAAAGAGTCTGAGTTTAGACATGTTGCATGTTTATAGATCAGCTTGTATTGTGGTGAGACTGAAGTCTTCTGAATCTGACAGACTTGGACACAAAGTCTGGACAGTAGATAAATCTCACTAGCAATGCCAACTATGTCACTCTCATACACTCATCTCTTCGTGTCCTTAGGGTACTGGTAACAGGACCCTCATGGATACCAAAATCCAGACGTACAGGGTCTTTACATAAAATGGTGAGATATTTGCATATAACCTACACACATCCTCCTGTATACTTAAATCATCTCTAGATTACTTATAACAACTAATAAAATGAAAATGCTGTGTAAATAGTTATAAATACAATGTCAATGCCATGTAAGTAGTTGCCAGTGCATGGCAAATTCAAGTTTTGCTTTTTGAAACTTTCTGGAATTTTTAAAAATATTTTTGATCCCAGTTGGTTGACTCCATGGATGCAGAACCTGTGGATACAGAGGGCTGACCGTATTGACTATGGGTTCCTTGTGAGAACTTGTTCCAATCGTGTGCTGCCCGAGTGCCCAGCTTGTCCCTAAGTCTGTCCAGTGCAAGCTTCAGGGTTACAGAAACTGGACACCTCACTGCCTGCCACAGAGAACACAGTTTTTAAGAGTTGATTTTCTGCTGGCACAAAGGACCCCTTTTTAAGGGCATTTATAGACTTGCCTGGTAGAAATGATAACCTCTGTATATTGTTTAATGATCAAATTTTGTTTTCCAGGTTGATCTCATTCAATCCCAGCTCTAGGAGAAATATTGGGTTTCTTTATGATAATGATACTGCTAAGCAGTCAGAAAGCCATGTCTGAAAAGAAGTAATTTACATGTATATAAATACTTAAAAATTTTTTACCAAGGTAGCCATTTATTTGAACTCTATTTCTTTAATTGTCAGGTCTGGAGTCAGATACTTTTTCATATGTTCTTTCTCTTTCTAGTTTCAAGAGAAGAGCAGAGAATGTTTTAAAGTAACAAATGTGAGTAATATTCATATCATTAATAAGGCAGCCTTGGCAAGTCATTTTGAAACCAGACATAGTTAACCCTACAAATAGTACTTTATTGTTAAGAGCACAAAAGAACCCCACCTCCTTGGTCTACAGAAGATCTGACAGATGGAAACATGATGACCTGCTTTACTTCTCTCTGTCATCAGAGGGGAAGCACATGAGGATCAGTAACCACACGACCTGAGTAAAAATGCAGAAACAAGCTAATCATAATCTTCATGTGATAATATTTCTCTTTAAATGTATGAAGAGGATCTCTCTGTTCAAGCAATCATCTTGCTTGATGGAAAAAATCAACTTGGCCCATATGAGGAGTGAGCCTCATTAACCAGAATCTCTCATGAATAAAATGGTAATTCTGTAGTTGTGTTTCTCAAATCATTTTGTTGTGTCAAACACTGAATTGATTAGCACATGATAATATATGAAAATTAGGAAGGCAAAATAGATGCCATTGTAAAGCTTTATAAAATTATCAGAGTCTACAGATTCAAGATTCTTGGGTCTTGTTGTTTTTGTTGTTGTTGTTGTTTGGAATAAGCAAGGAATAGTGAAGTTTAAATTAAATTCTATGCTTGAACTAGGACGTCTCTTTCTCTGTCATTTTTTCAGAATCCTCAAAAATATATGACAAATATTGCAGATGGAATCCACACACCAAAGCCATCAATATTCCTATTATATTTTGTCTGTCCTGAGATCATAGTATAGTGATAACAAAATTGTAAAAATTTTAGTCATAGGATGAAAAGAGTAGGAAGTGCATGTCAGTCTGCATGGAAATACAACTCATGTAATAAACTTCACCCATCTGTATAGATTGGTTAAAATCACTTTCCCAGGTCTTGCACTTAATCATGAAGGGTCAACTAACAATCACCCAAGATTTAAGGAGAAACTTCCAAGAATAAAAAAGGATAAAAGATAACAAACAGAAAAGCTAATAATTTAGAAGAAAGAAGATGGATATTATTCTAAATAGAATATTTGGACAGCTTCGAGGGAAAAAAAATCAGGAGAGGAACAGAAAGCAACAGTTTTAGACTGAGAAAGAGTTGTTATCAATTAAGCATGTGATTACCAGAATAAAAATATAACTGGCATTTTGGGAAATAAAGTGAAGAAAAATCTGACAATGTAGAAGGAAGAGAGGAAGAGACAGAAAGATGAGAAGAATTACAATAAAACAGAAGAGGGAAAGAGGGTATTATGGTTTGGATTGCATCCTCTTGAAAGTTATGTTGAAGCCCTAACTCCAGTACCTCAGAATGTGACCTTATTTGGAAATAGGGTTGTTGCAGATGTAATGAGTTAAGATGAGGTCATATTGAGTAGGGTGGGTGCTAATCCAATATGACTGGTGTCTTTATCAGAAGAGAAGAGACACAGAGACAGAAGCACTGGGAGAAGAAGGTCATATGGTAATGGGGGCAGAGACTGGAGTGCTACAGCTGTAAGGCAAGGAATGTCGAGATTGCTGGGAGACGCCAGGAAGGATACTCTCTTGGAGACTTCAGAGGAAGGATGGCCCTTGGACAGTGACTGACACAGAGTAGATAGAAATAAATAAATATAACTATGGTGGGCAGATGGCAGAGGGGAGTATGGTAAAAGCAAACAAGTAAACTCTCATCTTGGAAGGAAGTAAAGAGACAATGTCTACAGGTGGTAAATAAAAATGACAACAATGTTTTCTTGAGATGTAATGAAAACAACAGAAGAAAGAGCTAAAAGAGTTCAAGTTGGCTCTATTTAGGGAGGGGAAAAGGAAGGTAGGGTAGAGAGCAGAAGGGAATTGTTTGTTATTCAAATTTTGGGCTACTTATTTTTAATCATAAGCATTATGTAGATTAAAATATTTATAATAGAATAGTTATTATAAAAGATATGACATTTTTGTCGATGAACTTGATATGATTCATTTCTAAGAGCAGACAAAATAAATTCACGTTAAAATTTAAAGGAGATAGGGGAGCTATTAGCCTTTTCCTAAAGAAACTGGGAGCCTGTGATTGACTGCTGCAGCATCAAGCCAACATCTCAGCACCTACACTAGCACCAGCATGAACTGACCTATGATATCCATTTACTTCTAAGGAAAGTATTCTCCTCTATACCCACTAAGGTAATTCCAGTAAGGAGACTGGGCAGGGGAGCGTCCCCCAGAGAGGGATGCTGGGGGCAATAAAGAAACAGAAAGATCGTTCTGCTCAGTAAATAGAATCTATGCATAGTCAAGCGTTTCCCCACACCCAGGGCAGGGGCTCCCTCCAGACACCGTCACTGCCATGACCCGATTCCTGCTACTGTTCTTCCATTTTCCAAATCCCAGATGTGTCTTTGCTGTGGCTGCCCTTGCCCTATTTCATGACTGTATATTGCTTGTGTTTGGAGGGATGATAATGGGGAGGTGGTGAGGGCTTGGGGTGGCAGATTCTTTGTCTTGTATCTGCACATGCCCTGAGTCAGTAGGCACGTTCATTCTCACCACAGTGCCTTTGAACGAAGACCTTTATTCTAGCTGTTGCCTTTTACTGAGCAATTATCATAATTTTGATGGAGACACTAAAAGAATATGACTTCCACCGAAGTGTGATAGGAGGAGCAGTGAACTGAGGAGCCTGGAAACACAGGTTCTAGTCCTGCCTCTGGAAAGTGTTCAGTGACTTAACATCCTCATCTGTAGAATAGGGAGAACAGTAAATTTCAGAGCTGTGGTGGGTCAACTAATCAGTAATCAATATATGTCACCATGCTTGGTTCAGGGAAAGTACTTACAGGGTGAGCCTTCTCTACACAAGATTTGTAACAGAAAAGCATCCACTTCCTTCACAAGGAACTTGCCCTATGAAATGATTCACTTCTCTTGTTCCTCTGCCTTCCATTTTCTAAGCTATCCTAAGATCTTGCAAATATCTTGTAATACTGTCCCCTCAGTGCTTTCAGCTCTGCAGCATTAGGCTTTCATTTTGAATGAATATCTTAGATCTTTAATTAGGTGATCTCTTAGAGAGCCAACAAGTAACTTTATAAAAGGAATGATAACACAAGAACACTGCCTTCCAGATTTTTTAAAGCTTTCTGAGAAATATCTGTATCCTTGGTCTGAGGCAAGTGTTTGTCTTGTCAGTATTTGGATATGTCTGTTTGCATATTGCTAGGATTTTTCTGTATAGCTATTAACTCTGGTTATTTTTAACATCTATGTTTATATAACAAGAAAAAAAAAACTTTCCTGAAAGTTATCTTTTATATACAGAGAGACATTCAGTTGTCCTGAAGACATGTGATAAATGTTTTAGCATATGCTTTTAATTTTAAATGGTACCTGGATAAGAACACACAGATGTATTTAGTATAATATGTGCATAGAATTAGCAAGCACATACAGTGAGATAAATTAACTTGATGAATTACTTGTTTCATTTAAAAATATAAAATATTTAGCATGCTTAGATGTCAATACATTTCTTCAGAATCTAAGATGGAAACCTTTGACCTTATAAATAAATAATTGAAATTCAGCTTTTTTTCTGTCACAATACATCCTTATATTACCACATAATAAACTAGAGGCTGTACAGTTCAAATCTAACAGGCATACAGTTAAACCCTCAGGAAATTAAAGAATTGTTATTGGCAACTTCAGGCTGCTCTGTAATTAAACTTTTACATTAAGTGGTATACTGTAGATTTTTTCAATGAAAAAATTCTCATCTGACAGCTCCTAATAAGTTAAAATGTATTGCCTTAACCACAGTTTTTGTTCACTGATTCTTTTCAAAACTGGAAAAAATAAATAAAACTCTTTTAGAGATCCTTTTGGAAAGTCTTACACTCAGTTATGTAATGCAGGGCTTGAATTTCTTGAAAAACTGTACCTAGGGAAAACAATCTGTGCTTATTTGTAAAGTCCTACTCGTGGTGAGGTTTAGTTAGGTTGAAAATCATTGCTCATAACCTGGAAGAAACTTGGTCAACTGATTTTCCTACATAAAGTATAGCAAAGGATACTTGATATCCTCATGGTGATGACAACCCCTTTTATGCTTAAGTTTCTGGTTCTAGTCCTGGCTGTTCGGGCGCGGCAGGCAAAGGTACTGGGAGTTGGGACCATTGCCTGCCTTCAGAGTAATGGCTGTGACAGTTTCTGACCAGCGTACACTGCTGACGACCTGGCTCTTCCGCCTACTCAGTGGAAAACTCTGGGCAACTCTCCATGTTTCTCTAGACCTTGGTTTCCCAACAGTAAATGTGGGACAAGAGAGGCAGATCATGTGTCACTAAGATCACTCCACACCTGGCACAACACGATTCCATGAAGGCACTGGACAGGAGAGGAAATTCAAAATTGCTTAAATTTTAATCAAGTTGGAATGCTGGCTCTGATAATATATTTTTCTATTTGTTTTAATACTTTCAAGACATCAAAAATACTACTTAATATTCCCCATCATGTAGAGAAGAGTAAATAATTACAACACATTTCACACATCACAGCATGTCTGGAAAAGAAAAGGAGGTCAAAAAACATCAGGTCCCTCCCCCATCACATTTTTTCCCTTTTTATGTCAAACATTTGACTTAGTTTGTAGTTTTAGATGCAGTTCTTACATCTCCACCACACAAATGAGTACAGGACTTCAGTATAAATTTTTCATTCTTCCCCAACAGGGTCTACACATAATCATGTTCAAAAAATAGTAAATAATAAATTATCTGGCACCTCTCTGTTCAGTCATTGTTTCCAAGCTATAATCAACTCACTTCCATGTTCGTACTCCAGACCTTCTGATGACCAATGTCTGTACCTCCTCCAAAAATCCATCACAAGTATTGCTTTCCCTGACCTCCATCTCCTGTCCTTCCAGGTCATTTACTCCAGATAACCACTGAAACTGACCCTCATGAAGCCTCCTCAGCCCTGACCCTCTACTGTTTCACTCTCCATCACCTTCCTCCCTTCACTTCACCTCCTACTTCCTTTGTTCCCTGGATCATCCACAGCCAGGCCCTTGCAGACATGTCCATTTCCCTCAGTCCTCTTGAATGTGTTCTGAAGCTGCTGAAGGTTGCCATGCAGCCACACCAAGCACAGATAGGAAACGAGTCCACCTCAGATCTGGGAAATCCTGTTACGTTCCTCAGTAAGTTCACTTCCCTAATCTTAGTAAATTTACTTTCCTAATCTTGTGTGTGATTCTATTAAAATTTTGCCTAATTCCCTGTATTCTCAAATCTTCACCCACAACTTATTCCAGTCTGTCTCAGTTGATGATATCACCTCATTCTCTTTTGGGGGAGAATAGAAGCAGTCAGAAGTGAATTTATTATCTCAAAATCCACAACCCTCCTTGCATATATGTCTTCTCTATTAATTCTTCTCTAAGAATATACATTCTTCTACCATTACAAAGGGAGATGATCTCTGCTCTTCTAAAAGCCAATAAGTATTTAAACCTCTATTTCCCCTTCTTATGAAAAACCTTCATTCCCTACTCATCACTCCTCTCTTTCCACTGGATATTCACCTTAACATAAAATTAATTCCATACTTCAGATGAATCCTACATTCCCATAAGCTACGTTATAATTTTGCTTCTTCTGATTCACAGAAGAAATTCCTTAAAATATATTCAGATGCCCTCTCTCCAAATTTTTACCTCTCAGTGATCTTCTAATGTGACTTGCATTCCTATCACACTGAATGGGAGAGATTAGATTTAATATTCATGACCTGCCAACATTGTAATTGGCCTTGCAGGGGTATTCAACACATTTGACCCTCCTTGGCTAATTGAAACAACTTTCTTTCATGGAATTGATGATACCAAACTCTGCTGGTCTTCTCCCAATCTGATTGGCCACTTCTCATAAGTCTTCACTGTCTTTTTTTTTTTTCTGGTAGACCTAAATGTTGGAGTACCCCAGAGCTCTTTCTTGGTCCGTCCCTTCAATTTTCTCTCCACTCTCTGTGCCCAGCTGGGCTCTTATTGTCCTTTGACAATACAGATAGTCAATATGCTCACGGTGCTCAGTTTTATTTAATTCCTGACTTCGAGGCTGAGCTCCTCATCTGGTATCTCACTGCTCATTTAACACCTCCATGATATTGACTAAGGAAAGACACTCCAAACTCAAAAAAAATAGTTTAAAATACTAATTTCTCTTTTTTTTTCTTTGGCGGTATGCGGGCCTCTCACTGTTGTGGCATCTCCCATTGCAGAGCACAGGCTCCGGATGCTCAGGCTCAGCGGCCATGGCTCACGGGCCCAGACATTCCACAGCACGCGGGAATCCTCCCGGACTGGGGCACGAACCCATGTCCCCTGCATCGGCAGGAGGACTCTCAACCACTGCGCCACCAGGGAAGCCCTAAAAAACTAATCTCTTGATTAAATTCTTTTCACACACTGTAACAAAATTGTTCCTCCTCCCATATTTCCTAATCTAAGCAAAATGTAGAAATCATGGCATTTATCTTCCCAGCTCCCACCTTTTCTTGCCACAGGTTGATGGGAGCTGTGTCAGGCAGCCTTTTCCTGTAGCTCAGGCTCCGGCTGCCTCCCTGCCTTTTTCTCACCCTCCCTTCCCCTCCTAGTTCTGAATTCCTTCAATAGCTTTTCAGGTTTCCTTCTGGTCCAGAGCTGGTCATGTCTTTCCACTATTGCAGTCCCTAAGTTGATTCCTTATTCATGTTGCTTTTCCTGACCCTGAATATACCCCTTTGAGTAATGCCTTCAGTAAACTCTTCTTGTTGACCAATGGATGTCATTTGTTTCCTGTTGGGACCCTGACTGATGTAATGAGAAATGGAGACCCTTACAAGGGTGATTTAGAATGATTATCTGGAGATCAGAAAATCCAGCTAAGGTTATGGAACTAATCATTTGCATTCTGGATTTATTTTTCAAAACTAGGAACAGAAGTTACTTGTTCTCCAACCCCCCCGCCCGGTATCACACTGCATTCCAGCCTCCTGGCAGCTAGTTGTAATGTCCTATTTAGTGTTTTTCAATACGCTTTTAGACAAATGAGTTTCTGTTATGTTTCACTGCAAGGTAAAATGGCTTATGGTACTCAGTGTATAACCCAGTAGTCAGCAAATTACAGCCCATGGGCCAAATCCAACCCACCACCTGTATTTGGAAATAAACTTTTATTGGCACACAACCACACTCCTTCATTACGTATTGTCTATGCAACTTTCCTGCTCCTGAAGCAGCACTGAGTAGTTGCGACAGACCCATAAACCCTAAAATGCTTACTTCTGGCCATTCACAGAAAACGTTGGCTGACTCTTCGTATATCCTATATTTCTGTTTCACGTAAATAGAAATGAGGTACTGTGGAATAATAATACGCTTACAGAAGTCCAGGGATAGAATCATGACTTATTGTCAAATGCAAACATATTAAGTCTTTCTAAGGTACCGAGTCCTATCCCCTACCTTTGTGTACAGCCCTAATAAGAGCTAGGAGCACATTCATGCACATTTATGGCATTTGCTCAATAATTACAGATGTGGCAACTCATTTCCATGCCTTTCCAAGTGGGGAAAATGTTGATCATCATAAATATATTGAAGGGAGTTAAGTTATTGAAATCAAGGACTTGAACATGATTGAAATGTTGAAAAAGAATTTGACAAGGGGGTTCCTAAATTTCCTGAGTGTTATTACAGTTTTCCACCATAAAGGAGAATAAGACATAGTCCAGGGCTCTGTTCCAGAAACCCAAGCAGCTATCTTGGTGTAGTTAAACAAATAAACAAACAAACAAACAAAAAGAGAAAAGGAGAGACAGAATTGACATAGCCCAGATTAGATTTATAATTGAAGAAAAGGGATCACAGCTAATTTATGATAGGTTATTTATTGACAACTTCATTCAGTAATTGTTTTTGTAAATGTTTTTCCTATTTCACTTATGCTCCTCAAATATTTTATGGAATTAGAAATAAATGAATAAATAAATAAATATGTATTGTACATTTGTTTTTAGATCACATTAATATAGTTTCACCAAACAACTAAGCAGATATTTTCCAAGTAGGAAGAAACCATACGCACTAGTATTGCTTCAGAATATTTCCAAAGGTGAGAAGTTTCTCTCAAATGCCCAAGTTTCAAACATTGTATTTAATGTGACAGGAACAAAAATACATTCCCTTCACCTGTCTTTGCAAATGAGTATCTTCTTTACCAGAATGATACTTTTCCCTCAAAAGGATGGGTGGGATTGGAGGTGCATTAGTTTTTCCCAGTTGCTCCATAGGAGGTACCTGTGCTGCTTCTAACAATAGACACCACCTTTTAACAGGCAGAAACCCATCTGCCTGCATCAGCTGTCAGGATGACTTGGAATGCACAGTTTTCAGAAATCAGCTTTAATTGTGGGCCTCCAGTGAATAGAGTCAATTTCCATGACTGTAGGGCCTCTTAGGCAATATAATAAAATAAGCCATCAGGAGACTTGACATTATCTTTTAACTATTAACTCCAAATTACATATTTTAGTAATAAAATGGCACGGTAGAAAGAGAAAGCTCTCTGGTGAAAAGATATGTGTTTAAATTCTATTGTTAATATTTTAGTGGACATGCTACATTGGGCAAATTACTTCAAATCTCTGAAATATATTTCAAAATTTTTCAACAACAAAATGATAATAACCCATAAAAACTGGTATGGGAAGCAAATCATACAGTATATCAAAAGTGCTTTGTAAAATAGAAAACCATATTGTATTAAATCAAAGCAAAGAATAAATCAACTTCATGATGAAAATTACATATATTTATGTTTTAAATAATAACAATAGATCATATAACACAAAAAAGGTATCATTTTCCTTCACCAGAGGAACAACTGCCATCAACAGCTTTTCAGAAATTTTGTCTTCCAAAGATAATTTTTTGCCACAAGTATGATTTGCAAGATGTTGGCACGCTTTGATTAATGTAACTTAAGAAAGAAATTATTTTGCCATTTTATAAAATGCATTTGTTTTTCATAAAATTCTTCCCAAATAAAAGACATAAAAATTTCTGTACTTTTTTCAGTTAAAGAAAAGGAACTCAAGGGAGCTATGTTAATGATTTGGTTTCTTAAGTTTTATAAATACTTATTAAATAGTTAATGAGTCAGTAAGCACAAATGAGTTTAGCAGAAGAACAGTCTCCAAAGATGTCCACCCACATCCTAATCCTGGAATATGTGACTATGTTAACTTACATGGCAAAGGGAAATTATGGTAGCAGATAGAATTAAGTCTGCTAATCACTAGATATTAAAATAGGGAGATTATACTGAATTATTCCAGTGGGTCTATTGTAATCACAAGGGTCTTGAAATGTGGAACAGGGTGACAGAACACTCAGTGTCAAATGATGTGACTTAAGAAGACTCAATTGGCCATATTTGACTTTGCAGCTGGAAGGGGCCATAAGCCAAGGAAGGCAGGTCGCCCCTAGAATCTAGTAAAATGAAGGAATGGATTCTTCCTACAGCCTCCAGAAGTCAATGCACCATCCAATACCTTGATTTTACCCCAGTGAAATCCATGTCAGATTTCTGTAAAATAATCTGTTTCCTTACCTCTTCCAGCAGCAGTAGGCAAGTAACTGGGTTACTTGAATACTGGATTTGAAATTGCTTAAGTATCTGAATACCATGCAAATCTTAGAAATACAACTCAGTGAAAGAAGATATGAAAGCTAATATCAGCTATACTTAAGTGAAAATTATCCATTTATACATCTGTGAGAATCTCTTCTCTTGTGTCACAAGAAGAGGAAAAGAAAATCTATTTGCCATTTATTTAACAATTATGTAACTGATACTAATGAAAAGTCCTGCCAAGTCTACTCTTTGCAACAACTTTCTGTCCCGATTTGTTGCTATGGGATTTTTTATATTCTCCTGCCTCTGAAGATTTCTTTTCTCACTCTTCCTATTCTTCTTGCCTGCTGCCCTACCTCCTGGAAATACCACATATCTGCTTTTCATCTCTATGTGTGTTCTTTTCGCTGGTGTCCTTTTCCATTCCCAAGGCTTCTACGACCCCTTCCATATTGATAGAATCAACCATACACATTCAGCTTGGATATTTTTCTCAAGTTGAATTCCAAACTGCCCAACTACCTCTCAGGGAGCCTCCCCCACCATATGCAGTCTACCGCGTGAGTCTCTGGAAACAAAAATTCAGCACCCCATGCATTGAAACCTCAATCTCTCCTCTACCTATATATTTTTCTCTTGGAGTCTCAGGGAACACCTTCAGAGTCTCTATCCTCCAAGTCATTGTACCAAGAATCCTAATGTTGTGCAATCACTCCTTCCATATCTAATCAGCCACTGACTCATATTCCCGCAAATTCTCAAATGACACTCTCTTAGTTTCTATTCTAAGGTCCAACTGGAAGAGCCTTATTATAGCTGGTCCTCTAATTGGTCTTCCCACCTTCTGTCACTTCCTATCCTAATCAATGCTGTATTCTAAGTCCAGTGTAATTAGGAAAACATTACTCTTTGGCTATAATATCTTCATGTATTGCTCCTGATAAAAGTCCAGCTCTTTGCAGTGACATTCCATACTTCCACAGTCTGGAGCTAGTATCTTTACATATCTCTCTCTAATTACTTTCCTGATACATCAGAGTTTCTCACATAATTTTGTCTCAGTATCCACTTATACTCTTAAAGACTACTGAGGACACCAAAAATTATTTTATTTGTGTGTATTATATTTATAGATAGTTAGAAATTAAACTTAAATTTTTGAATTATCTATTTGTTAATTCATGTAAAAATAACAGTAATATGCCCATCATATATGAACATAGTATTTCTTGTAAAAAAAATAACTGTAATTTCCAAACCCCAAAAATTTTTGTAAGAAGAGTGATGTTATTTTCCATTTTGGCAAATCTCTAACATCTGACTTCATAAATGAAAGCTGGATAGTCATATATGTTTGTTGATTCTATCCACTGTCATGTTGATTTGTTTAAAATATCCACAGAAAATCCTGTTTCCCACAAATATGTAGTTGGAAAAAGGAGGAATATTTTAATAGACCTTCAGATGTTTGTGACAATTCCTCTTAAATGCAAACCAAAATTCAAGAAGCAGTAGTTTCTTAAAAGTTTACTTTCACTGTGAAATCCAAAAGCATATCAGTTAAGTTTTAGTATGCTTACATTAAATTGTCTTGGTCTATTTTGCACTTTGAATGGATCATTTACCTATCATAATTTTGTAACATTATGCATTGGTCATTTAGAAAATAAAATATTACTTCACTGAGTTGTGCAAATCTCCCAAATGTTGGCATGTTTCATTGTATAATAGCCAGAAACAACATTTTACAATGGTGATTCATTAGTATCATCAAAATAGTCTTTAAGTATTGGGATGCATGTTTGGGTGCTACTGCCTTGATTCATGGTAAGGCATTGGCAGTTTACCCATCACTGCTTTTGTATCGTCAGGATGGACATCAGCAAATTTAAAAAGGTGGAAAATGTCTTGGTGTTGTGAAAATAGTTTTGACCTCATGGTCCCCTGACAGACTCTTTTTTTTTTTTAATTTTTTGCTTTATAACCAATTTAATCAGTTATACATATACATATGTTTCCATATCCCCTCCCTTTTGTGTCTCCCTCCCACCCTCCCTATCCCACCCCTCCAGGCAGTCACAAAGCACCGAGCTAATCTCCCTGTGCTATGCGGCTGCTTCCCACTAGCTATCTACCTTACGTTTGGTAGTGTATATATGTCCATGCTGCTCTTTCACTTTGTCACAGCTTACCCCTCCCCCTCCCCATATCCTCAAGTCCATTCTCTAGTAGGTCTGTGTCTTTATTCCTGTCTTACCCCTATGTTCTTCATAACATTTTTTTTCTTAAATTCCATATATATGTGTCAGCATACAGTATTTGTCTTTCTCTTTCTGACTTACTTCACTCTGTATGACAGACTCTAGGTCTATCCACCTCATTACAAATAGCTCAATTTCATTTCTTTTTATGGCTGAGTAATATTCCATTGTATATATGTGCCACATCTTCTTTATCCATTCATCTGATGATGGACACTTAGGTTGTTTCCATCTCCAGGCTATTGTAAATAGGGCTGCTATGAACATTTTGGTACATGTCTCTTTTTGAATTATGGTTTTCTCAGGGTATATGCCCAGCAGTGGGATTGCTGGGTCATATGGTAGTTCTATTTGTAGTTTTTAAAGGAACCTCCATACCGTTCTCCATAGCGGCTGTACCAATTCACATTCCCACCAGCAGTGCAAGAGTGTTGCCTTTTTTCCACACCCTCTCCAGCATTTATTGTTTCTAGATTTTTTGATGATGGCCATTCTGACTGGTGTGAGATGATATCTCATTGTAGTTTTGATTTGCATTTCTCTAATGAGTAAAGATGTTGAGCATCCTTTCATGTGTTTGTTGGCAGTCTGTATATCTTCTGTGGAGAAATGACTATTTAGGTCTTCTGCCAATTTTTGGATTGGGTTGTTTGTTTTTTTGATATTGAGCTGCATGAGCTGTTTATAGATTTTGGAGATTAATCCTTTGTCAGTTGCTTCATTTGCAAATATTTTCTCCCATTCTGAGGGTTGTCTTTTGGTCTTGTTTATGGTTTCCTTTGCTGTGCAAAAGCTTTGAAGTTTCATTAGGTCCCATGTGTTTATTTTTGTCTTTATTTCCATTTCTCTAGGAGGTGGGTCAAAAAGGGTCTTGCTGTGATTTATCACATAGAGTGTTCTGCCTATGTTTTCCTCTAAGAGTTTGATAGTGTCTGGCCTTACATTTAGGTCTTTAATCCATTTTGAGCTTATTTTTGTGTATGGTGTTAGGGAGTGATCTAATCTCCTACTTTTACATGTCCCTATCCAGTTTTCCCAGCACCACTTATTGAAGAGGCTGTCCTTTCTCCACTGTACATTCCTGCCTCCTTTATCAAAGATAAGGTGACCATATGTCCATGGGTTTAACTCTGGGCTTTCTATCCTGTTCCATTGATCTATCTTTCTGTTTTTGTGCCAGTACCATATTGTCTTGATTACTGTAGCTTTGTAGTATAGTCTGAAGTCAGGGAGCCTGATTCCTCCAGCTCCATTTTCCGTTCTCAAGATTGCTTTAGCTATTCGGGGTCTTTTGTGTTTCCATACAAATTGTGAAATTTTTTGTTCTAGTTTTGTGAAAAATGCCAGTGGTAGTTTGATAGGGATTGCATTGAATCTGTACATTGCTTTGGGTAGTAGAGTCATTTTCACAATGTTGATTCTTCCAATCCAAGAACATGGTACATCTCTCCATCTATTTGTATCATCTTTAATTTCTATCATCAGTGTCTTATAATTTTCTGCATACAGGTCTTTTGTCTCCTTAGGTAGGTTTATTCCTAGATATTTTCTTCTTTTTGTTGCAATGGTAAATGGGAGTGTTTCCTTGATTTCACTTTCAGATTTTTCATCATTAGTATATAGGAATGCCAGAGATTTCTGTGCATTAATTTTGTATCCTGCAACTTTACCAAATTCATTGATTAACTCTAGTAGTTTTCTGGTAGCATCTTTAGGATTCTCTATGTATAGTATCATGTCATCTGCAAACAGTGACAGCTTTACTTCTTCTTTTCCAATTTGGATTCCTTTTATTTCCGTTTCTTCTCTGATTGCTGTGGCTAAAACTTCCAAAACTTGGTTGAATAAGAGTGGTGAGAGTGGGCAACCTTGTCTTGTTCCTGATCTTATTGGAAAAGCTTTCAGCTTTTCACCATTGAGGATGATGCTGGCTGTGGGTTTGTCATATATGGTCTTTATTATGTTGAGGAAAGTACCCTCTATGCCTACTTTCGGCAGGGTTTTTTATCATAAATGGGTGTTGAATTTTGCCGAAAGCTTTCTCTGCATCTATTGAGATGATCATATGGTTTTTCTCCTTCAACTTCTTAATATGGTGTATCACGTTGATTGATTTGCATATATTGAAGAATCGTTGCATTCCTGGAATAAACCCCACTTGATCATGGTGTATGATCCTTTTAATGTGCTGTTGGATTCTGTTTGCTAGTATTTTGTTGAGGATTTTTGCATCTATGTTCATCAGTGACATTGGCCTGCAGTTTTCTTTCTTTGTGACATCCTTGTCTTGTTTTGGTATCAAGGTGATGGTGGCCTCGTAGAATGAGTTTGGGAGTGTTCCTCTCTCTGCTATATTTTGGAAGAGTTTGAGAAGATAGGTGTTAGCTCTTCTCTAAATGCTTGATAGAATTCGCCTGTGAAGCCATCTGGTCCTGGGCTTTTGTTTGTTGGAAGATTTTTTATCACAGTTTCAATTTGAGTGCTTGTGATTGGTCTGTTCATATTTTCTATTTCTTCCTGATTCAGTCTTGGCAGGTTGTGCATTTCTAAGAATTTGTCCATTTCTTCCAGGTTGTCCATTTTATTGGCATAGAGTTGCTTATAGTAATCTCTCATGATCTTTTGTATTTCTGCAGTGTCAGTTGTTACTTCTCCTTTTTCATTGCTAATGCTATCAATTTGAGTCTTCTCCCTTCTTTTCTTGATGAGTCTGGCTAATGGTTTATCAATTTTGTTTATCTTCTCAAAGAACCAGCTTTTAGTTTTATTGATCTTTGTTATCGTTTCCTTCATTTCTTTTTCATTTATTTCTGATCTGATTTTTATGATTTCTTTCCTTCTGCTAACTTTGGGATGTTTTTGTTCTTCTTTCTCTAATTGCTTTAGGTGGAAGGTTAGGTTGTTTATTCGAGATGTTTCCTCTTTCTTAAGGTGGGATTGTATTGCTATAAACTTCCCTCTTAGAACTGCTTTTGCTGCATCCCATAGGTTTTAGGTCGTCATGTCTCCATTGTCATTTGTTTCTAGGTATTTTTTAATTTCCTCTTTAATTTATTCAGTGATCACTTCGTTTTTAAGTAGTGTATTGTTTAGCCTCCATGTGTTTGTATTTTTTACAGCTCTTTTCATGTAATTGATATCTAGTCTCATAGCATTGTGGTCAGAAAAGATACTTGATACAATTTCAATTTTCTTAAATTTACCAAGGCTTGATTTGTGACCCAAGATATGATCTATCCTGGAGAATGTTCCATGAGCACTTGAGAAAAATGTGTATTCTGTTGTTTTTGGATGGAACGTCCTATAAATATCAATTAAGTCCATCTTGTTTAATGTATCATTTAAAGCTTGTGTTTCCTTATGTATTTTCATTTTGGATGATCTGTCCATTGGTGAAATTGGGATGTTAAAGTCCCCTACTATGAGTGTGTTACTGTCGATTTCTCCTTTTATGGCTGTTAGTATTTGCCTTATGTATTGAGGTGCTCCTATGTTGGGTGCATAAATATTTACAATTGTTATATCTTCTTCTTTGATCGATCCCTTGATCATTATGTAGTGTCCTTCTTTGTCTCTTCTAGTAGTCTTTATTTTAAAGTCTTTTTTGTCTGATATGAGAATTGCTACTCCAGCTTTCTTTTGGTTTCCATTTGCATGGCATATCTTTTTCCATCCCCTTACTTTCAGTCTGTATGTGTCTCTAGGTCTGAAGTGGGTCTCTTGTAGACAGCATATATATGGGTCTTGTTTTTGTATCCATTCAGCCAGTCTGTGTCTTTTGGTGGGAGCATTTAGTCCATTTACATTTAAGGTAATTATCGATATGTATGTTCCTATTCCCATTTTCTTAATTGTTTTGGGTTCATTATTGTAGGTCTTTTCCTTCTGTTGTGTTTCTTGCCTAGAGAAGTTCCTTTAGCATTTGTTGTAAAGCTGGTTTGGTGGTGCTGAACTCTCTCAGCTTTTGCTTGTCTGTAAACATTTTAATTTCTCCATCAAATCTGAATGAGATCCTTGCTGGGTAGAGTAATCTTGGTTGCAGGTTTTTCTCCTTCATCACTTTAATTATGTCCTGCCACTCCCTTCTGGCTTGTAGAGTTTCTGCTGAGAGATCAGCTGTTAACCTGATGGGGATTCCCTTGTGTGTTATTTGTTTTTTTTTCCCTTTCTGCTTTTAATATGATTTCTTTGTGTTTAATTTTTGACAGTTTGAGTAATATGTGTCTTGGCGTATTTCTCCTTGGATTTATTCTGTATGGGACTCTCTGTGCCTCCTGGACTTGATTAACTATCTCCTTTCCCATATTAGGGAAGTTTTCAACTATAAACTCTTCAAATATTTTCTCAGTCCCTTTCTTTTTCTCTTCTTCTTCTGCAACCCCTATAATTCGAATGTTGGTGCATTTAATGTTGTTCCAGAGGTCTCTGAGACTGTCCTCTGTTCTTTTCATTCTTTTTTCTTTATTTTGCTCTGCAGCGGTTATTTCCACTATTTTATCTTCCACCTCACTTATCCGTTCTTCTGCCTCAGTTATTCTGTTATTGATCCCATCTAGAGTATTTTTTATTTCATGTATTTTGTTTTTAATCGATGCTTGATTCATCTTTAGTTCTTCTAGGTCCTTGTTAACTGTTTCTTGCATTTTGTCTATTCTATTTCCAAGATTTTGGATCATCTTTTCCATCATTATTCTGAATTCTTTTTCAGGTAGACTGCTTATTACCTCTTCATTTGTTAGGTCTGGTGGGTTTTTATCTTGCTCCTTCTCCTGCTGTGTGTTTTTCTGTCTTCTCATTTTTCTTATGTTACTGTGTTTGGGGTCTCCTTTTTGCAGGCTGCAAGTTCGTAGTTCCTGTTGTTTTTGGTGTCTGTCCCCAGTGGCTAAGGTTGGTTTAGTGGGTTTTGTAGGCTTCCTGGTGGAGGGGACAAGTGCCTGTGTTCTGGTGGATGAGGCTGGATCTTGTCTTTCTGGTGGGCAGGTCCACGTCTGGTGGTGTGTTTTGGGGTGTCTGCGGACTTTTTATGATTTTAGGCCACCTCTCTGCTAATGGGTGGCGTTGTGTTCCTGTCTTGCTAGTTGTTTGGCATAGGGTGTCCAGCACTGTAGCTTGCTGGTCGTTGAGTGAAGCTGTGTGCTGGTGTTGAGATGGAGATCTCTGGAAGATTTTTGCCATTTGATATTATGTGGAGCTGGGAGGTCTCTTGTGGACCAGTGTCCTGAAGTTGGCTCTCCCACCTCAGAGGCACAGCACTGACTCCTGGCTCCTCAATTTGGGATGATGTGTTGTCTATTCATGTAATCCACAGATGCAGGGTACATCAAGTTGATTGTGGAGCTTTAATCTGCTGCTTCTGAGGCTGCTGGGAGAGGTTTCCCTTTCTCTTCTTTGTTCTCACAGCTCCTGGGTCTCAGCTTTGTATTTGGCCCCGCCTCTGTGTGTAGGTCGCCGGAGGGTATTTGTTCTTCGCTCAGACAGGACAGGGTTAAAGGAACAGCCTCTTCGGGGACTCTGGCTCACTCAGGCCGGGCGGGAGGGAGGGGCACGGAGTGCGGGGCGAGCCTGCAGCGGCAGAGTTCGGCGTGACGTTGCACCAGCCCGAGGCGCGCCGTGCGTTCTCCCAGGGAAGCCGCCCCTGGATCCCGGGACCCTGGCAGTGGCGAGCTGCACAGGCTCCCGGAAGGGCGGTGTGGACAGTGACCTGCACTCACACTCAGGCTTCTTGGCGGCGGCAGCAGCAGCCCCAGCATCCCACGCCCGTCACTGGGCTCCGCGCTTTTAGTCGCGACTCGCGCCCATCTGTGGAGCCCCTTTAAGCAGTGCTCTTAATCCCCTCTCCTCGCGCACCAGGAAACCAAGAGGGAAGAAAATGTCTCTTGCCTCTTCGGCAGCTCCAGAGTTTTCCCGGACTCCCTCCCGGCTAGCTGTGGCACATTAGCCCCCTTCAGGCTGAGTTCTCGCCGCCAGCCCCAGTCCTCTCCCTGCGCTCTGACCGAAGCCCGAGCCTCAGCTTCCAGCGCTGCGCGCCCCGGCGGGCGAGCAGACAAGCCTCTTGGGCTGTTGAGTGCCGCTCGGCACCGATCCTCTGTGTGGGGATCTCTCCGCTTTGCCCTACCCAGGTATGTGGGGAGTTTCTTGGCTTTTGGGAGGTTTGGGTTCTTCTGCCAGCATTCAGTAGGTGTTCTGCCCCTGACAGACTCTTAAGGCACCTCAAAGGCCCACACACCACACTGTTACTCCTGCTCTGTAGTCAAATTTAGTGCCTTTCAAATAATTTAAAGTATTTTCACACAAAAAAATATGGAAACAATATTATAAGTTTTAAAAGAACTGCTTCATTTCCAGTGGGAGTTGGAGACATGGAGCTGTGTCTTGTCACTTCCCCACCCCCTCCTTTCTGCTGTGATCCCATCCTGGTTTCGAGAGTCACAGTGTTGGAAACCAATATATTCATTGGTCCCATTGGTATTCTATCATTTCACCGTCTCTGTACCATTGCTCACTAGCACTCGTCTGCACACTGTCCTCACTAGTGGACTCACCCCAAGCTCCTGATTCAGAATGTTTCTCACCCTCACTTTGGTTTTTAGCCATAACTTATGAATGGCCCATCACCTGCCTTTCAATAGAATGAAGTCTCCTCCAGGGCAGGGACCATACCTAATATAATTTGCCTTCCAGAAAACACAGAGATGGTAAATAGTTTTTTTTTTTTTTTTTTTTTTTTGGGGTGGGTACGCGGGCCTCTCACTGTTGTGGCCTCTCCCGCTTCGGGGCACAGGCTCCGGACGTGCAGGCTCAGCGGCCATGGCTCATAGGCCCAGCCGCTCCGCGGCACGTGGGATCCTCCCGGACCGGGGCACGAACCCGCGTCCCCTGCTTCGGCAGGCGGACTCTCAACCACTGCGCCACCAGGGAAGCCCGGTAAATAGTTTTTTGAATTTAATTGAAAATGTTACCTAGAAGAAAATAATTTTCCTGGGGTGTTCGATTCTTTGCAGGTTGTGGGAACTTTCAATGCTGCTACTGTGTATCTATCTTCCAGTCTCAATGGCCTTTCCCTCATTAGCTCTTAGAAAGGTTTCTGGTCAGAAGCTGATTGTTATAAAGAATTGCAAACCAAGATCATCCCTGTTTTAAAAGTTATAATTGGATGAAATTACAGAAATTCTTAGACTAGCCTAAATACAAACTAACACTCACTCTACATTCTGGCTTTTCCAGTACATTTCCCTGGGGTGTCTTCACCTGAGCTGATATATGCTATTGCTTCATGAGAATTTTGAAAGTATTCTCCGCATTCCTTTCCAGTGATGTTACATATATGATCCCCCATACTCTCTTAGAGTCCTTACAGATGCAGGTTACCTTTCCGGAGACCTCATTGCAAGCCTGGATGCTTAGACTGTACACGTTGCTCCCTGCCAATTACTGTCAATGATCCTGTCATTGTTTCCAAAGGGCCATGTAGCTGCTGATGGGGAAACAAAAGCCAGTAAATCCAATGCAGCATTGATTAACTTGTTCCACTTCTTAGGATTCAAAAATGACTCATTTATGTCAAAAATGGAATATTTTAGGGGTAACAGTTGTATCTAAGAGGTTCAGTGTGTAACAAGGAAGAAGAGAGTTATGGTTCAGGAACCCAGACTAGGGAAACCACATTGGCTGTCACAGGGAAGACTTGCAGAAAGTTAGGGGATGTCACACCTCAACTACTGTATTGACACGCTCAGTAAAGCAGTGGAGGGATGACAACATTGGGATGAAGAGAAAAAATGCTAAATTTTATGACATGGCCACCTTTAAGTCTGTTTCCTTCCTCTTTTTCTCCTTCTAACCCATAGAATTGGACATTTGGCACCAAAATGTGAAATAAAATTTACCATCCCTAATACATAAATAATGGCTAGAGTTTAACACACACATTTTGAATAGAACGATGATTTTAAAAATTCTTAAACATTACATGAACAAGATGTGCATTTGGAAAATAAGCAGTATGGAAATGTTTCCTGGATTATTAAATTGCACACACAGTAACTCATTTTCAGCCCTTTAGGGTCTACAAACTCATTTCTGTCATCTTGTATCTCATCCCACCCCTGTGAGGCAGATACTATTTTCATCTTAGTTTAGTCACAACTTTCCTGATAAAGGTTCCATAGTGTGTCAGATAGGGGTGTATTTGATTGCTTTTCTGGAATCGTACAATCACTGTCTGTGTGGTGGATCCAGGAAGTTATCAGAGCCCCTGAGGTCTTTGTTTTTCTGCTGACATCATTTACTTCCATCTTAAAGGTTCAGAGATGCTACTACAGGTCATGGATCTTAGTTTCTGGCAGGAAAAAGGGGAAAGAAAGGAAGAACAAGACCATTTGCTTCCTAGCTGAGTCACACTTTTATTTTATTTATTTATTTATTTTTGGCTGCGTTGGGTCTTCGTTGCTGCGTGCGGGCTTTTCTCTAGTTGCGGCGAGTGGGGGCTACTCTTCGTTGCGGTGCACAGGCTTCTCAATGTGGTGGCTTCTCTTGTTGCGGAGCACGGGCTCAAGGCGCGTGGGTTTCATTAGTTGTGGCGTGTGGGCTCAGTAGTTGTGGTGCACAGACTTAGTTGCTCTGCGGCATGTGGGATCTTCCCAGACCAGCAATCAAACCCGTGTCCCCTGCATTGGCAGGCGGATTCTTAACCACTGCGCCATCAGGGAAGTCCCTGAGTCAGCACATTTTAAAAGGTATTTTCTGGGATGTACACTAGTGACTATTTCTGCTTACAGATCGTGGCCACACAGACTTGCAAGGAAGACGAGAATGCAGTCTTTTGCTGTGCATTTTGCCATTCCAAATAAAAGCCAGTTCTGTTCCTAGGGAAGAATGACAACTAGCAACCACTCCGCAGATTGTTATTCTGTTACAGAGCTGAAGCTTGAAGCTAAATACTCTTCTCTCACTCTGCCATATTATATTTGAACTTACACCAAGGACTGAATGTGTGTGTGTGTGTGTGTGTGTGTGTGTGTAAAATTTTAAATTAAAAAAATTATACAATTTTCAAGGTTACTTTCCATTTTCAGTTATTACAAAATATTGGCTCTATTCCCCGTGTTGTGCCATACAGCCCTGAGCCTGTCTTACACCCAATAGTTTGTACCTCCCCCTCCCTCATTCCTTAATTGCCCCTCCCCCCTCCCCACTGGTAACCACTAGTTTGTTCTCTGTATCTGTGTGTCTGCTTCTTTTTTGTCATATTCACTAGTTTATTGTATTTTTTAGATCCCATATATAAGTGATATCATATAGTATTTGTCTTTCTCTTTCTGACTTATTTCACTTATCATAACGCCTTCCAAGTCCATCCATTTGCCATTTGCAGATGGCAAATTTTCATTCTTTTTTATGGTGAGTAGTATTCCATTGTGTGTGTGTGTGTGTGTTTATACACACATTATGAGCAAAAGATTTATATATATATATATATATATATATATATATATATATATATATATATATATATATAATCTTTATTTCTTTCAATTTCCTTCCATTAAATATATCCTATTTTGAAAACTTACTGTATAGAAAAGCTTTAAAATTACAATTTTTTTCAGTCCTTTCATGATCTCATACACATTTAAGGCTTCAGCTTTTTTATTTCTACAAAATACATTCTTCAGTCTTTCTTTCTGAAGTTCTGAACTTCACCAGTACTCACATTATACTTTTCAAACTACTTGTAGGTCACTTCCCACTATCAAAGGAAAGTCTGTATTCCTACCTGATCAAACCTGTTCACTGTGTCCAATGGCTTCATCATTCTTCAGTGTTTCAGAACAAAATGGTCCCATGTCAATGGTAACCCAAGATCTAAATAGAACCCAACGTAACTCCCCCCTGAAAAAGATCCTCAAATTTGGGTTTCTGGCTTTCCACGTGTTACAATAAACCAAATATGAGAGACTGCAATTAAAGATCAGCAAACATACAAAAGAGCCACCATGTGCATGAGATTCAGTTAGAAATGCAAGCAGCATATTTAGACTTCCTGGTATTGGGATTATAAGATAAATATTATTTAGTGTTATGCATATCAGATATATATATATATTTAAATTGGTGAACTGAGAAGGCAACAAGAAACTCTCCTAAATGACAACACAGCTTTGAAAAATAACAAATAAAACATTTATCTGTAGTCTAGATATAAAGAGGTAGATATATAGAGGTAGGTAGAGGTATAGGTAGAGATATATCTATTTAGATGGATAGATATAGATAGGTATAGATGTATGTATCTGTAAGTATATAAATGCGTGTGTTTGATATATGAGATGTGAGACATAATAACCCAATTAATTATTTAACAGATGATTAAATAAAGAGAAAATGTATATTCTCAGATAAATTCACAAAAATCACCCAGAATGCAGCCTAAAGTCACCAGAATCAGAAAATTTGAAGAAAAATTCAAGAGATAAATGGTAGTATGAGAAAGTCTATCCAACATCTAATGGGTACTCCAAAAGGCGAGACTACAGAGGGTAGGGGAAAGGCAATACTTGAAGAGCTAATGAAAGGGACTTCTTTAAGACTAATGAAATGCATGAGTCTACAGTTAGAGCCACAGAATCCACAGTAAGAACAACATGTGACAAACAGAATTAAAACAAAGAAAACCATGTTTAGATCAATTGTAGTGAAACCAGAGAACTCAAGTGAAGGAGAAATTTTAAATAGGAAAAAGACAGATTTCTTACAAAGGAAAAAAAATTACATTTACATTACACCCTTCAACTTAATAATGGAAGTTGGAAGACAGTGGACAATATGTCTTCAAAAAGATGAGATAAAAATAAATGCCAATTCTCAATTATGTATGCCAAAAAATGATTTTGTGGATAAAAGCAAAATAAAGGTATTTTAATATAAATAAATTGAGGAATTACTATCAAAACACTTAATCTATGATAATAGCATGTATGCAGAAATTCAGGGTCAGTGGAAGAAAGAATCGGCATAACAGATTCTAAAGCTATTTTGTTCTTTAGGATGGGACTTAAGACATAAACTTCAGAAGTGAATAATTATGCATGTTAAAACTGACAGTAACAAAATGCATAGAAATAGATGTTTTGCATTTTATCAGTTAAAGGAGTACTGGAATTGTAAATTATTTTTTTAAAACAATCAAAGGGGGAAATGAAAATAATGTATTGAAAAATCAAGACAGTAGATAGTACAAAGTTAAAGGGGTGAAGTGAAATATTCAAATCAAAATAACTGTAAATCTCTGTGATGATCTAGATGGGTGGGATGGGGGGGTAGGAAAGAGGCCTAAGAGGGAGGGGATATATGTATACATATAGCTGATCCACTTTGTTGTATAATAGAAACTAACAACATTGTAAAGCAACTATACCCCAATAAAAAAAAATCCAAAAATAAAAAAATAAATAAATGTAAATGGGGAAAACACTAATATGAGAAACATAGATTTAATAAATAAAAATATTACTAAATGAAGTTATGTACTATTTGCAAGGGGCACAATTTAAACAAACAAAACATTGATAATAAAATGACAAAGATATATTGAGCAAATAGTAACAAAAAATGCTTAGTAAATGTTAAGACAAAAAGTATTTTATGGATAAACAAATTCATTACAAAATTAATTTTTAAAAGCTCAACAAGAAATACAGAAAGAACACACACACAGGGCCATCTTCCTGGGTGTGCCCCAATGTGGTCATACAGAGTCCTGAACTCAGGAGGACCCTGCATCTTGGTTTTCATGATTTGCATTAGCCATCTTTGAATTTTTAATACTATTCACCTTGAAATTATTTTTATAACTGAAATTCAGTGAAACATGGAACATATGCCAGTGGCTTGGAGCTTCAGCTCACACGTGGTCATGCCTTGTACCACCTCTCCACCTCCCAGGGGTAAGTTTCTGATCCTCACACCTGCCCCCAGGAGCCCTGGTCCCTACCTGGCCTCCTCCTTCACTGCTTCCTTGGTCACATCAATCAGGGGTGCCCACATTCTGCCATTTCCCTCTGCCCTGAGAATTGGACTGTATATGCACATGGGAAAGATGGGCATGGGTCCCACGATGTCTTAGAGAAGAGTGACAGGACAGCACCATGGTGCATTTGGCAGGTGACTTGATGGAATATCTTGCTCACCCCCAATCCAAGTACCTGACCTGTACCAGTGCGAGTTTGCAGTGCACTGGGCATTATTCTTGGGTCAGGGCAGCAGGCATGTGGGAAGAAGATATTAACCACTCTGCCAATGACCAGGGTCCTACACTTTTCTTTCACATTGGGCCTTGCATAGTGTGTGACAGACCCTTTCTAGATGCACTGGTTAAGTGGCCTCAAATGAGCAAAAATGAAAATATGATAGAATTGCAACACAAATACTATGCCCAACGTTATACTGGAAGATTTCAACACATCTCTCTCTCCCCTCTCTCTGAATTAATAGGTTAAGGGCATCCAAAAGTTAAAATGTTACATACAAATGGAAAATAAACATCAATAAACTTGATTTATGAGATATTTATAAAATATTGTACCCAGCAATTATCTACTGCTGTTCCAGAGCACATGTAAAACATTTACAAAAAGTTGCCAGATGCTAGGCCATAAAGAAAGACTTAACAAATTTCAAAAATAAAAACCAAACAGTATAGTACAGAGTACATTCTCTGAAAGCAAAGTAATTAAATTAAAAGTTAATTACACATAGAAAATCAGAACTAATAAAAGCCCCACAGGCTCCTTGGAGAAATAGCTGATCCTAGATCTGGGTCATAAAAATAATAATGTACCTGAATCATCTCTTATTCCCCCAAAGGAAGGGAGGGCTCAGAAAACGAAAACAAAGAATGGGGTTTATTAAAAGGACCCAAGGGGCCCCCAAAGGCCAAAAGAAGAACAATTAGAGAAACAAGATAAAAAATGTAGTATTGGATTAAAATCAAGGGTATAAAACTCATGTCCTGAGTCCATAGTGGTATAAATGAATGACTTTATAAATAAATTATTATGCGAGAAGAGACAAATCTTCTTTATAGGAGAATTCCAAATAACATATGTGGATAAGGTGAATTAATTCCCTTCCTCACCACTCATTCTCCATCCCTGCGTGTTCTATACTTAGTAACTTGCTTCAAAGAAGAGAGTATGAAAGGGGGATACACAAAGAAACTTTATAGTGAAAAAATTTGGCAAACTCTCCATCACCCAGGTCGTCTAGGGGAACACCTACAGGATGTCATGTTGATAACAGGACTTTTGATGCTTCGTGGTATGAAGAGCACTTCTCCTCTCTGGGATTCTTCCCCAAAACCCATAACCCCAGGCTGACCATGAGAAAAATCTCAAGTCAATACAAATGGAGGATTATTCTACAAATTACTTGGTCTTGAAACTGTCAAGATCTTGAAAAATAGGCAATGTCCGAGAAACTATTACAGACCATAGGAGGCTAAAGAGACATGTTGATTAAATACAGTGTGGTGCTTGGATAGAATCCTGGGACATAACAAGGGCACTATTAACAAATAAAAGTAAAATCTGAATACTGTATGGAGTTGAGTTAATAATACTGTATCCATGTTAGATTTTTATTTGTGACATATATGAACCTGGAATATGGGAATTCTCTGTACTATATTTACAACTTTTGTACAAATCTAAAAGTATTTAAACTATCCAATTTTTTTAAAAATTTGTTTAAATAATCAACAAACCTCTGGAGTGATTCATCCAAGAAATAAAGAGATAAGACACAAATAACATTGATAATGAAAAAGGGAACTCAGCTACATATCCAGCTGTCTTTAAAATGGTAAGAAAATGCCATCAAAAACTTTAAGTCAATCATTTTGGATGTTTACAGGAAATGGGCAAATTCCAGAAAACAGTTAACTTAAAAAGGATGAGATGAAATAGAGGAATAATTATACAACATTAAAGAAATTGAGTTCGTAACTTAAATACTTGCCTACAAAGAGAACAAGAAGCTAGATTTCCATAGAGGAGATTTCATTGAAAAAAAAAATCTCACAATAAACAGATAATTCCATCTTATGGAAACTCCTCCAGAGAACAGAGAATGAGATAGCATGCCTTCTTGTGATTTATGACAATGGCGTAACCTTCTTACCAAAACCAAACTTGGGGAGTAATACGATAGTAGTAAAAAGGAGGTAATGACTGGCCAAACTCATAATGAATCTCAATTACAGGTTAAATCTTAAAGAAAGCATAGCAATCCAAATAGTGCAATACATACCTCCAAACCCTAGGTTTACCCAGGACTACACTTGTGATTTACAATTAGGAAATCTGTAAATAGTCTCTGCTATATTATCTGATTAAAGGAGGGGAAAATACATACAATCAATGTTTGGGGGTGTAAAATGGATTATACTAGACAGAACAGTGCCTATAGGAACCCTTTCTGGGCTTCTCCTAGGAGACAGAGAGAATCGCTGTGCTCTGTGTTGGGGCAGAAGACCCAGGAGCAGGAAACATACTCCTTTCTCCCAAGGAGCTTGTCACAGACTCAGGGACACAGGTCACAAAAAGAAAAATAGCTAGTGGCACACGGGTTAAATACCAGCTCAAGAGAGAAACAGGTGTGCCACTGAGTAGAACAAAATCAAATGATTACTAACTGGTGTCCCTAGTTCTAGACTTACACCATCCAGACCAATATCCCGATACGTAAGAGGCAGTTGCTTGCTTCTAAAGATACTTCAGAAGCCCCAAAAGTAAAAGTAAAAGAAAAAAAGTTTTATCTTTATCCTCTTCACACAACTCACAGTGCAAGTACTCCCCACCTATTAGATTCCAACACTCTACTTTTGTTTAGATAAACTGAGGTGTCAGGGAGGGTTGGGGCAGTACTGGACATTTACTAGAAATTCAGGAAAAATACAAAATTATTAATTCTTAGAAAATAACACATATCGACACTGAATTACATGCAATGATACATGTTTAACCGCAAATATGATATGACACTTGTCAATAGTGAGAAAAAGGTTGTATTAGTTACATTGTTTTTAAAATGTTTGGCACAGAAGAATTTCTGCACATAAGAAAAGTCTGAAGCTGTTAGCAGCAAAAAATGGTAACAGGAATTACTTTGCTTCAAATAATAAAAGCAATATATCTTTACGATGAAAGGAAAAACAAAAAAAATACAAAGATAAAAAATCACTTATAATTTCACTTTCCAAAGAAAATGGCTGTTTTTGTTTTATTATATTCCATTCAAGGCTCTGTTGGATTTATGTATTTTATAGACATGCTCATTTTTTTCTCTGTCAATACATAAATAAATAGATATAATAATGTGTGTGTATGTATAGCATGGTTATAAAATTGAAAAGCTTTTCTTTCTTCTTTTTATTTTTTTAACTAAAAATCCATTTGAAATATAGATCTGTGGTAGAACTCTACCAATTACAAGAAAATGCAATGATGAGGTCCAAGACTAAAACTGTAGCCCCTGTCACTTGCTTATATCTTTAATCAGTAATTAAAGGGTTTTGCTGATTCCATTCAATAGCAGTTTCTTTCTTAATGGTCTGCAGTCATTCAGCTAGATCAGTGATTTAATCATGTTATCATGCCACCGGCTTTGGTCTGAAATCCTTTTGTAGGATCCTTTATAGTTTAAAGAGGCTTATTTTCAGGTTAGAATGATCTGATGGTTTCAAGATTAAGGTCTAAGAAAACCTCATCCTCATGTAAAATATTTACCCAGTATTGATCTGAAGTCAATCTGAAGCCAAATATACACACTAAAATCTCATTGTGCAGTTTCAAGAACACATGAGCATGGTTTGTTACCTAGAAATTGCCATCTTCTAAACATGTGAGGGGCCTGACCTAAAATTTACTCTTGTTTTCTCTTCTTTTATACTTGCCTACAAATGTAGTTATACTTAACGTATGTATGCTTGCAATCAAAACACAAATTTATCGTAGTGTGGACTTGATGTTGAATTTGCTTGGCTAAAATCATCTGGGAAATATAAAAGGTCTTTGAAATTTTTATATAATTTGAAAGCGTGATCACTTTTCATAGTCATTCCATTTTTTTCTTTAACTTCAGAGATCTTCATTATTTAAAAAGAAAGAGAAAGAACATGTATGATGATAGTCCTGGATTATCGTAAAAATATGCTCATCACAAAGTATCAGAAAGAATTTTGTGCTTTTTATCAATGTCATATAAGAGTAAAACTTCATCACCATAAGTCTTGAGGCAGCAAGGATTATCTTCTTTGGAGTAGTAGGTAAACCAGCAAAATGCCTAAGATGAAGTGTTCCAATTGCATTTAGGCAATTGGGCTTCTCACCTTTGCTTACAATGAAAGCCATCCCATTCACAGGCATGCTATGTGAATATGTGTTTATTTCACTTGATGTTTACATCATCTCAATGAAAAATATATGCTATTTTACATAAAGTGTGTCTATAGATGTAAATATATGGATGTATGTATATGTGTACATGTATACATATCATGATGTACACATTTTAAATTGTGAAGTCTTTTATGAATATAGTCTTAGTAAATCTTTGCAACAAAATGACATCTCTATGTTAAAAATGAGGAAAGTCAGTCATGCAGAAAAATAACATGTCCATAGCAGTCACACAGTAAATCAGCTTCCATTCCTTTTCACCGGCTCATTGTCTGTGCTATCAGCTACCATGAAGTGGTCTTTTGTCCCAGGTACAGTCAGCTGTACTTCCTCATTATACTCACAGCATTAAAATGTGCTACTTTAGTTGTGGCTGGTCCTTGCTGCCCACCATGAATACTTACTCTTTGATATGAATGATCCATTGGGCCCTCCATAAGCAAGAGTCAAATTCATCCACAGTGACGAAATATTACAATCATTTGTATCATTTTTTTTTTTAATTTACTTTATTTATTATTATTATTATTTTTTTTTTTGCGGTACGTGGGCCTCTCACTGTTGTGGCCTCTCCCGTTGCGGAGCACAGGCTCCGGACGCGAAGGCTCAGTGGCCATGGCTCACGGGCCCAGCGGCTCCACGGCACGTGGGATCTTCCCGGACCGGGGCACGAACCCGTGTCCCCTGCATCGGCAGGCGGACTCTCAACCACTGCGCCACCAGGGAAGCCCTGTATCATTTTTTTAACCTGGATATTTTGTCCAATAAACTGGGAGTCCCATCATCATCATGATTCTAACTCCAGTATTTACCATGACTATATGTTCATTGCCACATAGATCTCATCTCAAGTGTCACCTCCTATCTTCTGGCCTCCTCATCTAAAGTACCACCTCCAGGTTACATTTTTTTTTTTTTTTTTGCCGAGGGAAAAATTTTATTTTATTTTTTTAAATTTTTTTATTAGTTTCTGCTTTATAACAAAGTGAATCAGTCATACATATACATCCGTTCCCACATCCCTTCCCTCATGCATCTCCCTCCCTCCCACCCTCCCCATCCCACCCCTCCAGGCAGTCACAAAGCACCGAGCTGATCTCCCCGTGCTCTGCGGCTGCTTCCCACTATCTATCTACCTCACGTTTGGTAGTGTATACATGTCCATGCCTCTCTTTCGCTTTGTCACAGCTTACAGTTCCCCCTCCCCATATCCTCAAGTCCATTCTCAAGTAGGTCTGTGTCTTTAGTCCCGTTTTAACTCTAGGGTCTTCATGACATTTTTTTATAAATTCCATATATATGTGTTAGCACACGGTATTTGTCTTTCTCTTTCTGACTTACTTCACTCTGTATGACAGACTCTAGGTCTATCCACCTCATTACAAATAGCTCAGTTTCGTTTCTTTTTATGGCTGAGTAATATTCCATTGTATATATGTGCCACATCTTCTTTATCCATTCATCCGATGATGGACACTTAGGTTGTTTCCAGCTCCAGGCTATTGTGACTAGAGCTGCAATGAACATTTTGGTACATGTCTCTTTTTGAATTATGGTTTTCTCAGGGTATATGCCTAGTAGTGGGATTGCTGGGTCATATGGTAGTTCTATTTTTAGTTTTTTAAGGAACCTCCATACTGTTCTCCATAGTGGCTGTACCAATTCACATTCCCACCAGCAGTGCAAGAGTGTTCCCTTTTCTCCACACCCTCTCCAGCATTTATTGTTTCTAGATTTTTTGATGATGGCCGTTCTAACCAGTGTGAGATGATATCTCATTGTAGTTTTGATTTGCATTTCTCTAATGATTAATGATGTTGAGCATTCTTTCATGTGTTTGTTGGCAGTCTGTATATCTTCTTTGGAGAGATGCCTATTTAAGTCTTCTGCCCATTTTCGGATTGGGTTGCTTGTTTTTTTGCTATTGAGCTGCATGAGCTGCTTATAAATTTTGGAGATTAATCCTTTGTCAGTTGCTTCATTTGCAAATATTTTCTCCCATTCTGAGGGTTGTCTTTTGGTCTTGTTTATGGTTTCCTCTGCTGTGCAAAAGCTTTGAAGTTTCATTAGGTCCCATGTGTTTATTTTTGTTTTTTTTCCATTTCTCTAGGAGGTGGGTCAAAAAGGATCTTGCTGTGATTTATGTCATAGAGTGTTCTGCCTATGTTTTCCTCTAAGAGTTTGATAGTTTCTGGCCTTACATTTAGGTCTTTAATCCATTTTGAGCTTATTTTTGTGTATGGTGTTAAGGAATGATCTAATCTCATACTTTTACATGTCCCTGTCCAGTTGTCCCAGCACCACTTATTGAAGAGGCTGTCCTTTCTCCACTGTACATTCCTGCCTCCTTTATCAAAGATAAGTTGGCCATATGTGCGTGGGTTTATCTCTGGGCTTTCTATCCTGATCCACTGATCTATCTTTCTGTTTTTATGCCAGTACCACACTGTCTTGATTACTGTAGCTTTGTAGTATAGTCTGAAGTCAGGGAGCCTGATTCCTCCAGCTCCGTTTTTCGTTCTCAATATTGCTTTGGCTATTCAGGGTCTTTTGTTTTTCCAAACAAATTTTGAAATTTTTTGTTCTAGTTCTGTGAAAAATGCCAGTGGTAGTTTGATAGGGATTTCATTTAATCTGTAGATTGCTTTGGGTAGTAGAGTCATTTTCACAATATTGATTCTTCCAATCCAGGAGCATGGTATATCTCTCCATCTATTTGTATCATCTTTAATTTCTTTCATCAGTGTCTTATAATTTTCTGCATACAGGTCTTTTGTCTCCTTAGGTAGGTTTATTCCTAGATATTTTATTCTTTTTGTTGCAATGGTAAATGGGAGTGTTTTCTTGATTTCATTTTCAGATTTTTCATCATTAGTGTACAGGAATGCCAGAGATTTTGGTGCATTAATTTTCTATCCTGCTACTTTACCAAATTCATTGATTAGCTGTAGTAGTTTTCTGGTAGCATCTTTAGGATTCTCTATGTATAGTATCATGTCATCTGCAAACAGTGACAGCTTTACGTCTTCTTTTCCAATTTGGATTCCTTTTATTTCCTTTTCTTCTCTGATTGCTGTAGCTAGAACTTCCAAAACTAGGTTGAATAAGAGTGGTGAGAGTGGGCAGCCTTGTCTTGTTCCTGATCTTAGTGGAAATGGTTTCAGTTTTTCACCATTGAGGACAATGTTGGCTGTGGGTTTGTCATATATGGCCTTTATTATGTTGAGGAAAGTTCCGTCTATGCCTACTTTCTGCAGGGTTTTTATCATAAATGGGTGTTGAATTTTGTCGAAAGCTTTCTCTGCATCTAGTGAGATGATCATATGGTTTTTCTCCTTCAACTTGTTAATATGGTGTATCACATTGATTGATTTGCGTATATTGAAGAATCCTTGCAGTCCTGGAATAAACCCCACTCGATCATGGTGTATGATCCTTTTAATGTGCTGTTGGATTCTGTTTGCTAGTATTTTGTTGAGGATTTTTGCATCTATGTTCATCAGTGATATTGGCCTGTAGTTTTCTTTCTTTGTGACATCCTTGTCTGGTTTTGGTATCAAGGTGATGGTGGCCTCGTAGAATGAGTTTGGGAGTGTTCCTCCCTCTGCTATATTTTGGAAGAGTTTGAGAAGATAGGTGTTAGCTCTTCTCTAAATGTTTGATAGAATTCGCCTGTGAAGCCATCTGGTCCTGGGCTTTTGTTTGTCGGAAGATTTTTATCACAGTTTCAATTTGAGTGCTTGTGATTGGTCTGTTCATATTTTCTATTTCTTCCTGATTCAGTCTTGGCAGGTTGTGCATTTCTAAGAATTTGTCCATTTCTTCCAGGTTGTCCATTTTATTGGCATAGAGTTGCTTGTAGTAATCTCTCATGATCTTTTGTATTTCTGCAGTGTCAGTTGTTACTTCTTTTTCATTTCTAATTCTATTGATTTGAGTCTTCTCCCTTTTTTTCTTGATGAGTCTGGCTAATGGTTTATCAATTTTGTTTATCTTCTCAAAGAACCAGCTTTTAGTTTTATTGATCTTTGTTATCGTTTCCTTCATTTCTTTTTCATTTATTTCTGATCTGATTTTTATGATTTCTTTCTTTCTGCTAACTTTGGGGTGTTTTTGTCCTTCTTTCTACAATTGCTTTAGGTGCAAGGTTAGGTTGTTTATTCGAGATGTTTCCTGTTTCTTAAGGTGGGATTATATTGCTATAAACTTCCCTCTTAGAACTGCTTTTGCTGCATCCCATAGGTTTTGGGTTGTTGTGTCTCCATTGTCATTTGCTTCTAGGTATTTTTTAATTTCCTCTTTGATTTCTTCAGTGATCACTTCGTTATTAAGTAGTGTATTGTTTAGCCTCCATGTGTTTGTAATTTTTACAGATCTTTTACTGTAATTGATGTCTAGTCTCATAGCATTGTTGTTGGAAAAGATACTTGATACAATTTCAATTTTCTTAAATTTACCAAGGGTTGATTTGTGACCCAAGATATGATCTATCCTGGAGAATGTTCCATGAGCACTTGAGAAAAATGTGTATTCTGTTGGTTTTGGATGGAATGTCCTATAAATATCAACTAAGTCCATCTTGTTTAATATATCATTTAAAGCTTGTGTTTCCTTATTTATTTTCATTTTGGATGATCTGTCCATTGGTGAAAGTGGGGTGTTAAAGTCTCATACTATGATTGTGTTACTGTCGATTTCCCCTTAAATGGCTGTTAGTATTTGCCTTATGTATTGAGGTGCTCCTATGTTTGGTGCATAAATATTTACAATTGTTATATCTTCTTCTTGGATCAATCCCTTTATCGTTATGTAGTGTCCTTCTTTGTCTCTTCTAATAGTCTTTATTTTAAAGTCTATCTTGTCTGATATAAGCATTGCTACTCCAGCTTTCTTTCGATTTCCACTTGCATGGAATATCTTTTTCCATCCCCTTACTTTCAATCTGTATGTGTCTCTAGGTCTGAAGTGGGTCTCTTGTAGACAGCATATATATGGGTCTTGTTTTTGTATCCATTCAGCCACTCTGTGTCTTTTGGTGGGAACATTTAGTCCATTTACATTTAAGGTAATTATTGATATGTATGTTCCTATTCCCATTTCCTGAATTGATTTGGGTTTGTTATTGTAGGTATATTCCTTCTGTTGTGTTTCTTGCCTAGAGAAGTTCCGTTAGCATTTGCTGTAAAGCTGGTTTGGTGGTGCTGAAATCTCTCAGCTTTTGCTTGTCTGTAAACGTTTTAATTTCTCCATCAAATCTGAATGAGATCCTTGCTGGGTAGAGTAATCTTGGTTGCAGGTTTTTCTCCTTCATCACTTTAATTATGTCCTGCCACTCCCTTCTGGCTTGTAGAGTTTCTGCTGAGAGATCAGCTGTTAACCTGATGGGGATTCCCTTGTGTGTTATTTGTTTTTTTTTTCCCTTTCTGCTTTTAATATGATTTCTTTGTGTTTAATTTTTGACAGTTTGAGTAATATGTGTCTTGGCGTATTTCTCCTTGGATTTATTCTGTATGGGACTCTCTGTGCCTCCTGGACTTGATTAACTATCTCCTTTCCCATATTAGGGAAGTTTTCAACTATAAACTCTTCAAATATTTTCTCAGTCCCTTTCTTTTTCTCTTCTTCTTCTGCAACCCCTATAATTCGAATGTTGGTGCATTTAATGTTGTTCCAGAGGTCTCTGAGACTGTCCTCTGTTCTTTTCATTCTTTTATCTTTATTTTGCTCTGCAGCGGTTATTTCCACTATTTTATCTTCCACCTCACTTATCCGTTCTTCTGCCTCAGTTATTCTGCTATTGATCCCATCTAGAGTATTTTTCATTTCATTTATTGTGTTTTTAATCGATGCTTGATTCATCTTTAGTTCTTCTAGGTCCTTGTTAACTGTTTCTTGCATTTTGTCTATTCTATTTCCAAGATTATGGATCTTGGAAATAGAATCTTGGATCAGCTTTACTATCATTATTCTGAATTCTTTTTCAGGTAGACTGCCTATTACCTCTTCATTTGTTAGGTCTGATAGGTTTTTATCTTTCTCCTTCTCCTGCTGTGTGTTTTTCTGCCTTCTCATTTTGCTTATGTTACTGTGTTTGGGGTCTCCATTTTGCAGGCTGCAGGTTCGTAGTTCCCGTTGTTTTTGGTGTCTGTCCCCAGTGGCTAAGGTTGTTTTAGTAGGTTGTGTAGGCTTCCTGGTGGGGGGGACTAATGCCTGTGTTCTGGTGGTTGAGGCTCGATCTTGTCTTTCTGGTGGACAGGTCCACGTCTGGTGGTGTGTTTTGGGGTGACTGTGGCCTTATTATGTTTTTAGGTAGCCTCTCTGCTAATGGGTGGGGTTGTGTTCCTGCCTTGCTAGTTGCTTGGCATAGGGTGACCAGCACTGTAGCTTGCTGGTCGTTGACTGAAGCTGGGTGCTGGTGTTGAGATGGAGATCTCTGGGAGATTTTCGCTGCTTGATATTATGTGGAGCTGGGAGGTCTCTTGTGGACCCGTGTCCTGAAGTTGGCTCTCCCACTTCAGAGACACAGCACTGGCTCCTGGCTGCAGCACCAGTAGCCTTTCATCCACCTGGCCCTGAATAACAGGGATAAAAAGTAGAAAGAAATAATTAGTAGAAGAAAGAAAGAGAGAGGGAAAGAAAGGAAGAAGGGAAGAAAGCAAGGAAGGAAGGAAGAAAGAAAGAAAGGAGGGAGGGAGGGAGGAAGGATGGAAAGAAAGAGAGAGAGGAGGGAGGGAGGGAGGAATGAAAGCAAAAGGAAGAGTGAATGGACGAAGGGAGGGAGGGAGGGAGGAAGGAAAGAAAGAAAGAAAGACAGGAGGTAGGGAGAAAGGAAGGAAAGAAAAAGAATGTGGAAAGAAGAAGGGTGGGAGGGAGGGAGGGAGGAAAGAAAAAGAAAGAAGGAAAGGAGGAGTGGAGGGAGGGAGGGAGGAAGGGAAGGTAGGAAAAAAAGAAAGAGCAGGTAAAGTAAAATAGAATAAAGTATGAAATACAGTAGCGTTATTAAAATTAAAAAGTAATTATTGAAAAAAAAACGGACAGATAGAACCCTGGGACATATGGTGGAAGCAAAGCTATACAGAGAGAATCTTACCCAGAAGATTACACATACACATTCACAAAAAGAGAGCAGGGGGGAAAATAAAAAATCTTGCTCTCCAAGTCCACCTCCTCAATTTGGGATAATTCGTTGTAAAAAGAGGAAAAGGGCGAGAAGTCTGAAATCTTGCTCTCTAAGTCCACCTCCTTAATTTGGGATAATTCGTTGTAAAAAGAGGAAAAGGGGGGAAAGTCTTAAATCTTGTCCTCAAAGTCCACTTCCTCAATTTGCGATGATTCGCTGTCCAGTTATGCACTCCACAGACGCAGGGCACATCAAATGGGCTGTGGAGCCTTAATCCGCTGCCTCCGAGGCTGCACAGAGAGATTTCCCTGTCTCTGCTCTCACAGCTCCCGGGTCTCAGCCTTGGACCTGGCCCCTCCTCTGCGCGTAGGTCGCCGGAGGGCGTCCGTTCTTAGCTCAGACAGGACGGGTTTAAAGGAGCCGCTGATTCCGGGGCTCTGGCTCACTCAGGCAGAGGGGAGGGAGGGGCGCGCAGTGTGGGGCGGGCCTGCGGCGGCAGAGGCCGGCGTGACGTTGCAGCAGCCCGAGGTGCTCCGTGCGCATTCCCGGGAAAGCCATCCCCAGGTCCCGGGACCCCGGCAGTGGCGGGGTGCACAGGCCCCCCGGAAGGCGGGGCGGACAATGACCCGCGCTTGCACACAGGCCCCGCGTCGGCGGCAGCAGCAGCAGCCCCAGCGTCCCACGCCCATCTCTGAGGTCCGTGCCCGTCTTCGGCGCTTCCCCAAGCAGCCCTCTTAATGCCCTCTCCTCGCGCACCAGGAAACAAAAGGGAAAAGTCTCTTGCCTCTTCGGCATCTCCAGACCCTTTCCCGGGACTCCCTCCGGGCTAGCCGTGGTGCACTAACCCCTTCAGGCTCTCTTCCTGCCGCCAGCCCCAGTCCTCTCCCTGCGCTCCGACTGAAAGTGGATACCCGAGCCTCAGCTCCCAGCCCCGCCCGCCCCGGTGGCCAAGCACACAAGCCTCTCAGGCTGGTGTGTGCCTGAGGGCACCGATCCTCTGTGCCGGAATCTCTCCGCTTTGCCCTCCACACCCCTGTTGCTGTGCTCTCCTCCGCTACTCCAAAGCTTTCCCCCTCCGCCACCTGCAGTCTCCGCCCGCGAAGGGGCTTCTAGTGTGTGGAAACATTTCCTCCTTCACGGCTCCCTCCCACTGGTGCAGGTCCCGTCCCTATCCTATTGTCTCTGTTTCTTCTTTTTTTCTTTTGCCCTACCCAGGTATGTGGGGAGTTTCTTGCCTTTTGGGGGGTCTGAGGTCTTCTGTCAGCGTTCAGTAGGTGTTCTGTAGGAGTTGTTCCACGTGTAGATGAATTTCTGATGTATCTGTGGGGAGGAAGGTGATCTCTGCATCTTACTCTTCCGCCATCTTCCTCCGGGGAGCCTCCAGGTTACATTTATGCATGAAATTTGTCAACATCAAACCACCCTCCTTGTGTGTTTACTTGTGTATGATCAGTTTGCACTGATGAGAAGGTAAGATCTGTTTTTGTCTTCTTTGTTCTGGGATTCTCCACACTAAGAACAGTGCCTTGCATAGTAGTGCTTGGAAGGATTATTGTAAACTAGAATACACCGATTTGTTTTTTGTTTGTTTCCAAAGAATGTACAAACCTGACATTTTTCTTGAGCAGCAAAAATAAGACACATTTTTAGTGTCTGCTGCCTTCACATGATATGTTCTCTTGTCACTTAAAGACTGGCTATGGGTGACGTCACCTAGATTTGTTCACAAGAATTGAGGAGGCTACATGGAAGAGCTGTTATGTACACACTCCTGAAGATTCTTGAGACAAGTGTTATCATCCCCATTGCACATACATGCAAAATGAAGCTCACGTATTTTAGAAACTTGTCAAAGTTACACATACGATTGGAAACAAGCTGAATATAAATCCAAGGCTGTGCTTATTCCAAGGAGCTGTCTTTCATTCTCCCACTTTTAAAGTTGAACTTGTTCACCTACCAGTGTTTACGAAGTCCTATATTTGGGATGCTTTTTCTATAATAAAATGTTATCATTTGTGAAAAGAAAGAAGGCCAAGTTAGAGAAACACTGAAGGTCAGATCACCTCCCTAAGGCTGGCCCCCGAGGTGTGCCCACAGATGTAGGTAGGGCCCTATGTGCTCACAGAGCCTACAGCAAGGCTTACATCTATTCACACACACAGTACTTCATCCATTGCATGTGTACAGCCTAACGTAAAAACTGTTACACGTACCAACATGCATGTGTTTATTACTTTTAAATATTCAGGTATTTAACTATCACAAAGTTTTTAAATATATCCGACATTCTATGGACAGTTTTCATTTTGCTCAAAACTCACTAGAATTTGAAATGGGCAGATCCAGTTGACAACACCTCCTGCGTCTCTTTCAAACTTCCAGTTTTCCCTCTGGTAACCCCTGGTCTGAATAAATAGAGGCATTCTGATGATTTGAGCTCATCTAACTGATGATAGCAATACACTGATGACACTTGTCACAGTATATTCATTGTTTTTCTCCTTTCTGGTGGCTTATCCATCATTCATCAGCCCACAGAGTACCAGAAACCTTGCATGGGGTGTGGGAAGGCTGTGTCCTATGCATTAGTTCCTTTTTCCTCTAGCCAAAATATCTTCATGAATCCAGGTCCACACATGTAAGAGGGATCTCAGAAAACTAGAAGCTGTGCAGATGTGAGTGACTGCAAGATTGAGAGGTTTTAAACCATATATTTTAAGAATTAGTTAAAGAAATTCCAACCCCTTAGCTTGATGGAAAACAGGCTGAGGAGAACATAAAAATAACTTCATATGTCAAGGACACTCAAGCAAAAAAAGGAATAAGCCTTAAATACTATCTGGCCCGAAGGATTAAACCAAGACCAAAAGAAACTCTGAGGAAAATTTTCACTTCAGTTTAAAACATAGCTATTTAAAAATCTAAGTTGTCCAGAGATGAAAAGATGGTACTGAGTTTGCTTTTAGCAGCAGAAG
Source organism: Mesoplodon densirostris (assembly GCF_025265405.1). NCBI lineage: Eukaryota > Metazoa > Chordata > Mammalia > Artiodactyla > Ziphiidae > Mesoplodon > Mesoplodon densirostris. Next base: position 3,473,698 of record NC_082674.1, read on the forward strand.
AAAAAAAATATTTAGTAACTGTCATATGAAAAGCAACGTTCTAGACATTTTTGTTTGTTTTTTCCATAATAAGCTAATCAGGAAACGAACTGTACTCTTAATTTTCAGGGTAAAAAACAGACTCATCGAAGTTAGGCAAGTTGCCTTGAATTACCCAGCTAACTGATGACAGAGCCAGAAATCAGACCTAGACCTTGGACACTGCATCTCCTGTTCTTTTCTTTTCTCATATTCTCACCAAGGTAGATCCTCAATGATTGTTTCTTTCTGTAGAGGATTTCAGAACACAGTGCGGGTGACCTGCACGGATTCAGGTTTGGTACAGCTGCAGGTTTTGGCTACTGATGATCCAAAGGGGTTTGAGCCCACGTCAGAGGTTTTCTTGGAAGGAAGCACACAGGGTCCCAGAGCAGGACCGTGGCTCCTAGTCTGCTCCAGCTGGGATGAGCAAGCTTCAGTGGCAACAGCAGAACCACTGGATTATGACTAAGTACATGATCTAAGTCATCAATCCACTATGAAAACAACTTTAATTTCAAGCTTGTAAAATTATTCAAATTGGTTTTTTACACTTGAGGCATAATATCAAGAATAATATTGAACCAGATCTGTCAAAAGGGTCAAATAAAACCTGATTCCATTTGTTTTTTAGTTTAACCTATGTTATTAAAAATAAGTGTCTTATCAAAGGAACAACCAGCAGCTCAGAGACAAGGAACCAACGAGAGAAATATAGCAGTGAGTGTATCCCATTTTAAATTAATGGATGATATGTGCTTGTTGTTCAGCACAGGAAACTATGGGTCAAACTGAAGTTTGAGGGAGAAGAGAACCCATATTTGGACCAGCAATGTTGTGTGATTTGAAAGAATCTTTGGGGAGATACCAATGACCCCAAGCATCCTACTGTCACATGGGATATCTAAATGGGAGTAACCAATACAGAACTGTCTGGAATCTGGAAGCTGTGAAGCAGATTTACTTCCAAAGTAGGTGGTTCTAAATCTCCTGAAACTAAGTAGATTCTATGATTTGCTCTGGATTATCTTTATAGTACTTGGTTCTGTAAAACAAATTCGTATGCTTAATTATGCATCAGCTCTTTCTGCTAAGGGCTGCAGGGAATGCAAGGGTAGGTAGACTAGGTCTTTGTTCTCAAGTACCTGTCGTCTTGGAAAAAATAGAGAGAAAAGAAGAAAACTAGGATATCTCAGCACCTAAATGAAGTGATAAGTAATTGGAAATTTAGTAATAGTAATGCGAGAGTCCAGTAATGGAAGCTGCCTTGTATCCAATATGGTGTGAGGCTCAAGAGTTAAAATTCGGTATTCTCATTTTGCTGGTGAAGTAACAGAGGCATAGATGGTAATTTGCTGAAAATGACAACTTCTCAGTAAGTGATAACACTAAAGTCATAACTATGTCTGACCTCAAAGCCCATGTTCTTTGCAGTCATTATATTGTAAGGCACAGCTCTAGCTGGGAGGTCATCTGACTTTCAGAGGTCAAGGTGGAAGTTTCTCTTGACTGACATGTTCTCAAGTGCAGGCTGTCCTACCCTTCCTCCCAAGGACCATCTCAATCCAATGTGTTGTTACATGTAAATCTCTTAGGCATAAATGACTCCCTACATATTTTTAACTCCTAATATGTGTTTCTTTAATGCCCATTTTCTTGTCTGATACTAACAGAAAATGCTCACCATCAATGCCTTAAATGTCTTCCAAAGAACACAACACCTCTAGTTACAGGTGTTTAGATGGTGCTATGCAGTAATTGTTGTTGCTGTGGCTTTTTTCCTTAATGTTTTTCCCCCGTAATTCCTTGACTAACTTTAAAGTGGTAGAAAACAGATTGAAATTTTAAAAGACTAACTAAAAAAATTAAATAATTATACTCCCAAACTTCAAAGTTACTATTCAGAAAGTATTTTTATTTTTCTTACTGCTTAGGCATTATTTCACAGTACTTGTTTCTTCAGCTATAAGGGGAATCCCATAACTAATTTAATAAACAGATTTAGAAATATCAAAAGAAAAAAAATGCCAGTCATTAAATTAAGCTCCACCTGAGTCACCCACACAATGGTTGAACCTGGAAGGATTTGCCTCTAAACACTAACTATCTCTCTGAAGAAGGTCAAAACAAGCAAATTTGATTTTAAAAAAAAAGCAGTAAGAGACTTTTATGGTTTATTGGGGAATTCTCTATAAAAATATTTATCTAAACTTCTTAGAGTTGTTCTTCAAGATAATTTCCTCAAAAAAAAAAAAAAAACAGAGTTGGCTTTGGAAATGCCTCTTATCAAAATATTTTCCACAGATCCTGATATGGTTCTAAGTCTTTTAAGTCTTTCAAACAGTGTCATCTGTTCTTTTGATTTGCTCTAAGACAAAAATTCATGAACACCTAGTCACCTGCTTTTTGATGTACTAGAGAGAAAAACTAATTTAAGTCTGCTTTGACTCATTTTGTCTTCCTTCATGACAAAAATAGCTTCTCTGGTTGTACAGTTCCTTCTAGGGTTTTCCCTGAAATGCTGCAAACTGGTTCTTGTGAAGAAGAACTCTTATGAGTTCCTTTGGTTTGAGAGAGAAAATCATGAGAGAGTCAAGGACGTGAGCAGATATGGACAGGGAGGAAAGATCAAAAACATCAAAAAACAAGTTACCCTGAGGTGGGAACTGTACAAGAAAGCGAAGTGATGGCAGCAGGAGTCCGCTCTCCACAAAATGCTGAACCAGCCAAGAAACACTAAATACTTTAAGCATGGAGCATGATAATCATCAACTTAGAAAGAACAGAGCAAAGTGCAGCAGTGGTGAAATTTGATGACGTATAGCATCTCAGTACAGCCCTGTTAGGACAAACAATTACACACACACTGGTGCAAGGTCCTGTGCTAGGTTTTGGGGAGCCAGCACAGAGAACATATTCTTCACCCTCAATTCTTATAGCCAAAGGATGGGGAGGGAAGATGGTCATGGATGAAGGCAGCACACTGGGGTGAGGGGCGGAAATTAGCAGAAGAGACCTCAGAGAAATAGCACATGGCCTCAAGCATCACAAACAGGGAAGAGAAAGAGACCAAATTCAGAGGCACGAGAGAAAACATGACCCTAGGAAATGCCAAACAGCTTGACCAGGTGATAAAGGAGGTGGAATTGGGGCAGATCAGACAGAAAGGTTGAAATTAATCTAAACATTCTTAGTATTTTCTTACATCTAACACCTACTTAATGAACAGATGTTAACTGTGATCACAGATGAATTCCTGTGATTGCCTTGGTCTTTGAAAGGCATAAAGGTGAATATAAGAAAGCATTTCTGCCCACAGGGCTCACACTGTCTTTGGAAAGACCCCAGACAGAGCTGACCACCCACTCCTGCCCAGCTGTCTCATCAGGACCCATAATTGAGGAGGTCTTTACTACCATTCGCTCCATTTCAGATGAGTAAAGGCATAAAATGTTTAAGGAGCACATCTAAGATAATCCAATCATTACAGGGCGGAGCCAGGATCTGAATTAAAACCATCTTGTTTCAGAAAAAGCCCTTTTCATACAAACTCTAATTTCCAGTTTTATATGTGCATCATGTATGTTATCATGTACTATTTGTGTACCTGTGCGAGAGACATATGTATAAATTCACATACACGTGCACACACACACACACACACAGCCATATGAAAAATGAAATATTTAATGGTTTGCTATAGGATTAAGTACAAGCTTAGCATTTAAGACCTGACCTACTGGGACCACCCACATGTCCACTTTACCTCCTGTGGTTGCTAATTATCCTTAATTTCAGCCATGCCGGAATATTTGAGATCTCCCGCCCCACCTAAACTTTGCTTATATTTTGTCCACCTTGCCCATCAGAGACCAGGGCTCTGTTCTAAGCTAGTGGAGTCCTATGTACTCTTCACACATGGCATTAAACCTACTTTCCCTGTGAAGTTTCTGTGAAACTTCTCCAAGAAAAATAATTTCTTGATTCTCCCAAACTGTGTATGTTTCTTTACTGTACTATTTGTCACATACTAAGGGTTATGTTTTCATTTATATTTTTACTGCTAGCTATGAACCTGCCAAGGATATACACTTGCTTCTCTGTCCTCATCAGACAATACAGTCCATGATACAGAATGAGTGCTCAGTACACATATTTTGGGTGAAAAGAGCTCCCTGATTCTTCCTTAATGGGGTGTTACTGGTGGTGAGGACAAACATTCTCTAGCCAGGAGATCAAACATCAGATCTATGCTTTGGTTTTGTTGCTACATTTTTTTCGGTATTGAAATGCTATGTCTTCTTTCTATAATGTGTTTTTTTTTTTTTTTTTTGTCTTTGGTATGCTTTCGGTTTGGTGGTTTTGTCTATAGATTTAGTTCAATTTGACAAATATTTATTAAGTTGTATCAAATTTCCAAAACTTTGAAAGGTTCTTGTGATGAAAAGAATAAAATGTAGATTCTAACCCCAAAGGGTTCTTGGGATAAAGAGAAGAATAAAATGTAGATCTTAAACTGGGAGAGGAGACATACTTGTAAACAATAATTAGAGCAGAATGTGGCAGATAGGAGAGGAAAGGAGTGAAATAGTGAATGATTGAGGGGATTGGGGAAAGCTTTTCAGAAGAGGTGACACCTCAACAGTCTGTTGAAGAGTGAGTTGTGAACTAGCTCCCAAGGGGGTGAGGGGTGTTTCCAAATCCCCAGGGTCTCCGTGTGGACCACTTTCCCACACCCAGCACACTGATTTCATAAAATACACTCCACAAATCCATATCCATGAAAAGAATGATTTGTTTTAATTTTTAGAGGTATTTTATAATTTTGCTTTGAAGATATTCATTATTGTTGGCTCTGCTTTCTTGGCAATTATAGATAATTTAGCCAAGCAAGTATGGAAATAAGAAAATATAACATCTGAACTCGTATAAATATAATATTTTTTCTAGAAATTAGGAATTATAGTAAACAATAAAGTTGGCATAATGTATGTGTTGCAGACATAACATTGGTTGATTATAACTTTACGGTTTTTCATTTCAAATTTTGAATCCAGCACAGATTTTCAGGATCTGGTCATTTAGATCAGCCCCTTGGATTTGGGAATTCCCACCTAGTATTTCCAGTGGATGCTCTGGCTGTGCACAGAGGCTGGAGGGATGCACACACAACAGGAAGAAAATGTACAATGGCCAGGACATGTGAAATAGACTTATTAGTTACAAAACCATGAAGGTTTGAATATTACTGGAGAATAAACATAAAAGACATTTGCCAGAAACTCACAGATTGTCTTTGTATTGACAATCTCTGGTTAGTACTAGAGTTCTGCTTCTCTTGCTGCAAATCTGCAAATTTGCTTTCGGAATGGTCTCCTTCGCTTCTTTACTTGTCTGTGTTTCCTCCCTTGCACACTTTTTTTTTCCTCTCAGAGGTTCTAAGCACTCAATTTCTCACACCAAATTGCGCAAGGCATTTACTTTGTCTGTTCAGTCAACATCTGCTCCAAGCCTAGGAGTAAACCTCTTTGTTGCAGTGCCACTGGTCCACTGCCTAGCTCACTGCCTCCTACTGGGCTCCGACACTTCCCAGGGACATCTCTCCTGAAACCATGCTGTTCTAGCCCTGTCCAAATCTGAAGAGAACGGTTGATGCCTTTACTTCTGGAAACTCCATTTTTTAAGCAGAAAAAGGCTGCCTGATTTAGGGACACCAGAAAAAAAAATCTCTATCAAGAATATAAAGCACAATTATTTTCTAACATTCTGACGGTTTTCATTGCCTTAAGTAATCCCCCAGCCAGAAAATCTGCCATACAATATCAACTTAAGACCAGCTCTTTTTGTTTCTTAACTTTTTAGAACATTTTTAGGAATTTTTTTGTTTGTTTGTTTGAAGCAAGCTATGTTAAAATGTTACTGTTTTCTGAAAAAAATATGGTTTCTCACTATCTCAAAGGAGTTGTTTGCAGTAAAAAGCATATTGCCTATTGTGTTGAGTTATCAAGTGACATCTATATTATTGTGTTTGCATATTAAAACTGTTCATGGCATCAAGTGATTAAAATGGTTAGGATAATTATTACGTATATATGTATGTTTTTGGTGATTGCATGACAATACATGTCATTTTAAAAGCAGCTGGAATTTAATAATAAAAGAGAAGGTGAGAGTTGTGCAGCAACTATCACTCTATTGATTATTACACCAAAATCCTGTTAAAATACAGTTTGAAAGCGTGGGAAAGATTTAGCAACGTAGGGCATTGATGGTTGGATCTGTTTACAATGATCGAATATAGTCAATATTTTGTTAAACCAAAAGCAGGATTTTGACAGGACTTTTAATAATTTTATTTTCAACATTCAGTCTTTAATGTACAGTTATCATTAAACTAGTGAGCTTCTTTTATAATTAGATTCCTGTGCAAACTGTCACAGAGGTTACTGAGGACTGATTGAGAAAGGAGAGTGGTAGGAGCTCATGGCTTGAATCAGTTCAGAGAAACTCCCTATGAATGGATCACTTATGGCCTCCAAGAGCATCCTTTGATCCTCTCATCCTCCCTTCTTTCTCTCTTTATAATCACACACGTCCTTTATTTCTCTGGCCTGACTTAGCAATTCTCAGTGACCACTGTCACTGCACAATCTGAGGGGACGTGGGGTGAAAACATGGGAGTTTTTAGATGCAGAGGGCCCCTCATTGCTTCCTGTTCAGAGTCCTCACGAATGTAAGTGGACACGAGGCGAAGCAACTTCCTCTCACGATGATGTGAAGAATTCTGCATTCATGGAAACAGGTACTTTGTGGTTTTACCAACACATTTTAAGACCCGTATTTGTATCCAAGGGTGTAAACATAAAATCCAACGTATTAGTTTTACTTATGTAATGCTTTGACAATATATTTGTGACCCGAATGTTTAATTAGGATTTGATATATTTTTTCGGATTAAATTTTTTTAAATTTAATTTTTATTTTATATTGGAGTGTAGTGGACTTACAGTGTTGTGTTTGTTTCAGGTGTTTGGCAAAGTAATTCAGTTATACATATACATATATATATATTCTTTTTCAGATTCTTTTCCCATATAGGTTATTACAGAGTATTGAATAGAGTTCCCTGTGCTATACAGTAGGTTCTTATTAGTTATCTATTTTATATATAGTAGTGTGTTTTTGTTAATCCCCAATTTATCTCTCCCCACCACATTTCCCCTTTGGTAACTATAAGTTTGTTTTCAAAGTCTGTGATATTGTTTCTGTTTTGTAAATAAGTTCATTTGTATCTTTTGGTAAGATTCCACATATAAGTGATATCATATGGTATTTGTCTTTCTCTGTCTGACTTACTTCACTTAGTATGATCATCTCCAGGTCCATCCATGTTGCTGTAAATCGTATTACTGATGATCTTAAATTTGATATATTGATGACCTTAAAATGGCTTGCAGGATTTTAAAAATGAGGATAGTTTTATGTTTGATTTAAATTTATAAAACTAATACTCGATCAAAGTCTTTATAGTACCAATCACTAGTCCTTAAGTCCTAAAAAAAAAAAAAAAAGATGGTGATTTTTCAACTGCACAGAGAGATTAGTTAGAAGTGCAACTGAGGGGTTTATTAATCAATAACAATGTTGAAGAAGCAAGGTTAATGCAATTAGTATAATTCACATAATTCAGCTCTTGCACACTCATAAAAATCAAATTGCTCATGGTTGTGTGTACAGATACTAAAGAATGCTGCTTCTTGGCTTCTTGCTGGATGAAGGACAGAACTGACATAGGAACATCAGGGCCCAAACAGCAGGGTCTTTGATGATCTGGTGAATATTCATTCTTCTATGCTTTTATTTTTTCCTGAGTAAAATAGACATGTACTTTTAAATATCACATTTTAAAAAATCAGAATCCTGAGATTTTGTGTACTCAGATTAAAAGCCAGATAAACATTAGATATTTACTATTAGAGAAAAAAGAGGGGTCGTTAGTGGTTGAGGTGTTTTAAACAAGGGAGTGAACTCGTGGTTGTTAAATAATTGCCAGAATAACTTAAACAAGAACAATACCTTCTGACTGAAACATGGAGGCCTTTTTCAACTACTTTTTTGTCCCCCGTTTTACTTTTGATTTAATTAAATTATACTAATAACTGATTATCTATTTGTAAAAATCAGTAATATTTTCAATAACAACCCTCTAACTACCCTCTTCCAATCAGATCCTGGAGCTGAGACTTTCTCAGTCGGACCCTCCCTGCTTTCCCACTGCCTCTGTTCCCACACCTGTGCTCAGCTCCTACACAAATCTCTGTCTTCTCCCACACATTTCCCCTCTGTTTTACCTCCCTGACTTGGCGTAGACAAATAACTCAGCATGTGAAGTTGTAATTCTATTTCCCACAAGTATCCCCTGCTCATTTTCAAGGTCCAGCACACATGCTTCCTCCAGCCTGAAAAATTCACTGGCACTTTCAAACAGAAAACCTTCCTTCCCAGCCACTCCTGTTTGATTCTATGGGCTACTCAAATGCCTTATATCAGGTGTTGCTTCGCAATACAGTGACTGACATGGCAGTATTTCATTCTCCACTGGATTCCATGCTCTTTGAGGGAGGTGCTCCTACGTTATCCTCACATGCGCTTTGCTGATGGCGACCAGTCAGAACATTTTTTTACATAAAAGTGTTCATACAAGTAATTAGAATAACCTTTACATGTAAATGTTTACATATATTAAACTATCTGTCTCCACCTTCACTCACTCATGTATTCCCAAAACAGGTGCTATAAACCTAGGACTATGAAACCGGATTATGAAAATTTACCCCAAAGAAAATTAAAATTGTAAAGAACCTTAGATATTACACAGTTCAATTTCAACTACTGTCTTCCAGATGAGAAAATGAAAGCCCAGAGAGGAACAGAGATTTTCCCAAGGCCCTGGGTAGTCTGACATTACCTTAACTTCAAAGATACTGTTAAGATATCATGACTGTCATGGGAGAACTCCCCCTCCTCCAAGGCTCTTTTTCAAAAGAGCATGGATAAGTTAGGAGAATATTATTCAATACAGACAAACCCTTAAAAACAACCAGGAAGAAAAAGAGAAGATCCAAAGACATGCCCATGCCTGGGTTCTTCATGTAGTTAAACACAAATGGCAACTTGTCCCTCCTTCCTTTGTACCTGTGCTCTGTTCCCTCCACCAACACCTGGATCAGTGGATCGGAAATCACCCAGGTGAATCACAGGACCCATGGGTCAACCAGAGTCATTCCAGCTAATGCTTAGGAGAAATTGTTCATCACAGTGTGAGGATTCAAGCAGCATTCACAGGCCTGCCTGACCCCTCCACCTATTTTCATTGGACTTCTGAGGTCCTTATAATTCCCACACGTATGTAAATTTGCTGGTCTCCTGTTCTTCTAGTCCTGTCTACGTTGAGCTGCCAACCTTGCCTTCTGAGGGGCACCTTTACATTCAGAAAGGCCCGGTGGTTAAAATTAGCATTAGCAACAAATATTCCTGGCTGGGGGCGCCTAGACTTTCCAAAGAAATGGAGATGGGAGTGGTATTTGGATTACCTTTAATATTAATATATTAAGGAGCTGGAAGATAGTCCTTGGGAGGGATGTAGGCCACTTAAAGAAAACTAGTTTTTTAAAAAAAAATTTATAGAAGTATATTTGATTTACAATGTTGTGTTAATTACTGATGTACAGCAAAGTTATATGTATATGTACACATTCTTTTTTATATTCTTTTTCATTATGGTTTTATCATTATCATAAGATATTGAATATAGTTCTCTGTGCTATACAGTAGGACCTTGTTGTTTATCCATTCTATATATAAAAGTTTACATCTGCTAATCCCAAACTCCAAATCCATTCCTCCCCCAAACCCCTCCCCCTTGGCAACCACCAGTCTGTTCTCTATGTCTGTGATTCTGTTTCTCTTTCATAGACAGGTTAATTTGTGTCATATTTTAGATTCCACACATAAGTGATATCATATGGTATTTGTCTTTCTCTTTCTGACTTACTTCACTCAGTATGACAACATTTAAGTCCACCCATGTTGCTGTTAAGTGGCATGGTTGCATTCTTTTTTATGGCTGAGTAGTATTCCACTATATATATGTACCACATCTTCTTTATCCATTCACCTGTCAATGGACATTTAGTTTTTTTCCATGTCTTGGCTATGGTGAATAGTGCTGCTATGGACATAGGGGTGCATCTATCTTTTTGTCTAGATACATGCCCAGGAGTGGGATTGTGGGATCATATGGCAACTCTATTTTTGGTTTTCTGAGAAACCTCCATACTGTTTTCCACAGTGGCTGCACCAACTTACATTCCCACCAACAGTGTAGGACAGTTCCATTAAGAAAAGTAGTTTTGACTCTGGCTATTACATGATGCCCCAATGAAACGTCATTACCTACAGGTCACAGGGAGAAGCACGGGAAGCTCCTTCTCTTCCAAATGATAATTCTGAAATTCCACAAATAATGAAATACTTGTTAAAAAGCATTATGGCATCAAGAGTGGAAAAATCCACATTATTAAAGGTCTTTATAACTTATATAAAGGTTATATAACTTCATAACATTTCAAAAGAAATTCATCTTTGTTTTCTTCAGTATATAAATCAGTGTTATAACAGGTGGATACAAATGGCATTTAAATATGAACCTAAAGCTCCTAGATGCAGCATTCCTTCTTCACACTGACAATTTATTAAATCAGGCGATGGCTTACAGAGTAAGTGATGCCCTTGTATGATATGTGGTGTGTTAACATTTCTGATTTGAAGTATTAATTGTAATAAGCTAACTCATGGTGGCAGAGACATTTGCAAATCTGACACTCAACGTTTCAAATTCTGATTTTAGAAGGACAATTACTGGAGATAAATCCTGAGACAAGCACTCCTGAATCTCTTTAATTGACGTTTCTGGTCACCAAGAAGAAAAGTTTGAAGAGATGTGTACAGGTGAGGATGTTTAAAGCGGTGTGATGGATTGTATAATTCAGTGAGGCACTGGGAGAAAGATGTCCGTCTGTGGGTAAGTGTGTGAGCATGGTTATGATGAAGAAAGAAATCACATTGAAAGGATGCAAGTTTGGCAAGAGGAATCATATGAACAACAAAATAAGCCCTGGTCTGACTCACTGATTAATATACCTAGGCTAGATGTTTCATTTAGGGGTATATTTCCACAGTCTGGGACAAAATTCTAAACACAGAAAGAGGAGAATCAAAGCAGCTTTTATTAAGAACAGGAGCAGCATGTACAGGATTTAATTAAAGCTACTTTAGAAATCAGAGAGCTAATACAGACCCTGTCTGACTTTTCAACAACTGTATCCTCCCAAATGTCTCCTTAATATATGATTAAATTATATAATCAGTACATCTTCTTTTTGTAACACCAAGAGTTCATTGCCTTACCAAAAAAACATGTTCTGATTATGGTGTGAGTATGTAGGCATATGCATATCTTTAGGTCAGGAAAGGGCACTATTTTGCCATCAAAATGTTCAAAATGTACACCATCACTCATTCTCTGTTCCAGCTTTCTTTTCTGTTCTGTCTCTGTGTTTACTCATTCAAAACCATTCAGTATTTTCAAATTCCTAGTATTAGCATTCCTTCCTCGTGATGAGCATGGGCATATGAATACAGCACACACCCTTCCCTCATGGATCTCATAGTAGGATAAGTGGACACATAGGCAAATGATCAAAGCAAGTTGTCACACAACATGTGCTGGAGTCCTCTGTGACCAGAGAAGAGGGATGTTGTTGTCTTAGTTGGTTTGGGCAGCTACAGCAGAGTTTCATACACTGAGGGGCTTAAACAGCAAACATTCATTTCTCACAGTTCTAAGTCTGGAAGTCCAAGATCAGGGCTTCAGCACATCCAGTGTCTGGTGAGGGTCCTCCCCCTGGTTCAAAGACAGCAACTTCTGCTGGTTCCTCCCATGGGGGAAAGGGCGAGGGAGCTCTCTGGGGTCTTTTATAAGGACACTAACTCCATTCATGAAGGCTTTGCCCTCATGGATCTAATCACCGCCCCAAAGGCCTTGCCTCCTGATATCATCACTTTGGGGGCTAGGATTTCAATAAATGCATCAGGGGGAACACAGACATTCAGTCCATAACAGTCATCATGATAGACTTCCTGGATGAAATTATATTTATTTGGATTTTGAGAGAAGCAGCTTGGTGTGACAGAAATAGCCAGGATTTTGTAGTCAGAAACTTGTGTTTAAATCATCTGACACTTGGGAAGAAAAACTCTCTCAACCTTCCATTCATAGCTGCTCAATGCCAATGATGATACACTTATCCAGTGGGTACATGCAGTAAATGATTTGAATGTGTGGTCATGAAGATGGCAGACACAGGCTTCCCTGGTGGCGCAGTGGTTGAGAGTCTGCCTGCTGATGCGGGGGATGTGGGTTCGTGCCCCAGTCCAGGAGGATTCCACATGCCACGGAGTGGCTTGGTCCGTGAGCCATGACAGCTGAACCTGCGCGTCCGGAGCCTGTGCTCCACAATGAGAGAGGCTGCAGCAGTGGGAAGCCCGCATACAACCAAAAAAAAAAAAAAAAAAAAAAAAAAAAAGATGGCAGACGCATGACATGATAATGTGTAACAGAATTAATACTAGTTATAATCATAACAGGTAGAGAGCATGGCGGAAGGGAAGAGCATTTAAACAGAGGTTACAGACTACAAAGCCCTGGGATGAGGAGAGAGAATGGCATCGCCATGGAAGGGCAAGACTGTACAGCTCTCTGCCCTCCACGTATGGTGGGGTGGCAGAAGGGGAGCTGAAATGTTAGGGTGATCAGATGGTGAGGGTCATGCGTGCCACACCGAGGAGGATGAACATTCTTGTGGAGACAGTAAGAAACCAAGAGAGGGGTTTGCAAGAGACTGGTGTGATCAGATCTGTGTTTGAGAAAGAGGACCTGGGCATTTGCTGTATAGAATGACTAGGGTTGGTGAAACTGTGTCTGGGAAAACAATTAGGCAGTCATGGGAGATGGTGAAGAGACCATCTAGGTCATGGTATGTAGAATAAATTAGAGATATGTTGGGGGCAGTATTGCCAGGTGGAATGTGGAGGGTGGTAGAGAAAGACATCTGTGGGACTCTCAGGTTTCCAACTTGGCCCATTGCTGGTGCCCACATCTGAGATGGAAAAGAAAGATGGTGAGGGAGGGAAGATTAGTCTACTTTTGCCCACGTGGAGTCAGAGTTTCCTGTTGGGTGTTCAGGTAATAGCACGTACGAATCAGCAGCATGTGAGAGAGGTCTGCTTATGAATAGAGACCTAGGCCTGGTCAGTGTCCCTATGGCAATTGAGATTTGGGGCATGGGCGATGCATGTGTCTGTTCATATGACATAATCTTTGATGCTACCAAAGTTAAATTCAAATAAAATTCACATTTCAAGGACATATCACAACAGTCATCAGTTTGCACACACAAAACCAACTCAGGATTACCAGTGGTTTTTACCAGACAGGATCCAAAGGAAGCTTCAGAACATTTCATACCTACCCCTATTCTTTTAATGCCTACACCACTTGCTTATGAAGGACATAGAGCTGCTGAATTATTTTTTTTTCTGGTAAGTCACTTCTCATTAGTGATATTAAATATATACTATTATTAATGTTGCTATTAATAAAGCCATACTTAATATTGCAAACATTCATTTCCAAGTCATAAAAGTCAAATAATTCATACCCAAATCTCCTGACAGACAGAACTCATGTCTAGTTTGTCTCACGCTAAATCCCATTCCTGTTATACTTGTCACGTGCCTTCATGTAAGTTTTATAGAGCAGGGGTTGGAAAGGAGAATCCATGGTCCATTTCTGCTACTACGTATAGACTTGGGTCTTAGTCTGGGTCATGAATTTGACTTTTTGGTATGAAATAACTTAGAAAACAATTCATGTGTGACACAAAAATTCCTGGGATGTTTGAATTGAAGTCAGAGTTTGGTGAAAGGGGAGAAACATGGAGAAATCTTTAATGATGCTCACCCATTGATTCTAAAGCTTAGCATCATGATGCTCAAGGCTTCCAGCTTTAGAACACACCATTGCACGTTTTAATTTTCCCTAGCGCACTAATTTTATTTTTGAGAGCACTAGAGATAAACTGACATAAGGGTTGAATCACCACCAATTATCAATACACTGATTCTGTAAAGTGCTCCTGGCATTTGTGAGTTGCTGGGAATGACAGTGTAGCTAAAGGATTGTGCAGAAAAGCCACATACGTTCACAAGGTCTTTTCTTAGTGCAATTGTGTTTACCAGATAGATGAAGCTCTCTCTCTCTCCTAAGAGTTTAATTTTTTCTAACTGATGAGCATTGTGTTTTCAATCTGGTTTTGATATTAATTAACATAATCCTTTAAAAAAACATTTAACTATGTGAGCATATTTCTCATTTGAAGATATAGAACCTGCAGCAATAATTTATTTCTACTAATAGAGTTGAATCTTCTAGCTGGATATATATTAAAAAGTTGTTATTTCTAGAAGATTTGTGTGGTATGACTGATTAAAGAGTTCCATCACCAGTGTCAGGGACAGGATTGTACCTTCCTTCTTGTACATTCATGGGTTATGGGGTCAGTTTGCTGTGTGAACAGCAAATTCACCTCACTATTCACCTAACTGGAACGTGTCCATTTCTTCTAGGGCTAACGAGACCAGATAACAACTTGTAAGATATTGAACACAAGCTCAGCTCAAGAAGTACTAGGCAGAGAAAAAGTAGAAAGCTTATTCTTTTGGTTCAGTCCTTTAATTATTTATTTATACCACATATATAAATAAACATATATATATATATATATATATATATATATATATATATATATATATATATCAACCTTAATGTAGAAATAAATGGGGGAAATATTGGGATTCATCAGTTTTTCTTTCAAACATTTATAGGAATTCTGATTTCAATTTCCATATATAAAGTAGTTAATGGAGGCCACATAGATGTTTTATTAAATGTTCCTTCCTAATTTGAGTTTAATGCCCTTTAAAGGTATTGGCATATGGTAAACACAGTGTCTGATGGGTCCAGTCCCCACGGATGTCGTAATCTTCAGGCTCCAGCAAACGAGCTCTATTACAGCAGTTCTCAGGCAGAAGCATTTGCCTCCCAAGAGATATCAGGCCATATCTGGAGACATTTTTGATTGCCTCCACTAGAGAGAGGTAAAGGGGATGATACTGGTATCTCGTGGGTAGAACCCAAGGATGCTACTAAACTCCCATAAGGTACAGGACAGCTCCCCGCAATAAAGAATGAGCCAGTTCAAAACAGTGTTCTACGTACCACATCACAGGTAAATTAGTACATAGAGTTAATACTGTAGACCTGTCCCCACTAGAGTTCAAGCCTAGAGTGTGGTCACATGATAACAGGGATAGAAATATGCTACACTTAATAGGGACAGATGAAATAAAAACTTCCATCTGTCTTCCCTGCTGAAGCCTGCGGAAGCCTTAAAGACTAGATTTACTGTGGCTTGGGCAGGATCTACCAGTGGAGAGTTCCAACTGAGTATTTACTGAATTTGGCATAAGCACTAGTTTTTGTTGGAGGTTTGCATATCATTTTATTAATTCAACTTTTACCATATTACAATATTTTTGGTTAACATGGGACTTTAGTGGGCCATCTGCTTTCGATGTTGCAGGGTATTTGCTGCCAAAGATTTGGAAAGATTCAAGGAATAAGATGTTCATATTGTCTCAGGAAAATAAATAGAATAATTAAAATGTTGCATTTACTATTGTCCCACTGAATTTTCAAAACTCTCATTTTCAATTTTTTGCTAACAAGCCTTATGAGCATTTAAATAAATCCACACAGAGTGCCTTTTGATATGCAGTTTTCTACAGGGTTATGTCTGTGTATGTGTACTCTCCCATACTGTATGGATTCTTCCACATCAAGAAAACTTTCCGTTTAATGTGGATTTTAATAATGTGGGGCATATAGATATTTTTAACTTGCTGAGACAAATCTTGTGCATAGGTGCTCATTACCATTTACTCACATGTGTAAGAGATATCTTGCTGCCTAGAATGTGCTGATTTGGTGAATGAGACTGAGGTGCAATCTAACACTTGGGCACATGGCATTTCCAAGGAGTTATCTAAAGTTAAAGAATTCCAATATAGTCAGTTCATCTGCTGCTCAAATATTTCTTCCCCAGGGACGATTGCCCTGAACAACTTTCTTAAATAGAGCCCCTGGCCTCTCTTTATCTGCCTCACTATGCTTTGTTTCGCTTCATTGCATTTATTACTTCTAATATTTTAGTGTATATGTATTTGCTTATTTTTTGTTACCTGTTTTCCCGACTTGTATATGTGTCACTCACTGAAAGTCCATTTATTTCCTATTAGCTGCTGTATCCTCAGAAGCTGGAGAGTGTCTGGCATTTGCTAAAGGCAAAGTAAAAAATGTTTTGAATGAATTCTAGGGTGAAGATTCACAAAATTTTATAGATATAAACAGTAATAATAATGGTTTAAATGTGTGGACCACTTCCTATGTGCCAGGCACAGTATGTAAATATCTCATTGAATGCCTGTCACAACCCACCGAGGAAGGTGATATTACTATCCCCAATTTACAGAAGTAGAAAACCAAAACTCAACAAAGTTTAGTAATTTGCCCACCTAGAAAGGAGGGAAGGTAAGATTTTAATCCAAGATTTTGATTCTGGAACCTGTGAATCTAACCGCTGTGCAATACTCTGTCCCTAGTAGATGAGGTTAACCTTCGAGTTAGAACTTCACTATATTTACCAGCATCCTAGAGGTAACACAAAGGTATGTGCTTTACAACAAACATTTAATGGGCAGTGCACAAAGGATTTGTGATATGACAGTCATAATGAATTGGGATTTTATGTATCCTCTCTCCACTTAAAGGCAAATCATTTAGCTCTGGTCACCAAGGAGCTCTCAAAGAATTATCCTCCAAAGAAGCACAGAGACGCTGTGTACCAAGTGTGTATATTTGGCATCAGTATCAGCAGACATGCTTTTTTCTTTCTGAGTTACATCCCAACCCTACTGAGTTAGAGGTGCTGCAGGTGAGACCCAGGTGATTCTGATTACACTTGTTAAAACATCGGACAAGGAAAAATTCTTGAAATGTCGCACCAGTCTTGCTGATGGAGATCCAGCAAATATGTGAATGTTTTATAATTCTATAATAAAATACATTACATATTCCTTTCCAAGCTACTTTGGCTCAGTGACCAATTTGACAGATACAAACTCTTCTCTCTTTAGAATGTCCTTTATTTGCATTGTTCCTAGAAAGACTGGTGATAGTCCAATACCTACCTCTGTCTGTGTTTGTGCTAAGTTAGATAATAGCAGTTCTGCTTGTCTCCCATAGACACAAGAAGCAGTTTATGGAAAACAAGACCATTTTAGAAACTGCTGAAGTTAATGAAATTTCTTCAAGCAGGATCTGTCAACTGAAGTTTTTTCTGATGCTCTAATATTTCTAACATGCTACAGATGTAAAGAGATGGATGCTTAGAATTTGGTAGAACATTAATCCATTATTAAATGTTCTTTTAAATATTCAATAATTTATATCAACATTTTAATTGCCACCACCCCCCGATTAATGCACCGTTGCTGTTTGAATTTGGAGGAATATTACTCACTTGCTGTCTTGTTAGGTCACTTTGGTATAAAGATTGCCAAGGCCTTGGTTTTGATCTGCTCCATGGTCCCTACCAGTGATCTTCACAACGTGAATCATTACTTATAATAAAATTTGACAAGGGCATGGCGGGATCGGGGAAACTACCAATGAGATTGGGAAAACCACTTAAGACACACGTTGTGCAATTATTAACTTAATAGCCCTTGAGTCACAGGCATATCTATGCTGACTGCAGTAATACATGAAGTCAGTATAACAGTATTAAAATGTTTTTTTTCATATATTATTGAAATTGATCTTCCCAACTTCTTTATTTGCATCTGTACTTTTTGGCACTTGACATAAAAGTATTTGAGACTCAGTTGTCTATCATCACACAACTTGTACATGATAGAAATGTACAAGAAACTTTGTGTGTGTTTGTGTTTAAATGGACACATTGCTGCCCTTGTTTATCTGAAAAATAATAATTTACCAGAACAAATATATATTGATAAAAGTCATGCTTTCTCCTACTTTTCCATTTTTACTCCTACTTTTCCATTTTTACAACTTTTGAAAGTGTTCCATTTTAGTCAGTGTTTCTCTTTATCAATCAGTTTTAATGAGCTATGTCAAAGGAATTAGAACATTGTATAATGGTTTAATTCACAGGGTTTTTTTAGTTAAAAAGTTCATCTTTTTTACAATAGCACCTCCACAAGGAAAAAAAAAAAATAGGCCCTATGATTTTACATCACTCTTCCCTGACCCCAAACTATTTTAAGTGATTTTATAATTATCAACAGCAGACCCAGTTGAGGCTGAGAAAAAAATTTGGGGGAAATTAATTTTTCAGAATTCACCAACTTTGTCTCTTACCATGGCAATAAACCTTACTAATTTGACCTAGGGGTAAAAAAGACAACATCATTTAAAGAATAATCTAATTTCCTTGACTATACCTAAAGTAAAAATTGTGTTTATAGCAGAGAAACTTTCAGGGGCCCTGAGAGGCAGAAATTATTGATATTTTCACAAAAATACTAAGATGTAGTTTGCCTTTTTAATTGTGTTGGCATTTGCCCTAATGTTGTAAAAACAGTAATGGGTAAAACTGCAGGTGCCTTAACTAGAATCAAGGCAGAGGCACCAAACTGTACTCCTAGTCATTCTATTCTTCACCTCCACACACTGGACAGAAAAATAATAAAGCCAGTTTCACTTACGAATCCCCTTGATGCAGCATTATTATTACATTATTAAATCTCAACATTGAGGGTATGTCTTTTTAATGGTCTATCTGATGAAACAGGAAGTATGCATTAAGTTTTTCTGTTACATGCTGAAATACAATGACTGTCTTAAGGAAAATCATTCCTGTGACTGAGTTTCAAGTTGATCCAGTCATTTTTTTTTTCATGGAACACAATTTTAATTGAAAAGAATGACTGAGAGACAAATAGTCATTATTGAGAGTGAATGCTGGACAAAGGGGTCTTGAAAATGAAGTAAGTAAGGCTTCCACTTCAAGGAAAAGAACTGAGAGTGTGTGTTGCCTATGATGAACTTGAAGCTTTCTTTAAAACATTAAACATTTGGATAATTTGTAGCCATAATAATCCCAAATAATGTAAAGACACATTCAAAATGCAAGAGAGGCCAACAGATTGTGCAGAAAAGCTTATTGGTATGATTTCAGATTCTGCCTTGTAATCAACCTTACTAAAGTATCACTTGTTGAGTTTTGGAATAATATTAAAGAAGATTATCCTCAATTATCTGAAAAGGCTATTAAAATACTCTTTTTTTTCCTCTACATATTTGTGTGGAGGTACATTTTCTATATATGTTTAAAACAAAACAACATATAAAAACACATTTAATGGGGAAGCAGACAGGAGAATCCACCTGCCTTCAATTAATCACCTGCCTTCATTTAATCGAGAAATTAATGCAAAAATAATACTACACATATGTGTGAAGCTGATAATGATTTTGTGAAACACATGTCCTCTCATTAAAGTGACACAAATATCTATTTCTCTTAATCTCCATGGCATCTCATAATAAACTAAATTTATCTACTTTAACCAGAACAGAAGAGAGATACACAAGGACACAGGACATAATGTGGGTCAGACAGACAGAAAGGAAACATGTATTTTGTTTTACCTACTAGAAATAATGTTTTGTTGTTTTTTTAGTATTGCTTTAGAACTTTTTCACACCTCTCGAGAAAACCAAGCAACCCTGAGCCTTGCTTGCAGTAGAAGACCCCTCTTGGTGATATCACTGCTTCCTTAGGGAATTCTACACTGATGCATCTTCCATCACAAAAACCATAAAGGCAGCAAACTGGTCAAAAATCAGGGGCTTTGCCAGGTGATGCCCAAACCACTTAGGGCTCAAATACAATAGACTCAGCTAGGGCTTGACTTGGTGCTCTCCTGCTTTCATTTCATTTCTCATGTGGAATATGTCATCAAGGGAGCTCTCTTGTATATTTAGTGTAGCCTGAAAGGTTGACTTTTCAGGTAAAGAAAATGTCCTCAGACGTTTATATCTTTATAAAAGAGATAACTCATAAGAACCTGCTGTGTAGCACAGGGAATGCTTCTCAATGCACTGTAATGGCCTATGTGGGGAAAGAATCTAAAAGAGAGTGGATGTATGTATATGTATAACTGACTAACTTTGCTGTACACCTGAAACTAACACAACATTGTAAAGCAACTATATTCTGATATAAATTTTTTAAAAAGTTTCTATCTTGACAATATGCTGACCATGATGATGTCATTGCTGATGCCAAGCCCAGGGTCTGAGGAGGCCTTTCCAACCACTGTCCAGATCTCTCAGGAAAGGTGAGTCTTTAGATCACTGGACACTATTTCAATGATATCGCATGGCCTAAGATGTCACTATGTTTAAACCATTGACATCCAGATGCCTTTATGGCAAAGGCAAGGTAAATAACTGCTTAGTATCCTTGTCTGCACTCCATTTGTTAATAAAATGACCCCAATTTTTGTGAGTGAAATCCCCGCTTTTTCCCCAGACAGGCCGAATGGTATAATGATAGGATCAAGTATTTTGGAATCAGGTAGAACTGAACCCTAATACTGACTCTTATTACTAACTGGACACATAACTTACCTCCTTGGGTCTTAGTTTCCCCAATTAAAAACAGGAAATAATACCATCTACCCAGCAAGGATTTTGTAAGGATTAACAAAAATGACATCCCTCATGGAACGTGGAAACCTCCCCTTAGGTGGGAGGTATTACTACACGCAGGACCTGGAAAATTGCTGCCTTCGCTCTTTCTTAAATTTCTCCATGTTCACCCTAATATTAAAAGTTGTATTTAAAAGATTTGAATTCCTTCTCACTGTATCAGGTATATTGGGTAAAAAAAGAATGTCATCTTTAGGAGGTAGGGATGATATATGTGTCATATGGTCTAAGAATGCGCACTGTCGAGGGGGAATGTTTTACAGAGTACTGGGGACATCAGATGGAGAACAGGCTGCTCATACTGCCAGCACAGAGATCCTGACACTCTAAGAATAGGCTACTACTGGGACTAAAGAATGCCTGGAGAGGGCCAGTAATGGGAAGGCTAGTAAGGGGCACTGTGGTGGAGATTCCTAAGATTCCCAAGTATCTGTTCTCCACTCTTTCCAGGCACATGGGAGGAGTACACTGTACTGCCTTCTTGCACTGAGGTGGAGTCCTTGACTGGTTCCGACTGCTAGGCTGGGAGGGGAAATGATGTGTGCAGTTAGGCCCGCAGCACTTATTTTCCACAGAAGCAGGATGGAGGTCACAGTCTCACCCACAGCTACAAGCTAGTGGTTCCGCTCTCAGACTGCGTTCCTGGGTGGCTAGGAGGGGCAGACACCCTGCCAGATAATTTGAGCCACGCATGTGGAGGAGAAGTAAATTTCTGTGCTAGACTGTTGCAATTTGGGCGGCTGAGGTGGCAGGGGCATGTGTTAGTGCAGCGCCATCTAAACTGGCCCAACTGATACATTTCAGGAAATTGGGACAGGGGACTGAATGGCAGCTAAGGGGGATAAATAAACATGGTACATTTTTTGAAACAGAATAGTTATTGTTTTATGGAAGGCAAACTATAAAAAAGGGCTCAGTGATAATAGGAAAATACGTCTCGAAAATTTACAAAGCAACAAGTTGAATTTTTAGAAGAGAAGGTCTGCTGCTTAAAGAAATGGCATGCAGGTTGCTTCTGGAATGATGTGTGGTTTGGGAGAAACGATACTATAGTCAGACAGACCCGAGGTTGAATCCTGATGTGTCTGTTCAACTCTGTGAACACGGCGAGTTACTAAAATTTCTCAGCTTCAGATTCTCCTTCAAATGAGAATAATACTGAAACATTGGGGTCACTTTGAACATTATAATAATAGATGTATATAAATACCTAGCATTATTCACAATAGCAAAAATATTGGAACAACCTAAATTCTCATAATTGGGTGAATGGATAAAAAAGATGCGGTACATAGTACACAATGAATATTATCCAGCCATGAGAAAGAGGATATTCTTCTAAGATTACATATTGTAACAAGTAGCAAATAACCCATAGGGATCAAATGCACAGTGAATATATGTCTATATGAATAGAGACAATAATATTGCACTATAAATACATAATATGATAAACTGCTGCATCAATCATATTACAATACACATATGTATCATGCCATACACCTTAAACTTACACAATATTACATGTTAAATTTATTCAATAAAATAAATACCCAGCAGATTACTTAGACTATGATAGATATTCAACAGTTATTAGTTTCTCTCTCTATCCCGTTCCTCCAAATGAATGACCAGAAACCCTACTAAGAGTTCTCTCATAGTAATTATGTATTAAAAATTTTAACAGAAAGTGTGACTTCAAGAGGATGTTTGCTTAGGTACCAACATAGGTGCAATGATTTTGCAATTGAGAACTAAAGGCTTGCTTCAACCTGCAAAGGATTTTGACCAAAAATTTAAGTCTTTCTAACAAATTCCATCCTAAGCCACTCTCACAGCTGCTTGATGAGCAGTGAGTTTGTATACGACAGGTGGCCTTGACATTTTTGGCTCTATTTCCCCTCAGAGTAAAATGTGTTGCTGTTTTTACATCTCCCTTCTTTTGAAAAATAAAACATGGACTTAGATACCACAAAACTTTGTTCCTTTGTTTCTTTACATAGTTTGGGTAAACAGCTCACTGCCCATTCCAGGCTCCCAAGACCAGAGGAAAACAAGCTCCTAGCTTTTGGTTGGCCCCAACAGGTAATGGCCGATCAGAAGGAAACAGTCTTCACCTAGATTAGGGCAATGCCGCCCCAGGAGCCTCGCGTCTGCGTGCATCACTAATCTTCAGGTTTCTGGGTTCTGCCACGCAGTGGGCTGAATGGAGAAAAGAGAATAAGGTCCTTTGAAATTCCCCAGCATGGGTGGGATGTCAGATGTCTACAGGAGGCAACCGTGCCTCAAGAGTGCCTTCTTCTGGGAAATGTGATGAGAATTCTGATCTGCAGAGCAATGGTGTAAATGAGTGTGAATCAACGTACAATACATAGCTGGCCTGAGAACCCTCCCAGAGACAACACTTTCCACTGAGATCTGAAGTTGTGTTTTTCATCCTCAATGAACAGAATGCACATTGAGAGGGCTTCTGGCTGAGAGGGAGAACATGTGACCTCAACAGAGCAGCTCAGAACTTGTTTGTGAGGAGAGCCTGTACTCCTAAGTCGGGTAAACCCGGTTCACCCCTGCACCCACTACTCCCCAGGTGTGAGGAGTGTCTCTAGCGAGGTCTGGGCAGAGCTGAGGGGCCACACTAAGAAAGACACCATTTGGTGGCAGAAGAGGGAACAGCAAGTGGAACCCAGAGAGACGGCTTCCAGAGAAGTCTTCTTTCTTTGACACTGAGTTACAGACAAGGTTGATGTCAAATAATAAGAAAAAGAGCCCGGAAATGCCTGCCCATGGGAGTCTGCTCAGAGCTCAGACAGAGAATGGAATGTGGGGAGGACCAGAACCTCCTCTTCAGGTGTCTCTCACGCTTCAGGTGAAGGTTTAGTTGCTATCATATAGTTCTCCATTACCTTTCTGGTATAAATCAGAGACAACTTTTCACTTCCTCCAAACATTATGAAATAAAATGGCAATGCACTTATGAAAGGGAAGAAGCTTTGCTTTTCTAAATTTGTATGTGATACTGAACTTTTAAGGGGGGTGGGGAAGGACAGTGTAATTCACTCAGATGGGCTCTGCCACTTAGGCACACCAAGGAGATGTTGCGTTGCCTGTTAGTATGTGGAATTGATTAGTATGACACATAACTCATGGAGAAAATTGCCTGAAACTGTCCAGTGGTATCTTCTAAGAGCAAAAATAATCTTCCAGACAAATTATTGAGCACTTACTATGGACTTTATTATTTACAATATAATAATAATAAATAAATGGTTAAAGTTTACCTAATGGAATATCGTATATTATATATTTATTTTAAAAATCAGACCTCAATACAAATTTTATATGGAAACAAATAATAAAATCACATTAAAGGTACATTGTTAAAGGAAGCAAGGATGATGAATGCATTAAGTACCTGGAACCCAGAGGAATAAGTGAGTTAAGCTCCTGCAAAAGGATTGCCTTTAGAGAACAAAAATCAACCCAATATTTGCAAACTGAATGAGTCCAAGAACGATGAGCATGAAAGGGGAAGTGAATGACATGATTCTTTTGTGTGTGTGTGTGTGGGGGTTGTTGTGAGATTCACAGTGGTTTCCCTTGAGCTGAAGCTGGAATAAGGCTGCATGAGGGTTTACATGGGCCGTTGGAGTGGGTCATAATGAAGTGACATAACAGAAGCTGAGCTTCCCATCCTTCAGGGAGTAGAAGCGATCATTGCAGGTTTGTGCAGCAGCATGGAACACAGGAATCCAGAGTGTGGATTAAACCTGCATGCCAGGGAAAATGCACTGGAAATGTCTGAGACTTTCAGGGTGGCTCTAGTTAATGACCCCTCTGATTTAATATGAGCTGTTGAAAAGAATCACTGCACTTCAACCAAATTATCATACCACTAAAAATGCTCATCAGCCTGTCACTGCTGTACCTGCAACTTGAACCCTCTGATGATTTACCTTTCCTGCAGTGTTCCATTTTCTTACCGTAAAAGTGTAGGTAAATAACTCAAGTGCACAAAGAAATTCTTTTAATACTTTTCAGGGAACTGCTTTAAGAGTCCAGGGACCCTGTGCCCCTTGACTCAGTAGAACAGCTTAACATGAGAATCTTGGCTGCAAAACCCAAGCATTCTGCACTAGCAGATGGAGTGTGTGGCCATTTTTGAAGAAGAACAAATGTATGAATTTAATTAGAAAGGATCTGACAAGCTCCTTTCCTTTAGTTGAATAATTTGCAATAATTAAGACAATTGGGATAAATGCATGCTTTTTTTTCTTACAATGATATATCATTGCAGCATTTTCTCATTTCTTCTTTTTTTCTGATTTTCTATATGCCTACCTCGGTTTAGGAGTGCATGAATGATACTGTTCATGCAACTATTTTTTTTTCAGATTTGTGGCAAAGACTGGCTGCCTCTGTGATGCTTTTAATACATGGGCACTGAATCTATGGCTGACTGAGTGCTCGCAGCAGCCTGACTTTGAGACCACGTGCCTCTCATCACCTTGAGCAGTTTGTCAAGGACGTCGTGGAGTGGAGCAGAGGCAAGCTCTTCAGAGGGCAGGTCTCAGTGCATTACGTTATTTTTATGGAGGATATTTTAGAGGCCCAATCTCTGGCCTCACAATATATTAAAGGAAGAACTAAGGACAAAAGAAGCCTCCTTAATCTCAGTCCAATTCTTCATATGAAACAGCACAAGTTCTCCAAGGCTCAGTGTGAATGTACTGTTTGCAGAACTCTCAATAGACATCAACGTTCTCCAATGTGTTTGATGCATAAGAGGATTAAATGAGAAACTGAGGGCATAGAGGTACTGTAAGCAAGAATCTTTTTGACTCTTAGGTATTTCTTTTATTTATAAAATGTATATGATACCAACTTTACTTATACTTCAAGCTAAGGCTGATTAAGAGAAATAATATATGTACAAAAACTGGAGGCATTCAGATGTAAAGGATTAACACATTTTGTGAGTCATTGACTAATCATGGCCTTGGAGGCTCCCCCAGAAGCCTGGGCCAGGCCGCCTGTTCCTTGAGGACCCCAGCACCTGAACTGCATTGGGCAGCTGAAATCTTTTGTTCTCTCTGTGACTCATCACTCTTCATCTGCCTGCTCAAACCTGGTCCCTCATGGGATGCAGTGACACATGGAGGTGAGATTATGGATGGTGAACAGTGAGTAGACCTTGTGACTGGGCTTTCCAGCTTCTTCCATGTCAAGTGACATGACAAAAGGGTCGAGATGTGACCCAGAATATCCCAAGTGACTCTGGAAAGTGGAAATAGAGGAATCCTTTTATGTATTCACTGAACAAATACATATCAAGTAATTGCCATTTTCCAGTCCCTTGTTCAATGTATAAGAATTCAGAGGAGATATAATTCCTGCTTTCTGAGAAGAGTTTAGCTATGGACATCTATAATAAGAAGGAAAACAACAAATATGCATAATCAGGACTCTGGGGAAGAAAGCAGGGTAGGATTCAGGTGGTGAGTGGTGAAAAGACGTCACTGTTACGGAGATGTTTATGATGAGACGTGAAGGTATAAAAGAAGCTACCAGGAGAAGAACAAAGAGGGGGTCATCCAGACTGAAGGTGCATCCTGTGTGCGGGTCCTGAGGCAGAAATGGAGTCTCATTTCTGAGGAAACAGAATGGTAAGTAAGTGATTCTGGGTCCAACTCACACAGTGCATCCTTGGGCATGTAAGAAGTTTCTGTGTGGAAACGCACTGCAAAGAATTTTTTGAAAAAATTTTGAGGTGGGTTGGTAGCTGTGAAACTGGAGAGAAATTGATGGATTTGAGGCTTGTGAATATATGATTCACAGGACTCTTTGAAGGGAAGAAGAGCGGTTGTTCAGAAATTACTCCAAATATTGAAGTAAGTTTATAGCAAATGATTCGAGATTGGTGCTATTGGCAGAGACAAGGGATGCTGAGGGAAAAGGATTTTTTAGGAGCTAATGACATGGATGTGTTTAGGAGAGTAAATATTAGAATTCAATTTAGACATGTCAATTTAAAAAATCAAAGCTGTGTCTTAGACGCTTACTGAACAGCTAGACATGAAAAACAGAGTTAGATTTTGTCTGGGTGTGAGATGTACATTTTGGAATTGTCAGTGCCTGGGTTGTGGTTAGAGCCATCAGATACAATGCAGAAAGAGAAAGAAAGTCAGAACTGAGGGTGAGGAGGAAGAGGTTCCTGCATTTTACTGGTTTCAAAAGTTACCAGGGAAATAGTAAGAAAAAAAAATAAACCAGGGCAGAGAGAAGCAATAGGAAGCAAAAGCAGGAGTAAGTGAAATCATGAAATTCTTGAAGAGTGATTAAAGAAAGAAGGATGAGCAGAAACTAATAAAAAATAAAAAAATTAAAGAAAAGAAATAAGGATGGTAAACTGTGTCCAACATTCCTGAGATTGGGTAAATAAGAAGAAATGTAATGGTGTAGACTGCCATTTATTGAATTTGACAACATGTGAATATCTATTGGCTTTAGCAAAATCCATTTCAGTTAATAGTCTGGGTGGAACTGACAGACAGAGGGAATAAGAAAATAGAAAGAATTGAGTAGAAAACCTCTCTGAGAAGTGTAGCAACAAAGAGGCTAAGAATCAAGAAATAGGAAGGACAAAATTTGGAAGAAGGGGAACAGAGGACTTGAGTTGTAGTGGGTGGTGGTGGCAGGTCAAGTGACATTTGCTGGGGAAATGCTCGTGCACAGACATGTGTGCCCAGGAGGATGAGCCAGGTGAGAGGGAGATGCTCGTGCATAGACATGTGTTCCCATGAGGATGAGGCAGGTGAGAGGGAGATTCTCGTGCACAGACATGTGTGCCCATGAGGATGAGGCAGGTGAGAGGAGATGCTCTTGCACAGACATGTGTGCCCATGAGGATGAGCCAGGTGAGAGGGAGAGGCAAAAATGCAGAAACTGGAGGGGCTGACAAAGAAACAGGGAAATGGTATCCTCGGCCCTTGTGCAGAGGCTGGGGAAGGAAGAAACATGAGTGGGTATATTTAAAGACACCTAGAGCAGTGGTCTGCAAAATTCTTACTACCACAAAAAACCTTTCACTTTCCCTTCACACACTTTGTCTTTGAAATAGTTTATGTGCAATATTTACTTAGTTAATTGGTGTATTTTTTTTCCAAAGACCAATGAATCAGCAATCTACATGAAATAAAATTTTGTTAACAACTGAAGTATGCACTCTCATGACTTCTGGTCATTGTTTGGCAATCACTATTCTAACTTGTCTATAGTGTATTTATAGGTAATTTAGCAACTCAAAAGGGAGATAAATGTGAAGAATATGGACACCTTGTGAAAGGCTGCAGGTGTCACTGAAAGCCGACACCCCTTCTCCCCACCTTGACACTTCAGGACTGAGGATGGGAGATTCTGCCAGCTGACAGCCCTCAGCTAAGTGGTCCACTTATTCAAAGGTTAAGGTCACTTTCTTGGGTAGCCTGAATTCAGTGACTGGTCCATGTAAGTGATACAATTTTCCAGCCCTTTTGTCCTAATATGGAAAAATTCTATGGGCTCATTCCAGATTTAGAGTTTTTTCTCAAGTTGGCTGAGGTTTTCATTGTGACTTTCTCACCACTTAAAATCTTCCTCTGCAACCCTGAATTCTCCCCTTCCTAGAACATGTGTTAATCCCACTGACCCTCCTAAAAAAGTCTTATCTTAGAATCTACCTCCTGGAGGACCCATGTTATGGGTAATATTGTGTTTTCCCAAAGGATATGTTGAAGTCCTAACCCCAGGTAGCTGTAAATGTGACCGTATTTGCAAATAGGGTCTTAGCAGATGTAATTCAGTTAAGATGAGGTCATTATGTTGAGCCCTACTGCAATATAATTGGTGACCTTATAAGAAGGGAAATGTCATGTGAAGACAGAGACACAGAGGAAGACACCTTATGATGACAGACACAGAGTTTGGGGTGAAGTAGCTCCAGGTCAAGGAATGCCAAGATCTACAGCTGCCACCAGAATCTGGAAGAGACAAGAAAGGATTCTTGCCAGATCCTCAGAGGGAACGTGGCCTTAATGGTACCCTGATTTTTGACTCATAGCCTTCAAAACTGTGAAAGAGTAATTTTTTGTTATTTTAAGCCACCCAGTTTGGTGCACTTCATTATGGCAGCCATAGGAAGCTAATATACCATCATTCAACTGTTACACCAACCGTGGTCCAAGAAAGCAGACACTAAAATTGGATTCTGGAGTTGAACTACCAGTTGGAGGGTCAGCAATGAGGAACCCACCACAGGCAGTATGTGGAACACATATAGTCCCAAGCACAAGTTGAAGTACAATTGTTAGAATTTTCATGAGGATGAACTGGGTTAACATACCAGTAGAAGGACATGGACTAAAAGATTGAATACATCAGATGTTTGAGAAACATGGGACAAATAGCTATTATAAAGACATTGGAATTAATTGGATTGTAGGGAAAATTATTACTTGGAAAAACATAATGAAAGATGAGAACCTGTAATCAGCAATTGAAGGCTAGGTGTAAAAGTCGGAGGTACATTTCATAGACATGACTGTCACCTCCTGCACTCAGATGGCACAAGCATGTGTCAGCTGGCAAAGAGCTAAGTCCTAGGAGAGGCACAGCTCCAAAATAGGTCAAACTTTTCACCCAGGCAGACCTTCCAGGTCAGACTGGGAAAAAGTAGGTCCCAGGCAGATGAGGTGGGGAAACATGCACTGATACACTTGAAAAGTTACATTCCAGACTCCCCTGAACCCACAGGACCCTAGCAAAGCCCTACTCCTCCTGTTAGAGACTAGTGCTCTCCTTTTCTTGAAGCGAATGTGGAGACATTGGTCTACCAGACAAAATGTGTCCCCATCAGGATCTAGCCCAATGTCTGCTTCTGAGCAGCAGACCAATAACTGGGGAAAGGTAGAGCCTGCTAAGAGAACACCAAGGGTTCCACTTTCCAGCAAGGCAAGAGGCACCTGGCAATAGCATCCCTGGTTTCTTTCTCTTTTCCCTCCACACTGAAGCTTGTTGCCAGCCTCTTAAAGGCACAACAGAGACTCTGTATCTGAGATGACACCATGGTGATGGAAGACATCTCCTTTGGTACAGTGGAGCATAGTGATACTGCTGGAAAGGTTGCACCAGTTGACACTTATGGTGTGCCATCTTTAGGAATTCCACCTAAAATCATGACCCTTGTATGGTGCTGAGTCCCCAGGAATTAGGGTACGTGGGTCTGGGAGACAATGGGTGGAAATAGGAATGGCTCTGCTTAAAATCGCTTCCAGGGACCTACTTTGGGGAACTTGTGGTTTCCGTTCCTGAAACTCTAGTCTTTGCAGGCTTGTAGATTCTAGTTCCCAAAGGGAGAAAGATTTCATCAGGGGGCACCATGTGTGTCCCACTTAATTACAAGCTATAGCTGCACCCAGGCACTTAACATTCCTCATGGAAAAGCACCAGCAAATAAGAGGAATTATCTCAGGATGAGACATTCTGAAACTTTTCCCTCTTTTTTCTAATTTAAAAATCAGAATGTAATATTCATAATATTTAATTAACTTAGTATGTGTAATTTTTCTGTATGAACTTAACTTCAAAGTTAAAATCAAGGATTATGCTACACAAAGAGTCATTCTGTTTGAACTTGTATATAAATTCAGGGACTGGTATTTATTTCATGTTATACATGAGAAGTATGTGACTCAGAATAGACTACTTAATCTTTGAGATCTTTTCATTTCATAATTCTTAATATGAAGATGGTAGGCTTGAAATATATTTGGAAAGATACCTGCTGCAATATACTATCTGAAATCATAGAAACATGATGTCTATATATTTTAGTTATGGTTTCAGGAACATATAAAAAACAAAATTGCAGAAAATCTTTAATCTCTGGCATCTAGTATGTAATAGGTTGTTTTGGATATTAACATGAATAGAAAATACAACAGTTATTTTGATGTCAACTGTGAGTTTCTTTTTAAGTAATATTAACAGACAGTGCATCATGTTCAAAATGGTCTTTAGCAGGTATTCTTATGCAGTAAAAGCTGTGTTTCTATAAAAAGTTTATAACAAGAAAAGATTATATTAAAACAATGTATAATAATCCTGGAATGTGAAAGGCAAAATGAACCCTGGATAATCATGATTAGATTCTTATCAGTGCCAGTGCTATTGGAATGGGGCTGTCAATGCTGACGGTTACAAGACTAGGACATCTCAACTCTGGGAGGCTTTTATCTGTTCCAAGAGTGTCACAAACTGTTGAGAGCCTCATTAGGGAACCAACAAAGAAGGGCCGATTCACTGATATTTGAATCCTAATCCATTAAAGACATGCACATTCTTCGGTACATCCATTCTACGTTAAAAATTAATGAGTGGGGGGCCTCCCTGGTGGCGCAGTGGTTAAGAGTCCGCCTGCCGATGCAGGGGATACGGGTTCGTGCCCCGGTCTGGGAGGATCCCATATGCCGCGGAGCGGCTGGGCCCGTGAGCCATGGCCGCTGGGCCTGCGCATCCGGAGCCTGTGCTCCGCAACGGGAGAGACCACAACAGTGAGAGGCCCACATACCACAAAAAAAAAAAAAAAAGAAAAAAAGAAAAAATTAATGAGTGGGAAATGTAAGAATATGTAGAAAATTTAGTCAGGGGAAGATGAATAGCAAAACTCAGATAAGACCTCTCAAATGCTCTATAGTTGGACCTGGGTGGACGATAACCTGAATGCAATACTGGGCAGCAAACAGCATAATAGGTATTTCTAATTGGCATGGAAAGCAGCCACAATACATGGCAGAGTGAAAAAGGAAATTACAGTTTCAAAAAATCATACCGACGCAAGAAGGAAGAGATATGGGAACATATGTATATGTATACCTGATTCACTTTGTTATAAAGCAGAAACTAACACACCATTGTAAAGCAATTATACTCCAATAAAGATGTAAAAAAATCATACAGAGTAAATTTGTGCTTTATAAATGATAATATTTAAAATATCTTAATTTTATTGCTGATATCTGTATATTTCCTTTCGCTTTATGAAATTATCAAGCTTTTCCTGAAAAATTTTAAAGAAGTTTATTTTTTAAAATGTGCAACTTATTACATAAAAATATTTTGTTAAACAAGCATAGTTCTGTATTAAAAGTGATACACATTTGCCCAGGAGGTTGCATATGAAGTATTCACAGTAATATAAAATATTGCTGTTGAAACTGGTTTTGTGACTCTTGGCCTATTTCTGTAATTTTCTATCTACTAGGAAACACTTCTCATCACAGAGTTTACAGCTACCATTAACAACAAATGGTCCAATTTTCTAATGCATAATATTCTCAGATGATTGCTTCACAATGTCACAAATGTACTGATTTTGAATTTCAAAATTCCCGTCTTCCTTCTCACTTCCCTCTTCACAGTTTTCAAAGAAATCATGCTGTCTTCATCTGATAATCAACTATATTGATAATCCACCAGTCATTACAATGGGGATAATTAATTACAAAAAAACTTTTCTAAAAGAAATAATAATGTAGCCGGCAAGTTTCATTTAATTCTAAACATGCTCAGCTGTTTCTCACAATTCCTGTGTGATTTCCCATCTTGCCTTCTCCTATGCGAATACTTTTATTTACCATTGGAAAGGGCTGCATACAGATGCAATATTCACCAGAAATAATAACATGCTTCCAGAAGAGAAAAGCATCCCCTAGCACTTGAGGAACTTCAAAAAAAAAAAAAAAAAAAAAAAAAAACACTGATGTTTAGATAGCATCTGCTGTTTAATACAAGCTTTCCCATATATTATATAAAGTGAGCCCCTTCTCAAATAGTGAGGCTTTCCTGTTAACCAAATATTACATCCAAGGAAGCAGAGCCAGGAGAGTTTTACGGAGACGAAAAGTGGCAGAGCAAGGATCAAGCTAATAATCTGAATAATAATACCTCTATTACTAATTAAAAGCTGAGGCTCAAAGAGGTAACTTTCATGTCCAAGACCATACAAGCTATACCTACAACGGCCCAGGTGCCCATTAGCCCTGCCCTATAGCCCAGGCCATCTTTAATAGTCTTTACTGCCTGTGAACACATGAGATGGTGTGAAAGCTATTTTGGGACAAGTCATCAAACTAAATATATTTAACCCAATTATATGATATATTTGGTTTGCTTCTATGAATGTGTGTGTGAAAGCTTGTGACAGGAAGGAGGTATAAGATATAAATAATGTCTTCAAGGAGTGTAACATCTATCCTTGTGATAGAAACAACTACCGTGACGTCTGATGGAATACATGCTCTACACACAAAATGCTGTGACCTTCTGTAACCCCAGCTGTTTCCTCTGCTCCACTTTTCTCCTTAGAAACCCTGACCGTATCACAGATCATATTGCTCATTTACCTCTTTTATCAACTGTAATGTAATTTCCACAAGGGCATTGGCTTTGCCCTGTTTTGTTTGTTAATGAATCCCTTGTTTCTAAGATGGTGATGGTCATGTAAGAGATGCTCAATAAGTGTTGTTCAAAATTAAGGAGAAAAGCAGGAATAAGTTTACATTTTTGGTTCAAATTCTGGCTGTGTCATTAAATAGCTGTATAACCTCAGACAGGTAATCCTGTCTGAATGCTGATTTTCTCACTTTAAAAACTGGGATATTAGTAACAATTGAAATACTACTAATAATTAGCTTTATAAAGTTATCAGCAAATTATATATGCAAACCATCAGCAAAATGAATGTCTCACAGCTATTAATACATGCATGATAGTGGTGTTGGTGATGATTATGAGAATCAATTAGATTTCTAGGATATACTAGGTTTTTGGTTTTGGGGGTGATGGTGGCGACAGTGGTGGCATTATTTTTTCTTTCTGAAGACTGAGAAGTTAACATAATATATGGTTACAGTGCCCCATCCCAGGTTCCACTGGGACACACCAGTGACCAAGACCCGGTAAACATGGACCAGAGCTCCTCATTTTGACACAATCACTTCATTCCTAAAGGTTTTAAACTTGAAATTAATTAGCATGAGGAGTTCCTTCCTGGTTCACACAAACATGTGTAATGGGAAAACACTGTCTGAGATGCTGCATGCACACACACACAGTGTGTGTGTGTGTGTGACTAATGTCCTGAACGTATATCTCTTAACCATTTTATTAGGTGGAGAATAAGTTAGTTCAATCCCATTATTGACAGCATCCGGTGATAAGTGTACAGTGATTAGAACCTTATTTGTGATGTATTTTGTGTAATACTTGTTGGCTTTGATCTCTACATGTCCCAAAGGAGGAGACCATCAACTCATAAAACAATCTTTCTTCCTGCTCACCAGGAGCCTTTTTGAGCTTATTTGCCATTCACAAAAAAAAGAATTCTAAGCAAAAAAAAAATGAGCTTGCTCCAGCAGTAACAGGTTCAACCAAAATAAACAGTTCATGCTGTGAAACTCATCCAGCAAGGGGCACCTGACCAGAGCTACAAGACACACCTTCCTGTTATCAAGGAACTGCTTCTGGAAAGGAGCAAATGTACCTACACCACAAAATGACCTGTGCAAGGCATTGAATTACCCATCTCCAAAATCATCATCAGATCAGCATGCTTTATTGCCCCTACGAATTGGTAAGCCCCTCTTTGCCTAACTTGCCTCTTAACAGACAGGTGGGCATGCAAAAAACAAACAAACAAACAAAAAAACAAAAACAAAAACATAATGAATAAATAAACTGTCCTGGGGCCGTTGAGAACAGTATAATTTAGAAAACATGACTAGGGAAATTTCTTATAACATCCTAGGAAGTTGACTCCTTTGGAAGATGGTAGAAACTGAGTGTATACATTCTGCTCTTCTGTTTGCATAATTTTAAGCTTCACCTGAG
Organism: Mesoplodon densirostris; assembly: GCF_025265405.1. Lineage (NCBI taxonomy): Eukaryota > Metazoa > Chordata > Mammalia > Artiodactyla > Ziphiidae > Mesoplodon > Mesoplodon densirostris. Next base: position 3,508,622 of record NC_082674.1, read on the forward strand.
AGAAATTTCCATTGAATAGTTGACTGGATGTGAGGGGGCTGTGCTGTACTCTCAGATGACACAGAAAAGTCCTTGCACACACCATCCATTATGAAGACGTAGGCTCTCACCATTGTTTTGACAACAAAACCCTTAGGTATTGAAGAGCAGACCTCATCTTTGCCTGGCATCCTGAGCACACAGCCTGCCTGAAGCAGTGTCACTTTGAGGCTGCTCTCTTCCTTTTTTCCCTGTGGGATATTTCCTTCCCTCCTTCATCTTCTCTCATTGCACTTCTCCCTGGGAAGCAAGATGCACAATCACAGGCCAGCCTGGAAATGACATGGCTGTGGTGCCACATGGCTTGAGCCAAATGTCCCTGGAGTCCACTGTCTCCTCTTAATTGGCCCCCATGGCTCTCTCTCCACTCATGCTCTGCTCCAAAATTAGAAGCATTTAATGCAGTCAAAGCTCCTCAAATCCCACTTCCTGACACCCTGCCCGTCCCCCCTCACTCTAAGAGACACACACTACTGCAGACAAGCAGCCTCCTTTCCAGCATTTATGCAAAGGTCAGAAAACTCTAGGAGAATCAGAGAAAAGAAAATGTCAACCCGGGAATTACTGAATGTGTGTATGTGTGGAAGGCCAGATCTCTTAAAAGACAGAGCTAAGGGAACCTTTGTGTTTTCGCCATTCACTGGGAGCTTTATAAAGTCCAAGCTGCTTAGTCCAGCAGCATTCAGCGCAGCATTCAGATACCTCCATGGTCTAATGTCATTTCTTTTTCGTCCCACACCTGCTCTTCTCCATTCTATTGTCCCCACATTTCTGGGAGTTGGGGCTTTCCTTGACCCCATTTAGATCAAATGTTCATTACTGGATCATTTAAGTGTGGCCAGGAATTTAAGGTCATTTCCTTAAAAAAATAATGCCTTTCAGAAGTGCTTAAAGAGGACACCAGGAAACAGTTTGTTAAGTATTTATGACTGCAAAAAACAAAAATTAGATCAAGGTCTCTACTCTTCCCACCTTCAGCAGTAACCACAAGAAGAAAAACAAGTTACTAGGTTACATCCAGTGGCTGACGTTTAGGAAAGAGTAAACACAAATGGATAGAGCAGAATATTCTCCAGGAAGGTCGCTCAAAACACGTCTTCCACTTTGGTCCTTGCAGCTGTGCATCTGACTAGTATTCCATTCTTAAACTTGCTCTGGGGATACAGACCCCAGGCCATGGAGTTGGCCAGGTGTGAATACACTTTCAGAGCAGCATAGCTCAGACTTTGGGGTCACATGGGGCACAAAGTGCCTCTTGATCCATCATTTCTAATCCCTGTGGTTTTGAGTGTGGTGGCTAGACATCACTTCCTGAAGCCTCCGTTGCCTCGCTTATACAGTGTGGGTGAGAACAATGCTTACATCTTGGAATAGTTGAGAGAACGGAATAATGGGATGCAGGAAACACACAGAGCACAGTGCCCACTGGTCTTCAGCTCTGATTTTCTACTGAGAGAAATCAGGCAACAATACCACGTGGTACACAGGATGGTGGCCGTGATTAATATCCCACCTTCTGATAACTGCAGTGACATCCAGAATGATTCAACAGTTCAGGTCTCTGTTTCTCAAAGAGCCAGAATTGAGCCCAGAGTGTAAACCTGAACCCCCTGAGTGGTAATTAGAGTCTGAGAAGGTAATGGAGTCTTTCTGTGAAAAATGGTACTATTACAGATCCTTTGGGTCTGCAAAATGCTCAATTATGACCATACAGTATTGTAGAGGTAAGTGTCTAAGGCTTTGAAAGCTAACTGCATGCTGACACATGAAGCAGAATTTGAGTGTGAGCATCTTAAAATGTACTTCCTTGTGATGGAAAACCAGATAAAGTGGTGGATTTACTTTCCCCTAAAAAGCAAAATGCCAGTCGAAAACAATTCTTGTTGTTTCTGTGCTCAAATAAATCAAAACTTGGCAGTAATGTGAACGACACTGAAAACTTGCTGATTTTAGGATAATAATGACTTTCAATAAATGGCTGACACCCACAAGATATTTGTTACAGCCGCCGTAAGGATGAAATTCAACCGCTGTATCTAATTTAAGAGGCTTGGTGACATTGCGTGAGCTGCATTTTTTGATGATTTATCTAATATTTTAGTTGCTCTTTGGTTTTCATGCTCAGGTAAACCAAACAACATCACAATGGATTATCTTCAGATGTAGAGGAAACTGTGATCTTTTTAAAAGTTATTTTCAAAAAGAAATCCTTACACTGTGTGGAAATTTTTTGTCACATCTAACTTCCTAGAATGAAAACTCTTAAATGGTAGTTTATCTTTTAGGGAAAACAAATCCTATACCATGTTTTGCTCTTAAAATGTTACTTTGAGTGTAAAGTGAAGAAACTCACTGGGGCCAAGGACATCTCTACTGTGACAGAGCAAGGCTGGGTGTCCTGAAGACAAGTTCTCTCCCCCATACTCACGATCCCTCGTGGAAACATCATTGCCATTTCAATTGCTCTGGACCTATGTGCCAGCACCAGACATCTTTTTAATGATCAATGGATGCAAAACTCAAAAATTTCCCTTCATGCCCCTCATCAACAAATTGATCCCTAATTTCCATCTGATTAAGACAAAAATGTCTCTTCAGTAAGGGAGTTGCTTATCTCCTAGAGAGATGTATTTGGAAAATAAGAAACAATCCAAACTGGCTAATGGAAAATTTAATTTTCACTGCTATAAGTGTAAGAAAGAGCCAATTGTCCATATTTGAAGGGCATTATTTACATTGTCTCACAATGTTCTAAGAAAAATGTAGTGGTGCATGTGAGTTATAACTCTAGTACCCCTCACATGGGTCTAGGCAAGCAACCCCACAAGGGTTTTTGAGTTGTCATATGCCCTCTCTTTAACCAAATACCCAAAGTGGGAGATGTTTAAAAAAATACCTTTTCTGGGGATCAAATGTCACTAATATTAAGACTGTATTCTATTGTTTTGATGCAAGATATTAAGGCAGAAATGTGTGAGTATTTCCCAAAGACAGGTGCAGAAATTCAGCAAAAGAGAACATGATACAAATCTCCAATCCAAAGTCCTTTGCATAAAATGTATTTTGTCGATAAAAGATTAGCAGTAGCTTGCTACTTCCTACCCCAAATAAGGTTGAGAAGAATGCACCTGGATGTCAGCATAGCCCACAATCACTTCTCTGGGTGAAGTGGGCAAAGGAAAGAAAGGGAAATGATCTTTCCCACCGTGCTGCTGGCATGGCTCTCTGGTGCACCTGACCAGTTTGGGTACCTGACAGGTGCTGTGCGGTCATCACTCTTTTCCAGAGAGCCATGGAAATCCCCGGTCCAGGGCCTTTCAGAAAGGTCACCAACTCCACTCCCTCCCTCAGGCTCAGCTCAAAAGTTGTGTGAGTGACATTTTGTGTCCCTTGGCATTGCATTTAGCCTGGAAAAGGGAGTGGGAAAACACATCAGTCATCTTCATCCTCATGTGCTCTAATTTCCCTTTCTCACTAATTTCTTGAATTAAAGTATAAAATTTGTAACTATGTGAGGTGATGGATGTTAACTGACCTTATCATGGTAATCATTCCCCAGTATATACACGCATCAAATCATCATGCTGTACCCCTTAAACTTATACAATGTACTATCTCAATAAAACTTGAAAAAAAATCAAAGTATAATTTTGCTTGAAAAGGCAAGACTCACTGATCTTTACAGATTTTAATTTGCTTTAGGCCAGCCAAAGTTCCTCAAGTTACAAAACCAAAACCTGTGGGTGGCAGCCTTTCTGTGTATTACAGGTTGTCAAATACTCTAGAGTTGAAAGTTTAGGTGTAAGTGGTTCCATTGCAAATTGTGTTCTGATGTGCACTCCTCCAAAAGGAAAAAGAAAAGAAGAGAGAAAACCAAGAAATTAACTATAAACAATGAATGACAAAGCTGGAAACCACAAACACAAATGTCAGTTTGTTGGGCACCCAGCAATATATGACCACTCTTTCAGTTGCAGAGTGATTAGTGACAGGTGTGTTTACCTGCATGACACTTGGCTTTCTTTTTATTGTAGAAATGGATGAGGAAGTAGGCACAAGCTGTTTCCTTACATACTTAGAAAACTTAGTGGTTTTCTAGAAGTGTTCAAAGATGTAGTAAACAAGATTTTTTATATCTCCTTGAAAAACAGGGTTTCTAATGCTTTGCCCTATATTTGTACAGAGATGTACTTAATAGACCTGATTTATAGTGAGGACGGGTCTCAGGTTTGCCTCCTGAGTGCCACTAGAGGTTGGCTTATTTACTTATTTTCATTTTCAACTGGCTTTGCCCCCGAGGATCTCATTAGAGTGAGGAATTAGTATAAGGAAAACGTGGGTGGGTTATGCTGCTCTTCTGTATCCCAGATACACTTGCATTCCTCCACATGTCCCTGCAAGCCTATGTAGATCCTCAGGGCATAACACAACAAGAAAACAAACAGGAGATCTGTTTGCACCTAGGGTCCCTGGGAAGGCCGACTGCTCATGCAGATTACCTCCTTTTTACCTTGAAAACCCATGGCAAGTACAGGAAAGTAAAGCCTCTGCACATCAGTAAAAGGAGGTGACCACACCATGGACAATTCAGTAGTTTCACAGAACCTTAAAGATGTCCCACCATTAAAATATTATGTAATTAACACACTGTACAATGCAGACATCAGAATTACAGGTGGAGAAATTCTAGGGTTGTGGAATCCGAGGCACTAGCGGTCCTTGGTCTGGCTGTTCGTAAGAGTCAATGAGGTCTGGGTGGAGAAATGGCAATGAACTCATTCTGATAGCCTTAGTCCCAGGCAAGCTTCATCTCTGCCACAAAGGGAGAGCAGAGGTCAGGTGAGGACCAGGGGTCAGGACAGTAGGGCAGGAGTTGGCCGTATGTTATTGTTCTACAAGGACAGAGATTTCTTGTCCATGTGAAGAACTGTCTGGCCACGAGCAGGAAGGTATCTGAGGGACTGCTCTGCATGTGTTAGAAGTGAGTTCTTACATACCCTAATCTGACTGTGTTCCCCCAGGCATCCATCTTCCCTTGTCCCCAAGCCTGTAAAGGTGCCAATTTAGAATTAAATGTGAAACAACCAACCCAAAATGTTAATGGTAGTCAAGAGCTTCATCGCCCCAGGTTTAATCCTGTGTATGAATGATGTGGCCTCAGTATTAGTTTCAAGCCCTCTGGGTAGGATTGCAGGAGCTCCCCTGTGACTGGTGGGCAAACCCAGGGCCTGTCCCCCCAGCTCACGTGCAGTCTGGCCTGCCTGCACTGTCCAGGGGGTGGTGGACAGGAGTGAAATAAAGGGACAGCAGCATGGTCCAGGATCAGGTGGCCGTGAGCATTTAACAAATTGCATTGCATTCAATGTGATGGTTGTATCTGGAAAACCTCTTTCCTGGTTGAGCTGACCTAGATGGGTTCCCAGATAGCAGCCTTTGGGAACTGCAGCTACCAGTGAGTAATCTGACAGAAAGAGTTGAATAATTTTTTGTTTCAAACACCTAGGGCCTCATACAACTTGACTGGTTCAATTGTTTTGAGATGTATTCCTATATAGCTATGGGAATTAGTTTTGAAACTGTGTGCCCTCTGAGTTCAGCACTATGTATACCTCACATTTCTAGCCAACTCTTAACATACAGCAAGATGGTTTATTATTATTATGTTTTAATATGGAAGCAGACCCACTGCTCTTCCTCAGCCTCCAGAAGCTGACCAGCCTAACTGTTATCACCTGAGACATTGGTTAGGAATTTTTCTATTCATAGAGGGAAAATCCTGAATATTAAGAGGGGACACCCAAGAAATCTGGGTTCATTATTGACTGTTTCTAACTAGTTGTATGACTTTAAGCAGGTCTCTGGTTGCCAATTAATTAGCAATAGACTGACCATGAACTTTATTTATTGTCTGTACCAGATGCTATTAGAGTGAGAGAGGGCAGTACTCACAGTAACGGATGGACAGTAAGCATAAACCAGAACAGTCCCGGGCAAGACACAACACATGGTCACCTTTTATGTCAATGGATGCCGCTAGTGTTTCAACCACAGGGAAGCTGTTCAGAGAGACACTTTGCCCTCAGCACTCAGCAGATCAACTACCTGTCTTACATATTGTGATTCCAAGGAGGACTTCATTTGGAAGAAAAGTTCCCATAGGGGAAGGGTGTCCTGAGGATCTCAGATCTAGAGAAGAAATGGTAAGAGAGTAGAAGGCAAATTTCAGTATGAGAATCTATATGGCAGCCCTGCAAAGGGTGTGATCCTCTATCTCACTGTGAGGAGGGAAGACCAGTGTGAACCCATCTATCTCTCCCCAGGAGTGGAGGTGGAATTTGGGTGGCAACAAAGTAGAATTTGTCCCTTTCTCTATGTCCACAGAAATAGAGAGAGAGAAAGAGAGAGAGGTCACCCACAGACCCAGAGATGTGGCACTGAATTCACCCAGACCTATATGTTCCTGATTTGAAGAAGAGAAACATCACCGCTGCTTATGTCTTCTGTCTCCCACCCCAAGCCCCCATCTCTCTTCTTTGTTTGATTTTCCTTTTCTGCCCCTTAACTTTCCCTCTCCCCTGTGCATACCTGGGGCATGGAGCTCCCATAAACTCCTTGACGGTGGGAGACTTCTCTGTCTTGTTCAACTAGAACACCCAGGATACCATCTGGTACATGACAGGTCTTCAAAAAGTACTGTGAAGTGACTAAAGAATGAGCTCAACTGAAAAAAAAAAAAGAAAGAAAAAAAAAGAAAAAGAAAAACCAACATGACCAGAAGGCTGAGGACTCAGAAAGAAGGAGGGAAAACGTGGGAACCAACCTGAACATGCGTTTGCATCTCACTTTCTCCATCAGGTGTGCACCCTTCCACCTCCTGGAGCTTGCTTCTTCTGCCATCTCCCTTGACCTCTCCCCTTCAGGCCTGACATGCTCTTCATATCTGGGTATCATAGTCTGAGCAGCTTATAAACTACACAAGTTTATTTCTCATGGTTTTGGAGACTGGAAGTCTGGATCAGGATACCAGCATGGTCAGAGGGTGGCACTCTTATTTAGTTTTGCAAATGGTTACCTTCTCACTATGTCCTCTCATGGCAGAGGGAGATTCTCTCTCTCTCTCTCTCTCTCTCTCTCACTCTTGTCTCTTCTTATAAGGGCACTAATCCCATCATGAGGGCTCTGCTCTCCTCAACTGAAGACCTCCCATAGTCCCCGCCTCTTAATACCATTAACTTGTGGATTAAGGTTTCAGCTTATGGATTTGGGGGACACAAACATTGTCTATAGCATCTTCATTTGTGTATAAACAATGGAAAACTTCTCAGCCATAAAAAAGAATGACATTTTTTATTTGAGGCAACATGGATGGACTTGGAGGGCATTATGCTAAGTAAAATAAGTCAGACAGAAAAAGACAAATACTGCATGATAACACTTATATGTGGAATCTAAAAAAACACAACAAACAAGTGAATAGAACAGAAAAGAGAGAGACTCACAGATATAGAGAACAAACGAGTGGTGACGAGTGGGGAGAGGGAAGGGGGAGGGGCAACATAGGTGTAGGGTATTAAAAGGTAAAAACTCTTTGGTATAAAGTAAAGTACAAGGATATATTGTACAAATAGAGAATATAGCCAATATTTTATAATAACTAGAAATGGAGTATAATCTTTAAAAATTGTGAATCACCATATTGTACACCTGTAATTTACATAATATTACTGTACACCAGATATATTTCAAATCAGTCAATTGATTGATCAATCAATCAATAAACCAGATTCAGGATTAAGGCAGGAGAATACTGTGTGATATGAATGTTTTCAGGAGGCAGGGTTTAATGATCCATATGTCCTCATTTTGGAACTCTGGAAGTTTGAATGCATGGTTTATGCTTGGAATTTTCTATAACTTAATGTTATGTCAATGACAGCCAATGGTGGTGATAATAATAGTGATAATAATAGCAGTTGGCCTGCACTGAGTTCTCACACTGTGCTGAGTACCAAACTTAACACTTTACGTGAAGACTTTCACTGCATTTTCAGTCATCTTTGAGATCACATTATTAACCACACGTTAGGGTTAAGGATGCCGAGACAAAGCTTGTGATTTCATGGGAAAGGTCTGAGTGGAAAGAGATGAAGAGCTGTGTCCCATGGTGGATCACCAGGGGACTTAGTAGCATCAGGAGCGGATCGCGAAACGCGCGATAGGAGCGGAAGATGAGTGGCCACTGCTCCCAGCACCCCCAGTCCCCTCTGTGCCCTCTGTGTCAGGGTAAGTGATGCCTTTCAAAATTACTTATTTGGTTGTCTTCCCTTGCATTTACTTGTCTTTCTTAAATAATGGAATCACAGCCTGGAAAAAGGTCCGTGATAGTTCTTTTTCTCCTTTTCCCAGATGAGCAATATTTAACTAAACTTGTATGAGAACGTGTTCTAAATGGCTGTGTGTCCTATACAGATTACTGGACAGAAATTCTAGGATGCTTTAATGCCCCAAACAGTCCCGAAAGTGCTTTGTCTACTTACGTTATGTGATTCATTGATTCACTGTAGAACTGAATTAACAAATAAAGAGATAGCCAGAGTGAGATTTCTTCAAAGTAAACCAGAAAATCAGTGGCAGAAAAACAGATCTTCCCAGAGTATATTACTAATCAAATGAGACTCTTTATTTTCTAGTCAACTCTAATGTAAAAGCTTTTAAAGAGTTTAATATTAGTTGACAATATTGTAAAATAATAGAGATAATTTTTAACTGTATGTGAATTTAATTCTGTGGGTCTTTTTATATGATTACAATGACTTTTTTTTCCTTGTTAGCAGGCACTTTATTCATTAGATCTTAAAATCAAGGTTAAACAAACTCTGCATTTCAACCTCTATATTCCCAAGGTTAAATGTAACATATGCTCTATTCTTGAGCCCTAATTATGCTCCCAACCATTTGTCTCATGTATTATGACTCCCAAACACACTGTGAGAAGAAGAAATTACAAATTTAACAATTTTTGAAAGAATCCAAATCCAATTAGATAATCATCTGATTTATATATCTGCAGAGTGAAGCACAATGTAAAAAAAATGAGCTGTAGTTATTTTGGGAAATGTTCCAGACACACCAGAAAGACGTCATTTACAATAAGCTATTACAACTTCCTTTTCCTTGTTGTTTCTTTATATACTGTAATTACAGTATTGATTATCTGAAGGATTAGTCCATGACTAAGTGAACATAACCTGCTTTGCCTGGTTAAATCAGTAAACACTACATGTCACTGATTCCTAACATTTTGTACCAATTAGTAACCAGAGAGTAACTGCTCATGTATCATGAGCTTATCATTAGATATTTTGGATTTGTGAGAATTGCTTCATGCACATGTGGAACTCATCTTTCCCAATGCACATGAAATGCTTCCTTGGAAAAACAGATTGTTGAGATCGACATTTTGGCATTTTTGTCTGCTAAGAAACAAAAGCCAAAGACATATAAATGATCTGGTCTCAGCATTTACACCCCGACTCTCATCAAGTACCTTAGACCTTTAGAGGGAATTCCAATAATTTGCTTAGTATTTCTCCCTAGAATTTTCTTGAGGAAAACCCAAATCATAAGCATTGTTTACACACACCCTCAATGGAAGAAAACTTAGGCATTTCAGAGTTTTCTTAGAAAAAGTGGAGGAACCTCAAGCCAAAGCATTGCCACCCACCTGGACTTGACATCTTCAGCCAATGGAGTGCTCATGAACGTTCATCCACTGGGGTGGGAGGGTTGTTTAATTTGTGTTACAGTCAGTCCCCTACATAGGAACCTTCAAGTTGCAAACTTTCAAAGACTTGAATATGCGTTCCGTCAACATCAGGTGCGAGTGAAATTGCAGCTTGCCCTCCGTCTCCTGTTGCTGACGATCCTTCAGCTCTACCATCTCCCACCTCCTCTCCCTCCTCCAGTCAGTAACTCTTCCTGCTGTTCACTCGATGCCAGCCCCTGTGTACCAGCCATTGTACTGTACTTCTGTACTTTTCAAGGTACTGTACTGTAAGATTAAAAAGTTTTCCTTATTTTTTTGCGCTTTTTTTTCTGTATTTTTTGTGTGAAAAGTATTATAAACCTATTAGAGTACAGTACTATAGAGCCGATTGTGTTAGTTGGATACCTAGGCTAACTTACTAACAAATTGGACTCACAAACAAATTAGACTCTGACAAATGCACTCTCTGAACAGAAGTCGTTTGTATGTAGGGAACTTACTGTATTGTTCTTAAATTAAAGAAGGATCCTTAATTCTTTAGCTGTCTTTAAATGTCTTTCAGTTTCAAGTGAATGGAATCCTCTTAAATCAAGCAAGTCCATTTGGCATTTAATCCAGTGACGGACTACCTCTCAGGCAGAAATAACTTTTCATAATTCAGAGTGCTTTATGCAGAAATCCAAGAGCTGGCCATATACTTTTCTTCTTCAAATAGTTCTGTCATAGCTTCATTTTCACACTTGATCCATTTCCTAGGAGTTCTAATGTGTCTTTTAAGTTCACATGTTTTCACTTCATTCTTTTAAAATACCCTTATGATAAACTTAATATGCAACCTATTTAAAAGCATAAATAAATACATCCAAGTGAATTAGAGTCAGAGGTCATGTTTGGTTTTACAGGCAAAGACATCATTTCTTTGAATAAGAACATCATAGAATTGCCCATCCACAAATTGTAGGTTTTATGCCAGATCCTCTCCAACTACAATGAGCTTTTCCATTTAAATTATTTTTGCACTGGTGGAAGATTGAATAGAGCAATAATTCTCTGAAATACTCTGTGGAGCCTTTATGTATAAGAAGTCTGGAAGGTACTACAAATCCTTATTTTTTAAGATCAATATAAATGGATGCAATTTGGTCATGTGTGCACACATACACACATGCATGCATAAACAGGTAGCATTTGTTGGTGGCTCTGAGAACTGATGTAACCCTTTTGTAAAAAAAATAAAAAGTCAAAAAATAGCAAGAATCATCTATGCTTGTATACTTTTACATTCCATAAATTGACTCCTAGAACTTATTCAAAAACTAATCATTTAATAAAAACATAAACATATACAATGGATATGTCCCTCCAATACTATAAATAATAATAAAATATGGAACATTACAATACATTAAAATTATTATTATAGAACCCATATAGAAGAATAGAAATTGTAACACATTGTTCCAAGAAAAGAGCAGGTTTGCCACTATGATTTCAATTATGTTAAATTGATTACATTAAACATTTTAAAAAGTAATATCTTATTTTGTTTTCAGCTAAAATAAATGTATTAACTGTAAAGAGATAAGTTTTAAAATACTGGTATTTGGCAGCTAAACATTATTATAAAACAAATAAGTTTAAAAACCCTAAGAAAATCCCAGTGTCATCACATTTTAATTATAACATGGCATTAGTGTCACTCAAAGGTTTTTGAAAATTTATTTGTGTAAAAATTTTTAGATAGAAATTAAAATGATGATGGCTTCTGTGTGAAGATGAAATTTGGGGTGATTAGGGGAGCAGTGGAGCCCTGGTTTTCGTTTTGATAAAACAGTGACTTCAGAATCCATGACTTGGATCTTGACATTTCAGGGCTAAGAAGCCTGCAAGTACCAGGAGCACACACGTGTCTGTTCCACTGGCCCTTGTGTTCAGTGCGGTGAGTCAGGAATCAGGGAGCGTCCATAATCCAATACAGGCAGCAGGACCCCGAGTATAGGATTTCCCCAAGGCCAGTCAAAGAGTACTGTTCAGAGGGGAACCACGCAAAGAGTGGAAATGAGCTCAGTGTGTTAGAGAACTAATTAGAACGGTCCCTTTATAAGAATCAGAAAATGTGTACTAGAGCTATTTCAGTAGATGTGGGGAGGATGTAAAAAGTAAGCGGAGCTTAGATGTGGACGCGGGGACCCCTTTAAAGACAGAGATGCATGTTTCAACTGTGAGGCAACACAGCTGTATTTGTTTATTAGGGGAAATAGTAAGTTATAAAAGCTCTCCCCGAAAAAAAATCACTTTCCTCCACTAAATGGAGGATGAACATAGGTGTCACATGGCAGACAGGCATCACCAATCCCTCTTGGGGGTCGGGGATAAACTTAGCAAAACCTTCAAATGTTTACTGTATAATGAGGCGTCAGAAACCTGGCCTGCTAAGTAATGTTGCCTCAAGAGTCTGAGAGGAAGATGGGTTTCAGCTTATTCCACACTAGGGACCAAATCAAACCCCTGGTGATTTCCATCAGCTCTCAGGAGCAGATACTTTTGCAGGGCTGGGCAGGAAATTAGGCTATTAAATTACAGCCTTTCTCAGAGAGCCCCTGTCATTCTCTTCCCCTTTCCTGCAGATGTTCTATCAAAGCAAGTCATTGTGGCCATTTATCTTGCCAAACTTAAAATACCTTCTCCAGAACTAATTTTTCCCTCAGTACTTGAGGTCTTTGTACTCTCTGTCTTGCTTCCCTGATCTCGTATGGATCTAAGATTAATTTGCACCAGCTAGGAGTTCAACAACAAAATCAATTTCAATTGGGTCAGACGGGGTCACTGTGGGCCCAGTAGTGTGAGGAAAGAAATAGATTATTATCATTCCAGAAGCACAGTACTAAGGTTCAGTATGAGGAGAGAGAAGCACATTCCCATCAAAGCAATAAATAATTCTTTTCAAAGCGTCAGAAACAAATAGGAATTGGGCTTGTTTTCCACCAGCCTTTACAGAAACTATACACAGGCGGGTCAACTACGCCCTTGAGGAGGTGAGGAAAATTATCAAATGAGATTTGTGGTACATTTGGTAGAACTGCATTAGGACCTTTTGCCCCTGTCACTGACAGGACCACTGATAGATCTCCTGTCCTCTCTTTAGCGTATTTCAATTAAGCACACACTTTCTATATAGAAATATTCTCTGGCATTTCACATGAAGCATCTTACAAGAGGACTTCAGAACACTTCTCCTAAAAACAGACCTAAACAATGGTTGTATTTATTTCCCTTTGTCATTGAAATGTACCATCAGTGGAAAAGCCATCCAGTGAGTAAATTAAAACCAAGCTGCATAGGTCACATTTTTAGCTTTTTGTTTGGTCACTGAGGTTTAAAGAAAATCAAGAATAAGCAGCGACGTTTTCTCTGTTTCTTCCTTAAAAATGTCAAGATGTACAATGGCTCATGACAGTTTATTAGTTTAAAAATGTATTAGTTGCATGAAAAAATATTCCTTATCACTCTTTACCTCTCTTAATTCAAAATGTATTAGTGGGTGTCAGCCATGTAGAAATACACAGTGCTGGGTATTTAGAGCAATGGACAGATGAATCAACCCTGGGTCTCATCCTCAATGAGCTTGCATCAGACTATCCCACACCTAAGAAATACGGAGTTAACAAAGTAAGATTATTTTTTAATTTGAAAAAACATAATGCATTCTCTATATGTAAATGATTATTGTAGGTAGGTATAGGTATTATTTCATTTAATTGCCACAAGCATCCTGGAAAGTTGTTGTATGACTCTGGTTTCAATCACACAGATTGAAATCAGTTCTAGCTTATTTAAACAAAAAGGGATTTATTATAGGCTACCGATTGTCAGAAGGACTGAAGAAAAGCCAATCTAGGCTGAGGTTTCAGGGTTGATTACCTTGATAACACGTAGACTAGACTTATACCATCAAGGAAGCCATTGGCCTGTGGAATCAGGACATGACAGTTAATTCATGAACCCACGAAGCAGCCGTTGGCTCCCAGAGCAAATCACAGAACAGGTGTCCCACAAAACCCCTCTACCCACTAGGATCCATTCCAACATTCCAAGTAACTCTGATGGACAGAAGTGACAGTGCTTCTAGTATCTTTGCCTTTATTAGTCTGAAAAACAGTTTTTAGCTCTCCAGCCTCTACACTCCTGCACAGGTTTGGATCAACCAACCAGCAGTACTTGCCGCAGTGGTTATGATCCCATTTTTCACAGAAAGGACCAAATTTAGGGAAGATTTATGTAGAGCAAATTCGTTATCAAGCCCCAATGTAGCAGGGCTATGAGTCAAATATAACCCCAAAGCCTCTCTCCATCCCGTTTCACTCATAGTCAACGAACTGAGCAAAACTGTGCTTATAAAGTACTTCCGAGCATTTGTGGATTAAAGAGGAGGAAGACACTGGTTCTAACTGGTGAGGGGGCCGAGTCCTACTGCTGATACTCACAGACGTTCTCTGATGGGACAGACACTTGGAATGTTCTTAGAAAGCATAGAATCTAAACGTGAGTGTGGAGAAGGAGAAGGGTCTTCCGGGGAGAAAAACACAACAACTGGGTGAAGGCTCAGAGGCAAATGATTACATGAAGGGCGAGTCTTGTTAAAATGAAGAGAAGTGAAGAGGCTGGAAGGGGAGAAATTGCACAGAAACGTGTCTTTTCCTCACTCTGGACTTTGCTGTCCAGTAGGGCGTCTGGCCTTAGAACGTGGCTGAGGTATTTGAGATGGGAAGGGACATGGCCAGATTTATGCTTCAGGAAACTCAATCACTTTATCCATGCTCCTTCATAACGGAATAAGAATTTTCCGTAAAGATGTGCTTACAACACAATCAGAATTGGCAACTGACCCAGTTAACAGGGCTGGACTCAGCCCCCATGTGACCTGTCCTTGTGGACAGCGATCGTGTGCCTGGAAGTCGGGATCCATGTGAGACACATGGAGCCCTGTCTCATGTAAACGCAGCAGTGTTCGCTGTACACAAAACACTCATTTCTGCAGACCTCTGTGATTGTACAAAGCGGTAGGGAAGGAAGCCCTTGGAATTCATAAAAGGAAGAAAAGATCAAAAAAAGTGAGAAGTGAATACAAAGAGATGTTTGTAAATGTCTTTGTGGGGAAAATAATATACCTAAAGACCTGCTGTCCTGCATTTGGATACTTATAAAACTGAAGTACAGAATGAGTCCATCACGTGGCTCTCCTGAATGTACATGAACTCGCTGAAACAGCATGGAAACATTCCTACATTTCCTGTGACTGGGGAAGGAGGAACTTCAGGAATTCAGTAGAATCCAATCTGCAGGCCACCAGTCTCCAATAGGAAGGTCCTGGAGCTAAATTACTGTCCCCCTGTGAATATGAATTCAACCCAAGCAAACCCTTCAGGAAGAGCAGCAAATCAGGAAGACCACCCACCTGGTGGGGAGATGCTTGTTCTGTGCTCCCACAGTCTGCTCCGGTTGTGGTTGAGGCACAGACGTGGGTTCTGGCACACACATACAGATGCACACACAGACAGGCACGCACACATAATGCTACACATGTGCGCACCAAAGCCCTAAGGTCAACAACATCATAACTAGCAAAAAGCCAGAGCCTTGGAACTTGCCCTTGGGCCCATGCATTATAAATGGCCAGCAGGGCAAACACTTACAGGAGAACGTCTATGGAGCTGGTCCTGGGGAAGCAACGTTTCAGCTATCCCTTCTCCTGGTCATTCTAGCCCTACTGGCAAGAAAATTTAAAATGAGAAGGAAAAAATGGGAATGCTTATTCATGGTAAAGGTGTCAGATAAAAAGAGGTAATGATTTAATTGAGCAAATGTAACAAGTCTTTTAAAATATATGTTTGTGAATCCCGAAGTTTGAAATTTATAACAGCCTTTCAACTTTCTAATGACCTAGGTAAGCCTTAATTTTGCCAGTAATGGGGAAGGGCAGGAGGATGAAAGCAGGGGAAACCAACACAGTTGCCTTGCTCTCCATCAGGGAAGGATTATGGGGGACATGGGAGAGGGGGAGGGACACCCCAGTCCTGTGTGAGGTTTTGGGGAGAGCAAGAGGCCAGAGGTGGCTGCAGCCTTGAGAAGGTCATTTGTAAAAGAAGAGATCAGTTTCAAGGATTTTATAATTTCAGCAATTATTTCAAATATAAGTTCTTCTTCCCTTTCTTCCCCCAGATCTTAAACAAATCACACGTTTGTGTTAGGGCAGCATCAGATGGGGACATCCGTGTGTGCTGGGGAAAAGCACCCCTGTAAGGTGAGAACTTGGGGAAGAGGCACACATGGGGTTACATTCCTAAAATAATAATAATAAATAAAAGTGAAGAAGTGTATCCTCTTAAAAGAAAAATGAAAAAATTCTCATAAACTCAGGAGACAGCAACACCAAATTCAGCAGCTGCAATTGAAGTTCCCTGTCTTTCACCTACTTAATGTTGCCGAGTAGAAATATCTGGATTTTAGCCCCTGGACGGGAGTGTTGTGCCACCCTCCTAGTTTCACACTTAATTTTCCTCTTTCCCATTCAGTTGGTGCCTTAAAACGATATTCACTCAGGTGACAAAGCATCCTCATCATATGGAGGTCCATGATAAAGCTGTTCTTTAAAGTACCTGACCTTGAATGCTAAGGTACACACACACAGATATATGAGTGTACACATGTGTACATATATACACATATATACATGCATTTATGCATACACATATGCAAACAAGTCTACGTACATGTGTTACACCTGCATGCATACACATGCATATACACATATGTACATATACACATATACACACAGACACACATAAGTATAGTTACAATAGAGATTGTCATCAAAATATGACAGCAGTTTTTTAACCCATTAAATGGTTAACGAGGTGGGGTTTTTGAAATGATCTAACTTTGGCAGGAGAGAAGAAGCAACCCACACACTGCTGATAGGAAGGTAAATGTCTTTATGGAAGCTCATTTGACATGCTTATTGGAAACATTAATCATACCAGTGCATGACAAGGTCTTCTGTTATTGGGATTTTATCCTAAATATAAACAAGAATTTACATATTGATTTACCTGCAAGGATATTCACTGCAACTCTGTTTATAAATAATGAGAAATTGAAAGCAAAATACTCATTTTATAGTAGAGATTTGGTGGAGTAAATGGTGGTGAATACTTAAAACAGGACATGAAGCAGCCATTTAGGATTATATTATATTCATAAATGTAGTCACATATGAAGATATTGAGTGGAATAAAAATAGCTTATAAAACATGTTATGCGCTATGAACACATTTATGTAATGTAGTTATAAATATATATTGTAGGAGCTGTAATAATTTTTGAGGTGGAGAGAATACTGGTGATTTTTACCTACATTTCACTTATGTGTTTTCAAAATATTTTACTACTAACAAGTATATTAATGTATCATTTTATCATGGGCATATATAAATGTACTTTGTGCTACACATTAACACTCTGCTATTTACTGCTACAGGAATTTCTTCAACTTTTCTCTTTTTCTTAATATACAATCTCCTTCAGAAACTGGTCATAATTTTTTTTTAAAAAGCCTTTATTATAGTGTATCTCAATATTTTGATGATATTGGTAGCAGCAACTTGTGATTATGAGACAAATCTGGTAAAACTATAGGAGATAAAGATTTAGCCTGTGATATTTTGGAAAATTTAATAAGTGCAGTCATTAAAGTACTTCACCAGAATAAAGAGTAAATTGCCACACTCTGGCATTAAAGTGAGGGATATCATTGCCTTCCCTAAGTCACAAAAATGTTACCTTACTAATCATCTGAAATTCTCATTTGCAACCCTTTCCCGTCATATGTAAGAAAATTCAAATATATGCCTGTGTGTGTATGTTTTTTCTATTATATATTTGATCATCCTATACCCTTGCTCAGCAGTCTTCCACTTCAGCGAAGATGATGATTGTGGAAGAGAAATCTCCTTAGGTGTATGTTTTTTGTGGTTAAGACTCATGTGCCCAAATAATACATCTGGGAGAAGGTCAAGCCTGAAGTACAAAGGATCAGGAAATGTGACACGTTTCATCGAGACAGTGCCAGGTGCGGAAGAACCCAAGAAATCTGGGCTGGAGTCCCAGGCCCACCGTTAGAAAGCTGCTTGTCTTCAGCCTGATTCTCATTCTCTCTGACTTCAGTGAACTGACGACCGAGTGAACTTCAAAGTTCTTTCTCTGCTTCCTTCTAGCGAGTTCCACTTCACATGAATTGGCATGAGGACAAACTGAAGTCTCATGAGAATTTGACAGGTGTTAACATTTATCTAAATATTTAATATGGAATTAATAATATATTTAATAATAATAAATAACTTAAATATTAAGTATAAGGCAATCCTATTATTATCTTTAATAATTCACTGGCCCCTTGTTCTGAAATGGAGTCACCTTCACAACAAAGCTCGTTCTTTGTCAACTCCTCAAGGCAAAAACAAATTATATGAGACCGAGGTGGGCTCCTTAAGTCTGCATTCCAATGCAAAGGGAGTAAAGAATAAAAATAAATTTTTCACCTGACACGTGAAGCAAAATAAAAATAGCAATAATAAATCAAATTATAATAAAAATCATATAAACGTGTATCACTTTACATGCCCGTGCTGAGCACTGTTGTGAATATTTTCCAAAGATTGATTTATATATTCCATATAGCAATGCTGTAAGCAGATACCATCATTATCTCCATTTCATAATTGAAGAAACTGAAGGAGATATCTAGCATCTAACAGTCTGGCTCCATAACTGTCTCCTCTAACCTTATCCTCTGTGACTTCTTCCATCTAAGAATCATTCTGAAGATAACCGAAGAAAAGAGACAGTTTTAGTTTTTATATGCTGTTCTCATTAGATCCTGTGTTCCAGTTGTGACTTTATAGAACACAGAACACTTTGATGAAAATGGAAGGGATTTCGAAGAAATGCCATTTCTTCTGAGAAGGATTTAGAGTCAGGTGGACCCAACCTTGAAACGTAAGTTCTGTCTCTCATCAGCTTTGTTGCTTTGGACACATTTTTAAGCCTCAGTTTCTTCACATTAAAGTCAAGGAATAACAAGTATTTTGTGATGAAAAGTAAAATATTTATGAATAGTCCTACCACAAAGACTTTCAGAGGAGGGAACCCTTAAACACTGGACACAGCCTCGCCTACATCACACGGGGAACCAGAGCCCTCACTGCACTGTAGGGCACCCCCTTGAGTGCCTGACTGGCCCATTTCCTGGGAACTGTCTGGCTCACGTCACATATATTTTTTGTCATAACACAGCCCACCACTTACTAAGCTCAATCATATTCTCTTTGTCTGAGTACAATTTGTACTGAGAAACATAAAGATGTGGAATTGGGATCTTAGATAAATTAATGGTACAGTTCAAGGGTCAAAGCCGACAGACTCTGGAGCAGCTCTGTTTATTTCCTTCTCTTAGATTTATTTATTTTTTAAAATTTTCTCCCTACTTATAAACAAATTATAATTGTTTTCATTATTTTGCAAGGGCTCACTTTATTTGTTTTCTGTTACTTGCAACAAAGAACTTGAACTAGTATGAGGTCCAAGAGGCTCTTCTCACTCACTTATACTTTTTCCACTAACACACAGATCAGAGAATTTGGATGACTATCTTCAGTGCAAACAATAGTGATGATACTTTGACTATAACAGGGTATAGCCACATAGTTTTGCATTTCTTTCCTGAAGTTAATGCTCTTTTAATTCTTTGTTTCATAGATTTGAAAAATTAGTGTTTCATGAGATCCTTTTTCCAGGATTAAAGGTTCAATCTTTCACCAAACCTTAATACTTCTAAATCATTACGAGTTGCAGTAAATAAAAAACCCAAATATATATATGTGTATCATTTCACTAACAACTTGAAAATATTTGATATGAAAACTTAAAAGAAAATACTCCTGAATTGGCAGAGTACTCAAGAATATATTGGTATTCTGCACAATGTTCATTGCAGCTCTATTGACAATAGCCAGGACATAGAAGCAGCCTAAGTGTCCATAGACAGATGAGTAGATAAAGAAGATGTGGCACATATGTACAATGGAATATTACTCAGCCATAAAAAGAAATGAAATTGAGTTATTTGTAGTTAGGTAGATGGACCTAGAGACTGTCATACAGAGTGAAGTAAGTCAGAAAGAGAAAAACAAATACTGTATACTAACACATATGGAATCTAAAATAAATAAATAAATAAACAAATAAATAAATGGTTATGAAGAACCTAGGGGCAGGACAGGAATAAAGATGCAGATGTAGAGAATAGACTTGAGGACATGGGGAGGGGGGGAAGGGTAAGCTGGGACAAAATGAGAGAGTGGCATGGACTTATATATACTACCAAATGTAAAATAGATAGCTAGTGGGAAGCAGCCACATAGAACAGGGAGATCAGCTCGGTGCTTTGTGTCTACCTAGAGGGGTGGGATAGGGAGGGTGGGAGGGAGATGCAAGAGGGAGGAGATATGGGGAGGTATGTATATGTATAGCTGATTCACTTTGTTATAAAGCAGAAGCTAACACAACATTGTAAAGCATTTATACTCCAATAAAGATGTTGAAAAAAAGAATATATTGGTATTCTGAATGTATTCACAGCATTCTAAAGTAGATTTGTAGGACAAAATGTCAATACTTTGATCCAAAGAAGATTCTTTTTTTTTAGTGCATGTGTTCTTAAAGTTTTAATTTTTTTCCTCCTCCCATAGTCATTTGGGGCATCCTTCATAATGAAATGCTGTTTTTAAGACAGGCTTTGAAATCCTAAGTGAAAAAAAATTAACAAGATCTTTGATTTGTGGTGCTGTATTTTGCAGATCTTCAGGATTCCAAAAGTGTGCAGAAGGTATAAGGGACATTTCTCTTCATCTGATAGATTCTGGTCTCTTCCAGGCTGGATGTGAGATCCAGAACTCAGACCTGAGGTGAAAGGCCATGGCTTCTAGCCAATGACAACCTAACCTGAGGCTCACTGGCATTGTATTTCCAGACGGAGCCAAATTAAACCACCTTATTACACATTAGTAATACTACAGTTTCCTAGAAAATTAAGTGTGTTTTGTTATTACAAGAACACACTGGCAATTAGTAGATGTGCTTGATTTAAAATTTTAATATACTTATTCAGTGTTACTGTTGTATGATATTATCCTATAGAGATTCTGTCTTTTCAGCAGTTTCATTACAAGAGAACAACATCTATAGGCAGAAAAAGTTATGACTGACACACATACAATTAAAACATTGTGTAGCAAGTGTTCTTTTTTGTTGTTGTTGTTATGAGACATCCCCTTAATAAAATATGCCTACTATAAGAAGAATAACTTTGTCTTTTAAAAAGTTAATAGGTGGATTGGTTGGGAACAGAAGTACTTTTTTAGTTAGCTATATGAGAATAAAAAGGAAGATGTGAAGAGGGAAAGGTCTGGCCGCAGCGGGACCACATAACCCCTGTTGAAATGGATATGATGTCTGCATGTGAAATAATGAAATATACATCTCCTCACTTGGGATCCCCTAAGTCTGATTTGTAGGTAGCCCATGAATGCAAAGTAAAAATAGAAAACGAAATTGCCAGCATTAAAATTCCCAGGAAATTCATTTTACTCAAGTCTGTAGTGCCTATAAATGACATATACCAACCAACACTGGAAGTAGCAATGAACCCAAAGCCTTGGCCCTCAGGGGGACAGGGTGCCTCTGGCCTAGCAGAATCACATTTCTTTTAGTGATGAATTTCTTCAGCTGAGCAGAATGAAGGGTCCCCTAGAGATCCAGCCTAATGACGCAGGTTTCTGGGATATTGTTTCAGGTCAGGGCTGTGGTGTAGCTGCAACAGGGCTGTCCAGCGTGGTTCAGAGGGGGCTTGGATGATGAGTGAGTACCTGGACAGAGGACTTTGGTACAGCCACCCTGGGGCACGACTCTCGAGTCACCACTGGAGACCTTGGATGGAAGCCAGTCCTGGGCTTGCTTCCTCCTCATGTCCAGATATGTCAGGTGAAAGTAAAGTGGACTTCGGTCCAGGGGTTTGTTGTAAACTAGGATCCCAAGTGAGATTCCCTGTAATTTAGTCACACATGTCTGTTCAGCTTTACTCATCCGGGGTAGGTTTGGGAGATTTAGGCAAATTAAGAATTCGATGAGAACTTTTGGCTGGTACCATTGAACTGTACCCATTGTCAGATAATGACGATAATAAAAGTATAATGATATTTCATCGATTAGGCATTTAAATTCCTAACTTTTGAAGTCCGGTACAGATTCATTGAAATAAGTCACTTCAAAGTGATTTGGAGATGTTTTAAATCATACTTATATCTGTAGAGAGGTATAATAATATGTTAGGCTCTTCAAATGTTAAAAAAATAATCACTTTCAAAGAAAATATCATTTTGAGTTGCTGACACACATTCTTACTTTTTGTTCTTCAAGTGAATAGTGGAATGAAACAGCTTTATTTTAATTGATATTTTCAGAAAGTGAAAAATCTTTAAAAAGTGGTATGTTTTCCCATAAAACCACTAAAAAGCAATCAAGTGTTAATATTAGTGATGTGTCTTCAAACACATGTATGATTATGTGTATGGATAATAGACAAAATGTCCTCCATATGACATTTTGTCTATGGCTCATAGTTTACGTTGGGGTTTGCTCCTGGTGTTGTACATTCTATGGATTTGGGCAAATGTCTGATGACATATATCCATCATTATAGATTCATAAAGGGTAGTTTCAGTGCCCTAAGCATTCTTTGTGCTCTGTCTGGTCTTTTTTTTTTTTTTTCTCTAACCCCTGGAAACCACTGATGTTTTCACTATATTCATAGTCTTCCCTTTGTGCCTTGGGGTTCTCGTGTCTATCATGTACAGAAAGAAGAGTTTGCACAGCTATTTTGTAGACCCTTAGTTGTCTGTCTCTTTCTGAGCATGTGGCCACCTAACTAGAGATTACATTTCCCAGTTTGCCTGTAGATGTGGACCTATGACTAGGTTTCTGCCAATAGAATATGCACAGAAATTATGTATGAAATTGCCACTGCTCTTGTTAAAAATGTTTTCGCCTCCCACGGCTTCGAGCCAAATGTCGGGATAAGTCTTGATGTCTGCAGATAGAGAATAGACACTCGGAGTGGAGGAGTAGGAAGAGATCAGAAAGCACTTTTGAGTAAAACCCAACAGGAAGAGCAGCCTCGCCAACCTGCATCAGTCATAATGTTACATGAGAAATAAACTCCTGTTTCAGTAAAGACTTTGTGATCAGGGGCCCTTTGTTACAGCATTGTAAGCTCTACCCTAGTATGCCATTCTTTTATTAATGAAACTGAACAACACTTTGTTGTGTTACATTATTCTTTTTACATGCTATTGGAAACATGCTAATCTTTTTTTTGTATATTCTATGTCAGTTTTTTTAAAATGTATAATGCTATTTTTGTTAAATATACATGGGTGTGTGTGTATTAGCAATATTTTTTCTTTTCATCAAACCTTGATTGAGTTGCCATTATTGGCATTATGTACACTTGAAAGTTTGACAAATTCCCCTATACAACTCTCATGGTGTGGTATTATGGGTACTGGTTAAGCCTTTGGCTTTCTTTTCAATATATTTCACAATAATTAGCTAATTTCTTCTCTCCTCTGTGATCTTTAGAACATTAAAGTTTTCATTTTAAAAGTCTACTTTTAAATAAGTCTTCAAATTCACGGTCATATATTTGGTAAATTACTCTCTTAGAACCCACAATGCTTTCTCTGTGATTATTTACTAATTTAAACTCCCTGAACATGAGTGACTCCTGGCGTGGAGGTCGCACTTGGTGGGATTCTCCGTTTGGCTTCACCACATCAGTGTCGAGCACCAGTAAATGCTCTTTGGCACTGTCAGCACAAGGACCACTAGCATCTGTGGTTCTCACTCTACAGTCATAGGGATGGGGATTAAGACTCCACCAGGACATAAGAAATTTTATGTTAGACTTTTCTAGACCCTTTAAAAATCCAAATGAGGGGTTGAGTTAAAAACAAACAAACAAACAAGCAAACACTGAGGCATTGCTGGCTGCTGTAGATTCAGGCAGTCTACACAATTTGAACCTCCTGGATCTTTAATCAGCAATTTGAAGAAATTGCAATTTACCCCCTTCAGTTGCTCATGGGAATGAATGCAGGACTCTCAGTTTATTCAAAGGAGAGCATCAGAGGGTGTCTGCCTTATTAGACTTAGTTTCACAATGATTTTCCTTGTAGAAAAAAAAAAGTTGATGAGTTTTGCTAGTCTTCCTAGAAACCAGAAAAGCAATCCCACCACAGGTATTAAGATGGATCTTAAGAAGTCTGAATAGTGCAGAAAAATATATTGAGATTTGCAAGGCAGCATTTATCACTACAGCAGACAGAAACCAACTCAAAAGCAAATGCCAACTCAAGTGGAAACATCGATAGACAGAGAGCTATAGACTCAGGGAAGGGGTGCAATAGGAAAAAACATTGTCCGTTTACTCTCTACTTACAATAGGTGAGGTACTCAGCTAGGAGATACACATGAACATAGCTGATTGATAACAGCTTTTGTGAACTAGTTCTTCCCATTTTAACTATGAAGAAACAGATGTGGACACAATCACAGATGCATAGTTCTTCTCAAAAAACAGAACACTAAAAAGACTTTGACCTGGAGTCTAGAAGTCTCACGTTTTGTTCTATCAGCAACTAGTTGCATCTGCTTCCCTTGCCTTATCTAAAAAAATGAGAATAAATCATTTGCCATTCTTATTCAAAATATTTGTTGAGAATCACATATTATGATACATACATAATTATTTGGAAAAGCAGAAACCACCAGCTTCGATTTGCATTTTTTTAAACTTTCTTATTGAAGTAAAATATATATAATATAAAATTACCATTTTAACTATTTTTTTTTTTTTTTTTTTTTTTTTTTTTTTTTTTTTTTTTTTTTGCGGTATGCGGGCCTTTCACTGCTGTGGCCTCCCCCACTGCGGAGCACAGGCTCCGGACACGCAGGCTCCGGACGCGCAGGCCCAGCGGCCATGGCTCACGGGCCCAGCCGCTCCGCGGCACATGGGATCCTCCCAGACCGGGGCACGAACCCGTATCCCCTGCATTGGCAGGCGGACCCTCAACCACTTGCGCCACCAGGGAGGCCCCATTTTAACTATTTTTAAGTGTACAGTTCAGTGACATTATTTACATTCATGAGTTCAATTTGCTTTTGTAGCTGACAAGGTTGCTGTTTGAGGCATGGTGTGACTAGTGAACCAAAACATCATGATGGTCTTATTTTGGCTCAGAACAGGAAGTAGTCCATTATTAAAAAGGATCCTTCCCAGAAAAGATGGTAGAATGTTTTTTCCCAAAATTAGATGTGCAGGGGGTCTTCAAAAATCACATGGTTCAACTGAGGTATAAACAGATTAAATGTCTTGTCAAAGCCACACCTTTAGATGGTGCAGATGTTGCAATCAAATTTGATGAGCTAAAATTTTAGCAAGATTCATAATTTATGTACTTCAGGAAACAGCATGAGTTATCTGTTACTTAATGGTAATTAATGGACTTTGTACCAGTGTTTGGTAACTGCCCTGTACCTCGTCTTGAGTAATGACCTTAAATCAATTCCAAACTGTGGAATTCTCATCCAAACACAAAACTGTTCTTTTGAAAAGAACATTATTAAGTGTCTACTGTAGTGATATGTACAATAATTGTTTACCATTAGTAGGGCTTTTTTTAAAACAGCTCTAGCTCTTCAACAGTCTGATTCTAATATTGAAGCTTCATGTTTGTTTTAGTGTTTTAACTGTATTGGATCTTTGTTTAGCCCTTTTAACTCAGTGCCAGGGCCAGTTTTATAAGGTGCAACTCGTGAAGGCACAAAGGGTCCCACACTGATGCTCTGCTGTCCCGGAATTCCTAAGAATGTCATCTTGGAGCTTGTGTTTTGTAAGGGAAGTCATATGGCATAGCAGGCAAGTGATCAGAGGACAGACAGACAGTATGCATCTGCCTCACGTCTATCTTCCTCCCTGTCCTCCTGGGGCGTTTACAATGCCATCAGGAGCATAGGATTCCAGAGGACCCAGGATGTGGAGTGTGGGGATGAAACTCAAATCAATGCAGGTCAAGCGTGTGACATCTGCCATGGAGTAAACAGGGCCACTGACGGCCCCAAGACGCCAGAGCTTGATTGAATGCAGAGAGAAGGTAATGGAGTTCTGAGGAACACCAATGACCAGGGAGTCTTATCCTCTTCTTCTCACTCATTTTATTTCTCTGTGTTTGCCAACTACATACACTGAAAATGGTGGAAGGAAAGGGAAAGATGGACTGCCCTCAGTTTTCCTCTCAGTCCTTCGTTTCTCATCCATAAGCCTAAGGTGGAGAGCGTCAGGGGGATATGTGTGTATCAAGAAGTGAAATAAAGACAGAGTTTTGTGCTACGTTTCCACTGGTTTGGTAAGAATGAAACATATGCACGTGTGAGTCATGAAATATAAATCATGTAATTTTGGTGATTTTGTATACAAGTTAAATGGTGAAATACAAGCTAATAATTAAACTTAAAAAATCTTTCCTTATGGAGAATATTAAAGAAGCAAATAAAACTATCAAGTTGAAAAAGAAACTACAGAATGAAGGGAAAGTTATATATTTTAATATCTTTAATGACAACGTTTTTCTGCTTTTTGAACATGGTGCCCTACATTTTCCTTTGCCTTGAACTTTGCAAGTTACGTAGATGACTCTGCTCAAAGCAGTATCAAGTTTGACTTTGTTAAATGTTAAACGTGGTGATATATGATGGTTTTGATTCTAAGTGAAAGGCACAAATGTTGTATAAAATTTTCAATTGTTCCTGCATTTTTTTCTTTTTAGTGTTTCAGTGCAAATAAGAAAAAAAAAAAGGAAAAAGAAACCCACATGAAGTAAATTTACCTCGAACACATCAACCATTAACAAGAACAGGCAAAGTACTATTCTAAATATGTTTTTATTGTAATTAATATAGTTTGAAAC
The DNA here is from genome assembly GCF_025265405.1 of Mesoplodon densirostris. NCBI lineage: Eukaryota > Metazoa > Chordata > Mammalia > Artiodactyla > Ziphiidae > Mesoplodon > Mesoplodon densirostris. The sequence goes on from NC_082674.1 coordinate 3,535,565, forward strand.
TTTTATCATTTCTCCCAAAATACCTAAGTTCATCCATCTCCAGTATAATGTAAAATATGATCCCCTTTAGTGACAAGTCGGACCTTCTGAGTCTCAGTGAAGGGTCTTCACAGCACCAAGTTTTGGCCAGGGACTGTGAAAACCATCTTACCTTTCATGGGCACCCACAGACCATCCCCTTTATTTTGTCTTCTCTTTGCACCCGCTGGATGATCCCTCATTTCATATGTAGTTCTCAGGCACCACATTTCTACCTTTAACCTCCATCTAAGCAAAACCATCTGTGAAAACAGTTTTAATAGAGAGGGTTTGTTTTTGAAATGCATTAAAATAAATGCCTAATTTTCTAAATAAAAAAGGTGTGTAATCCTTTTCCAGTTTGATTCCACATGTATATTCACTTAGGATGGGCAGAAATAAAAATTAGTTTACTGACTTTTCAATCTTGAGAAATTTCTAAAGTAGAAAAAAGATAGTTTTTGCATCACTTGGTGACATGTTTTATGTTGATGTTTTGTTCAAACCCCTAAATGCCTTTGACTGAATAACATACAAAAAGGGAAAGTATTATCTAGGGCTTCACCCTCCTCCTGCCTCCCATGAAATGCTCCACTTGGCTGTCTTTCCTGGATATTCTTCAGGAAAGCTGCAGTCTTACCTCTCCCTCTGTTAAGATTCTCACCTCCTCCACTTTCTCAGGGCAGTGAACGCCACTAAGTGGGGGACCAGTATCTCAAGGAAAACATCCCCCCCTCCTCCTCGAACTGTCTCTCGAGCAGTCCATACCATGGACTGGCAGCTCTTCTGGAAGACCTTCCATCACATTGAACAAGAATCTTTTTCCTTGAAAATTTACCCCTTGGTCCTTACTTCAGTTTGGAGGTGGGAGAAGGCAGCATGAATGCACTTGTTGCATTTCACTCTCCAGTGTAATTATTCTACTTCCTACATCTCCTCCAGGCCAGGTGTCTCCTTCAGGATCCTCCCAGAGGGCAAGTTAATCAGTCCTGTCTCCACCCTCCCCCTCTCCTCTCATGTCATCAAGAGAAAAAGCTCTTCTCCTGGATCTGAGCAAATGCCATCATCGTTCTCAAACTGGCTTTAGAAATGGATTGGTTTTGAAAATGCATAAGTTATTTTGTACGTTGCTCATGACAAGCCAGCCCTGGCTGTGATTTACAGAGTAACTGGGAGTGGCTTGCCAGCAAGCTTCTGCCGGCTCCTGCTTTGGGGAAGGCAATAATCTAATGAAATCCATGAAAATGGCATTAAAGAATTTGGGAGGAATTGTGCAAATGCAAATGCTGTTAGAAAAGGGGCTTAAAGAACACCTCCCTGTCTGCCTGGGGTGAGCTCATGTTGACTCACAGCACACACTTTCACAATCATATTTTCTTGACTCAAATAGGCAGTTGGCTTCTCTCCCTTTATTTCAACTGATCTAACTCAAAGCTTTAAGGGGTTCCAAGATGGATAATTGGAAGATTCACTCTTTCACTATTTATCAACTGGCAATTCAGCATTTCGTTGAAATATTCAGCTTTACACGAAGACACCTTTATCTGCCTATGAATTTACAGTTTTCATAAACTGAAAGCATTTCTGTGGCTGTACTAATCCACAGAGGAAAACACTTTTTTGGAGAAAAGGAGTTCAACCAGAGGCCAATCTTGGAATATATGTGAGGAAGAGAGAGAAACAGGAGAGGAAGAAATCTCGATGTTCCATTGGAGAGAAATAAAAATAGCTGTGAATGTTATCATTTTCAAATTGGTACTAGAGACTGGGAGATGTGATCCAAATACCAAGCTACAGCAGGGTGCAGCCTCACCAGATAAAGGCCTGTGATAGGCGTGTGGTTAAGCAGCCTTATTATCAGCCCCGTCCAGAGCGGCAGGCGGCCAGGACAGCCAGCAGTCCTTTCTGCCCCTCTGCTGGCCCTGCCGGCCTACCTTTGCAGATTCGTCTAAAGGGGAACCAGGAACCCTAGCATGCCTGTCAAGCTGTAGGGGCATGGGGGAGGGAGTGGGAGGGGTAAACATTTCCCAAACCTGGGCAGTCTTAAATACTGTTTTCCTGATGACAGGAAAGGAATCAGGCTTGTTGCTTAAGATGATAACAATGGAACATCTGCCTTTTTTGTTTCATTCCAGCAATTTGAGATTCTCAGTAAAGCCCCTCTTTCAAAAATGACAGTTGATATTTAGACTCACATAGCCTCTCTAGTCTGAAAGAGTTAAAGAGCTAATGCTAAAGAAGAGAAGCCTCCACATTCTCAAAGCCCCATCTTTGCTTAGCATCTCCTGTGCTGAAAGAATACCCCCTCCCCTGAAACACGCTACTGGCGGGTGGGAGGTTAGGCTGCGTAAGATAGATACATAGATATTACATATTTAGAATAAGAAGAGGGATTTAGGATGAAAAATAAGAGACAGATTTTAGACGTAAATTTTCTTGATTGGAGAAATCATCTATCCTGTGATAAGGCAAAACTGGCATCAGCGTTTATAACAGTAGATGCTTGACATAAATCCTTTCTGTGTTTGGGCAACACCCCTGCAGAGCAAGCCATTCAGTGCAGAGAGAGCTTTATGACAGACTGAATGTATAGCTATTTCCTACCTCGTGCCCAGCACTGTATTAAACACAAGGGACCTTCTAAAAAACCTCAGGCCAGATCCCTAAACTCTAGAGCTGGGAATCCATACACCAAATGAGATTTTCATGAAAGAAAAAATAAAGGGTACTGTTTATGTGTGCCAACCATGGGCAAAGTGTCAGTGGTAGTATGGAGAACTACTACTTCTCCACTGGGAGACATTCCACTGCCTTTCTCAAGCCACTGCCAGCCTCGCATTTGGGCAGGGAGGTAGCTTTTAAGGGAATTACCCTCATATTGCTATTGCCATGATTGAACCCAGCAGATTAAGTTGTCTACCATCTTGGCTTCAGCTGGATTTCTCTCCCAAACCTCTTGCTAAGTTCATTTCTAAAGACTTTGTTTTAATATTCAACATGAAGATCTGCATCCCACAGATTCACTGACTCGCTAAAAAAAAATACTTGTTATTGTATTCAAATAAGTTGAAATAACATACACAAATTACATACTCTCTAAGCCTCTTTTTAGGTGTGCCACTGGCTTGGGTATTCATACTGGAATTTACTTTTTTCTTTTTTGTTAAATTCACATCTTCTAACAAGGCTTGGGATATATCTCTGTAATCTCTCTCAACTTCATATTGACGTTGCAATATTACATATTAAACTTCTTCCTTAATTAAATTGAAAGTGTGAGATTATATTAGAAAGTTAAACAATAATGAAAGTGGCTGCCATCCAACAACCACAATTTTCTTTCTTTTCATTTTGCTTGATGTTGCTATAAACACTGTTTTGAGCTTTCTCTTTTTCTTGAAGCCCATGCCTTTTCTCCTCTATGTGAATAGTTAATACTCCTCATACTTCCCAAATAAGTATTCTCGTATTGTGCCAAAAACAGGCCAATGATGTGTCAGGAAAACCATAGCATCATGCAGGACAGAAAAAATATGGAAAGCAAAATCACTGAGGAGTGTAGGTCTGGGGTCGAACTGACTGTTCTAACTCCTGCATTCGCATGTGATTGATACTGAGCATGGCTGTAAGATGGATTTAGACTCTTCTTTCTCTTCGAGGAAAAGCAAAATTTGGGAGGCACACACTCCACATGGCTGTGCTTATCGGTACCTTCTGCCTCCAATTCACCACATTATGTTGATGTACAAAAGGTCTTCAGGGTAGGTCACTGCCACCAGACCACTTGTTATTCTCTGTCTTAAGGTATACACTAGGGAGTTTTCAACCGCATTATTCTGAGACTGAGTCTGCAGGTAGGCACTCTGCCAGGGCAGTGATGCAGCCCAGCTGGCGGCTCTCCAGAACATTCAGGCTGAACATAGGCTGCGATGTCTAAGCAATGGCGTGTTGTGCCTGCCGCCTTGACAGCTGCTGAAAGACTTTCTATTATGACCCCACTTAGAAAATCACAGCACAGTGAAGTATGGACTTACAGTGTGGCAGAAACGTGTGAACCACTGTGGAGGCAACTGTATGATCAACCACATCTGGGTTACAGGTGTGAATATGATGCTTGCATTGCCTGCTAATTAATGTCTAGAGAAACACGTCCCTAGTGTAGTGCTTCCCCCAAAGTTTAAATGTAGTGTGAAAGGGAATCACAGCCTGTGTTTGCAGACTTACATCATGTAACCACTCAGATATTAGAGGGAAAAAAAGAAACACATCTGAAACTTAATTGACATTTTTAAAGATATAAAATGAAGGGGATTTTTTTGTTAACATCACATTATCCCAGGGAAACATTCCATTCCATTGATGGAGATTTTCGTTCCAAAACCCAAATAAGGAGATGAAAGCTGAAAACTATGAAAATGCACCTTGAGCATGTACACATTCTGGGTGGGACTTCAGGTTGTTCAGAATTTCTTTGATGCTCTGGTTACCCAAGTACTTCTTTTATAGATATAAAAGAGTGGCCAGCTGATGTTAACCATATGCCCTAAAGAAATCAAGCTTCACAGTATTTCCTCTGTTTGAAATATTCCTCCTTCCTCTTCATCCTTGTACCTCAAATTGCTACTTATCCTTTAAGATTTATTTCAAAGTCTATCTCAAAAACTCCATAGGGGCTTCCCTGGTGGCGCAGTGATTGAGAGTCCGCCTGCCAATGGAGGGGACACGGGTTCGTGCCCCGGTCCGGGAAGATCCCACATGCCGCGGAGCAGCTGGGCCCGTGAGCCATGGCCGCTGAGCTTGCGTGTCCGGAGCCTGTGCTCCACAACGGGAGAGGCCACAACAGTGAGAGGCCTGCATACCGCAAAAAAAAAAAAAAAAAACTCCATAAATGTGTATCTTAGCCAAGTAGAATGACTTCCTCTTTTGAAACTATATATATATATATATATATATATATATATATATATATATATATATATATATATATATATATATAAACGGTTCTGCCAGAACTGTAACACCTTTGTCCAGGGACAGGTAATACATTTGTCTTACTCATATGTGTGTGTCCCCTATAGAACGTAATACATTGAACATACAGCTAGTGTCTAATTTGTTCATATGTCATCTCATTTAATCCTCTTAACTACCATGGAAGATTAGTATTTGGTAGTAACACTTTGTAGAAGAAGAGGAGAATCAAGGAAGCTAAGTTAATTCATCAAAGGTGTGGTTTTCTTCAAGGGCAGGTTTGAAACTTGACCCCCCTTGTCCTCCAAGATCTATGTGTACTTACTACATGACATCTTTGTTTTGGAAGGAATGGTTTTGGATGATTGTTCAAATTACTAGTGCAATGAGGTACAACACCTCTACTAGATTACCTCAATACTCTCGGTTGTAACTTCCAGAGCCAAGAAAATGTCATGTTAAGGACATACACTATTACAGTACAGCTTTACAACATTAACTCTTAAAGATTGTATAATTAATTTCTTCAATGTTTTAAGCAATTAAGGACAATGCAGAATCAAATTACAGAAACATCACTGACACAGCATCATAGGAAGTCCTCCCTGTGGTTGGTTATCTGGAACCACCTGCACATTTCCAGAGATGCCATCGTACCTCTACTGTCACTTGACAGTCAACCCTCTATGAACACTTGCAAATGGTGGGAAATTTCAAACGTGCTTCAAGGAGACAGAAAACTAATGGCACCCTTTGCTTCTTTTGTGTGTTGCTATTGGAATTAGTTAGTATTGTGTAATAAGTTACTTATGTATGTAACTATTGTAATAAGATATTTCACCTTCTCTCCTTTTATCTCATCTTCTCTTTACTTATACCTTTATCAAATATACAGCAAAAATTCTCCTTTCTTTGTGAACTTTACAGCACTCTTTTTCCTAAATAATATAAGAATTACAAATATTGATTACTAAACAACAATGCTAAGAATTTACATGCATCACTGATAATGTTTATACTGATTCTGAAATACAGGTTTATTATTCCCATTTTACATATATAAAGAAATAATAATATCTGCTTTTTGTCAAACTTATTAATTGATAGATTTTAATTATGAATGTATTTTTTGAACTAGACTGTACACCTGTTGTTAGAGAATCAAATACTCCCTATAATACATTTGTGGTTTTGTACCTGTATGTTGCTGCATTCAAAATTAGTATCGTCACTATAGTAAAACAGGTAAGACCTCAGGTTGGAAATATCCAAAATTAGAAGTACTAATGTGATCTTTATAAAATAATTCCCTTTTCTCATACATTCTCAAAGATTCAAAAGTAATCAATTCATTTGTTTTTTTCTCCTTAAACTTTGGATATATAAAAAGACCACATCAATGGGATTTACTTGTTTTTAAATATCACGAGAATATAAAATGGTCTGAGCTCACAGAAATTAGTATAAAAGAAAGTACACAAGATTCTGTATACTTTTCGTCCTATGATAAAGGTAAAAAAAAAAACATGTAATTACGATGAATCATAAACCAAACAGTATTTGTTACCATGTGTTCTCACTCTAACTGCCTTGTCGGTTGAGGAAACTGAAGTTTCAAGAAGTTAAGAAGCCGACAGGCAGAACACACATGAGCTCCTTCTTGTATTGTGTTTCATATGCAGCCACATGTGCATGTATATGCACAGACACGTGTGCACACACACACACTTGCACACTCTGTGTTGGCTTTCAAGGTTAGTGCCTGACCCTCCCCACTGGTGTGGTTCAGCTGCAGACGCCAGCCTCTCAGCTTTCAACTTGAAGGAACACAGCACCTGCCCTGTGGGGTGGGCAGTAACTCTTCCCTAAGGTTCCATGTGATTCTCCTCCAATACCTGGTTATCTGTAGTTTAGTTCAAATTCTCTCAATGCAAAACAAAACCAAACAAGAAAAAAAGTGTAGTTTGTGTGTTCTGACTGGAAACTGATAAACATACATACATACATACATACTTCTTTCATCCTAGTTTTGGAAGAAGAAAAAAAGCAAAGGGGAGACACAGTTGGACCAGGTTCCTCCTGTCTACTCCGCCAGCTTCCTGGGAGCTGTGCTGACTGCGTAGGTCACCTCAGCTGTAGGACCTCAGTTTCCTTTTCTGTTTTTTTTTAAAAAAGGACATTCTACCACCAGCTCCAGGACTGCATAAATTGTTGACAAGATGTAAGCAAAGGGTCCTAGTACAGTGAGACACACTGAGGCATGTAACAGGCCCTCGACAAGTCAACTGACTCAGGGAGCTGCCCTGCAATGACTTAAAATCCCTCCCTTTCCTCAGTCAGTGACAGCGTCTCTAGCTGTTCCCATGTGGAGGTGCGTGTCTGCAAACAGGAAATAGAGCCCAAAGATCCGCCCTGGGGTAAAGTGAACCCCAGGGAAGAGAAAAACAGCTTTCCAATGAAGATAAGCAAAACGATTCTGAGTTTAACTCTTTGGAAAAGTTATTTCATGACTATGAATAATGGTGAAGTGTGATTCTGTGATGAAAAACCTATAAAATATCATTCCAACTGCCAGATTTGGGATGAATTTTATAATGTTTGTGGTTGATGATTTACTAGATATGAAAGTATCTTTCTGTAATATAAAAATTATACAAGAGCTATCATTCCACCAAGACTACAGAAGAGCAGTTTTTGTGATACTATGAAAGTTCATGAAGCTCAGCAGAATTGGAAACAATGTTATGAGGCATTCAATATACCATGAAAAATGAGCTTTTTTGTATGAATTATCATTCTAGGATGCTACAGCCCAGATAATTCAGGGATATTTCTGAGGGTCTGCTGCATGGCAGGAAGTGTTCAGGGCCCTGTGGAGAGGACGGTGGCCTTTGTCACTTTGTCACTGAGTGCTAGGTCCTACCATTCATCACCTCTAGGACCCCCTAGAGCAACGATTTCAGACATGTGGGGGGGGTTGATCATAGTTGGGGGATGCTTCTTTAAGATCCCAGAGAGATAGATGGATTCTTACCGCACTAACATGTAGGAATACTCCCAAATTGTCAAATGTATTGATTCTAACTAAACAATAAGCAATGGTACCAGGTCAGGATGGCCCCCACCTAACCAGGGATGCTGTTACATATCCCATCTCCCCAAAGTGGTGATTTCCAGGTGAAAATATATGGGAAGTTACTTCCTTCTGATAATAGTTGTCAGCTCGGACTGTTGTAACAAACGTATCAGAGACTGCAGAGCTTAAACAAGAAACATTTATTTCTCAAGTTTCTGGAGACTGGTAAGTCCAATATCAAGGTACCAGCAGATCCACTGTCTAGTCATAGTTCTTCCTGACTTGTAGATGGCTGTCTGTCATCGTATCCTCACATGGCAGAGAAAAGGGAAAGAGAGAGAGAAGAAGCAAGCTCTCTCCTGGTGGCTCTCCTTATAAGGGCACTAATTCCATTCACGAGGGCTCCACCTTCATGACCTAAGCACCTCCCAAAAGCCTCACCTCCCAATACACATTGGTGGGTAAGATTTAAACATGAATTTTTGGGGGACACAGACATTCAGTGGATAGAAGAGTATTCCTCAAATCTATGCTCTAGGAACCATATTCGTGCATTCTGGCAAAGGATTCTCAAGTTTCAGCTTGAGCATATTGCCTACATTAAATGAGTGAGTTCTCTGTCACTATTCTCCAAATTAAAAGTTATTGCAATAATGTTTCCTAAGGCCCCTGGTTTGATAACCCCTAAACTTTGTCATTCAGGCAACGTTGCAAACTCTGAATTAAAACACTAAGTCCTAGTCTCCTGGGATTTGGGGACTGTTGCTTGACATCCATAACCTTTGTTTTCCCATTTGTATAATTTGTTTAATAAATGAGCATGTTCTCTGCCAGGCTTGTACCGAATGTTAATGAGAAAAGGTCATAGATTAATTTATAAAAAGGAAATAAATGAGTCTGGGTAACTTCCATGTGCTCAGGACTATGTGTGTTGCTATTATGGAAACATTATTTTCACTTTTTTTTAAGCCATGCAAACAAATTTATAAAGGTTAGGTAATTTGTCCAAGGTCCCTGAGATAGACATTAAACAACTAATAGGGCCTGAATCTCACCCAAGTTTGAACACAAAACACTGGCCATTTCTACAAGGCCATACTCTGAAATGAGATCTCTTCCAGCACACATATGAAAGTCTGTGGCTTTGAAGAAGACCTTCTCTACCTCCTCAGACATATCAAAGCTGGGTGCTGAATATAAAATCCTCACTTTTGTACTTCTCAAGTTAGTGAAAAAATTCAGAATTGCAAACTAGTAGCTACAGCTATGAAATCACAATGATTATGAAGATGCTCTGCAGTCTATAAAAGTTACTATAGATTGGTCCTGTTAAAATCCCTGTTTATTTCTCTTGCACCGGGAAAGGATAAACAGAATTGCTTTTTGCTAGAGACAGAAGATTATATTCTCATCTGAGGGTGAATCCAGTTGCAGCTGGGCCTTTATAATTGTGACTCATTTAAAATGCCTCGTTATTAAAACTGGATTGTTTTGGATTGTGACTTTATTCAATTGAGACAATTATGTGTTCTGTGTGATTCAAATCAATGATTTCAGGCAGCAGTTGATTATTTCAGCTTAATTTGTTGTGCCTTTTGCTTTTTTATACAGCCATTGGATATCAAAGTCTGAAATTAGATTTGAATTTCCTTCTGGGGAAATTTCACATGTATAGTGCATTAGCTTTCGTAAGTGTCATGGTGCTTTTCTCCCTATGTAAGTTCATACACAAGCTCAGGGAATATCTATCCATTGACAGTATAGGTTCATAGATTTCTGAGCAGTAGCCTCTGTCCTCTGTAAGGCAGGGCTGTCTCTGAAGCCACCGGATAGTTAAGTACACTCTGTTGGGACAGGCTCATCATATCTACCAGCCCAGCTCCAGAGCACTTTGATGAAGCAATTTCATCCTCTGTAGTCTCTCTTTTCTCTGTTTTATAGAAGGAAGTATTCAGAAATCAGTGGCAGCCCCAGGAAATGCTGCTGTGAAGATGAAGCCAATATGTGCCTCTGCAGGGGGAAATGGCCTAAGCCCTGCTCCCCAAGGGTTGCTGGCAATCTGTGGTACACAGGGACAATGATACATATTCTGGTAAACAAGTTTTCCCTCCAACTTATTAAGACGCTTGCAGGCTCGAACGCATCCTGTGGAGGTGGCCATGTCCTCATAGCCCCATTCATTGCAGAGGTCATTTCTATTGCCATGCCCAGCCTCTTCCCAGTCATGCCCTGGGGGTTGGTGATAAAATCATCATATCCGTGTGTGAAATGATGATTTTTAATTTTTTGAAATACATAAAATCATAAGAATGTGAAACTCACTTCTAGCATTGGGATACATATGCTTAATAATCCATCGTAGGAGTTACCTGACAAGGGAGGAAAACACTGTGGTGAACGAGATGTGCTAAAGAAGGGTGAGGATCTCCATGGACCAAGTCAGCATGGAAATTATGAAAATATTCATGTTTATAGCAATCTTCAGCTTTGTTTTTCAAAAAAATGGAACTAAGACTATGAGAGATTGCAGAGGCAGTAAGAAGCCTAATTGGAATTTGAATCAATATACATCTGACTCCCAAATCCACACACAGGCTGATTTGCAGATTTTGAAACAGCAGGCATCTATCTTAAAAGATATGCAGGTATATATATACACTACCAAATGTAAAATAGATAACTAGTGGGAAGCAGCCACATAGCACAGGGAGATTGGTGTTTTGTGCCCATCTAGAGGGGTGGGATAGGGAGGGTGGGAGGGAGGGAGACACAAGAGGGAGGAGATATGGGGATATACGTATATGTATAGCTGATTCACTTTGTTATAAAGCAGAAACTAACACACCATGGTAAAGCAATTATAATCCAATAAAGATGTTAAAAAAAAAGATATGGAGGAGATAGCATTTTAAGGGAATTTGGGTGTCATGATATTTAAATGCCATTTCAACTTAAAGGATAGATGATTTTATGGTTGATTAAGCCTCCTGTGGGAGATGAGAACTGAGGTAAGGGAGGTTTTAAGAAAGTACTCATATTTGAAAAAAAATCTATTCCTGTATTATACAATTTCAAATTAAGACCAAGAACGTCATACAGAGATGACTCATTGCCCTAGGGAATCATGCAACCTAAACCAGAAATTGGTATGGTTGTGACCTCCAAGCTCCAAATCCAAGCCCTCTGCTACTTAGAGAGAAGAATTTATGGATAAAAAATTTAGAAATTATATCAAAATCAGAAATGCTTGACCATTTAAATGTGGTCCAATAAGAATCACTAGCACAGGCCAAAAATCTTCTCAGTGATTCATTGTGCATACTGTGAGCTGCAGCAGCAATTCCTGAACCAGGTAATAGATCTAGACCAGGAAATAGATAGCCTAAATAAATATACGATCTGAACGACAAATGCCCTACCTTGTGTAGGTTTTCCATTAGAAACATCCATGCATTACAAAGGAATCTTTTCCATGGGAGGGAAAGATGATGCTCTAACTCGGGTTGGGGGGTGGATTCAGTATAGGATCATTGCCCAATTCTGTTCCATTTTTAAAAACATGGTGTTACAGCTTGAAATCTTAGATCTCCTGGACATTCTTGGATGCAATATGAAAGACCAATACTATTTTAGAGCTCACTAAGCTTAATTTGTTGGTGTCAGTCCCAATCTAGAGAATCGATAAAATGCCAAAATCGGGGGGAGACTACTCACTTAATTCTCATTGTGGTTTATTTAATTGTATTTTGCTTGTTATCACCCAAGGAAAATTTCTAAAGAAAAATAATATTTTTAATGGTTAGCAGATCAGAAAACACGTCTTACTCTCTCACATCCACTTTGCATGTTCTCTGTCCCCGGGCCACCTTTCCTGTTCAGCTCCTTATTACTTATCTAGACTTTTGCAGTTGTCTACTTATAATACATCCCACAATTTCCAGATGAAAATACTTAGCTGCCATAGTTTTAATTTCATAATCTTGCTTGTGCATCATACCAATTTCCTGGAGTGAGGAGGGAGGAGACACAGTACTTTCCTAACTAATTATAGGATTGTTTTAATTTCTGTAGTCTGCTATTTAGAGCTCCATCCAAATAATTCCATCTACTTGTGTAGCCCCATTCCTCACAATACCTTCATGTGTATTTTCTATGGCACGTAACTGGGACATCTATCTCCCCTGCTCCCATGGCTTCAGATAATATCTGAGTACTTATAATCCTCAAATCATGAACCCAGACTGTTCTTTTGATATATATATATAAAATTTCTGCCTCATTTAGATGTTTGACAAACAGTATAGCTTGAAGATTCTTGTGTGTGGGTTTTTTTTTTTTAACCTAAGCAGTTGCTCCTTCTTGTGTTTTACATTCTAGTAAATGGCACAAACATCAATCCATTAAATCAGGTGTCACACTTGATTCCTTTCTCTCATTCTTGAGTGTCCACAGAATCACAGTATCTTTGGTTTATATATTAGCTCATTTTCCATTGTCTCTATTTCTCTGTGTCTCGACTATACTATCTTTGTCCCTGTCACCAATTTTCCTCTCCAGGAACATGGGAGTAGTGTCCTACTTGACCCATAATCTCACCACGGTCCAGCTATTCCACACTTCCACAGAGCAGTGTTTCCAAAATGCAGATCTGATCTTGACACTGAGAGCTGGTCTAAATGTCACAATGAGGCAGAATCTGGAATCGCAATGTCATTTGCTCTTCAGGACCTGTTACACAGCTCTAAGCTCCACTATTGTGACATTTTTCAAATTTCAGAAACATGTTCTTAAGTTTTTGAAACAAGTTCTTTGCATGTTTTTTTTTTCTCTTTGCCTAAAACACTGCCCCTTTTTAGTTCTCAATCACCCTTTAGATTTCTCTGTAGAGATAATTGTCTTCAAGAATTATTTGATGACACTACAGCTAGATTAAATGTCTCCCTCCTATGTTTTGCCATATCATCTGTTCTAACTCCTAACATAACATTCATGCGATATCAGAATTACCTGTTAACTGTTTGCTTCTTTCCCCACTGGAAAATATACTTCTCAGGGACAAATTTCTAAGCTGTATTCACTGTGTGTTCTTAGCATACAGTATAGTACATGGGATACAAGACAGACTCAATGTATTCTCAATGAGTGAAATGTTACCCCCTTCCCGGGGCTCTCACCAGTAAGTCATTCTTTTCTGTGTCAGTGCTAAGCTCCCTTTACGCAGTGCATTCACCTGATCTCAGATCCTAAGAAACATTAAAAATAAATAAATAAATAAATGAAAGTAACTTACCTTTCTCGTCCTCTCAGAAATCCTTCCTGAAGACACCAATTCATGGTGATCATCCTCTTCTTTAAAAGTCTGCAGAGCCTATTATTAAAAAAAAAAAATGACATCTTATTTTATGTCCTTTCCACCCTCTCTTCTCCCCATGCAATAAGTTCATGATTTTACCTAAGGGAAGGTTTTGTTTTATTCCCCAATGAATAAAAATATTAAAGAATATTTTCTCATCATTGAATGACTTCCAAAGACAGTTTCTTCAGAATTAGAAGCCATTTTCTTCATACTTCTTCAGAATTAGAAATACCAATACCATTCATCTGTAACCTTCAGAGCATTAAAATAACACAGCAAACAAAAGGCACTGGTGTTTTGTTTGTTTCTGAGTCTGAAAATATTCATGAATTGTTTGCTTTTTGTTGATTTCCCACTTGTAGTCAGTTCAAGGTCCACTGTATCATGACAAACGTGTCCCAGAATGAGGAGACATATTTAACAAATTAGGTAGAATATATTTTGCAAACTCAGCTTAACATCGATTCTTGATGATTCCAAGTATTAACTTGGGCTGGGCAAACCCAGGAGCCCTGATGTTAGCGCAGATGTAAGAGCTGCCATTCAACTTGCTTTTCCTGAACTACAACGTCAACTTATGCAGGGCCAAGCAACTGAAAATCCTAAAGCAATTTAGGAAATCTAACCAACAAGCAACTGACCTGATATTAGGGGATGTCATATATAGACCAGGATAAGAAGTCAGTTATACCTTTGATGGTTCTAAAAAAGAAAACTCTTACCAGAAATTCAATTCTTGACTTAATGTCTTATATTTAATATATTTCATAAAGCTTTAACTTTTTGGTCATGGCATGATTAGATTTAAATTAGTAAAGTAACATGCATGGAGTTGCTACTTATGTTGAGTAAATATATGATAAGATATAGATAAAGATTGTTTGTCATTGTCAGTTTATCAGTGTGTCTAAACCAAAGCCTCTCCATCCTTCCTGCAAGTATTCACTCCCATCTTCTGAAGTCAGACCTCATCTTTCTCTAATGATCTCCACTCTGTTCATTACTTGTCACCTCAGTAAAATCATCTTTATACAGCCAGTCAAACATGAGCTTGAGAGTTGGATTTAGATTTAGATAACAAAGTTGATGGATTTTTGTTATTCACAATTTAAAAATATGAGAGAGTGACATGGACATATATACACTACTAAATGTAAAACCGATAGCTAGTGGGAAGCAGCCGCATAGCAAAGGGAGATTGGCTCCGTGCTTTGTGATGACCTAGAGGGGTGGGATAGAGAGGATAGAGGGAGGCTTAAGAGGGAGGGGCTATGGGGACATATGCATATGCATATGCATATGGCTGATTCACTTTGCTGTACAACAGAAACTAATGCAGTATTGTGAAGCAATTATGCTCCAATAAAGATCTATTAAAAAATAAAAATAAAAGTAAAAATATTGGAAACAGTCCGAATGTTTTTGACTGTAAATATAATAATCTAACTGTAGCACACTCATGGAGCAATACCTCTTGTTAATAAAAAGGAGGTCTGCTAATCTCTAAACAAAATGGGTGAACGTCAAATGCACTATGGCTGGGGGAAAGCCAGGTTCAGAAAGGTTCACATTATATAGCTCCCTTCCTATAACGTTTAGGAAAAAGCAAAATGATTGGGAAAGGAAACAGGGGAGACTGAACTACAGAGTGGGCAGGGCAGTTGAGGGAGGGGTGATGGGATTCTTTTATGTCTTGATTCATTACATATCACTCTGCCTTTGTCAAAAATCATAGAACTGTCACCAAACATGGTGAATTTTTACTGAAAGAAACCTCACTTAAAAATTTCTTTATTCCTGTTTTGGGAAGCAGCCGCATAGCACAGGGAGATCAGCTCGGTGCTTTGTGACCACCTAGAGGGGTGGGATAGGGAGGGTGCGAGGGAGGGAGACACAAGAGGGAAGAGATATGGGAACATATGTATATGTATAACTGATTCACTTTGTTATGAAGCAGAAACTAATAAAAAAAATGAAAAAAAAATTCTCTAGGCCCAAAACTTGATAAACATAGGGAAAAAATAGATTAAAACAAAACTAGCAATTACTTTGAATGAGTCTAAAAATGCCTTACCAGGTTACAGTGAGCAGACCAAAAAATTACTACAGTTTGATCCAGGAAAGACACATTATACATATCTTATTGGGAAGCCATGGAAGTTTAGGAAGAAAGACTTGGGCATATTCTGTTAGTGATTTATTTCCTGTGTTGTTCTCAGCACATCTGCTCAGCTTTAGTCAAGGGCAGATCACTATTTTGAGAATCTTATTCCCATTGGGAAGGATTTATAATAATTTGTGATGTGGCAGGATGGGATTACAAACATCACATGGAATCCTTTGACATCTGAGCACATGAATTTTACTAATCAATCCTTGTCTGTTTTTTGTTTTGTTTTGTTTTTTTCTCTGAAATACAAACCCAGGGTTTGCTACTAATAAAGTAACTTTGCTCAGACCTAAGGTAAATAATTTGTGTGAGGAAATTCTAACCTACTTTAGACAGAAGTTTGAAAGGATAGGCAACAGAAGGAGTGATTCATAAGAGGGATTCCTGCAGTGCACAGGCTGAGAAGAAAACATTTTCCTGTTTCCTCTCTGTCAGCAAGTACTTGAGAAACCTTAGGGAAAATCCCAGTCTTTTTTTTTTTTTTTTTTTTTTTGTGGTACACGGACCTCTCACTGTTCTGGCCTCTCCCGTTGTGGAGCACAGGCTCCGGACGCGCAGGCTCAGTGGAGCACAGGCTCCGGACGCGCTGGCTCAGCGGCCATGGCTCATGGGCCCAGCCACTCTGCGGCATGTGGGATCCTCCCGGACCAGGGCACGAACCCACGTCCCCTGCATCGGCAGGCGGACTCTCAACCACTGCGCCACTAGAGAAGCCCCCAAATTCCAGTCTCTTACTGTACTTTATTACCATCCTCATGTAGGTGCTAGTCCCCTGGAACCTCACCAAACACTCCTCCAGCCTAGTTAACTCCAGGAGTTAGTATGACTTTACAAGAATAAAGGAATCAGAACAGCATTGCAGCTTAAGGCTGATGCCTGGAATCGTCTAGGGCAACCTTTGTCTTTGACTTTGGTCATGGCAAGGGACGAGGAAAAGCCAATGACGTTAGTAATAATTGCTAGCACTCACTGAACACTTAGAACTTGGTAAGTGGTGTGCTAAACAGCTTCACACCCATAACTCATTTCATTGTGGCATCAACCCTACAGTCATCCTGCACAAAATTATAGCAGCCTATATGTGTCCAGTACTAAGTCTCATGCCCAGAGCTGTGTGACCCCAAAACCTACTAACCAGTAACTAACCAGTAAGCAAGGTATATCATGTACTAAAAAAAAAAAAAAAAAAAAAATGGCCTGAACCCTGAGTTTCAATTTTTTCACCTGTAAAATTTCAATAGTTATGAAACAGAAGAAAACCCACATGGACAAGTTGTTATTGAATGTATACCACATGCAAGATTTCATGATAGGTTTGGGGTTTCTAGGAAGTCATACGTGATTAAAGATATGGGTTTGTATGATTAGGTTATATAAATGTCACTGCATAATTAATAATATGTGGATAATTTGTTATAATTTTTAAACCTGTGGAATTTGTCTTTAGCCATCATTATAAGGGATGTATATTTTTATTACTATAAAACAATATGACATTCCTTAAGGGGACAGGAGAGGGGGAATGGACTCAGGGCCTTGTTCCAACCTCACAAGTTGCTAAACAGTGTTTAATTATGTGAGGGAGGAAGTGCTCTCATAGCATAGAAAGACATGGAAAGGGTAGTTAGCTCCATAAATGTGCATGTATATATGGCTTAGGAAAGAATCTTGAAAGGGAGAAAAGCTTTTCACAAATTTCAGGAAAAATGATTCAGCCAGCTCTGAGGAATTAGAGAGAATCTTGAAAGAGTGTAATTATATTCTTCCTATCTAATTTTCCAAGGCAACATGACTAACAAGAAAACATTTCAAATGGAAACACTCCTTATGTGGCCAGAGAGGCCATTATTATATAAAGGGTCTAGAGTGTACATAAGCAACATTACACAGAAAAAGGAATAAACAAAAATAATTTAATTAATGACGTGTAAAAGCAGGATGTTTTGACCATGAAAGTCCCTCAGATTTGGCACAGTCCTGAGCTATTGGCAACACACAACTATGGGGTAGCCGCATATGGGGTGAGAGTGTTCTTTTCTATAAAACACCAAGGAATTCTGTGGAAAGTTATATATGGGAGGTGGAGTCATCTCCTAGAGCTGTTATAATAAGAACCATAGCTGAGTGAATTAGACAACAGGAACTTATTCTCTCTCACATTTCTGGAGAATAGAAGTCTAAAGTCGAGGTGTCAGCGGAGCTGGTTCCTTCCAGAGGCTGGAGGGAGGATGTGGTCCAGGCCTCCTCCTTGGCTTACAGACGTCTTCTTCTGTGTCTTCATACTCTCTCCCATCTGTGTGTCTCTGTGTCTAAATTTCCTCTTTAATAAGGACACGGTGATATTAGGTTAGAGCCCACCCTCATGACCTCATCCTAATTTCATCATCTGCAAAGACCCTTTTTCGAATTAGGACCATATTTATAGGGGGGTTAGAACTTCAACATATAAATTGGGGGAGACTCAATTCAACACATAGCAGGAGAATTTTAGCACAACTAGAATGAGGAAATGACAGGACTGGCCTGAAGTGGGCAAGCGTGAGTATGTGTGTGTGTGTGTGTGTGTGTGTGTGTGTGTGTATGTGTTTGCATCTCAGGTCCACCAGACCCTAATTGTTCCCCCTCCTTTTTCTGACACAATTACAACTGTGGGCTGGATGACAACAAACAATAATTCACAAATTCAACTATTGACTGCTAGCTCCTTTTTCAAATGTCTGCTATGTGAAACACTTGATACAAGGCCTCAGAATCTGTAACAGAAAACATATTTCTCTATTTTAGGTGTTTACAATTTAGTTGAAGAAAGGTATCTACACAGAGAAAGGGTAGTTGAAGTAAAATCACTTTCAAATGAAATAGTTATACAAGAACTTACAAAAGATATAGAATTAGAGCCAGACCTTATTAAAAATATTAGTAGGGCCTGAAGACATTGGTCATTCCTTCTACATATATTCCTTCTCTCTCTCTTTTTTTTTTTCCGTACGCGGGCCTCTCACTGTTGTGGCCTCTCCCGTTGCGGAGCACAGGCTCCGGATGCGCAGGCTCAGCGGCCATGGCTCACGGGCCCAGCCGCTCCGCGGCATATGGGATCCTCCCAGACCGGGGCACGAACCCGTATCCCCTGCATCAGCAGGCGGACTCTCAACCACTGCGCCACCAGGGAGGCCCCCTTCTCTTTTTTTGAGAACTGAAACATGGAAATATGGAAATGCAGGATTTGTAGCTCAGCCCCCAAGGATTCCAGTGCAGTCCCATTGGAAGCCAACTTTGTCCCAGATGAGTGAAAGCAGCAGACCTGCCATATTCTGAAACGTTCTCGTCGGTGTTTCTGCTTTACCTAAGCCATGCTGAGTTCCCATTGCTATGACAGTTCAGCCTTTACTTTAATCCATACTATATGTTGTCTTTAAATTAAATGATATATGAATCTTATAAGCTAGTACATGCAAAAATGCTTTACAGACCATAAGGACATTTGCAAAAGGTGATTTTTAGTACGGGAGAGAGTAACCTCTACAGAGTTGATGATGTGATTGAATACAGGGATTGAAGGAAAGAAGGATACATTTCTATCCACTCCAAATGTAGACATAGAGCCTAAATAAATTGCCAAAGAAATAAAATCTTCTTAGTAGAAATATAACAACAATGATACCTCATTAAATTGAGAATGCTGTTTGTACCATTTCATCCTTATAATATACATATAAAGGCAGGTCAGTAAGGACGTGTTTCTCTTGGCAGATGAACAAAGTAAAACAAAGGACAATTATGAAAATTGTCACCCATTTGTGGTTAACCATTTGTGGCAGGACTGAAAAAAGTACTCAAAAGTCCTATTTTTCCCAGGTCCATAACCCACCTTTCCACTCCTACAGAAACTATTTTTAAAAGAGCAGCTCACACATCACAGGTGAGCTCGGAAGGGAGAAGCCCAATTATTAAAGTAATGACTTTTTCAAACTCTATAGACCTAATATATATATATATATATATATATATATATATATATATATATATATATATATATATATATGTTTCCAACTCTTTTGTGGTTGCACAATTATCTGTGAGGTTGTCCAAGAATCCTCTAAATGATGGTTCTTGCCTATAAGAAATTTCATAAGGAAACTTCAGGTGTATAAACATAGATACAGTTAATGTTACATGAGACAAGTCTATCTCCATCTCCATGGGGATGTACAGAAGGAATTCTAAATTATAAGTTCTAAACAGTCATTTGCAATATTGAAAATACACGTTGATATTTCTCTCATATAAACTATAATCTTTCCAATTAGAAATTCATTCAGAATGTCTAAATCTTCCCTTAACCAGAATACTTTCTTATTTTAAAATTTAAAAAGTGTTGAGAAGAGCCAGTTTTCAGTGAAGATTCTCCATTCAGCCAAGGGACCCTCAGAATAGAAGAGGCGGCTCAGGCAGAGGGAGAGAAACAGGCCGATGGTGCCGAGGTGACCCGTCTGTGCAAGTTCCTCAGGATAGTGATGGATTCTCCCTGCTCACCTGGCTTAGGCAAGAGGAACATGTCTGTTGGATGTCCATAGGATAGACAGCCATGGAGTGGAGAGTCAGAACAGGATGCTGCAGTGTCTGTATCAGCAGATCTTAGATATTCCAGGGGAAATTAAAGAGGGGATCTTCTGACAGAGGCGATTATAGCACAGACAGGAGGGACCAGGGTCATGACATCTTCAAAGAGGCAGAAACAACTTGGAAGAGCACCTGTGATAAGTAAATAATCACAAAAAGCAAGTTGTAGAAGTGAACTGAAACAGATGAATAAAAGCAGGAGAGGGCAGCCCGTGTACCAGAGTTGTGGTAACTTCCACAGCTTAGAAAGGAGGTAGAAAGACTATCGGCAAGATCGCTAGATGAAGAGGGAAGAGACACTAAAGGCTGATGACACTGGTGTCAGTGGAACGTAATTCTGCTTCATAGGTACTGGACTATTGTATGAAAAGGCTTTACCCAGGTCCAGTTACTTAGGAAGGGAAATTAGGAAGGTTGCCAGATAAAACATAGAAAGTCCAAAGAAATTTTAATTTTAGATAAATAAAGAATATTTTTTAGTACTGGTATGTCCCAAGTACTTAAACTAACACTTTGCAATATTTGAGACATAATAAGGAGGTATTCATTATTTAACTGAAATTCAGATTTACCTAAGGACGCTGTATTTTTATTGGCTAAATCTGGCAACCTTGATTGGGGAAAAAACAGAAAGAGTGACTTCTCATACTAAAACCTGCATAAGTCATAACCCAAAATAAACAAATGTGTTAGCACTAACAGAGTGCATACATAGGAGCAGGGAAGTTTAGATGACATTTAGGCTCATGTTCAGTAGCATCTTTGGTCCCAAAGGAACTTTCCAGTATCAATATTCTATCTTATTTTCCTTGGGAAAATTAAGAGAAGTCTAAGGCCTTCAGAGTAGATTATATAATCTACCCGAGCCTAAAATTGGTGATCATGCAGCCACCAGCATTCCCAATTGGTAATAAATATAATAGCAGTTTCTAAGACTTTGTAGAGAAACAGAGAATAGAGTTTTATGTGATCCCATTCATGTAGAGAAAAAAAGAGAGGAAAGAGGTATACTTGTACCAAATGCTTGCTGCCTTTCAAACTTTCTGAAGCAATTCAGTTCAGCAAGTAGCCCAGCATGGTTGGGATGGTAGTGATTGCATAAGGCTGACTGATGATGCCTATTTTTTGAGACTCCATTCAGGTCATACACTAATCGTGAGATGAATCACACACTGGTTAACCCCAAGCCCCGCCTTCCTCGTGCTGGCTGAGTAATCTTCTCCTGTTCTCCTATCACACCTCACCTTACCTCTCACTTAATCCTGAACATCTGGTGTCCAAGTCAAGTGCTCACTTGTCAACCTCCATACCAGTCCATCTCCCAGGTTATCAGCTCCCACTGGGCAGGGGTCAGAATTTACTAGGAACAATAAAAGTGATTAATGAACTGCCCCATTATTTAATTGTGCATTATTTACTTAGTGTGAACAAATACAAATGAAATACAAACACTCATGAATGTATGATAAAGCCTTAGAATATAAAGCCAATCCAAACAACAAGGAAGGCAAGAGAAAGGTAGCTCTGAGACAGTCTGGTGGATCTGGGATATGGTATTGGAAGAATAGGAGCCACGAGGAGAGACCCCAAAGCAGATTTGAGGGTGTTGATGGGGAGGGTCAAGAGAAGGCAGATGGACAACAAAATCAGGGGGCAGGCAGCATGGGGACTGGGAGTAGCTGGGGGCTGAGGCCCCCAGATATTGTCCCCTGGGTATAAAATAATAAGGATCTAAAGTTGAAGAAATGTACGAAGCAACATGAATCCAAGAAAACATTTAAGGGAAGGTCATTAGGTCTTGTACTAGGGAGACTTAGCTGGAAAGCAGAAGAGAAATACATTGTCAGATATGACAAGAAGCTTAGAACAAGAGGGCCTAGAAAATAGCTTTTCTGGAGATAGAAACAGAGACGTTAGGAAGGAAAAGACAGTTTGGGAAAGAAGATAACCCTTGATTAGCTTTGCTAGAAAAAAACAACAATAGCATATTTAACTCAGTAATGCAAACAACCACATTCCCACTGCTACTACTAATTTAATTAGAAAAGATCCCCCATTTTTAACAGTTTTTATTTAAGGAAGACTCAAAAGAATATAGTAAATGATCTCTGGTGGAGTCTTTAATGAGTCACCATTTTAGGAAGCAAACACAGCATATAAAACTAGGAATATCCAGAGAACCTTAGATTGGTGGTCACAATTTTCACTCTCCCATGCTTCCAATAGTAACTGAGTAGTGACATGTGTAATGTAAGTCCCAACACTGGTCATTTAAATGTGGAAATAAATCAACATTTAAATAGGGGAGACAGCATTTTGAATGTTTGCTATGTGCTCAGAAACTCGAAACAGCAAGGTAGTAGACTGCACTTTTTAAGTTTTTTGATCATTGACAATGAAATTTTACATTTGCTGCTGTCACCGTAATGAGCTACAATGGTAAATTAAGAGCTTAATTTAGATTTGTTAATAGAAATCAATGACTGAACAATTCAAGATTGATCCGTTAAGTATAATTTAAAATATGTTGCCTAAACGTGGCGTAATACCTGTGTACAAGCCAAAGGAACCATGAGCAGAAATCCCATTAGGTTCTCAACAAAACGGACCAGATTCAGAGACTGGCAGGCTGGTACATGTGCTCCCCAGCTAAAACAGCTGTACCTTGTAGAGTTAGTTTCTCAAACTTGGAAGCTTTATATTGTTGATGACACTCCAGGAACAACTTTTGTAGACCAACTGGTATGACTGGGTGGTTTCCAGGTGGCAGGCACCTGCATCGTCATTTGCATGAACACCTCTTTAATCTGGTGATGCTGTAAAGAGCAAAGACAATTTTTGGCATCTCACTTTCTTATTCTGCTTTGGAAACTGCCTAGACGTACATTGCAGGCAATTTGCTCTTTTCAGCACACACAAAATATGGATTCATTTAGGCAGACATTAGGGTGACTTACTGCATATCTGACCTCTAAAATGCATCGGTCTTTCTTTTTCTTTCTTTTCTTTCTTTTTTTTCTTTTTTTTTTTTTTCTATTGTGTAAGCTCAAAGGATTTATAGAGCTGGAGGGTTCCATTCAAAACACCAGCGTGATCCTGGTCTTTTGTCATTCTTGTTCCTTCCGTCTCCCTACACCTTCTACACATGCGCAGAGGCCCTATCTGACCACCTGAAAAAAAATTAAATCTAGGATTTAAGGCCACAGTACAGGTGTTATATAAGAACTTGTCTGTTAATGTTATGTCTGTTCTTATACAGCTAGCAATGAAACATTTACTATGAAAAGGCAAAAAACTAAAGCAATAAGAAGTGTCTTTTTTAAGGAAGGAAGATGGCGGAAGAGTAAGACGCGGAGATCACCTTCCTCCCCACAGATACATCAGAAATTCATCTACACGTGGAACAACTCCTACAGAACACCTACTGAACGCTGACAGAAGACCTCAGACCCCCCAAAAGGCAAGAAACTCCCCACATACCTGGGTAGGGCAAAAGAAAAAAAGAAGAAACAGAGACAATAGGATAGGGACGGGACCTGCACCAGTGGGAGGGAGCCGTGAAGGAGGGAAGGTTTCTACACACTACAAGCCCCTTCGTGGGCGGAGACTGCAGGTGGTGAAGGGGGAAAGCTTCGGAATAGCGGAGGAGAGCACAGCAACAGGGGTGTGGAGGGCAAAGCAGAGAGATTCTGGCACAGAGGACCGGTGCCCTCAGGCACACACCGGCCCGAGATGCCTGTCTGCTTGGCCGCCGTGGTGGGTGGGGCTGGGAGCTGAGGCTCGGGTATCGGCTTTCAGTCGGAGCACAGGGAGAGGACTGGGGCTGGCGGCAGGAAGAGAGCCTGAAGGGGTTAGTGCACCACGGCTAGCCCGGAGGGAGTCCGGGGAAAGGGTCTGGAGCTGCCGAAGAGGCAAGAGACTTTTTTCCCTTTTGTTTCCTGGTGCGCGAGGAGAGGGCATTAAGAGGGCTGCTTGGGGAAGCGCCGGAGACAGGCGCGAGCCGAGGGTAAGGCGCGGACCTCGGAGACGGGCGTGGGCCGCCGCCGCTGCCGCGGGGCCTGTGTGCAAGCGCGGGTCACTGTCCGCCCTGCCTTCCGCTGCCGGGGTCCCGAGACCCGGGGACGGCTTTCCCGGGAAAGCGCACGGAACGCCACGGGCTGCTGCAACGTCACGCCGGCCTCTGCCGCCGCAGGCCCGCCCCACACTGCGCGCCCCTCCCTCCCCTCTGCCTGAGTGAGCCAGAGCCCCCGAATCAGCGGCTCCTTTAAACCCGTCCTGTCTGAGGGAAGAACGGACGCCCTCCGGCGACCTACGCGCATAGGTGGGGCCAGGTCCAAGGCTGAGACCCGGTAGCTGTGAGAGCAGAGACAAGGAAATCTCTCTGTGCAGCCCCGGAGGCAGCGGATTAAAGCTCCACGGTCCATTTGATGTGCCCTGCGTCTGTGGAGTGCATGAATGGACAGCGAATCATCCCAAATTGAGGAAGTGGACTTTGAGGACAAGATTTAAGACTTTTCCCCCCCTTTTCCTCTTTTTACAACGAATTATCCCAAATTGAGGAGGTGGACTTGGAGAGCAAGATTTTTGATTTTCCCCCCTGCTCTCTTTTTGTGAATGTGTATGTGTAATCTTCTGTGTAAGATTCTCTCTGTATAGCTTTGCTTCCACCATATGTCCCAGGGTTCTATCGGTCCGTTTTTTTTTTCCAATAATTACTCTCTAATTTTAATAACGCTACTATATTTCATACTTTATTCTATTTTACTTTACCTGCTCTTTCTTTTTTTCCTACCTTCCCTCCCTCCCTCCCTCCCTCCTGTCTTTCTTTCTTTCTTTATTTCCTCCCTCCCTCCCTCCTTTCTTTCCTTCTTTCTTTCCATCCTTCCTCCCTCCCTCCCTCCTTTCTTTCTTTCTTCCTTCCTTCCTTTCTTCCCTTCTTCCTTTCTTTCCCACTCTCTTTCTTTCTTCTACTAATTCTTTCTTTCTACTTTTTCTCCCTGTTATTCTGAGCCGGGTGGATGAAAGGCTCTTGGTGCTGCAGCCAGGAGCCAGTGCTGTGCCTCTGAAGTGGGAGAGCCAACTGCAGGACACGGGTCCACAAGAGACCTCCCAGCTCCACATAATATCAAGCAGCGAAAATCTCCCAGAGATCTCCACCCCAACACCAGCACCCAGCTTCAGTCAACGACCAGCAAGCTACAGTGCTGGTCACCCTATGCCAAGCAACTAGCAAGGCAGGAACACAACCCCACCCAGTAGCAGAGAGGCTACCTAAAAACATAATAAGGCCACAGGCACCCCAAAACACACCACCAGACGTGGACCTGTCCACCAGAAAGACAAGATCGAGCCTCAACCACCAGAACACAGGCATTAGTCACCCCCACCAGGAAACCTACACAACATACTGAAACAACCTTAGCCACTGGGGTCAGACACCAAAAACAACGGGAACTACGAATCTGCAGCCTGCAAAAAGGAGACCCCAAACACAGTAACATAAGCAAAATGAGAAGACAGAAAAACACACAGCAGGTGAAGGAGAAAGATAAAAACCTACCAGACCTAACAAATGAAGAGGTAATAGGCAGTCCACGTGAAAAAGAATTCAGAATAATGATAGTAAAGCTGATCCAAGCTTCTATTTCCAAGATACATAATCTTGGAAATAGAATAGACAAAATGCAAGAAACAGTTAACAAGGACCTAGAAGAACTAAAGATGAATCAAGCATCGATTAAAAACACAATAAATGAAATGAAAAATACTCTAGATGGGATCAATAGCAGAATAACTGAGGCAGAAGAACGGATAAGTGAGGTGGAAGATAAAATAGTGGAAATAACTGATGCAGAGCAAAATAAAGAAAAAAGAATGAAAAGAACAGAGGACAGTCTCAGAGACCTCTGGGACAACATTAAACACACCAACGTTCGAATTATAGGGGTACCAGAAGAAGAAGAGAAAAAGAAAGGGACTGAGAAAATATTTGAAGAGATTATAGTTGAAAACTTCCCTAATATGGGAAAGGAAATAGTTAATCAAGTCCAGGAGGCACAGAGAGTCCCATACAGAATAAATCCAAGGAGAAATACACCAAGACACATATTAATCAAACTGTCAAAAATTAAACACAAAGAAATCATATTAAAAGAAGCAAGGCAAAAACAACAAATAACACACAAGGGAATCCCCATCAGGTTAACAGCTGATCTCTCAGCAGAAACTCTACAAGCCAGAAGGGAGTGGCAGGACATAATTAAAGTGATGAAGGAGAGAAACCTACAACCAAGATTACTCTACCCAGCAAGGATCTCATTCAGATTTGATGGAGAAATTAAAACGTTTACAGACAAGCAAAAGCTGAGAGACTTCAGCACCACCAAACCAGCTTTACAACAAATGCGAAAGGAACTTCTCTAGACAAGAAACACAACAGAAGGAATATACCTACAATAACGAACCCAAAGCAATTCAAGAAATGGGAATAGGAACATACATATCAATAATTACCTTAAATGTAAATGGACTAAATGCTCCCACCAAAAGACACAGAGTGGCTGAATGGATACAAAAACAAGACCCATAGATATGCTGTCTACAAGAGACCCACTTCAGACCTAGAGACACATACAGATTGAAAGTAAGGGGATGGAAAAAGATATTCCATGCAAATGGAAATCAAAAGAAAGCTGGAGTAGCAATCCTTATATCAGACAAAATAGACTTTAAAATAAAGACTATTAGAAGAGACAAAGAAGGACACTACATAACGATAAAGGGATCAATCCAAGAAGAAGATATAACAATTGTAAATATTTATGCACCCAACATAGGAGCACCTCAATACATAAGGCAAATACTAACAGCCATAAAAGGGGAAATCAACAGTAACACAATCATAGTAGGGGACTTTAACACCCCACTTTCACCAATGGACAGATCATCCAAAATGAAAATAAATAAGGAAACACAAGCTTTAAATGATACATTAAACAAGATGGACTTAGTTGATATTTATAGGACATTCCATCCAAAAACAACAGAATACACATTTTTCTCAAGTGCTCATGGAACATTCTCCAGGATAGATCATATCTTGGGTCACAAATCAAGCCTTGGTAAATTTAAGAAAATTGAAATTGTATCAAGTATCTTTTCCGACCACAATGCTATGAGACTAGACATCAATTACAGGAAAAGATCTGTAAAAAATACAAACACATGGAGGCTAAACAATACACTACTTAATAACGAAGTGATCACTGAAGAATCAAAGAGGAAATTAAAAAATACCTAGAAACGTATGACAATGGAGACACAACGACCTAAAACCTATGGGATGCAGCAAAAGCAGTTCTAAGGGGGAAGTTTATAGCAATACAATCCCACCTTAAGAAACAGGAAACATTTCGAGAAAACAACCTGACCCTGCACCTAAAGCAATTAGAGAAAGAAGAACAAAAAAACCCCAAAGCTAGTAGAAGGAAAGAAATCATAAAGATCAGATCAGAAATAAATGAAAAAGAAATGAAGGAAACGATAGCAAAGATCAACCAAACTAAAAGCTGGTTCTTTGAGAAGATAAATAAAATTGACAAACCATTAGCCAGACTCATCAAGAAAAGAAGGGAGAAGACTCAAATCAATAGAATTAGAAATGAAAAAGGAGAAGTAACAACTGACACTGCAGAAATACAAAAGATAATGAGAGATTACTATAAGCAACTCTATGCCAATAAAATGGACAACCTGGAAGAAATGGACAAATTCTTAGAAATGCACCACCTGCCAAGACTGACTCAGGAAGACATAGAAAATATGAATAGACCAATCACAAGCACTGAAATTGAAACTGTGATTAAAAATCTTCCATCAAACAAAAGCCCAGGACCAGATGGCTTCACAGGCGAATTCTATCAAACATTTAGAGAAGAGCTAACACCCCTCCTTCTCAAACTCTTCCAAACAATATCAGAGGAAGGAACACTCCCAAACTCATTCTACGAGGCCACCATCACCTTGATACCAAAACCAGGCAAGGATGTCACAAAGAAAGAAAATTACAGGCCAATATCACTGATGAACATAGATGCAAAAATCCTCAACAAAATACTAGCAAACAGAATCCAACAGCACATTAAAAGGATCATACACCATGATCAAGTGGGGTTTATTCCAGGAATGCAAGGATTCTTCAATATACGCAAATCAATCAATGTGATACACCATATTAACAAGTTGAAGGAGAAAAACCATATGATCATCTCAATAGATGCAGAGAAAGCTTTCGACAAAATTCAACACCCATTTATGATAAAAACCCTGCAGAAAGTAGGCATAGAGGGAACTTTCCTCAACATAATAAAGGCCATATATGACAAACCCACAGCCAACATTGTCCTCAATGGTGAAAAACTGAAACCATTTCCACTAACATCAGGAACAAGACAAGGCTGCCCACTCTCTCCACTCTTATTCAACATAGTTTTGGAAGTTTTAGCCACAGCAATCAAAGAAAAGGAAATAAAAGGAATCCGAATTGGAAAAGAGGAAGTAAAGCTGTCACTGTTTGCAGATGACATGATACTATACATAGAGAATCCTAAAGATGCTACCGAAAAACTACTAGAGCTAATCAATGAATTTGGTAAAGTAGCAGGATACAAAATTACTGTACAGAAATCTCTGGCATTCCTGTACACTAATGATGAAAAATCTGAAAATGAAATCAAGAAAACACTCCCATTTACCATTGCAACAAAAAGAATAAAATATCTAGGAATAAACCTACCTAAGGAGACAAAAGACCTGTATGCAGAAAATTATAAGACACTGATGAAAGAAATTAAAGATGATACAAATAGATGGAGAGATATACCATGCTCCTGGATTGGAAGAATCAATATTGTGAAAATGACTCTACTACCCAAAGCAATCTACAGATTCAATGCAATCCCTATCAAACTACTACTGGCATTTTTCACAGAACTAGAACAAAAAATTTCAAAATTTGTTTGGAAAAACAAAAGGCCCCGAATAGCCAAAGCAATCTTGAGAACGAAAAACGGAGCTGGAGGAATCAGGCTCCCTGACTTCAGACTATACTACAAAGCTACAGTAATTAAGACAGTCTGGTACTGGCATAAAAACAGAAAGATAGATCAGTGGATCAGGTTAGAAAGCCCAGTGATAAACCCACACACAAATGGCCAGCTTATCTTTGATAAAGGAGGCAGGAATGTACAGTGGAGAAAGGACAGCCTCTTCAATAAGTGGTGCTGGGAAAACTGGACAGGGACATGTAAAAGTATGAGATTAGATCATTCCCTAACACCATACACAAAAATAAGCTCAAAATGGATTAAAGACTTAAATGTAAGGCCAGAAACTATCAAAGTCTTAGAGGAAAACATAGGTAGAACACTCTATGAGATAAATCACAGCAAGATCCTTTTGGACCCACCTCCTAGAGAAATGGAAATAAAAACAAAGATAAACAAATGGGTCCTAATGAAACTTCAAAGCTTTTGCACAGCAAAGGAAACCATAAAGAAGACCAAAAGACAACCCTCAGAATGGGAGAAAATATTTGCAAATGAAGCAACTAACAAAGGATTAATCTCCAAAATTTATAAACAGCTCATGCAGCTCAATAGCAAAAAAACAAGCAACCCAATCCAAAAATGGGCAGAAGATATACAGACTGCCAACAAACACATGAAAGAATGCTCAACATCATTAATCATTAGAGAAATGCAAATCAAAACTACAGTGAAATATCATCTCACACCAGCCAGAATGGCCATCATCAAGAAATCTAGAAACAATAAATGCTGGAGAGGGTGTGGAGAAAAGGGAACACTCTTGCACTGCTGGTGGGAATGTGAATTGGTACAGCCACTATGGAGAACAGTATGGAGGTTCCTTAAAAAACTACAAATAGAACTACCATATGACCCAGAAATCCCACTCCTAGGCATATACCCTGAGAAAACCATAATTCAAAAAGAGACATGTACCAAAATGTTTATTGCAGCTCTATTCACAATAGCCCGGAGCTGGAAACAACCTAAGTGTCCATCATCGGATGAATGGATAAAGATGTGGCACATATATACAATGGAATATTACTCAGCCATAAAAAGAAACGAAACTGAGCTATTTGTAATGAGGTGGATAGACCTAGAGTCTGTCATACAGAGTGAAGTAAGTCAGAAAGAGAAAGACAAATACCGTATGCTAACACATATATACGGAATTAAAAAAAAATGTCATGAAGAACCTAGGGGTAAAACTGGAATAAAGACACAGACCTACGTGAGAATGGACTTGAGGATATGGGGAGGGGGAAGGGTAAGATGTGACAAAGCGAAAGAGAGGCATGGACATATATACACTACCAAACGTAAGGGAGATAGATAGTGGGAAGCAGCCGCAGAGCACAGGGAGATCAGCTCGGTGCTTTGTGTCCGCCTGGAGGGGTGGGATGGGGAGGGTTGGAGGGAGGGAGATGCATGAGGGAAGGGATGTGGGAACAGATGTATATGTATGACTGATTCACTTTGTTATAAAGCAGAAACTAATAAAAGAAATAAAATTGAAAAAAAAAAAAGACACACGCACCCCAATGTTCATTGCAGAAGTATTTACAATAGCCAGGACATGGAAGCAACCTAAATGCCCATCAACAGACAAATGGATAAAGAAGATGTGGTACATATATACAATAGAATATTACTCAGCCAGAAAAGGAATGAAATTGGGCCATTTGTAGAAACATGGATGGATCTAGAGACTGTCATACAGGGTGATGTAAGTAAGAAAAAGAAAAACAAATATTGTATATTAATGCACATATGTGGAACCTAGAAAAATGGTACAGATGAACCAGTTTGCAGGGCAGAAATAGAGACATGGATGTAGAGAACAAACGTCTGGCCACCAAGGGAGGAAAGTGGCTGGGTGGTGGTGGTGTGATGAATTGGGAGATTGGGATTGACATGTATACACTAATATGTATAAAATGGATAACTTATAAGAACCTGCTATATAAAAAAATAAATAAAATAAAATAAAACACTAAAAAAAAAAAGAAGTGTCCTTTTTTATGAGTATTCACTACAAACTAAATCATTTCTGGCACTATGTTTTATTAACTGTGCAAACTTCTCCAATTTAATCTCTCCAAACTTCTCTTTTTAAAATAGAGACATTTATCAATCTTAGGGGACATGAGAAGTAAAATGAGAGCAGTAGTAAAATAATGTCCTGTACTACAGTTTGTTAAATGCTAGCTCTCTTCCCTTCTCCAATTCTGGTTCTATTCTGGACAGTCAATGTCAAGCCTACCTGGCAGTAGCCAGGAGAAAGTCGGTGTCCTCCAGGCGAGTGGAATCTTGTCCTGTCACAGTCCCTGCATCCTGACCAGAGGTCGTTGTGGCTGGAACAGGAGCCCACACGGCAGTCACAGCTGTGTGGCTGCATTGCTCTGTATTTAACACCAGACATAGTGAATGGTGAAATGATGGTCGAGCAGGATTTATGTACAGTCAGCATCTCTTTATCCCAAAGGTCTGAATTTATAAACAGGCTAAAAATGAATTCCTTTCATCAGCTTTAATTTTCTAATGCAGTGACCCATCCTAACACTGTGTAATAACAGGTCCCAGAGTGACAATTAAAATAAATCACCCTATAGAATATGCCATTAGAAGCATTCATGCCTCATCAGTAACTGAATTGTCTTATATAATGTACCTTAAGAAAATATTTTAACTTCAGCTTCAGCTCCCCAAAGCACAATCTGATTAATATTCTGCC
This sequence comes from Mesoplodon densirostris, assembly GCF_025265405.1. Lineage (NCBI taxonomy): Eukaryota > Metazoa > Chordata > Mammalia > Artiodactyla > Ziphiidae > Mesoplodon > Mesoplodon densirostris. Next base: position 3,567,599 of record NC_082674.1, read on the forward strand.
CTTATTTTAGGTTTCTTGGAAATTGAAACATGGTTCAAATATTACTTTCTGGGTGACAGTCTAATTTTGTTTTAATGAGGAATACCAATGGCTAATCATGAACCAATAGCTATTGATCTAAAATGGATTACTTTCCCACAGAGCCCAAGAGGAAGATGAGCCTTTGCACATCCCTCCCATTTAAAAAAAAAAAAAAAAAAAAAAAACTCTTGAATGACTGAGCACATTTTTCCCTTTCTTGATAATGGGGATAAAATCTTTCTGAAGGGACTTTGAAACATAAAATCTATTCCTCTTTCACTCTTTTTTTTTTTTTTTTTTTTTTTGCTGTACGTGGGCCTCTCACCGCTGTGGCCTCTCCCGCTGCGGAGCACAGGCTCCGGACACACAGGCCCCGCGGCCATGGCTCGCGGGCCCAGCCGCTCCGCGGCTTGTGGGATCCTCCGGGATCGGGGCACAAACCCGTGTCCCCTGCATCGGCAGGCGGACTCTCAACCACTGCGCCACCAGGGAGGCCCCCTCTTTCACTCTTTAAAAAAGTTTATCCTAAGTGTCAAAAGAATATATTGACAGAAGCTGGTCCGGGGGTGAAGAAGACTTGGGGATCATTCCATCATGATTCCTCACCCTTTACCTCTGAAGGGAAACTCAAGGGAGGTTCAGGCATCTTGACCATCTCCTGATGAGTCTCTCAGCTCCTATGGGCTAAGACAGCCTAGTATAAAGCCTAGAGAAAGACACCAAAGCAGCATATTTAAGTAAACGATTTACTTTGGCAAACACCGAAAAGGGCTTTGAGGTGACCTGTGTTGCAGAGTTGTGGCCACAGCTGCTGTAGTCCAATGACACAGAAAAAATTAAGCATAGACCTTGGAGATCAAGGCATGGCGTCTTGTTCAGCTTGGGTGGCTGTAACAAAATGCCACGGACTGGCCGCCTTAAGCAACATACACTTATGTCTCACAGTCAGTCCTGGAGCCCACAAGTCCATGATCAGGGAGCGGCACTGTGGAGTTCTGGGGAGAGATCTGCCCCTGGCTTGCAGGTGGCCGTCTTCACAGTGCTCACTCCTGGCAGGGAGAGAGCCCTGGTGTCTCTTCTTATAAGGACACTAATCCCATCCCGAGGCCTCCGTCCTCATGACCTCATTTAGCCTAATTAACTTCCAAAGGCCCTATCCCTCCCCTCTGGGGGTTAGGGCTGCACCATATGAATTTGGGGGCAGACACGTACAGTCCATGATACACAGCAAGGAAATGTCTGGCAGCCAAAGACTTTGTTGATGTGGCCCTGCTCCAGGTAAGAGGTTTGAAAGTCAGCTAGTCGGGGATTGACTCATCCTGGGACGTGAAGTCCAGGTGGTTTCTTCATTCCTTGAAGACGATACTACTCGAGTCTTAGATGTGTGTCTCCTCATATATATGCTTCCCACATATTCTTTTTGTTGTTGATTTTCTAGTTTGACAGTACACTGAGATCTCAGCAATTAAGGTGAGTTCAAAGAGATAGTTTTGTGAATCATGGTCTCCAGACCAGATTTTGTATTCTGACCCAGCTTATATATACTCCTCGTTTCAAAGAACTACACAGGAAATGTGGATACAAGGGGACCTCAAAACCCACGGCCAAGAGGAAATCAGATCAAGTGTGCCTTCCTAGATCCAGGGCACAAGCCCCAGACTCCAGCTCCGCCAGCTGGTATTTAGAGTCTTGGCTTTTGAGACTCTTTTCTTCGCTACTAAGAAAAGATATAAATATTCTAAATTTGAAATCTCTACGTTATTTACCTTCCTAATTTTCAATGTCCCATTTTGCTAAATAGATAAAACACCTGCAAACAGCCTGAAAGGGTAGCAGTAAGAATTAATGGGATTACATGTACAGCAATGTCAGCTTTGAGAGAAAGAAACATTAATATGTATAAATCGGCCTCTTCTGAACAAGTGTGTTATGTTAACACTTTTCTAGCAAATTTCTCCCTGACTCATCACTGGAAACCTTTTGAATGCAAAAGCCTTGACCTTTTGAAGAGGACTTCGTCCTCACGATTTGTTTTCTATGGGTTTGTCACACCACACAACCCTGTCTCCCGCCCTCACTCTCCTTCTCAGAGTAGTCGCTCAGAGAATTTCTTCTGGAAGATGAAGAAGCTTTCAGAAAACTCTGGTTCTGAGAGGGAGAGGGAGAAGTAGGAGGAAGACATTGCTTCTTTACTTCAACATGGAAACGTATAGACCTTCTTCGGGATTGTAATTTAAAACCCCAGGAAACTGCTTTTTGAGGACACACAAAGGGAATTTTGGAAGATCATAGTCCATGTTGGGACCCTGGCTTTCTTCTCTGTAAAATAAAGAGATTGGATTAAATGATGTCTACTATCCCTATTGAGTTCTAACATTTTATCCTTTACTGTTCGCTGGGAATTTAACTAGACTCTCGAGTTTGCTTTGGTAGAAGATGGGGATTGACAGCAGCTTGCGAGTCTGCACAGTGGTCTCTGGAGCAGAGCTCTTCCAGAAAATTCTTACAGGGCAAAAATCCATATATTTCCCACTCCCTTGATTTTACTTGTCTCCCTAGCCCTGCAAGTGTCCCTTCTGCAGACTGGTCCATAGGGAGGGGAAAGAGATAGATCCAATAGAAATCTTACCTGAGTGTAGAGGATAAGAAACTCTCCCTACTGAAAAGTTTACATTTCAAAACATTCCATCTTGTGACTACTCAAAAGAGAGAAAACTTTTTGCTACTTGGTAGAGATTTGTGTTTGTCCTGAGGTACTTATTGGCAAAACCAGACCTTGAACCATTTCCTAAGAAGCCTCAAAGTGTTTGGGTGAGAAACAGCAGAAGATGTTAAGATGACCCATTAACTAGTTTGCTTAAGGCCATGGAGCACTAAACTGCAGAGCTAGGAACAGGATAGAGGCCTCGGGGTTTTCCTGGCCACCTGCCGAGCTCCAATCCCTAACTCCCACCGGCCAGGGCTTTCTCTTCCTTCCCGTCAGAGACACTGGCAGCACCGGCCCAAGGCCTGAGCTTGTTTGCAAAGCTTCTCTAACTCTGCAATCGCACTTGATGCTGTGGTGACTGATGGACAGAAAACAGGGGCAACCACTTGTCTATCGACAGAGTGAAAACCAAGTGAAGACTTTATCAGACAGATGCTGGAGACAAATATATATGCAGCGATTTTGTTAAGAAGGTCTTTCCCTCCTTATTGCATTTGGTTTATAAGATTTGGAAAATGATACAGGCAAGAGATTTATGCATCCCGTGGACTCAAAGGACGAAGAGAATGTGGAGATGGCCTCCAGATGGGCCTGGAGCTTGGGGTCACTGGGCCACCTTCTCTTAATCCAGTCCCAAAACGATCATCAGACGCATTGTTTGTACCCGATGAGTGGCAGGCGTGGAGCCAATGTTTGCAGAATGGTCAGGAGAGAGGTTTTTACTCTTCCTGGAATTTTCAGTGCAGGTCACATGCTCTTGGGTTCACCCACATCTCTGTGACCTGGAGACTATGCCTCCGTCTGTGAGCAGGAGGGCCCTAAAAAGGGAGGGAGGGAGGAAAGGAAGACCACTGTTCAAAGATGTGTAAGCAAGGCAACTCTAGAGGTTGGAGAAAAGTCCTAAGTTTAATATGGATCTGAACTCACATTTCTTCAAAATCCTATATGTCCTCACTCTGCTTTAAAAAAACCCAAATTTAAAATCACAGACAAACTCATATGCTAAGATTTATGAAAAAAAGGTAACAAGAAGATGGAGTTCCACCCCTCATCTCCCACTCAAATCAAAGGCTTTGGAAATTATATATATATGGAATGAATCTGTAATATATGTCTTCAAATATTAAAATATTTATAGTTATTATGAAGTGCTGCCATAACCAAATCAGCTTAATAATTGATTGACGAATGCAATGCTCTGATATTGGCAGGCCAGAGTGCTCCTTGTATATAAGACAGCATGAATGCCCACATATTTTACATCTCTTTTTATTAGTTTCCTATGTTCTCATGTTTAATTATTTTAAAAGTATTCCAGTACATTATGTGTCTTTCTCCAAAACATTTACATGTCTATGACTTACACTTACTTAGATATTTCATCCTGCTGCACAGAGAGTTTGTGGAAGAAACCCTCTTCCTGACTTGATTATCCAAGTTTAGAGCATCAGGCTCCAAAGTGACATACCCATGGTTTGCAGCAAAGCTATGGCTAAAAGCAGAAAACAGTTTAACACAGCTGGTCAGTGGTAAGGTAAAAAGGAGGTCTCCGTGCCCTGATCCCCTGTGAAGGCTGAGGTGTGTGGATGGCACTGAGTTGCCTTAGACTCGTTCCAGTTTCTCTGTACTAACAGAGCAGTGACGGTGCCATATCTCTCTGATTTGTGTGCTAAGACAGTACAATTTTTTTAAATATTGAATCAGAAAGGTATTTGTCGAGTTCTGTTGTTGTTCCATAGCAAAAGGTACCCAATTTATGACTGAGAGCATTTGACTCTGCATTCTGAAAGTGTCTTATTACATTTGTTTTTCAGGCTGATGCATCTCTCGAGCTTGTCCACCACAGAAATGAAAGCCTCTCAAATGGCATTTATGTGCGGATCTAAAAGGTATGAGACAAAGGCATGCATTTCATTCAACAAGGGTTCTGCTTTCCCAGAAATGATCACACAATCAGATCTGATGATTTCAAGGTTATACGGTGTCTTAAAGAGCAGCTCCTCCTGCTAAAGTGAAAGCTTGAGTGTAATGTGTTTTGGGGTGCATGTCTGTGTGCGCATATGTACGTGTGTGTGTGTGTACACGTGTGCACGCATGCGTGCAGGTGTGTTTGAGAAAGTAAGCCATCACGTGCTTTGCTTTGTGTTCAAGCTTTTATGACACACTACATCTGATCAGTCAGTTTCCTTCATTCCAGGGGACAGGGGTTGTTGTTATGGCTCTGGGGCCAGTATCCCAGATGAGGGATGCTCCTGTCCTGTCCTACATTGTATTTTGCTGTCCTTCCTACTAGCTGTCCTCTGAATTTAAATATGGTTTGTACTGTGCCCGGCCTCACAAACATATCAGAAGTCTTAAAGCCTGTGTACCCTTTGGCCCAGCCATGCCAAATCCAAAGATGTGCCTAGAAGAACCACTAGGGATGTGAGCAAAGATATAGTAATAAAGGATGTTTTGCATAAATACCTCCCAATAGAGAATTGGTTAAATAAATCATAGTTTGTCACATCTGAATATATAATTGCTTGGAACCTTGTGCTACTCAGGTCATGGGGAGAAGGAAGTGTGAAGTGGAAGGCCAGGAAAAGGTGAGAGAAACCAGGAGCTTTAATAAGTCTAAGAGGAAAACTTGGAGAGTGTTTTAGTAAACCAAAGTAGTTAACTGGCACTTGTGTGTTTTTCTTATCTCCATTAGGTCAAGAAATAGAAAACATTCAGAGTAAATTGTGTGGATAAAATGCAGGGCCATGCCAAGTCCATGTGTGGATACCCATTAGCACATATATTCAAATCTCAAACATTTCCCTGAGGAAAAACATCTTCTTTCATTGGTGTTGCACAAGCTGGGAGATGATTGGGATGAGAGAATTTTGAAAGAGTGAACCTAGAGGTGAGACTCACAAATTCAAAGTGCCTTCTAGGAAGAAGAGAAATAAAAAATAAAATAAAATAAACACTTCTGTCAGCTTTAAATGAGGATCAGAAGCCTAGTGGCTGTGGGCACATTAGGGCACTGGTCTTAATCAGTGGGGGTTGAGGGATCATCCTTACCCTGCTGAAGTGGTTGACCACTTTTCCCTGAATTCTTGAGGCTTAAGGAATGGCAGACAAGAGTGGGTTTTAGTCCCCATGGACCTACAAGGCACATTTGAAAGTCATTCCTGGATTTCTCGAGAACACCCATGTTTGTACCCCACAGCCAGAGATTCAGAGTCAGTTGGTCTGGGGTGGAGCCCAGATATCTGAATTTATTTTTTAAGTTCCCTTGTGTTTATAATAATATAAAGGATCATTGTAAAGCTCTTTGTCTGAGGCAACTGGAAGAATGGATTGCTTGAGTTTTGCCTCATTGTCCTAGTTTACCATGTAACTGCTGAAGCATGGGTTTATTCTGTTGTCTCAACAAATATTTATTCAGAGAAAACAATGCTCCAGATGCTATTCTGGATACTTGATACATGTTAGATAAAAGAAAAAGAAAAAAACATTGCTATGGTTAAGCTTATATTATATCAGGGGATACAGACAATTAAGCCAAAAACATGACACACAAATATTATAAAGTAATACATGCCATTAAAAAAAATAACAAAGTGAGCGGAGTTGAGATTGTACAAGGGGTAGGAAGCAGATTTCGGTATTAACATAAATCGTATTAGCCCTCACTAAAAGCTAGACACTTGAGAAAAATCTCGAAATTGGTAATGAAAGGAAAGAATATTCCAGGAAGATGGGACAGCTAGGGCAAATACCCTAAGACTGGATTTGACACATGTGTTCAAGACACAAAAATGTGACCAGTGATATTTGAACAGGGTTGATGAGGTGAAAAAATTACAACCTAATTTGGAAAGATAAGGGGAATCACATTCATTATAAAGGGCTGTGCCATTGTAAGGACTTTGGCTTTTACTGAGCAAAATGGGAAGCCAAAGGAGAGTTTTCAGTCAAGATCATCAAACATGATTTGACTTATATATTTAAAAGCACCAATTTCACTGTTATACTGAGTCTGAAGTAAAGATGACGGATGTAGAAGAGAGATCAGTTAGCAGACTATAGCAATTCCCTGGGCCAAAGGTGGATGGTGGCCTGAACAGTTGTCTCAGAGGCAGAGGTGGAGCTAAATGGTCAAACTTTGCACATACTTAGATACTAGAGGCAGCAATATATTCTAGAGATTAATGTAGAAAGGCAGAGAAGGATAAAAGGTGACTCTAAGGTTTGCTTTTGGTCTAAGCCAACTGGAAGGAGTGTATTGTCTTCAACAGAGAGAGTGATGGTTGTAATAGAAGTGGTTTTGGGGGAGAGCATGAGTTCAGTTTACGTTATGTTGAGTTTAAGATGTTTATGAGGCTAGTGAGATGCCAGGTACATGTTGGATCTATGGATGTAGAGTTGATAAAAGAAGTTTGGGCTAGAGATATAAATTTGGGCATCAGGAGCATAAAGAGGTAGTATATAAAGTCATGAAAGGAGCACAGTATAGCTTTTTGTGTCTTTTTTTCTTTTCTTCCCCAATTAGAAGGACAATTCTGGGAGGCAGGTTCTTTTTTTTTTCCATCTATTATATTATTTAGGTATGATATATTAATTTAGGTATTGATATAGGCAGATATTTTATAATGTATGTATCCACTCACCTATCCCCAAAGTGTAAGATTTAAGAAATAATTCAGTGAATATTTTAGGATTGTGGTCTAGGACCTAATATTCATTAGAATTCTAGTATTCATCCCTAGCTAGACCCAAACACACGGAGGTGAAAGCTTTATTTCTGTACCAAACTCACTTTTTCAGTTCACTGATAAACAATAGTTTTTAATCACAGCAGAGAAGCTGAAGAAAACAGGTGAAATTTTTCTGAGAACATGGCAGGCATATAACTAAAAAATCTAGGGGGGATCTTACTCTCCGTGTTAGTTTTCTGTGGGTGTTGTGACTAATTACCAGACACTCAATGGCTAAAGACAACAGAGCTTTATTCTTTCACAATTCTGAAAGATGGAAGTCCAAAATCAAGGGCTGGCAGGGCCGGGAGTCCTCTGAAGGCTCTAGCGAGAGTATTTCCTTGACTTTTCCACCTCCAGGGTCTCCAGGCATTCCTTGGCTTGTGGCAGCATCACTCCAATCTCTGCCTCTGTTTTCACACGGTCTCTTCCCTGTCTCTCTGTGGCTTCTTTTCTATTAGCCAGGACATGAATCACTGGACTTATGGTCACCCTAAGTCCACCATGATCCAATCTTGAGGTCCCTAACTTAATCACATCTGCAGAAACCTACTTCCAAATAAGGCCACATTGTGAGATTCCAACTGAACACCAAGTTTTGGGGGACACTGTTCAACTGACTATACTTTCTAACCCAGCACTCCCCCTAGTCTAAGAAAATAATAATGCATTTAAATAAGGACAAATACACAACAATTTCATCCAGCATTATTTGTGAGAGCAGCAAGGAAGGAAATGTTCTAAACATTCTAAAGGAAAATAGGTAGCATACATGATAATATGAACTTATATAGAACTTATATAGAAAAATATTTAATGACATGAGGGATTGTCCATGATACTTAAAAACAAACAAAAAAGCCAGTTTAAATGTACATTATAATTACTTTTGGAAGGGAAAATAGAGTTTATTATATGGATACAAGTAGGAAAAACTGTGAAAAGAGTACACATCCACATTTAATAAAAATTGCTGGATTTAGAGATTATAAGAGGTATTTTTAATACTTATTTTTATATGTATTTGAATAATCTAAATTCTTTAGAAAAAGCATTCTTTATTTATAGTTTAAGAAAAAAAATCAAGTCTGTCAAAGAAAAATACAACAAAAAACAACTTAAAATGGAATACTAAAAGAAAAGAGGGATGAATTCTAATTGATCTGCTCTTGTTAAATTTTAGAATTTGAATACTAGATCAATTGATACACAATTTATTCATCTGTACTCTTAAATAAATTCATGATAAAGAATAGTGAATAAAAGATTATAAATATATATTAGTGTAAAAGTAAGAAATAGCTATGTTTTAATTTCAGTATAAAGAATTCCTAAGGAACAGAATAAAAATTATTTTGTAAATTAGTGTTAAATTTGAAACATTCCAGTATTAGATAAAGTCTTGAATTACAAATATATATTTTAGTCACTTTTCTCCAGTCTACATTTAGTTCAGATGTAGGTGCATTGAAGGAATGCTAAAATATTTATTCAATGAATGAGTGAACATTGTAGGAGTCTTAATCGATAATTAAAATATATTTTCAATGATCACTCTTGTAAAGACAAGAGTGTCCTATAACTAACCAGTTTGGAAAAACTATCTCAAAGAGCTTTCTACTGCCCTCATTTTTTTTTTTTAACCATAAACCATCATAAAAACAACCCTTCATCTGGGACCCTCCACCCCCCACCCCTCGTTCTTTCCCCAGCACTCTGCCAAGTCCTGGGCTCCTGGAGAATTTCAGACTTCGCTAGGGAAAGATTTGGTTTTGAGAATGCTTATATTCTGGCTTTCACTCCAGTGTTACTAACAGTTGGTTCTGGGTTGTGGTTGTAAGGAGGCTTTATAAATCAGCTTATGTTCTTTATGCTAAAGCTCAGAGAAACACATATGTCATGAGGATGTTTAATCACTATAGAGATTCGATTACTCACAGAGAAGAGAGTGCAGCCGCGTTGGGAGTTCTCTCTTTGGTCATCCACATACCTGAACACAAAGAAAAGGAAGACAATACAGTTTTGTGTTAGCCATCAAGTCATTTTAAAACTAAACCTTTCCCTACCTTTTTCCTATGAGATTGAATCATTTTTCTGAGTATATGTGTTTAAATCACAAGATGATCTTGGTGCCCAAGATGTAAGCCATCTACGATTTTGTTTTAATTATCTGCCTCTGCCCATCACTTAAATACTGGTGTTCCCTTGCATTGTAACCATAAGGTCTTTGTTGCTCCATCTTTATGTGGAAATTAAATGATCCTATCAACTCCTGGAGATTTAACTATCATCTTTTCACAAAATGATGACTAGATCTCTCTATTCCAGATTTCTCCTAATTTCCAAATCTATATCCCAGTCTGTATCCCACATATATTTTATGTCCAGCTGAATCCATTTCCACTTACTAAACCTTTCTTTCCTTTAGTGACGAGAGAGACAGAGGGCTTCGTCTAGGAGAATGACTTAACGAATACACCAGGTCCTCAAGAAAGAAATATGCAATCAATCTAGATTTCTCCCCTCTGTATTCCTCACTTGCAATATTCACACCCACAGGGTTTAACACATTAAAAAGGAGCTCCCTAAAATTTTTCTGTACTCCATCTCCACTATCTATCTATGTATCAGGCTCAAACCGTCTATCAGGTGGGTACCGTTCTTGTTTCCAGTTCATTCTTCCTAGGCTGGGCTAACTGTTCCAATGTAATCCCTCAAAATATTATTAATACCCCATTCTCAACTTGGTAAATGTGTCACCACACTCCAAAAATTACGTTAACTCAGGTATGTCCCCCATAGGAGAGTGCCTCTAAGTCTTAATTTCGAATTTTGATATCATCTATCTATTTGAAGAATACATGTAACTCTGGATAGGTATTCTGATGTAATTGGTCTGGGATGGAACACACATACTGTAGGTTTTTCAGTACTTAGGCAAGGTTTGGAATTCCTGGGTTAAGATGTAGCAGACGCTATGAATTTGTCCTTAGCCATCTCTGTTTTGTCCTTTCCACCCTCACCATAGCTTCATATTCAGGTGGGAAAAGTTTTTTGAGCTGAGATTAGACTCCATCAAGGTAACAGATGTTACTTTCTTTGGTTTGTTGAGAGGCCTCCAAACACTGCCCCTTCAATCCGTTGCTCCATCAATCATGGGGCACAAGCAATCATATTTAAGGATTTGTATTTTCATGCATGCTCCAACAGCAAATCTATGTTGGACTGAGGAGGGGCTTGTTTATTTGAAGAGAAGCAGGACACCTGACCTTTGGAGCTTTTTCAGACACCATGCTGACCTGAACTCCTTATTGGTAAGCTGAGTGATCAGTGGCCAATATCTGCCAGGAACCCAACCCCAAAATCGAGGAAAAAAGACAGGAGTTGAAAGTGGCATTTCCATAAAAATGGATAAGATGTGGCTAAAAACAATTGAGAATAGGGATCATTAAAAAAAGATGAAGAAAATGGTAGTTTTGCTTGTGGACTAAAAGCAAAACTTATCCATAGAATTTCATAGTTTAACTCAACTGACTCTTCAGTGCATGAAGAGCTTGCCTCCTGTTGACATTTGACCTAATCAATGATATGGTGTGAGTTGATGGTTTTCTTCTTGACACTTGTCACTATTTGCACGCACATATTATGTATGTGATGTCTATTTGTTCAGTGTCTTCCTCATCCACCAGACATGCCCTCTGGAGTCTGTTTTTCTCCTCTCCAATGTGAAACATCAAGAGGTACTTGCTTAAAACAGGACGAAGCCCTGTGTGTTGTGTGAAGAGGGGGTAAGACCACATAAGCATGTCATACTCTGTCCACATATATAAATGAAAGGCAGAGTCTTTCTGATGAAAATAAAAAACAACACCCCTGAGCCTTCTGCCCCAAGAATGATGCTTAAATCTTACATTTCTCATATTTCAATATGACAAGAAGATGAATATGCTCTTTTTGGATACCTTCCAGTTTGAATTCATGCTTACAAAAATTTATATTTTGGTGACAGGAGCCCCAGCTTCAAATGAGAGCATATTTAAAAAGTGTATCCAGTGATTTCTCTGGGCAGTGGGATTTCTATATCACACAGTGATATGTTGTCATTTGAAACAAAATTGGTGGTTCACGAGACTACAAGTTTTGTGTGGGCTAACCGACAAATTCCATCACCACTCAGAATTATTCTGGGTAACATCGCTAACCTGACTGTTGATTTGCACTTATTCAGTATTCAAGGATTGCTCTCTTTCAAAAAGAAATTTTGCTGTAGAAATAAAAGATGTACATTTTTCCTTTAAAAAAGTTACAGCACAAAATAATTTGGATTCTTGGTGAAGAAGCTCAAGAGTGAAATTGAGTAGATCACTCATTTTTGCAGCCAGTTCCCCATTTTACACCTTTTAGGCTCCAAGTCAAATTGACCATCCTTTTCCCCAACTGATCCATCCCAAACCCTCGATAATGTAATAGACAAAATGGAAACAATTGAGGCTTCCTCATTTCATTCAAGCATTTGTATTATTGTTGCACATTCTGACTTGGAAACTCTTAAGTGACTAATATTAAGTTTATTTCACCAAGGAGAACTAAATGCACAGGCACTTCTATCTGACAACAGTGGTTCAGAATGACTAGACTGCTAAAAAAAAAAAAAACTACTTAATGAAAACATAATATATGTGCTCCAAATAAACGTGATTCATCTCAAGTCCACATAAAAGATAAAGATACATAAGCAAACAACATAACCCCACTATCTCAATTTAAAAGTGCTAAAACATTCACAAATGCAAAATATCTTATAGAGCATTTAAGTCGATGCATTTTACCACCTGCTACATGTTAAGTTCTCATTTGTGATGTCATGACTCAAAATGTTACTCTGGTTTTTTTAAAAAAAACAACAAGTGATTTTCACACACATGCACACACACACACACACACACACATACTGCCTTAATTTAAGTCAAATTCCATGATATAAATCTACTCAAGCATACTAAAGTTATGTTCAGAGAGAACCTTGCTCATACATCGAGAAATGCCTCTTTTAAAACTGCATCCATCAGGTTCTTAATAGTAACTTAAAGGACTTCCCTGGTGGCGCAGTGGTTAAGAATCACCTGCCAATGCAGGGGACACAGGTTCGAGCCCTAGTTTGGGAAGATCCCACATGCCGCAAAGCAGCTAAGCCCGTGCACTACAACTACTAAGCTTGCGCTCTAGAGCCCACGAGCCACAACTACTAAGCCCACGTGCCTAGAGCCTGTGCTCTCCAACAAGAGAAGCCACTGCTCCCCACAACTAGAGAGAAAAGCCCAGGTACAGCAACAAAGACACAATGCAGGCAAAAATTAATTAATTAATTAATTAAAAAAAACAGGACCTTAAAATCTTCTTACTTAAAAAAGATACTAACGTTTCTATATTTCTAAATAAAACAAAAATTTGATAAATAGATGATAAATCAGATCAGATCTCATCACATTTTGACAAGCACAAGTGGTCTTTTTTTCCACTACAGATGATTGTCACCAACATGGATGCTGCTGCCTTATGTAATAACTCAATGATATCTTTGGCCAGAATATCAGGAAAGGGATGTCAGGAAGATTTTTGCCAACTAAAGTTTTGTTTATTTATCTTAACATTTAACAAAGGATATTAGCAGGGATTGAACAACAACAACAACAACAAAAAGAAAAAACAAAGGAAAAACTCACCCCAAATCCTCATACCTCCAAATGAAAGACTTTATCAAGATTTCAAAATACTATTGGAGACATCAAAAGAGCTGTTAGATAGATATTTAGATAAAAATCTGTGTTTTCAAACTCGTTTTCTATAACCAATATACCACCACATCTAGTCAGAGGAAGGATTATTTTTTCCATCAATGTTATCCCTTGTTTCAGGAAATTAGAAAGAGTGAGGGCCGATATGAAGATCTGCCTTATCACCATCTAGGAGGTTGGGAAATGCACACTGATGAAATCTATTCCCATCTTTTGGCTTTATCAAGGATTTCTGAAGTAAGAACAGTGTCACTATTCTGAAATTCTTCAAATTTCTCATAGAGGTGCTTTTGGGTCTGTTCTGCTCCAAATACAGTGCATTTAAGAAAAGAATACCAACATATTAAAAATATGAAACTCTAAGGAGTCTGCTATAGAGATGCCTGAACCTAAAATCTCACATCACATCCTCTTTGGAATTAAGGTAAATTGAAGAAACTTGTTAAAAAAGGGAGTAAGACATTGGATAAAAATAAACCCCACACCTCTATAGATAGTTGAAATGAATTCCTCTAGAATGGAGCCTGTGCAGTCTGTATTTTCAAGAAGTGACTCATCAATCAGGTTGTCAAGGCAGCAGGTTTGGAGAGAATGAGACCCAAAGCTGATGGGTTGTGCAAAGCATGGGGGTAGGATGGGGCTGGAATGTGAAGGTCCACATTGCTACATGGCATTGAGTGGCTTAAGGGACGGGAAAGGATACACCTTGTGTAAACACAGAGACTACCACCAGCAAAAGACATAGACAATTGCTCAGTTTGATCCGCCCCCATTCCACCCACCTTCTCACCCCAATACCTGCATTTTACAAAGGAATAAACAGAATAGATATTGTAGTTTCCCAGGCTACATGGCCAACCACTGGACAAGAGAGCCTAAGGCTCAATTTCAGGCTTGCCTTCCAAGGCACGAGGATCTCCTCAGTGCTTCGAGAATTACATTCATTTCAAACAAAAAATAAGAAGCAACAGGGAAAGGCTCCATGAAATTCTGTTTTTCCCTGAAAGACAAAATTCAGAATGGAGTTAAAAGCAGAGTCCTCAGAGGGCCTTTTCTCATCACACAAATTCATTCTCAAAGCAAATCATTTGAAACCAACAAAAGGTACTGCAACCCCATCTAACCATATGGGTGGGTTTGCTGTGATACAACTAAAAACCAGTGGAGAGAGACTGTGAAACTACTGGAAAGTGAGGAAAAATGATATAATCTATTGATGGACCTCAGAACATGAGCTGTGCTAACTGGAGACTCAATGAGGCCATGCTAGAGTGGGTAGGTGGAGTGTTTTGACAACTTGTACAAGCTCATTTGAGAGAGACTCAGGAGTATGTAGAAAGTGCGCCAGGCACAATCTGAAGACTAGTTCTGAGAGTCACCTCTGTCCCCACATGGCCCTGTTCTCCTGGTCAAACCCTTTAAGCCTTTTGAGCTGCAACTCTTTCATCTTAATACCCGGAAACAACATGTATCCAACCCTGTTCTGCACAGAGATGCTATAAAAGCCAAAATGAGATATGCTAGAAAATGCCTTATCAGCTCTAATTTCTCTGCACTTCCATTCATCATTTTTTGAATGAGCAAAGAAATGAATGAAATGAAGCTATACTAAAATATCTTGATCCTTGTTCTGCAGAGATAAAGGGCTTATGGAAAGGAGTTACTATTAGATGTCCAAGAATTGTTATTACTTTATTCTGCTTTTTCTCACTTCTTATTAGTCAGGTTTGCATATTACTGGTTAAGATTGAACTTTGCTTAGGAAAAGGTTTCTAGAGAGTGCCTTGGTTCTAGTTGGCCAAAGACCATCTTGGTATTTGTTTATGGCCAAGATTTTGGTAAAGAAAATGGAACCCTGATGGATCATGCCATTTGAAAGAAGAGAATTTGAATAGTGGAGAATTTCACCCGTGTATTCACCAGTTGTCTTCAGGACACACTCTCTGTCTCTTCAGCCAGAAACTCCACAGAGAAAAAATATCCACCTTGTTTCCCCTGGGGATACCTACAGAAAGTCAACTATATTTAGGCAGTCCTGATTTTCTTAGGCATCTATCCTTTGTAAGGGTTGCTACTACACCAGAAGTCTCTCATGGGTGTACGTGGTCTTGCTGGGACCTGCTTCTCTGGCACTGCATGATCCAAAATATCCAAAAAGAGTGGTCCAATGAGAAACCTTAAGAAGGAAGGAAAAGAGAAGGGGAGAGAGGATCTTTGAATGGAACAATAAAACTACATCTTGGAATTGAGTCACTGGACCCAGATCAAAACTGACAATGGATTTTGTGAGGTGGAGGAACGCTGTGTGTTCCTGGGTGTATCACCCAGCAATCACATGCATGGTTGGTCTCTGCAAACAGGGGACCAGCAAATAAGGCTGTGGCTCCCACAGTATGTGTGTTGTTCCAACTTATTAATAACTTGATTATTGTAAATTTACCAAATTAATTAAACTATCACCTCCTTTTATGCAATGAGTTTATTTCAGAAGGACTTTTTAGAGAAAATCTTTTTTTTTTTGTAATGTGTAGATACTTCTTTGAGGGTGTAGATACTTCTGTAGATACTTCTTTGTGGGTGTGCAATGCTTTGGAAAAAAATTGTACTGGTAACAAATTCATGAGAAGAAATCAGGACGAGATGGTGAGCACTCCCATGCAAGTGCAATCTGAGTGGTTTTTTTGTTTGTTTGTTTTTGTTTTTGCTTTTCACTCCAGCTTAAACATGATTTGCAATTCAGAGTTGTAACTTGTTATGGTCAAAAAATGTCTCTATTGTCTTCTGATGCATAAGGATGCTGGTGGATTGACTTTCTCTGACTGGGGGTAAGGACGGAGCTGTTAAATCCGAGTCAATCCTGGCATGGACAGGCCAAGGGCCTGGTTTATCTAAGATGCAGGAATATGGTCCTTCACTGCCTGAGCTGACTGCCTCACTAGCAGACCCTGGGCTGTCCACTGCGTACTTCTCAGTCTTAATTCCCTTATTAAAAATAAAAAAGAAAAAATATTAATTTATATAATCCCTCCATTAAAAAAGAAAAAAAAACTATTAACATACTTTAGAGTTTTAAACTCTAAAATATTGTAATTCTGTAAATTCATTGAAAGTTAACAGCTGCCAAGCCTTTCCCCTGCCTCAGCTAATAGTGTGTTTCCCTGGGAATGACTCTGAAATTTGATAAGACACTTGTCTCAAGAAAATTACCTTAACCTACCTTACCTTTTCACAAGAACTGATCGGGAAAACTAAAAATCTCCCTGAGTGTAGACAAGTCTGACACAGGAATGTACAGAGTTTTAAGACAAAAGTTTAGATCGAGCTGATAGTTTGAGGTGGGGAGATGATCAGGTGTCAGAACACAAACACGAATCCAGATGCCAATTCAATGAGGTCATGAAAACCACTGTATAATAGATGGGGCCTGACATGAAATGTCCTGCTGGACCACTGCAAGTTTGCCTTGGGATTCTGGCAACCAGTTCCATCAGAAGACCCTTATTACAGTCCTGCCTAGTGTCTAGGCTTAGAAGCTATGGAAGAAATAAGAAAGACAAAATTATAAAAATGGAATTTATAAATAAACATGAACTTGTAATCAAATTAAAGCAGATAATAGTTAATAGATTATATAAAGAGCTCATGAAACATTATATGAAAGCCACTAAGCCTCCAAAAATGGGTAAAGGGTATGAACAGATGATTCATAAAAGCAAGACTGGTTAATACAAATGCTCGCTTTCCCTCAAAATCAGAGAACTGCATGTTTGCTTATCAAATCAGAGCACATTGACACACACACACACACACACACACATACATGATAAAACTTCAATGTAATAAAATGGATTCACTCATGCACTGTTGATGGAAATACAAAGCTAATTAGTTTATTTAACAGCAATTTGACAATATACATCAGCTACATATACATACAAATAAAACATCATTATAAATGGAATTAAGAAATTCACATAGGGAACATATATTACTAACAGTGACTTTTGTGTTTTGTAGCATTATATATAGTTCAAAATTATTGTTTTGTATTTTCTATTTTCTTAATTTATATGAAAAACAGAATAACATTTATTTACAAAATGATGCTTATTTATTTATAAAAACATAAACTCCCTCACACACTTCCTAGGCATGAACTTTCATGTTAGTTTGACCCAGCTCATACAGTCTATGGAAAGTTTATTCCTAAAGTAAATTTTTAAGGGTATTATAAAATTAAAATGCTACTTTGATATTGAAATAGATCTCTGCATTGGAAGGTGCGTTCATATGAATACGTAATAATGGGTCCTAGGGAAAGAAGAATGGTTCCCATAGAACATCTTTCAAAATATTATTTAAAATAAGGCTTCCCTGGTGGTGCAGTGGTTGAGAGTCTGCCTGCCAGTGCAGGGGACACGGGTTCGTGTCCCGGTCTGGGAGGATCCCACATGCTGTGGAGCAGCTGGGCCCATGAGCCATGACCACTGAACCTGTGTGTCCGGAGCCTGTGCTCTGCAACGGGAGAGGCCACAACAGTGAGAGGCCCGTGTACTGCCAAAAAATATATATATATATATGTATATTATTTAAAATAAAGTCATGCTGCAAAGACATGATTACATCATTGCAGTGGAGGTTTAGCACATCTAATTAGGGTTTAAGTGAATTTTAAATGCTTGACCCATGTGTCTGTGTGAAAGCCAACAGAATGCACGTGGAGTTGGAGGCATCTTGCAGCCGCGGCCCGGTTCTGAGAAAAAGCTTCCCCTAGACCTTGCTGTCCTGGCAAGTCCTCCACCTGCCAGCAGGTGTGTCATCCATGCTCCTGGCCCGTGAGAGCAGCC
Organism: Mesoplodon densirostris; assembly: GCF_025265405.1. Classification (NCBI taxonomy): domain Eukaryota; kingdom Metazoa; phylum Chordata; class Mammalia; order Artiodactyla; family Ziphiidae; genus Mesoplodon; species Mesoplodon densirostris. The sequence goes on from NC_082674.1 coordinate 3,585,699, forward strand.
CAGCAAGGAGTCCTCAGTCCCTGTATCAGGAAGATTAAAAAGAGCAGCGACCTCATTCCAAATTATCCATGTATTAAAACATTTCCTTACATCTTAAATATGGACTCCAAATCATTAAGCTCCATCACAGTAATGAAGAGGCCTCAGCCACACCACACACCCTTGGGAAGACCAGCTCCTTTGGTCTTTAGTGGGTCGGGGCTACTTCCTGCCACACAGATTTTTCTCTCTTCCCTCAATTCTTTTATTTCTCATCCTTTGTTTGTATTCTGAGCCCAAAGTCTTTAATATACACTCAGAAACAAAAAGAACTGTTTACTTTGGAGCAAATAAAAACCAAGCCAAAGCATCCAAGGAACCTCTGCAAAATGCAAACCTCCCTTTTCCCCAGAACCTGAAGTTATGCTTGAATTCTTTCTTGTCACTTGCCCATGATTGACAGGCAACAGGATTTAAAATGCAGAGCCATCTGACAGCTGCAGTACAATGCTCAGGGAGAAGATAAAGCCAGTGTTCTCAAATCAGGGGCCGAGGCCCAGGCTGCAGCCCAGCCGGTTCACCATGTCTGCACATCCATGCAAGGTGGAGGGTCCCTACTTGGTGGGGTAGACACTGCCCTGTGCTTCCTTTCTGTGGGGCCGCTGACCACCTGTGCAGGATGCACAAAGATAAACTCAGCCCATCTCACGTATCCATAGAAACGTGACAGATTGTGGACCACTGAGCCACATGCCATACAGTCTTTCACGTTCAATAGTGATCTTGTTTCTGTTATGATTCCATCCATTTAAAAATGAGCCAGGGACACAGAAAAGAAACTTATCTTCTCAAAACAGACTTTTCTTGGAAACGTTCCACTTACTTATTAGAAACTGACATCTACTTATAATCAGCATGGTTTAATTGCTTTAAATAATCTCAACCTTCCTTTTAAGAGGCCAAAAATAATGGGTGGACTTTTCTACCGCTACTCAGAGCTCAGGCATGCACAGTTCCTGTGGTGTCCATTCCAAGTGAAATGTATAAGATCTGGGTGAAAATAAGATGAATTTCAGTATTTCCATGTAGGGAGTTGCTGTCCTTTTTTCCCTTCTTTTGAGAATTAAGAAATTACATATGATAGTTTCATGTTATCTGAGTAAGTGCTTTGACAGCCCAGATGGGCACACATGCATCTTTACAAATTAATATTTGCTTCAGATAGTCCAAACAACCTATTCCTTCTTAATAAATTAAATCAGTTCTCCCAAGAAATGCTCTCCAAGTTATAAAACCTACTGTTGAATATGGGTGGTAATTCATTTATGAACATTCTGTCCAATTTAAAAAAAAGGTATAAAACCAAGAACTTTTTCTTTTTGTTTTACTGATTGCTGGAGTGAACTGTCCATTACTTGTGATGTGTCTGCAGCCCCTGTAAACTGCGATGTGCAAATGCAGCTCCGGCACATCCCTGATGCCCCCCTGCTGAGTGTGAGCTTCATTTGTGAAGATGAGAACAAAGCTTGTTCATGTCAAGGCCATGTGACTTCAGTCTGACCCAATGAGAGAGGGAATAGCCTACATCTAAAACTAAGAAGAAACCGTTAACTCTCGGAGATGCAGTAGGAAGTGATGTATTCCTAGAATCAGTAGTATTGCAAATACTGTCCAACTACTTTACTTGTACTTATGTGTGAGAAATGGGTCCTGTCTTTGGCAGTTCCTGTGTGAAACCAAACTTCGCCAATCAGGATCAGGCAAGTTCATCAGCGCAGATTGGGGAAAGAGGGCTTAGGAGACACAGCTGGTGAGGCAGGTTTGGCATTGCTGCCTCATCATCTCACCCATTAGGCAGGATGCTGGATTACATCATCTAGAGCTGACTTAAAAAACAGATTTGGGCTTCCCTGGTGGCACAGTGGTTGAGAGTCCGCCTGCCGATGCAGGGGACACGGGTTCATGCCCCGGTCCGGGAAGATCCCACATGCCGTGGAGCGGCTGGGCCCGTGAGCCATGGCCACTGAGCCTGTGCGTCCGGAGCCTGTGCTCCACAGCGGGAGAGGCCACAACAGTGAGAGGCCCGTGTACCGCAAAACAACAACAACAACAACAACAACAACAAAAGATTTGATTCCTCTATTTAATTGCTCTCCCGCTGCCTTCTTTTCCCACTGACCAAAATTGTGCACCAGCTAGATGAATGTGCACAAATTTAAAAGTCATGTTGGCATCTGGTAAATGTTCTAGAAACACATCTATAGTCATAGTAGTCACCACCTGTATTTGTTGAATTGTCATTAAAAAATATTATTTTTCGGGCTTCCCTGGTGGCGCAGTGGTTGAGAGTCCGCCTGCCGATACAGGGGACGCGGGTTCGTGCCCCGGTCCGGGAAGATCCCACATGCCGCGGAGCGGCTGGGCCCGTGAGCCATGGCCGCTGAGCCTGTGCTCTAGAGCCTGCGAGCCACAACTACTGAAGCCCATGCGCCTAGAGCCAGTGCTCTGCAAAGACAGAAGCCACTGCAATGAAAAGCTCATGCACCGCAACAAAGAGTAGCCCCCGCTCGCCACAACTAGAGAAAGCGCACGTGCAGCAATGAAGACCCAACACAGGCAAAAAAAAATATATATATATATATATTATTTTTCTACTGAGACCCCCATTATACTTAGTAGACTCTTCTAGTATGCTCTAATTGCAATACATTTAAAAAATCATTCTACATGGGAAATTGCAGGCCTCGTATGAATATTTAAGTCTCTGCTACCTGCAAGATAAAAGTATTGGCTAAACAACAATCCCCAACACTGTGTTAGGCATACTGACTTTACACAGCAATATCAAACTTGGGGTACATTATTTTAAAGTACTGGGCTAAAAATTATACAGTGATAGCTTATTTTACTGAGGATAAGAATTTCCAATTTACTGCTGTTTTTAAACCTACTAATCTTGGTTAGAGCTTTTATTTTAGAAACCAGAACTGTGAAGTGGATTCTAGCTACATCTTCTTCTCTAAGGTATTGATTACTCATGCCACTCAATAATATCCAATAGATGACTCAAGGGACATGGCTACAAGGGGAGCAGGAAGTTCAAGGAACAATGTATACTTGTTTTATACTTGTTTTATTCATCCAATTGCTAAACAATAATGCTTTTCCCTTTTCATTGCAAGTAGAGATGTGCAGGCATAAGCTGTAACATTTCACAGAGTACCTGGGTTCATCAGGGGTCAGCAGGTACTTAAAGAAGGTGAAATTAGATTACGTACCAGTCCTCAGTCTCCCCTGGCAACTGTGTGCATGCGCCTTCCAGCTCTTGGACTGGGTGGAACCTCACTGGCCCCTGACTCCTGCTGCAGGTTCTGAAGCCCACAGGCTTCCCTGGACTGGTGGGTGAGTGTACCAGGGACTAGAAGGCCCCTGACCCTGGGAGATTCAGGAATCCTTTGGCTCCAGGACTCCCTGAAGGCCTGGCCAAACTTTCCTTCATTCAGGGTCTGCCTTGCATTGTACTCTGGCAGCTCATCCAGCCCCTTCCGGCTCCCTCCCCATTTTTTCCTCACAGGCATTTGTCCTAATAAATGTCTCACATGCCTATTCCTGACATAGCCTCCAAATCTCAAGACCCGGGCTAACTCCCATCTCAATGTTTTCTCCCAACATCTTTATTAAGGCACGTGTGTAATGTGTCTTTTCCTAGGACATTCTATCAGGAAGGCTATACAGGATCCATTAATGAGGCAGGATCCTTGCAGAGGCAGTTCCAAGGACTCCTGGAGAAATGCCTTTATTCCCTGGACACACTGTTGCTTCCTATTGTGCTTCACAGCCTGTGGTGTGTGCCAGGCCTTTCCTACCCTCATCCACTCCAGACCTGAGCTTTCCCAAATGATGGCAACTGCTCCCAGGTTCCCCCGCACAGGATCCAGGCTCAAAGGAATGGGGTCTGAATGAGCATCAGCTCTCCTCTCCATTCACTGCAGGCATTCCACTGTGGGTTCCAAGACTGGGGAGAGATTGAATGCCCTGCACTCTGGAGGACTCTGCTCTTCAGCTTACTTGGTTTCATATTTTTCTTTGTGACCAGGCACTTACAAGGCATCATACTCTGGATTTTAGGTCCTGCTACATTTCCTCCCCACGAGGACTAGAGGTCAGCTGGATATAGAACAGCTGGAGTCTCTCACCAGTTCCCTAGGAGATCCCTTGCCCCTGGTCAGAGAGGACACAAGTTTGCCAGATCCCTTTAAATTCAGTATCTGGGTGGGTAGACTTTCTACCTGAGGATGAGGGTCTATTTCCCTGTCATGGTCTCTTTCTACTTCCTACCTTTCTTCTTGTATGAACTCAGCATGAGAGCCTTTTAATGTCATCCCAGTAAGAAACATGCTACTAGCAGTCACCTACTTATTTGTCCTGGTCACCACATGTCTGGCATAAAGACAGCAGTGAAAATATCTACTGGAATTAATGAATATCTGTGGAATAAACAAGTAGGTTGTTGAATAATTAAACCACTGGATTAAATCGGTGAATTGGAGAGATGGATTTAGGTGCCAATTTATATGGCCAATATGAACAAGTCCAAAGTGGAAAAAAAATAATCTTAATCCTCTTTGAATATCCAGCCACTTACTATGACCCTTGCATGTTACAGATGTTTATTATATTTGTTGGATGGATAAATAAATAAATGGTATTTTGGACAACACCTTCTGACCAGGCTTTAGAATTAAATATACGTGGGCTCAAATCTAAGCTTTAACACTTACTAGCTTTGTGACTCAGGTAAAATCTTAAATGCTCTCAACCTTAGATTTCTTATTTATGAAAAGAGTACAATAATAACTACCACACATGGTTGTCATGAAGAGTATATTTGATAACAGATGTTGTCTGACTTGGTAATGTATTATTTAATATTTCTAGTATTAGAAAATATTCATTTTTTAATTTCTATTTTCTTGCCTAAACTTTGCCTTTATAGTTACATCCTACTTTTAGCACCATAATTCATTTGTCTATCCACCCATCCATCCATCCACTTATCCACCCATCTGTCTGTCTATCTACCCATCCATCCATCTCTTTTCCTCTGTCACAAACTCTCTCTCATTTGCAAACTCTTCCACTTAACAAGATGCTTCCCCTTTGACTTACATTTATACCCAAGATTCTTGTAAATGAATTCTTTCTGTTTAGAAATATGAAGCAAGTTCTGGAGATGGATGGTGGTGATGGCTGCACAACACTGTGAATGTGTTTAATGTCATTGAACTGTATACTGAACAATGGTTAAAAGAGTAAATTGTATGTCGTGTATATTTCACCTCAGTCAAACAAAGAATCTCTCCCAAAGCTTCCACCAACCAATCACATTGTTCCTTGAACTTCCTGCTCCCCTTGTAGCCATGTCCCTTGAGTCATCTATACTTGTTTTATATTTTTCTGAAATTTCTTTCTACTTGCCTTTCCCCCCAGTAATTCCACTGTAACTACATCCACTAAGGCTCCATATGCCATTCTAAGAACCAAATCTTCAGTGGACTGTTTATCAGAATTGACCTTGTAAGACCCCTGCAGCTTCTGACCCTCTTCAGTGCTTCCTTGTTCTTAGACCTCTTTCCTCTCTGTCATCCTACCTAAAGTGGATCCTCTACTTTTGCACTGGATCCCTTCTATCCTCTACTCAAGGGCATCTTCCAGTCCAACTGTAACCTCCCTTTCCTGCGTCGTGTGTCGTTCTCCCTAGAATGGTTATTCCCACCAGTATGTAGACATAAATTATATTCTTTCATATATTTTAAAATGTTTCATGTCACTTGCCCTGTCATTACTGCTCCATTTTACAGTGAAACTAAGTCCCCAAAGATGTTGTTCACTTTTGTTGTTTTCGTTTTCTCTTACCATTTTGTCTTAAGTGTGCTTCTCTAATCCATGAAGTGTTGTGTTCAGGTCACTGGTTACATTGGCACCCCCAAGTCTAACAGTGAGTTCTCGGCTTTCATCTCACTTGACCCACCAGCAACCTTTGACACAATCAACTTGTTCTTTCCATCTGGAGCCATTTCTCTCTTTGGCTTCTTTCTTTTCTTTTCTTTTCTTTTTTTTTTTCCTCTCTCTCTCTCTCTCTCTCTCTCTCTTCATTATTCTCCTACTTTGGGGACTATTTCTGACTCCGATTTCTTTTCAGATTTAATACAGATTATTTTTCACACAATCCTCATCCAATCCATCTGGAAATCCTGTTGACCTTGACATCAGTATGTTGCCATAAATAATCACCTTCACTACAACCACGCTATTCAAGCCACCATCATCCTCATCTGGAGAATTCCACTAGCTTCCTGACTGGTCTCTTTACTCTATGCTTGCTCCCCTAAAAATCCCTCTCCACACACCATTCAGAGTAACCATGGTAAAGTCTGTGTCCCATCAGGTCATGCCAGAAGTGTCCTCTGATTTCTTATTTCTTTCAGAATAGAAGCTACAGCTCTTAGTGTGCCCAGCAAAGAACATCATGATCTGTCTTCTGCGATGTCTTCCCCTGTTTGTCTTTCCTTGTTTTCCAGGGCACACACAGCCTCTTCTCCATTTCTCCAGGACACCAACCAGGCTCTTGTTTCAGGGATTTTCCTGCAAATATCTGCATGACTCCCTGTTTCCTCCCTCAGATTCTTTTTAATTGTTACCTTCTCCGAGGATCCTACCCAGCCATCCATTTAAATTGCAAATCCTCCATTCCAAAGACAGCGCTCTCTGTTCCTCTTCCTCTAACTTGCTTCTTCCACATAGCATTTAACAACTTCCTGTGCATCACGTAACTTACTTACCTGTTTTGTTAATATTGTATTTGTCTCCTCCTTTAAAAAGTAGGTTTCGGGATGGTAGAAAATTTTCGTTTGTTTTCTTCCGTGATGCATCCCTCATTTCTAGACCTACTTGGTGCATTTTAAAATATATTTGCTGAATAAATGAATAAAGGTGTCTCTGGACATTTACCCTACCATAGTGCTGGAACAAGAAAGGATTTCTTCTCTCTTTAAATTAAATGGGACATATTTAATTCCTAACCTCTAGCTCTTGGCAAAATCTTTCATTAAATTTGCTCTTCCTGTCCACGTCTATAATTTTCTCCCATATTCTTGAGTCTAATACTTTTATTTTCCCCCAAACAACACCTATTCCTCCATTTCTACCGACACTGCACGTATCTCAACACTGTCAAAGCTGCCTGACCCTTCACAGGGACCTGTCCCTGGGCTTCTGAATTCCTAAAGAGTGGTTAAACTCACTTGTTTGAAGGGAAGTAAAGATTTTCTTTCTGAAATTCTGTGATACTTGGACACAATTCATTCCATCACTCAAACAAGAAATCTTGCTAGCAGAAAATATAAAATATCAACAAGCAGAATATATTTAAAAATTGGAGTAAAAAATCTTAAAATAATATTTTCATGCTTTTCCATTAATATTCATTGGCAACTTCATTTGTTCATTTGTTTTATAATCTGCTAACTCTCATGAACAGACCAATGGCAGCAAATGACCACATTTTAAGAGGGATTTATAAGAGCCAATCGTTACCAGCTAAAGCATTCCATAAAATAAGGTAACATGAATCATTTGATTTTAGAGGAGGGATAACTTGCTCTACCTTAAAGAATGCCTTATTCTCCTGGTTCAGAAGATAAAGTGTGTCTTTCATAGCAAGGAGGGCACAGGGGCCCTGAAACACTTGCCTCAGAGAACTGAGTTTTCATTCTTTTCTTCCTCTTCTGTCCTCTCTCCCTCTTTCCTTCTGTTCATCCTATCTTTATTTCACACCTCTTTGAAGCAGCAACTGTGTAGTTATAAACTGTGTTAGGAACTGGGGATGAAAACCTGACACAATTCAAGAGTTTCTGCAGCTTTTATCTTAGATTGGAAAGAGCATTTAAATGCAGTAATCACAGACCACAAATGTCTATGCCCGTCCCTCATACTCTCCTGTTGTGCAACCACTTATTTCCAGAATATGCCCTGCAATGTCTGTTTTCTCTTCCACTGCTCATGTTTTCCTCACTTCAATTTTTACTGCTTAGCTCATTTCACCTCAGGTTCAAGTTTTAGCTCAACATGGAAGTCACCTCCTCCAAGAAGTCTGTATCCTGGTTACAGATACCCATGTCACAGTCTCAAAGCAGAGAGAAGCCCAGGACCATACCAGGTTCATACGCTGTTCTGGCCCAGGACTTTACACCTAGTGGTCACTCACAATGAACACCTGTGGAGTGGCTAGCCAATATTTACTTTTTGCATGTCTTTTCACTATTAAGTGTAGTTTTTTCCTAGTGTCCTTTTTCTGTTCCAGGAACAGACTGTGGATAACATGTTACATTTAACTGTTATGTCTTCTTAGACTTCTCTGGTCTCTGACAGTTTCTCACAATTTTCTTGTTTCTGATGACCTTGGCAATTTTGATGAGTATTAGTCAGGCATTTTGCAGAACACCCTCAATTTGGGTTTGTTTAATGTTGTTCTTATGGTTAGCCTGAGTTATTGGCTTTTGGGAGGGAGGCCACAGGTGCGTTCTTGCCCTCATGCCCTGATAGCCCTGCATGCTATCAACCCATCAAAGTGCCCTTTCACTGAGGGTGCTCACCTCAGTCACCTGGCCAAGGTAACACTGGCCGGACTTCCCAATGTAGAGTTGCCATGTTTCCTGCTTCCCACATTCTACTCTTTGAGAGTAAATCACTAAGTCCTGTCCAAGTCAAGGGACAGGGTATTAAACTTCATTCTCTTCTCTGCAGGAGATTTTCACGCCCACCTCATTTATCCATTTATTCAGTAATAAATATGGACTCATGGGGAATGTTTTTTAATTAAATGTGATATGAACAATTGTCAGTAGTCCAGGGAGTATGTTTGAAGCATGGTAAATTGTGAGGTGATTAAGATTAGTTCCTTTCCAATTTCTGCATCATTTATTCATTCACAGAGCATGTGTGTGTTAGTGGCATATGTGTGTTGGTGTTAGTGATGGGTATGTGTATGTTGAATGCATGTGTGTGGTACGTGTAAGTCAAGTGCTCTGGCAGGTGAATGGAACATGATTAGCCATATAAGTGGTGGCTGCCTTCATGGAACAGACAGTACAGTGACACACAGCCAAGCGGACGGGCCTCTGTAGTACCTGCTGTGACAAGGGAAGGAGCCGTGTGCCCTATGACAGTGACCACCCCCCGTTGGGGTCTTCAGAGACGGCTTTTCTGAGGAAGGTGAACTAAGCCGAGATCCTGAGGACTTGGGATGTCTTTGAAACCTGCCATCAGCCCACCCGTCCCGGGACCTGTGTTGTCACCCTCTGCTCCCACCCCTCTTCCCTCCCACCCTCGGCTGGGTCACCTTCTCCTCTGCCTCCTCCCCAGAGGTCCTGCATTTCTTCTCTCTCTCTTTCTCTTCCTCACTGGAGACTCTGCCCTGCACAGAAGATTCCAAGGGCTGCGTGGGATTTCTGCTACACGATACTGGCAGTGTGACTCCATGAAGTGCTGTGGTTTTGGAGACAGACAAGTGAGTTCAAACCTTGACTCTGGCAGTCCCTAGCGACCCGATGGGTCGTTTTCTCCCACACAAAATGAGGCTAAGCCTGTTTCCTGCAGGGAAATGAGAAAGGTGCGTAACTTACAAGGAACAGAAGAGGTACTCAGTAAGCTCATCAAGTATCGTATACTAAGTGTTACTGATGGCTAATGGGTGATTAATAATGGCTTTCTAAAGAAAAATTTAACCCCAGGGGAATGTTTTCAGTTGGAAGAAATTAAAGAAAGGGTAAGAGTAACATATTTTTAGCCAAGAATATCAGTGACCTTCGGATAATACCTGGAGTAACCTGTTGTACAAACAAACTAGCTTTTCTTTTAAGAAAAGTCCTGGAAATCAGTAAACTAAAACTTTGTATAATTCCAAATTAGATGTAAGACTTGACAAAACATTTAGATAAATATAAAATCAGGCTTACATTTGATCACAGAATTACTTCCATAGTATTCACAAATGTCAGGATCCAAGAGGTCTTTTTTGACTCAGTGAATGGGAAGTGAGGTCGGGGGCAGGGTTTCTCCCCTTCTCTGTCCCATGTCCCCTCTGTCTGGCTGTGGCCAGGAGAGGAAGAGCAGTGGTGACACGGGTCCACCCCAGGCCGTTCAGCCTGTTCTTCGTCCAGCCATAGCCTGACACGGGCAAGGCAGAGTGTGAAAACGGGCAGTGCTGAATTTAGGCAGTTTCACAGGTGGTGATTCGGAGAAGAAGAACCTTCATGATTGCTGAACGAATCCCCTCTTAAAACTCCTTTTGTCTTTTTTTTTTTTTTTTTTTCTGGGAAAAGACTGAAAAGAGATCAGGCTGTCCACATAGACTGCTTTAGCTGACATTTCTGTTGGGAACAATCATAGTCCAATGAATTGGTGTGAATGACCTCCTGTGATTGCTAGAAGGTCGTCTGTGTACTCCTATTCAAGCCCCCAAAACCAATGATGCCCCTGAGTCACCAAATTCCTATGAAATTTTAGTAGCTCTCCTTTCTTCCCTGCAAGTCAACAAGCTCTGGTTTTCATTCTGTACTTGGTCCCTATGCTATGGTTACTGAAGAGGTATTTGCTGTTGTGCATGGTGTTTCATGTGAAATGGTGTTCACCAGACAAGCCCGTCCAACAGGTAAGGCTCTGACCCCGGTAATAAGGAAACCCACCAATTCACCAGAATCTTACATCAGTAAGAATGAAACAAAGGAAAAGGCATTGAAAATGGACAGGTGTTCAGAGCCCACATATTTTAGCAAATAAATAGCAGTTTTAAAATAAGGCATTATGTGCAAGCCAACACCATTTGACTGCCCTTATGTCTAAGGCACTCAGCTGGGTTTCTTTCTTTCCTTCCTTCTTTCTTTCCTTTTTTCTTTCTTTCTTTCTTTCTCTTTCTTTTTTTCTCTCTCTTTCTTCCCTCCCTCCCTCCTTCCTTCCTTCTTTCCTTCCTTCCTTTTTTTGATAGCCCAATACTTGTATATCAAGGACAGATCAGTGTTTTAAGGAAGAATAAGGATTTCTTCCTTTTTTGTGTTCTGCTGAAATGTACCAAACTTGTCAGACTCTAAAATTATTTTTCCATGAAATTTAAAATAAAAAGAAGGTCATTAAGCTATTAAAAATATTTTGTGTGCCTATATTTATACACATATATGCATATATATATATATATTTCTATATATATATATTTATTTAAATAAGACCTCATTATAAATTAAAGCAAACAAATTTTCTAAAGAAACATCATCTTTCAAAACATACTTTTAAAAATCGTCTCTCCTATCCTTGGAGTAGGTGGACTGGCAGAACCAGACGAGGTCTGGGCGAGGGAACAGCAGTGGGGCGGGGTCTCAAGTCGATGACCTTGTCTGAGTTCACAGGGCATCTCAAAGCAAGAAAGGGAGGGGACAAGTGAGCAAAGGGACAGGGAAGCCAAAAATCCAAAAACCCAGAACGAAGAGTCGAAAATAACAGTAAAACTAAGGGAGGCAGCAGACAGGGATGGGGGTTCGACGTGGAGGTAAGAGTTCAGAATAGGAAGAGAACCTTTCACAACAAAGGGTTGACATATACAGTGGAGAGATCTTTTCTAGTCCCACGAAATTCAGGTCTGGTTTGAAGATTCCACTCACACAGCAGTAGAGGCAAATGTACAGGGAGCTGGGGCTACTGTGCTCCTGCCCATGGTGTACCTGGAGGGCCAGCTCAGGGTGTCACACATGTGTCTCTAAGCCTGCCACCGTCCCTACATACCTGAGTACCTGCCTGTCACCGTCCCTAGGTAACCATGTACCAGCCCTGCCACCATCCCTATGTACTTGTGTACCTGCCTGTCACTAAGCACCCGTGTACCACCCCTGCCATCATCACTAAGTACCTGTGTACCTGCCTGTCACCGTCCCTAGGTACCTGAGTACCTGCCTGTCACTGTCCCTAGGTAACCATGTACCACCCCTGCCACCATCCCTCTGTACCTGTGTACCTGCCTGTCACCGTCCCTAGGTACCCATGTACCACCCCTGCCACCGTCCCTCTGTACCTGTGTACCTGCCTGTCACCACCCCTAGGTACCTGGGTACCACCCCTGCCGTCGTCCCTAAGTACCTGTGTACCTGCCTGTAACTGTCCCTAGGTACCCGTGTACCAGCCCTGCCACCATCCCTAGGTACCTGAGTACCTGTCTGTCCCCATCCCTAGGTAACCATGTACCAGCCCTGCCACCATCCCTAGGTACCTGAGTACCTGCCTGTCACCATCCCTAAGTAACCGTGTACCAGCCCTGCCACCGTCCCTACGTCCCTCTGTACCTGCCTGTCACCATCCCTAGGTACCCGTGTACCACCCCTGCCATCATCCCTAAGTACTTGTTTACCTGCCTGTCGCTGTCCCTAGAGTAAAATCCTGTTTGATGGATGAGCCACTGTGAGTAAGGAAGTATATGTTACTTTCCTATATTTACAAAGAGGTAGAGCTAGAATTCTAACATGACTCTCAATTTCCTGAGACCATACTCAAAAGAAATAGTTAAAGATATTTTGAGAAATGATGACTAAAGACATATACTTTTCTCCATATGATCACTTTAAAGGAGACAGATTGTTTGGATACACATCACACATCTTCTGAGTGTTTCTTGAGCCAAATGTGTTAATTTATGGCCACACTCTTCATATACCTCTCTCAGGAACTGCCCAACAGAACTGGCATTTATAAAATAGTTTCAAGGGGAATGAATAAGGGTTTAATAAACAGAAACATTGAACTTTAACAGTATTTAAAAGCTGAAGTACATCCAGAAGCCTCTGGGAAAGCACTGGAGTTTGAACCATCTAGTGTCTTGATTGACAGAATCACATGATCGGACAGAAGAGCATACTGCTTTACTTCAAAGGATAAAAGTGAGTGTCTGCAAAGTTTTCCATACATTGCTGTGAGTTTAAGGTAACACTTAGTTGCAGACAATAACGAATTCAATTTATTAAATAACCCTGTGAATGAGTGTATACTTCTACTGACCTTCACAATGTTTACAAAGCTGTGCCATCTCACAGAGGAGCAAAGGAGACGTTTCACATCATTCTTATAAATCTGTACATCCAGGAACCCAGGCATCCCATGGGACTAAGAGGATGGATGCAATATTGAGAAATCAGTTGTGGAGACACGTGTCTTCATAAAGTGTGGGTGTGGAGCATTTCATGCACCTCATTCCTCCTAAGAAGGAGCCAGGTGGGACTGACATGGGACAGGTGAGCAAAGGTACCTGTGTGCATGTGCAGCTGGTTAGAAAGTAGATAAATTAGTTTGCATGGACTAGTACTAATTTGTTTATTTCATAACTAGCTTATTTTTTCAGTCCAACAACATTTAAATGATAAATTCTGACTTTTTCAAGCTTGTTTAGACAGCTCTGCCACTAGCCATTCCAGAAATGTGAACCCTTGAGCTAAGAACCATAATATTTAAATTATTAGAACAGCTCTTTAATTATTAAGAATAAATGGAAATATTGCTCAATAATCTTACTCATTGCTGAACAGCATGTAATGGATAGAACCTGAAAGAATTCATATCAAAAGGAGAATGATATTTTGAATCATCAGTTATTAAGGATAAACCTACTTTCTAATACAAAAGGAATTCAATCAAAATAGAAGCTGTTCAAAGAACCTCTTGTTCCTTCCTGCTTCTGTAAACCATGCTTTATAGACAGTGTACATTTATGTAAATATCCACAGATCAAATGCACAGAAATATTATCCAAAAGAGAACCATAGTTACACCCCAGCTCAATCCAAGTTTAAAGCACTTAGAAAAAATATCCAAATCACCGTTGACCCTATTTTGACTCCACCTCTGGTATTTTCTTCAATAAAAATATTTTACTATAATAAAAATTGAGTCAAACTTTTACAAACTTAATTTAGAAAGTAGTTACAGTAAACAGTAAAATTAAGTTGCCTAAACCACAAAGTTAAAGAATGTTAGAAAAAGAAGAAGATCACGATGAGACATTCTTTTAAAGGCATAATTATTTGCCAGATACTGTGCAAAATGTGGCAAAAGCATCACCTCATTTATCTCCACAACAATCCTGTAAGTTAGGTGTTTTTATCATATCATGTCATTTTCTAATAACTTAAACCCATTTTAGGATGGGAAAACTGAAGCAACAATTTATATAAACTGTCCATGGCCTCCCAATAGAAATAGAATAATGAAGGAATAATGAGGGCTTGAACCTAGGTTTCCCTGACTCCAACATCTAGGTATTTAAAGATCATATTAGAATATTTTATCTGTAGTTATACAAATTGAAAAATAAGACACTATAGCAGTGTCTTAATAGTAAACAAGGCTTTAGAATGATACAGAATTTTGTACAAGTACACACACAAAATAGGCTCATGGAATCTACATATAATTAAAACTACGTTATAAATCTTATAGTTTAATATATTCAAATAGCACGATGTTTGTGAATTTAGATACCCGTAATTGAGTTACCAGTACTTTTGAGGTTGAAACTTACAAGCTATATATTAATAAATTCATATGGAATTTTCAAAGTTTTTGGAGATACAATATCTTTTCAATATCGATTGCTCACTGAATTTGTTTTCTGAGCTTTGTCTTCAAAGTTCTTTAATTAGAACAGACAACTGGTTTGCATGAATAAAATCAAGCAAATCTCCAGCAAAACTCCCTCCATAGAGTTAAACAGAACTCAGAGATGCTCCTGAACCACCATTCTTGCAAAATACTTCTGAAAGTTCACAGGTGCTCAGTTTCAACAAACAAATGTTTTCAGAGGCAAATAAATGGCACCATGTTTTAGTCTTATCAATAAGATGGTAAATATTCATCCCTGGGATTCTACTTCCTGGGCAACTCAACAGCCAGAAGGGACAGAGACCAGTTTAAAGTAAATTCCTTATTTCATGAACATAAATATTTTATCTCCTGAATCATTGATGTGAAAGAATCACACTTTCAGCAACTTATTAACTAGTGAGGAAAAAAACTAGGTGGGACCAAGAAAAGGAGGAAACCAGCTGAGCACAGCCTCTTATGTTGGTATCAAAATCAATGAATCTTATATCGACAATGGAATATTATTCAATTCTTAAAAGCAACGAGCTATTGAGCCATGAAAACACAGAAAGGAAACTTAAGTGCATATCACTAAGTGAAAGAAGACAATCTGAAAAAACTACATACTGTATGATACAAACTATATGACATTCTGGAAAAGCCAGACCTATGGAGACAGCACAAAGGTTCTAGGAAAACCACCACCTGACCTCCCAGGGGACACCTAGAGCTCGTGCTGGAGGAATTGAAGATCTCGGTGCCTCTGAAGAACAGGATTGAGGCAAACAACACGAACGACAGAACTGCTTTTTTACTTTATTGTCCTGGTCTTGATTGATCTCGACATGATCTGAAAAATAGTGTGAGGGTTCCTTTCAAGGGTGGCAATGAAAATAAATATGTGTGGGTGTGGATTCAGACACAGGCAACTGGGTAAAACTTTGGTTTTCTGTGGGTTTTTTTTCACTGATTTATAAAATTTGACTTCTTTAGTCAGAATAAATTTTGATAATAACACAAATTTAGAATTAATAGAGAGATATAAAGGAACAAATATGTGTCTATTTTTAAAATTATTTTAATATATAATCAAAGAACTAAAAATGTTTCTTTTCAAAAAATGGAATTCTTCTAAGGAGAAAAGATGAAGCTTCCTCACCACCAAGATGAACCTATAAATCCTTCCACTGTCCAACCCCTTCACCATCCACCCAAATTCCACTTTTAATTAAAGGGAGTTCTGCAATGATCTGTGTCCTTCTTATCAGTGAGCTCTTAAATCCTATTATTTCGTATTCCATGCCACCCATTGAAGTCTGTGCATGAAAACAACACAGAAGGCTTGCTGTCAGGGACTCTTAGAGTTTTCTAATAACCCTTTGAACCTGAGCTAGTTTTCTCCCATAATCTACTAAATCCTCAAACTTTAAGGAATGACTTTCCTTTCTCAAAGTCTCCTCTTTTCTCTATCTTTTTTTTTTCCAACATCTTTATTGGAGTATAATTGCTTTACAATGTTGTGTTTGTTTCTGCTGTACAACAAAGTGAATCAGCTATAACTATACATATATCCGCATATCCCCTCCCTCTTGTGTCTGCCTCCCACACTCCCTATCCCACCCCTCTAGGTGGTCACAAAGCACCAAGCTGATCTCCCTGTGCTATGCAGCTGCTTCCCACTAATATCTATTTTACATTTGGTAGTGTATATATGTCCATGCCACTCTCTCACTTCATCCCAGCTTACCCTTTCCCCTCCCCTCTCTGACTATCTTGTTACAATTATATATTACAAAGAAACTAGAGCTTTGATTTTCTTCTCTTTTCTCTTACAAAAAACAAACAAACAAAAAAAAAACACAAAAAAGCCAAACCAGTTATAGAAACACATAGATAAAACTTTTATATTATCTGTAGCAGGTTGCACAAATCTCATAAAAAAAGACATTGAAAGGGAAAGCCTGTTGTTTTTATTAACACATTTCCTTTCTTAAAGCTCTAAAACAATTTGGAAAGTAGCTGTTAAGGCAACATATTTTGGAAGAACTCAAACTGACCTACAGTATTTAGTGTTTCTACAAGTACAGTCTACTGAGGTTGCAGTGTCATTCTTGATTTGCATTTCCTTCTAAATACCTCTTTTCAGCACAATATGGCTAGTGAGTGAGTATACAAATATAGGAAACACTGCTTGCTTTGAAGTCAGTTTTCCCAGCATCTTTACTGCTTCGAAAACAAAAAAACTGACATAAAATATATTTTAAAAAAGGAAAACTAACACATACCTCTGATTACCATATAAGCTTTGCCTTATAATTTTTTTTTAAATCACACTCACTTTTTTGATTAAACAACACAGAGCATGTAAAGAAAGAACACTGAAGAGAGCTGGGAAGGATGAGAAGAAACTCATGCATCGCAGGAGGCATATCAGTGGACAGCTCTGCATCCGAGGAGGCCACGGGTGCCCCTCTGCTCTGTGTAACAACCCTTAGAGAACCACTGGTAACAGAGTGATAATTCACTCCACAGAAGACTATGCTTTGGAAAGACATTAGAATTTTCAGTGAGAAAGACATTGCTTTGAATACTAAGTCTATCTCTCCAAGTTTTACGACCTTAACCTTGTTGCTTAAATTCTCCCAGTCTTACTTTGCTCAGCAGTGAAATATGAATGAGAACACTCAGTTTACTGAGTGTCAAAGATAGCCTCCCATAAAAAAGAGGTGTAAAGTACTGTCATGTAGTAGGTACTCAATAAGGAACACTCTTATTTTCATAGCATTATTGTGCTCCATGTTATTTTCCTAAGAACTCAAGGAAGTGAACTACAGAAGATTCCTTGCAGATACTTAAAACTAAATGCTTGTACTTGAAATATTAAGGTTCAGCCACCTGAAAAATTCACCTCTGTGATTAACAACGTTCTCCAGAGCTTTTGAACAAATGATGTGTGAATGTACATAATTGTGTTCTTATAGAACTTGCTCTGCATGTGCAACATAATTGTGGGGTGTGCATATGTGTATCTATGCACCATGGCATCCCATTCAGGTGTGTTTATATTAATTTAATCAGCATTAAGCATTTACAATTTTTTCAAATAGACATGACTTTTCTCAACACAGATATTATTGTAAAACTATTAGAAAAGATAAAAACAGTTATAATTAGCGCATGTGTATATATATATCTATATATATATATGTCTGTGTGTGTACATATATGTGTGTGTGTGTATATCACACACTTATACACAGATATACAGCTTCTGTGTAATAAATGTTTATCCTATATCTTACAATGTAAATTTGTAAGGTTTTCCCATCAAATACTTTACATGATATTTCCAAAATTATGTAAAATATTAGATTCTAGTCAATGAGGATGAGAAAATCAAAGTGTTTACATTGCTAAATTAATTTTAACTTCTTTGAGCAGATCTTAATGACAACAGACAATGTAGTCCATTCATTTTCCTCCTACGAGGATGTGGGCACACACGCATGTGCACAGACGTAAAGCATTACACATACACACATACACACACACACATACACACTACTGCAAACAAAGTTGTACAAGCAAATCAAAGTGAAATCACATGCAAAGTTCCATGGCTGGAGTTCCAGTTCTCAGGATCCCAGAGCCTGAGTGAGGAGGAGTCCTACCGTGATCCTAGGAGCCCTTTCTGTTAACTTGTTAACCATGGACTCTTCCAGAAATACAAAGAGCAGGGTGCATACCTTAGGTTAGAGTACTGTGATCAGGCATCAAGTGTGAGAGTGAAAAATCTAGGGCCTCAAATCGACACAATCTTTTATTTTGTAAATGGAATCTGAGACACTTATTTTCCCTTAAATTTCCCAATCTGAGTTTTTGGTTTGTTTTTAATAACAATAATAAACACAGGTAAGTTGGAAAGGTACAGCTTGGCCATATTTCCTCAGCAGGAGAAAAATCTACTAATGAGACCGCTGTGTCTGGCGGGTCCCAAAAGCAGTGGTGTCCGCTTTCTTTGTAACTTCTGTCACTTAACCTCAATAACGCGGAGACGTTCCTGAGGGGTCCTAAGTATCCTTCTCCAGTTTCAACCAGAGACTGTGAGTTTCTGTGGAGCGAAGCCCTCCCTCCTCCCAGGCCCTCCCCTGAGACCCAGGGTCTTTGTGAAGTGCCTTCTGCCCCAAATGCTGAACCAGGGAGTGAGAGCCTGGCAAGAGGAAGACCAAGGACCTGGGGGGGAGACACAGTCAAACACCTATGTTGCTGAACTATTGTGATTTCTCTACGTAAAATCCAAATTGTCTATGAGGACAACAAAACCGTCTTCATCTTCAGTTGCAGCCCGTGCACCAACCATAGTCCTGTACTTACTGAATGCTTACCCTGAAGGCAACATCAAAGAGTAACATAGCTTAGGATGGATAAAAAACAAAGTCCTACTGTGGAGCACAGGGCGCTATATCGGAGCTATATCGGTATCCTGTGACAAACCATAATGGAAAAGAATATACAGATGGTAACTGAATCATTTTGCTGTACAGAAGAAATTAACACAACATTGTAAATGAACCACACTTCAATAAAATAAAACAAAAAAAGTGTAACATAGACAAGGCTCGCAACAGTCACCCTGCTCTTCAAAAGCCACCTGGGGCACAGAGAAATGCCACAACTAACCTCAATGGGTGGACAGAGCTGGGGGACAGGCTCCAGAGCCCCCTTCTTTTGTGACAGCAAGGACAGGGCCTGAGCTCTGTGCAGCACGACCCCAGCTGATGGACCTTATAAGGACCTCCTTTAAGGAGCCAGGGCAGGAATTAGTCTCCCCTTTCATAGATGAGAAACCGAGGCTCAGAGGCTCGCGGAGGCTTGCCCCATGCTTCACAGATACTGAAAGGTGGAGTCAGGCCCGGAACATGGAATCCTAAACCAAGACATTTTCTAAATGGTCATTGGGAAATAATCAGATATTTCCTTTCTGGTTTACGTTGTCTCTCTGTTCACCTTATGGATTTTTCTCATCACAGGCAGTGGGCAGGGCATCATGAGTGTTTTGCTGGCTCAGGGATACCAGCTTATTCCCTCAGGTGGGATTCGGATTGTTGGAATAAGAACAGCAGCAGCTGTCCAGAGAAGTCCTGGGCAGAGAAGCAAGAGCATTACGTAGACCTCACACCCTGAATGCCACATGATTATTTGGTAAGTAAGCAAATGAGCTACCTAATTATAGGGGGTTGTTAAGAGAGCAGAACAGGGAGGAACAGGCCAGGAGACCCTCTCCAGGACCAGTGTCAGTCAGCCACGCAGAACAGCCTAACCCCACTGACTCAGCTCCTTTATGAAAAAGAATAAGAGACCCTTGCATTAAAGTGAACCTCAGAATTGGAAAAACACAGCGTCTGGTGAGGTGATGACACAATCTCAGCTCCAGAACCAGGTGACCGAACACCTCCCATCAGTGAAACCTTGGCTTTGAAAAGGGGAAGCTGACAATACCAACTCTCCTATTCTGAAATCCTTCAACTCAGAAGGTGTAAAGTTACTCCAAGAATCAACACCAAAAATACGTTTGCCTTTAAAATCTCTTGGTCAAATGCTAAATAGCCATAAGCTATTCTTTTTTCTCATGCCAACGTGTATTTTAGAATGCTCTGTACACGTAAACGTGATGCGCACCATTGTTCTTCTCAGGGCTCAGACACCTTGGGATACTCTTCTTCTGTTAAAATCTTTCCGAAATCCTTACAGGGTGCAGGCTTCCTGCAGAGCAGGCTCCTGCCTGAAGGCCTAGCCAACAGACCTTCCTCTGAGGGGTTAGTGCCTCTCCCAGGGTTCAGGAGGTGGGCTGACTTCTCCCATGGGTTATGAGGCCAGCCTCAGTTTTTCCTCAAGGAGTTAATTTTTTTTTCCTGAAATTAACTGTTCCTCAATGCACTGATGGAGGGTAAAGTCTAGCTATTCTTCTTTTTTTCCCCTATTTTGTATAAACGTACATAACTAAGGACATATAATCTGCACAACTCTTTCATTATCTTTGACTTTAAAGATACACATAATTTCACTTGACAGGAGTTGACCAATTGCACATTCTTTTGGATTGAACATTATCTCAAGAAAGAAGGTCTGTGTGTGTGCGTGTGTGTGCATATATCTATATCTATATCTATACACACACATATATGTATACGTGTATATAGGTATAGGTATGCATGTATACACCTGTGTATAAATACACATATATATGTAATTTAAACCTGAACAAGTCAATCTTGAGGAAGGTAATTCTCCTACATCAAATCATTCATTTAGTTAGTTACTCAATAGATAGATAAGGAACAATAACTGTAGGCAGCACCTTAAGTGAAAGAAATATAAGCGTCTACCTGTGAATTGTGAATTTAGAATATAATGGTATAATAGAGATATTCATACTATTAACAACATGTTTGACAAACTCATTTGTTCCTCTCAACTTATGAGTTATCTATTTTTATTTACCTGTGACCTTTGGAATGGGCCTCAGATAATTAAAAAAACAGACAGAAAGCATCTTGTCATCCATTTCCTTGGCTGCCTTTCTCCTGTGTGTCCGTGTGTATCCAACCCAGACTTCTCTCACATGTGCTTTCCAGACCCATCTATCAAACCCTAAAGGACACTGTATTTCTAACAAGATCAAACCCAAGGCGACCAGACCATAACCTAATGAGACTGAAGGTTTTATTGCATTGGCTGCTGCCCTGTCCCAGTAACTACATTGGCTGTTGGTAATTTTCTACTCTTTCTGCTTCGCTGGAGTGGTTCCTCTCTTAAATTCTGTAACCGTCAGGCTGCGTACCTCTGCCAGTCCAAACTGAACTCACTGTCCTTTCTCCTCAGCCTCTTTCCTTCCCGCGGGGACTTCTTGTTGCTATGGACTCAGTCTCCCACGCGGCAGCCCAGAATTCTTATGGTTCCTCCTTCTCCTCCAAGTCTGCTTTGATCACCAAGTGTCAGTGCAAAACCCCAGCTACCCTCCCCTTCTTCGTATTACCCTGTCCTGAGACAAGTTTAGAATTTCACCATCGCTAGCCTTCACTTTTTCATTGCATCATGTTTGGTTTCTATTTCTCCTCTTTTCCTTTTTAATCTTTCATATGTACTCCCACTAGAAAAGCTTTCTAATACAAGCATCTTTCCGTGATTACTCCCTGCACAGACTTTCACATGCTCTGTCCCATCTCTCAGCCCCACCTTTAAGTGTCCTTATCACCAAGACTAACGGCCCTTCAATCACGACTTACATGTCTCAATGCGTGGTCGTTGTTTGTTTCCCTGTATGACCTCACATTCTATGCACTTATTAAGGGAGGAGTTTATCGAATTGATCTTTGAAGCTCTGGCAGATGGAATGATGTCTGGTTTAATAGTGTCTGTTTTAAATGAGGAAATTAATGATTAAGGAAAGGAATGAAACACATTCGTTTATGGAACACATCCCTTGTGATCAGCAATAGGGATTTACAGATTATGAAGAGATGGCCTTTACTCTTAAGGTATAATGCCTAGAGCTGAAACTTACAATGAAGCAGCCTTTCTCAGCTTCATCACTATTGACATTGTGGGCTAGATAATTCTCTTTAGTGGGGGAGTGTCTTGTGAACTGTAGGATATTTAGCAGCATCCCTGGCGTGTGTCCACTAGCTGCCAGTACTACCTCATCACCCCACTTGTGACAACCAAATATGTGTCCAGGGTCCCCTGAGGTATTAGAACAACCCCAGCTGAAAACCACCCCAGTAAAACTGCCAATAATCTGTTCGTCTCAATATCATTAACTGAATAACAAAATAATAATAAAATAACAACAACAACAGCAATAATAACACATATTGAACTTGGAAGAAAAGTCAGTGCTGTACTAAGACATTTTTTTTGTACTAAGACTTTTAAATAATTTTCTCAATGTAGTACTCACAACAGCTCCAGAATTTAGTTTTTATTATTGTCCATGTTTTACAGACAAGAAAACTAAAATGCAGTGAAGTTCAGTAAAGATTACAAATCCCGAAAGAGACAGATCAAATTCTGGTCTCAGACAATACACTTCTAGGTCCTGGTTGTGTTCTTAGCTTACCTTAGTCCCCAAAGTATTTTTATTTGTAAAGTAACAAATTGCACTGCAGAATTCCAATCTTCAAACTTCAGTTCATTTCAAATGTAACATCAGTCTTTTGACTAAAAATCTATTTTAAAATAAGAATATTGTGGCTCAAGATATAGATGTTAACTATATCTATAGTTAAAGGATGGCTATCTGTTTCAGTGAATGGTTAGACAACAACATTAAGGGATAATATATAACACTGGGACTAGAGACCAGCTTTTTCTCTTTCCGAAGATTTTACTAACATTCTCATGCCAGAGGGTATAATGTAAATGAGAGAGCAGAGCTATGAAATTCTGGAGTCTTAGAAATTCATCTCAAAGTGTTCCTGCTCATCTGTTTCACTATATCTCTTTTTTATTAATATATCAGTAATGTTTTGACTGAATGGTAATAGTTCTATTAGCTGAAGAAAATATGAGGCCATTAATATGTTTTCCTCAAAGATTTTATAAGTGCAGCTGCCAGAACTTGTGCTTATGATAATTACATGAGTAGAAATCTAATTTAGAGCAAAAACAATAGTGATAAATATCCAAGTTCCTCTTCAAAATCTCAACACTTCATAAACACATATCTGAACAATAATCACTCAAATATCTTAATTCTTCTGAGGTTAGTAGACCTTTTGATTCATTTTGGGGATTTAACAAATAAATAGTTTTAAAATTCTCCATGCACATGATTTATTACAATGTTGTGATCTTGATGTCTTTCAAATAGGAAAGATTTCATTAAAAGGCAACTTGTATTCACAATTGTATACAAAGTGGAAGAAATATCGGTAAGAATTGATCACTAAATCAGCTTATTGATATTTAGTTGTATAGTCCCGGACTTACACACAAACACCTTCTAAAAATTTACAGTGAAAACTTGAATTTCACTTTATCTTTTTTAGCTTCAGTTTTGCATCTGTATTTAGAAGACTGTAGACTTTCTAAAACTCAAATTTGATAAAATTAGACACTGTTTTGTCAAACCCTTCTAAACTCAAGTGCCTGATATTTGGAAACATAAATGGTATATCCCTTTCTAGTTCTTATCAACTTCTGCCCTGCTTCTTAACCCACCTTTTTTTTTTGTCTTAGAAAAAAACCTGAGTTCACAGAACATTGTCATGCAACTTGTGACTCTTTGTTGAAGTTCTTTCTCAACTGTACTGTGACATACTGCCAACCTCTATCCTGAATATATTGAAGAACTGCCATTCACCCTTCAAGACTTAGTTCACCTGCTCTTTCATTTGTAATTGTTTGTTACCTTTAGTTTTGCATCCAGAGAGAGAGGTTAAAAGGTATCATCAATAGGCTTGCCTTCCTTTCCATTTGGGGGCTTCCTGTGGTCAAAGGGAATTTTTACTCATCTCTTTTTTTCCAACATCACCTGTCACACCAAACACCTAGTAGTTTCTAGTTGAATAGTAGTGTTTAACTGAATTGAATCAAAATGAAATAAAATGGATTAATTGAGTACTGCTTTCACAGAGTGGCTGGAAGGATAAAATAATGTATAGGTATTTAAATAGTGATCCCATCTCCTATAATCCGCATGGTCTTGGTCAACTTAGTTTACTTATCTTTGCTTAAAAGTTTATATCTGTAAAAAGAATATAATCACAATAACTTAGTATTGCATTCTTAAAGGATCAAATGAGGGTAAGTTTAATAAAACACACAGTCCCTTCCTGGGACATAGTGGATTGTCAGTATTTAAGGATCTAAGGAATGAATCTAGCAGAGAGATGGGCATAACTTGCTCTGGAATTGGTTTTCTTTTCCTGTGTTATCACTAATACATTTTTAGGCAGTGATCTAAATGTGCTTTCTTAAATGGGATATAGCATAGCACCATTTATAACAATTTGCAAATACACATTAATTTAATGCCCCTTGACACTGGAAAAATTGTTTTCAAGTTGTTATTTAATTCTTTTTTATTGTCACAATTATCTTTTAAATTAATTTTTAAAAAAACCTTCTTGTTGGCAAACTCTGGATATGATAAGACATTTAAAACAGAGTGAGACACTTCCTGTTTCAACTTTGACATGTAAAGAGATTGGAAGTTATCACTCCCATTCTCACAATAAGAAAAATGTTGAACAAACTAAAAATCAATAACTTTTCTTGGACCCTCCAAAGAATTCAGGTTTCAGTGTAAGCTACCACTCTGAAATCTGGAGAGAAAGGTAAACACAGACAATCACAGCCAAGATCAGCTCATCTGGAGCAGAAGTTGTTGGAGCCATAAATGGTAGGAAGACATAATGGTAATTTTGATGAATTGTTGGAGGCTGAGAGAGACGAGCATGAGAGGGACAAGCATTGCTGGAGAGCTTGGAGTTGCTGTCATGGGGGGCCCCTACATTTCATGGATTTTACCTACAGGAACCTCGCCAGTTTCTCAAAGGGAGGATCAGAGAGTGATCCAGTCCTAGCTCTAGAGCTGGAGAGGGAGAGTTACCTTTGTAAAGTGTGACCAGGGGATTCTCCATAACAAAGACCTACTCTCTGGGATAAAAACTTTACCAGAGCCTCTCCCACCTGGGAAAGGTCACGTCTGTATCCCATTCCAGTCCCTTGTAGTTCTCCTGTCTCATTAAGTTGGGGGAGGAGGGACCCAAGAAACCCTTGTGAATACCACAGCTGAGGGACTCAGTCACACTAAGCCTGAGATTTCATTACAAGGTTTTCAAGCATAAGATCATAGAACATGTCTTCTCTCTGGGGCCTTAAAACCACACCAGCTGAGCTCTAGCATAATAACAGTGAATTTCAGCTGAAAATGTTACAAGACACAGACTCTCTAAGGAGAAGTCTTGGGGAAACTCAAATTCAACAGGGGCACTAGAAAAATGTGAAACTTTGACACATACAGGTACAGCACACATTAAAATATGGTCCAGCTCCAAGCAAAATTAGCAAAACTCACACTGATGGCCTATTTACCTCAGTTTCTACTACCTGATGTATCATATCTGCCTTAGAAGCATAATGAAAAATACGAGTCATGGTAAAATTCAAGGAAACACCATCTGAAGAGACAAAAGAAACATCAGCATTTGGCTCAGATTTTAGAATTATCCCATAAGTAATTTAAAATTACTGTCATTAATATACAGAAAATTAAATGTAAAAAAAAATATAAACAGGGGGCTTCCCTGGTGGCACAGTGGTTGAGAGTCCGCCTGCTGATGCAAGGGACATGGGTTCGTGCCCCAGTCCGGGAAGATCCCACATGCCACGGGGTGGCTGGGCCTGTGAGCCATGGCAGCTGAGCCTGCATGTCCGGAGCCTGTGCTCCACAACAGGAGAGGCCACAACAGTGAGAGGCCCGCGTACCGAAAATATATATATATATATATTGGCTAGTTAAATCTAAAAATGTATAAAAATGAATTACACCCCATGACCATGTGGAAGTTATACAAGGTATGCAAAGTTAATTCAACATTTGAAAACCACTTCATGTAACCCATCATATCAACAGGCTAATGAAGGAAAATCAGATCATATGAATTGATGCAGAAATACAGAAAAGGTATTTGATAAAATGCAATAGCCATTCATAATTTTAAAAGAATAACCAAAATAGGAATAGAAGAAACTTACTCAACTTGTTAAGAAATATCTACAAAAAACCCCTGCAACTAACATAATATTTATTGGTGAGAAGTTGGATATTTTACCACTATTATCTGGAGCAAGGTAAAGATGTCCTTATCCTTTTTCATCACTTCTATTCAACATTGTACTAGAAGTCCTAGAAAGATAAGAAAATAAAAGATATACAGGTTGAGAAAGAAGAAATAATACTGGTATATTTAGACATGATTGTCTATGTAGAAATCTCAGAGAATGAACAAAGAAACTTCTTAGTTTCTTAACTTCTAAGTTTCTTAAGTTCTAGAACTAATAAGCTAGTATAGCAAGGGTGCAGGAAATAGGAATATTATAGAAAAAGATTAATTGCTTTTGTCAGCTTAGAAGAATGCACAACATGAGAGTTGCGAGTTAAGTTTTATTGGGGACTAAATGAGCACTATAGCCTCGGAGACAGCATTTCAGATAGCTCTGAGAAACTGCTCCAAAGAGATAGGGGGGAAGGTTGCTATATATGTGATTTTGGTGAGGGGGGAGTACATGCAATCAAGCATGTATTTTTTGCAGAGGGTTTCTGCTAGTCACAAGGAGCAGTCATCACCATGAAGGATTTGGTACTTTTCTAGATATGAGGAAATACAAGTATTGAATTAATAAAATTGACTCCTGAAAATATCTAACTATCCGAAGACCTGTTCTACCAGTTTTTCCCAGAGCACAGAGTGCCTCATTTCTGCTCTCCACCCTGAACTACTTACAGAGGGTGTTGAAAGTCAGCAGATATGGCAGCAAATGATTTAATCCTTGTAGAGGTAGATGGCAAGTGCCAATTTGTAGTTGACACTTTTGATATATGAAAAATGAACAATTGTAACTTGAAAATAAAGATACCACTTGTGATAGAACAAAATAATGAACTACTTTGGAGAAAATCTAACAAAATATATACAGGATGGAGACATAGAAAACTAAAAAGAAATCAAAGATCTATATAAATGGAGGCATATTCCATGTTCATGGATTGGATGATTCATTATTGCTGATAAATCAGTTTTTGCCAATTTGATCTGTAGATTAATCCTCAATCAAAATTTCAGCAAGTTTTTTTTGATAAATTTTTACATACTGATTCTAAAGCTTACATTGAAAGACAAAAGCTTCAAAATATCCAAAATAACACTAAAGAAGAACAAAGTTGGTAGACTGACACAAACTGATTTTAAGAGTTAGTATAATGCTACAGTAATCAATGCAGCATGATATTGGTTAAAAAAAAAAAAAAAGTAGACACAGGATTCCATTGACCAGAATAGAGAGCTCAGAAATAGATGCACACAAAATCAGTGACTGATCTTTGACAAAGGGGCAATGGCAGTTCAATGCAGAAAGGATAAACTTTTCTTGGAAGAGTTTGAGAAGGATAGGTGTCAACTCCTCTCTGAATGTTTGATAGAATTCTCCTGTGAAGCCATATCATCCTGGATGTTTGTTTGTTGGAAGATTTTTAATCACAGTTTCAAATTCATTACTTGTGATTGGTTTGTTCATATTTTCTATTTCTTCCTTGTTCGGTCTTAGAAGGTTGTACCTTTCTAAGAATTTGTCCATTTATTCCAGGTCATCCATTTTATTGGCATATAGTTGCTTTTAGTATTCTCTTATGATCTTTGTATTTCTGTGGTGTACATTGTAACTTCTCCTTTTTCATTTCTAATTTTATTGATTTGAGTCCTCTCCCTTTTTTTCTTGATGAGTTTGGCTAAGGCTTATCAATTTTGTTTATCTTCTCAAAGAGCCAGCTTTCAGTCTCATCCATCTTTGCTATTGTTTTCTTCATCTCTATTTCATTTATTTCTGCTCTGAGTTTTATGATTTATTTCCTTCTACTAACTTTGGGTTTTGTTTGTTCTTCTTTCTCCAGTTGCTTTAGGTGTAAGGTTAGGGTGTTTATTTGAGGTTTTTCTTGTTTCTTGAGGTAGGATTGTATTGCTATAAACTTCTCTCTTAGAACTGCTTTTACTGCATCCCATAAGTTTTGGCTCATCGTGTTTTCATTGTCATTTGTTTCTAGGTATTTTTTAAAATTTCCTCTTTGATTTCTTCAGTGATCCACTGGTTACTAAGTAGCATATTGTTTATCCTCCATGTGTTTGTGTGTTTTACAGTTGTTTTCTTGTAATTGATTTCTAATTACATTGCATTGTGTTTGGAAAAAAAGGCTTGATATGATTTCAACTTTCTTAAATTTATCAAGGCTTTATTTCTGACCCCAAATGTGATCTAACCTGGAGAATGTTCCATGTTCACTTGAGAAGAAATTATATTCTTCTGCTTTCAGATGGAATGTCCAAAAAATTGGACACTCCCAAGCTTATTCTATGAGGCCACCATCACCCTGATACCAAAACCAGACAAAGATATCAGAAAAAAAGAAAATTACATTCCAATATTACTGATGAAGATAGATGCAAAAATCTTCAACAAAATACTAGCAAACAGAATCCAACAACACAGTAAAAAAATCATATACCATGATCAAGTGAGATTTATCCCAGGGATGCAAGGATTCTTCAATATACTCAAATCAATGAATGTAATACACCATATTAACAAATTGAAGAGTAAAACCATATGATCATCTCAATAGATGCAGAAAATGTTTTCACAAAATTCATCACCCATTTATGATAAAACTCTCCAGAAAGTGGGCATAGAGGGAACCTCCCTAAACATAATAAAGGCCATATATGACAAACCCACAGCAAACATCATTCTCAATGGTGAAAAACTGAAAGCATTTCCTCTAAGACCAGGAACAAGACAAGGATGTCCACTCTCACCACTCTTATTCAACATAGTTTTGGAAGTCCTGGCCACAGCAATCAGAGAAGAAAAATAAATAATAAGAATCCAAATTGGAAAAGAAGAAGTAAAACGGCCACTCTTTGCAGGTGACATGATACTATACATAGAAAATCTTAAAGATGCTACCAGAAAACTACTAGAGCTCATCAATGAATCTGGTAAAGTTGAAGGATAGAAAATTAATGTGCAGAAATCTCTTGCATTCCTATACACTAACAACGAATGATCAGAAAGAGAAATTCAGGAGACAATCCCATTTATCATTGCAACAAAAAGAAAAACGTACCTAGGAATAAACCTACCTAAGGAGGCAAAAGACCTGTATGCAGAAGATTATAAGATACTGATGAAAGAAATAAAAGATGACACAAACAGATGGAGAGATATACGATGTCCTTGGATTGGAAGAGTCAATATTGTGAAGATGACTATACTACCGAAAACAATCTACAGATTCAGTACAATCTCTATCAAATTGTCAATGGAATTTTTCACAGAATTAGAACAAACAAATTTTACAATTTGTATGAAAACACATTAAAAAAATACCAAATAGCCAAAGCAATCTGGAGAAAGAAAAATGGAGCTGGAGGAATCAGGCTCCCTGACTTCAGACAATACTACAAAGCTACAGTATTCAAAACATTATGGTACTGACACAAAAACAGAAATACAGATCAATGGAACAGGATAGAAAGCCCAGAGATAAACCCACGTACCTATGGTCACCTAATCTATGACAAAGGAGGCAAGAATATACAATGGAGAAAATACAGTCTCTTCAATAAGTGGTGCTGGGAAACTGGATAGCTACATGTAAAAGAATGAAATTAGAACACTACCTAACACCATACACAAAAATAAACTCAAAATGGATTAAAGACCTAAATGTAAGGCCAGACACTATTAAACTCTTAGAGGAAAACATAGGCAGAACACTCTTTGACATAAATTGCAGCAAGATCTTTTCTGATCGACCTCCTAGAGTAATGAAAATAAAAACAAAAAGAAACAAATGGGATCTAACTAAACTTGAAAGCTTTTTCGCAGCAAAGGAAACCATAAACAGGATAAAAAGACTACCCTCAGAATGGGAGAAAATATTTGCAAATGAAGCAACCAACCAGGGATTAATCTCTGAAATATACAAACAGTTCATGCAGCTTAATATAAAAAAAAATAGATAGCCCAATCAAAAAATGGGCAGAAGATCTAAATAGACATTTCCCCAAATAAGACATACAATTGACTAAAAAGCACATGAAAACAATGCTCAACATCACTAATTATTAGAGGAATGCAAATCAAAACTACAATGAGGTATCATCTCACAATGGTTATAATGGCCATCATCAAAAAATCTACAAACAATAAATGCTAGAGACGGTGTGGAGAACAGGGAACCCTCCTACGCTGTTGGTGGGAATGTAAGTTGTTATAGCCACTATGGAGAACAGTATGGAGGTTCCTCAAAAAACTAAAAATAGAATTACCATATGACCAAGCGATCCCACTCCTAGGCATATACCCAGAGAAAACCATAATTCAAAAAGATACATGTACCTCAGTGTTCACTGAAGCATTATTTACAATAGCCAGGACATGGACTCAACCTAAATGTCCAGCAACAGAGGAATGGATGAAGAAGATGTGATAAGTATATACAATGTAATATTACTCATCCATAAAAAAAGAACAAAATAATGTCATTTGCAGCAACATGGATGGACATAGAGATTACCATACTGAGTGAAGTAAGTCAGACACAGAAAGACAAAATCATATGTCGCTTAAATGTGGAATCTAAAAAAAAGAAAAGGTACAAATGAACTTATTTACAAACAGAAGTAGAGTCATGGATGTAGAAAACAAACTTATGGTTACCAGGGGATAAAGGGGTGGGAGAGGGATAAATTTGGAGACTGGGACTGACATATACACATTACTATATATAAAATAAATAACTAATAAGAACGTGTTGTATAATATAGGGAACTCTACTCAATACTCTGTAATGGCCTATATGGAAAATAATCTAAAAAAAAAAAATAGTGGATATGTATATGTATAACTGTTTCACTTTGCTGTACACCTGAAACTAACACAACATTGTAAATCAACTAGACTCCAATAAAACATTTAAAAAATAAAAAAGAACGGATAATATTTTCAACAAATGATGCTGCAACAATTGGATGTCTATATCAAAAATCATCATCCATGTCCTCATCACCTGGATATAGATCTTATACCTTTCAAAAAAATTGTTTCAAAATTGACCACAGACCTAAATGAAAAACACACAACTCTAAAGTATCTAGAAGAAAACAGAGGAGAAAAATCTGTTACCTTGAGTTGGTGATGAAAACCACAGTATGATACATGAAAGTAAACATTATAAGTAATTTAAATATCTGGCCTATGAAAGATACTATGAAGGGACTCAAAAGACCACACAATGGCTGGGAGAAAATATCTGCAAAACAGGTATCTGGTAAAGGACTTGTATCCAAAATACACAAAGAACTCTTAATACTAAAAATTAATAAGAAGCACTGATGTTTTAGTGATTGGATGAAGCCTCATCTCTTGTGAGTAGCAAAGCTATAACTTTGGGACAAATAAGTTAAAATATAGGCTTATAAGTCTAAACTCATATACCAAACATCATTACTAATCTAAGTCCAAAAGGTGATAAATAAAAATCCAGAAAATAATTAAATGATGTATCAGTTTATATAAGCTAGCTTGCTGAATCAGTCTCTGAGGATAGAAATTCTGAGTCGTCTGTCTCAGTGACAAGTAGGAGGTTCTCAGTCTTAATTGGACCCTATTAGTACCAGCAGTATTATGAGGTTTGGTGTTAAGGAAAGGGGTGATCTTGATATTCTGGAGACCTCTGTTCTGAAGCAACACTTACTTATTTTATAGTACCTCGGTGAGATCTGGTGACTCTTCTGAAACAATATTTTGCAGTATAAAACTGAAAAAAAAATAAACATAGGCTAAAGAGGTTTGTGAAAATTTATTCCTTCCATATTTTCTCTCCCTGCCTAGGGAAGTGGCTTATGTTCTTGCTAGGGCTTCGACTTTGGAAGGTTGCATTAGAAAAGATACGAAAGAGATAGGCTGACAGGGTCTTTGTGAGCTGTGAATGTGTAAACAGGAAGGGAACTAGCACAAGTCAAAAAGTCAGGCGTCAGCCAGCGAGTCAGAAACCAAGAAGCAAAGTGGACAGACTGCAAACATGAGTCCAACAAAGATGGGCTAAGTTTCCAAACCAGTCAGACAGCTAGAACAGGAGGTGGTGATGAATCGGAAGAGGAGGAGATCAATACAAGGGCAGAACTCACTACCCTGGGTTGAAAACTATGCAGTGTCGCGATTGAACCAAGGGCTCAACAAATGCTGTTTTATTTAATTTTAACGGTCTTATCTCATTTAACAAATAAAGAACGTGAGACTGAAAAGATAGGAACGACCAGGAACTACTCAGCCAATGAGAATCAAGAAGGGCACAGTTCAGAAGGTCGTGAAGTTTGGAGGCAAATATGAGACAAGAATTAAAGGTGTCCTGTTGCTGAGGTCTGTTCCCTCGGTCAAGAAGCTGCTATGCTTTCTAGAGTCAAGAAGCTGCTATGCTTTCTAGGGTCCAGCTAAAAGACCGGGAACACATTACAGCAAGAGAATGTGCAGGAATGACCATCGATCTGACCCTGGTTCTCAGCTAGAGGAGGCATTACACTGTACCTGTTGTGGAAACGTGTCCAGACATCTCAGGCTGCACACTGAGCTCGCACGCTACCAGTTCGTTTTGCATGTTAAAAGCAACGCTTCAAAGTTCTTTATAACACTCGTTGTAGCACTGGACTAACACATACATGTCCAAGTTAAAGAAAATCCCTCTTGAATTGGACATTGGAGGTTACTACAGGATATGAACACTCATAAACTACCTACTAATATTGCACTATGTGCTTTTGTTATAGCCCACGTTACAGAGAAGAAAACCAAAACAACAGTGAGAATGAAGCTTAGCAAGTTCCATCCATCTAGAAATAAAAAGGAACTGGCATTCACACTGAGGTCTGTCTAACTCTAAATCCTATGTTCTTTCTACCATATCTTCTAAATGTCTATCAAAAAATTCCTGTGATTTTTTTTCTCTAGGCCACTCCCATAGCATGTAACTCTCCAAACTTAAGTCAAAGAGTTGAAATAGACCAACATAACTAGTGCCAAAAGTTTTTCTCCACTTGCATTTTTTTTTAGAATCTTATCTGTTTCTCCAAAGCATTTTGTATTCCTGGTTTCTTGCCTATTTCTTCGAACTTTAAGAATACAATAACAACAACAAAAAATACCTCTGACAATCTCATAATTATATACTTATTTTTCCACAGTTGAATCAAATCCAATGCTGCTACATTACCCTGGTTATGATTTTAGACATGCTATCAGGAATATTAGAGGAGTGATTGAGGGAACACAGAATCTCATCTTGAGTACACTTTGCTCAAATCTATTCTTCATGGTTTTGTGATTGTTATATTTTCCATAACGTTGATCTGCATGGAGACTGTTATGGTGAATTTCACAACAACTAATACAATTACCCCCAAATGGAGAATGTGAATACTTGTGCACCTCACTATGAGAAAGTGTGATCTTAGCAATAAATAGTTATTGGGGGGATCATACCAGTTTCCAATTTTATCAGGGAATTTGGAGCTAACGTGTGGGAGGTGAGAATTATATTGTATATTCTTAATCAACAACTGTTTTTGATCAGGGGTTTAGAAGTTAGCACCTGTAAGAAAGTGAGACTTGAATGCAGAATGGACCACCTACACTGTATCTGTGTTATTGGGTGGGGCTTAAAGCATTTGCTAAGAGGTCTGTAGGGAAGCCAATGTGACTGATGTGAGTTGGAGGCACATGGTTATATGTTTCTGTTTCTGGAAAAAAATTTACACATTGAATAATGAATTGTCTTCTACTTTTAATGCCTCCAGAATCTGAGCACAGGTGTAATATTCATTTTTTGACTTAAATTGAACAAATAATTATCATTTACCTACATATGAGGCAGTCCCTCTAGTTGGATAGCCCCGGGTATATCCGGCTGTCACTTTTTTGTTGTATAATTTGAGCATGGCACTTTACGTCTCTGAAGCTCAATTTCCCCATTAGTAAAATGGTAGTTATAATATTGAACTGGTGAAACTTATGGAAAGAGTCAATCTAGTAAGAATATAATACATCTAACATAGTCTCCAATATAGAGGAAAAGCACACGCTGATTTAGTATCCTTTTCTAAGATCTCATGCCTAGCACTCTAGACAAAGTAAGGTCTTCATTACTCCCTAAATATATGCCTTCTTAACTTGGCCTCTAAGCTTCCCTTGTAATAATGTTTTCACTTGGACTGCTTCCCTTTTCTTTTCCACCTGTTCAAATATCTCACTCTTCAGGACATACATCTAATAAAAAAAAATCCCTTGTTTTTCTCAAATTAAAATGTAACTGGGCACTCTGAATTTTTATTTGCTAAATCTGGCAAGTCTGCTTTCAAAGGTCTTAAAGTTCTTCAGTTTAGAATTTTTTTTTTAATTAGTTTATTTATTTTTGGCTGCATTGGGTCTTCGTTGCTGTGCACAGGCTTTCTCTAGTTGCGGCGAGTGGAGGTTACTCTTCATGGCGATGTGCAGGCTTATCATTGTGGTGGCTTCTCTTGTTGCACAGCACGGGCTCTAGGCATGTGGGCTTCAGTAGTTGTGGCTTATGGTCTCAGTAGTTGTGGCTCACGGGCTCTAGAGCGCAGGTTCAGTAGTTGTGGCATATGGACTTAGTTGCTCCGCAACATGTGAGATCTTCCCAGACCAGGGCTCAAACCGTGTCCCCTATGCTGGCAGGAGGATTCTTAACCACTGCGCCACCAGGGAAGCCCCCAGTTTAGGGTTTCTGGTGGAATGCTCTTTGTGTGTGCAAACAGGCACGAGGGTGTTGAGGGAGAGCCCTAGCCTGGCCAGACCCTGTGTGCCTCAAGAAACAAACCCCTCCTCTCCAATCCCTGTGGTCCTTCTCTGTCACCTGCTTTCATGGCTCTGTGGCTCTGTTCAGGGTCTTCCACATGACTTTCACATTTCAACTACACTAATCTTTGCCTCCAGAATATCTGTTTTAATGATTATCACATTAGAGTACCTCTGTAACGCTATGGTAATATTCTGATGCCAATCTACTTCCAACTATTAGTCGTCACTGCTGGACTCGTTTTGAATAACTTCTCTCTCTTTCTTCCTCCAGGCTTCAGGTACATATATCCAACCCTTATCAAAAGCGTGCTTATGTCCCTGTAGGTTTCTGACTTTGGACTGACCCTGCTCAGGATCTCAATGGGTTCTTCATACTGACTGTGGGAATGAAGTTAGTCAAATACGAACACATAAAAGTTTCCTATTTCAGCTCACTATAATAATCACTTCTTGAAATATCTAGAGCCCTAAAAAGTTATTCTGAAAAATATGGCATGTATTGTCTCCTATTATTATTATAGATACTGTCCTATTATTATTTTAAAATAATAACTAGGCTTTACTGAGACTTTCCAACGTGTGGATTTGACACTACGCACTTGTACAAATGATGCAACCCTATGAGATACTTATTATTATTGTATCTATTTTACATACAGAAAAAATCATAAGTACCTTGCCCGAAGACACATAAGAGCAAATAGCAGTACTGAGGCTATTATAAGCTTCTTTCTGGCAGGAAAAGTACCTTAGCATTTAGTAGACTCTCAATAAGTATTTTTTGATTAAAAAGGGGAAAACTAGGAAACTCCTTGATTAGCATATGCACACTTGCTTTATCATACAAATTTTTTATTTATTTAAACAGGATTCTAAGACTCTGCTTCTTTGTTTATTACAATCATTATGTCTTGTCAGTAAGACTTAAACCTCGTGGATTGTGCAATTACCTGTGAAATGTCCCAGAAGAGGACATGCTTATCCCAATATTTTACTCAGTGGCAAATTTCAATGTTTAGATCTGCAAGCTAAAGAGTGATTATCTTTTAGAGTGGAGTCAAAAATGATTCTAATTAATGGTTTTCTAATAAATTTTTTGGCTTATAAACACTAACAGCTTCTTTTTAATTAGGCATAAATATCCTTCTAGCACAAAATATGTTGTCAGAAAGAATCTCTATTTCCTCAAGTTAATTTTCTTAGAATTTATTTAGCCTTTCATTCACATGTAGAGTTATTTATTAGTGAATCAGTTCTGTGAAAGCTCTGTGATTACGGGGTGAATACCGGATGATGACCACGCCTGCAGAATGTGGGCCCTCATGCCACTGTAGCTGTTTTAAGGAAAGAGAAATAAGGAAACAAATCAAACAAAGGAATGTGTATGTGGGATGTGTGTGTACACACACTAAGATGAGTACCATAATGGGAAGAAATTCAAGGGAAAAAAATCATAGGCTCAGGCTTCTTACTCCTGTGGTGTTTTAAGAAATAAGGTAACTTACATTTTCTCAGAATAGATCAATCAGATTCCTATAACACATATGATATTTGTCCCATGATACCTTATGCCATCATCTTTTGAATCTTCATTGAATGGCCAACAACCGAGAAATGATTGAGGAAGGAGCTGGGTCATGAATATAAAATCACTCTCAACCCTTTTATTTTCTAAGCAGGTAACATTTCAAACTTGTGCAATACTTAGAGAACAAGCTTTAATAATCATAACTGATCTGAATAGCTGCTTCTTATGCTCATTTTTATGAGAAGAAAGAGTGAAGGGAATTATTCTGCAAATACAAACATACACAAATAACCACAATTTATTCCATAGATCATTTTCTTGCTCAGAATCCAGGGACAAAGATGATATAAATCTGAAAAGGGAAAGGACACTTCAGTTCATCTAATATCAACATGGCATTGCTATTGAATTAAGAAATGAATAATTTAAAAAAATAGAATAAGATGATTTAATTTCTATAATGTGGTAAATTGAGAAATAGCTACTGAAGAATATCCAGTAAGTCACCAAACAATATATTTCTTT
Organism: Mesoplodon densirostris; assembly: GCF_025265405.1. Taxonomy (NCBI): domain Eukaryota; kingdom Metazoa; phylum Chordata; class Mammalia; order Artiodactyla; family Ziphiidae; genus Mesoplodon; species Mesoplodon densirostris. The sequence continues at coordinate 3,623,062 of NC_082674.1, forward strand.
GTTTTGTTTTAAGGTGAAGATGAATCACATGAAATGTGACTTTTGAATGTAATGATTTCCATGTGCTATTTGTTTTGTGAATGCCAATAACTTACTTAATCATAAATATTAATAAATACAGCAATCTTTTAAAACACAGAGAAAAATGTGTAGCTTAACAGATCCAGTAAATTACAACTCCATAAAATGCATGACTTTTTCTTACTTATCTTTAGGGAAACAAAAGAGTTATATGACTGTTTACTAACAGTTACGATATCAAATTCAGGTTGATTAGAGAACACCTATATACCACAGCCCTCCTTGAATTCAAATACATGATTTTTATAAAATAACGGGGTCTTTATGGGTTACACAGAAAAACAAGTCAAGGGGATACCCTTAGCATAGAAGAAGGAATGGCCCAGATAGCAGGTGAGGGGCAACCTTGACACTTAAACATGTACTGAAATTAAGGAAAGAAAGAGAAAGCCAAAAGGAAGAAGATGTACAAAACCACGAGATGCTGGGATGAAGTCTGTCCTGAAAGGAGTATATAGAGTCTCTTTTTTGTTGTTTTGGGCTAGTATAGAATGGTAATTCTTCAGAGACATGGTCAATCTCTGCTCTTAAGGAAATGAGAATCCAGGAGGGAGATAGATAATTGAAACGACAGTTGCATTGGGTCTGTTCACATGTGGTAATGGATACAGGCCCCCAAGTACAGTGGGGCTCTGGAGGGAAAGGAAGGGTGATGGATGAAGGTGAGAGATGGGAACAAAAATGAGGCCCAGGATTAGGGAGCTCCAGTGATAGAAGTCCTTTTTTGGCCTCATGAAGACTTTTATCGTGGAACTTGGCTTACTGTCCCAGTCTAAAAACACTGGTCCAATTGTCTCCTTCCACAGAGAGGACAGAATTAACTTCCCAGTCAATATGAAAGTCCATCAGAATTTAACTTCCTGAAGGCAGAGAGTTATTCTGGTTTCCATGTGTACAGTGTGTAACACACTGCCTTACACACTGGAGGTACTTAATAAATGTTTGCTGTTGTTGAATAGAGGACTCCATCAAAGACAAGCTCTTGTAAATTGGGAGACTCAAGTTTCTTCTCCGTGGACCATTCAGCCTTAATCCCAGGAGGCCAGTGCAATGTAGGTAAAGCACAAATGTTGATGGAGGACCCCCTACCCATTGGAAACCTGGTTAAACTAGGCTTAACCTCACCTCAGTGGACTGTTGATAAAAGGCTGACTTAATGTTTCTGCAAGCTCCTGTGTTTCCTTACTGAGAAACAGAAGCCAAATGAGAAGCCTGGCCCGTTTTTAGGTTTACACAGTGACACATACATAACACGTGCATACATGCATACATACTTGCTTGCATATATGCACACATATGTACATTCATCCAGAGTATCCTGTATTTGGGATATTTGTTAACATGTTTGGGTAGGTGGATGCAGTTGGGGGCACATGTCATCAAGGTTTTCTAAGCTCTAGGTACTTGTGGGCCACTTTAATAATAATTCATAATAACTTTAATAATAACTTCACTAGAATGGACCTCTGCTTGTACCTGCTGTAACATATTTTACCTTCTATAACATAACATCAGTAACATATTCCCATTGAGAATTGCTAGAGTGCCAGGGGGTCCCATTTTGTTAAGGAATTCTTCTGAGAGTTTTCTTCCCCATTTGCCCTGTGGATTCAAGGTCACCCGGCCTGTGTTTCACCAGTGCCATGTGGTCACTGCCTTCCACCAAAAGGCTGAAATGGAGACCAGATGGTTCTATATTAACAGCTGCAGACTTTGCAGTTGTCAACAGGCCAAAATGATACCGGGTATATTGGAGGATTAACATTTTTTAAACTTTTTCTATTGTTTGGAGATCATCATTACACAAATATGTTTGACTCCTTGACCTTAAAAAAGATAAGAATGGTTATTTTGACTCTATAAACTAGATGCCAAGGAAAATGTTGACACTACATGTTGATAAATACAAAAGGTTAAATGAAATTTATATGGACACTGATTAATTTTGCCTTAAATATTTGCTGGAATGAACATTCTTTTTTTTTTTTTTTTTTTTTTTTTCGGTATGCGGGCCTCTCACTGTTGTGGCCTCCCCCGTTGCGGAGCACAGGCTCCGGACGCGCAGGCTCCGGACGCGCAGGCTCAGCGGCCGTGGCTCACGGGCCCAGCCGCTCCGCGGCATATGGGATCCTCCCAGACCGGGGCACGAACCCGTATCCCCTGCATCGGCAGGCGGACTCTCAACCACTTGCGCCACCAGGGAGGCCCTGGAATGAACATTCTTAAACTCAGTTCATTTCCCAGACTGTGTTCTCTATTTTCTTTCCATTGTGCTTTTACTGAAGTGCAAGTAAAGTTTACTATTGAAGAGATACCATACATATTTTAAAGTGAAGGTTTACTATATTTATATTTTAACCCATAACAAATTTACCAGATATAGATATAGAATAGAAATAATTTTCCCAAGTTTAGTTTTTCAAGAACGTTTTACCGATTTTGTGTCTGCCAAGAAAATTGTGTTGTTTTATTGCCTTTTAAACTAGTGCTATTTATTTTGTGTTATTTCAAACATATGATTTTTCTGAAGTGTTTTTTTTCACAGTATTTAATGTTACTAATAACATATAATTATTTATGCAGTTCTTTTGTCTATAATAATTTCACCATGTTCCATTTTAGCTATTCTTCATTTTATTTATTTATTTTTTATTTTGAAAACCTCTAGCAATAATATTCACTATACATTTTATAGAGACTGATAGTATTCATTTATTTGTTGGTGTGAAAAATGGAAATCATTAGAATGGCAAAGGCACAGGACCAGAGAGCACGCTGGATAAGAAAAGCAAGACCACGTCCCCCCGCCTTGTCTTCCACACACATCAGTCGTCCCAGGCTTTGTGAATGCCAGTGGTGGACTCCACTAGTCTCCACCTTTTCTTTATGAGTAAAACAACATTTTCAGGACTTAAACCAACAAATGGATCAGTCCAATCACAAAGTATCTGTCACTGCTGAATCTTGATTAAAAAGAAAAGAACTGTGAAGATACAGATAATTTATATCTAAACATTGTTAATGTACATTATTTTGCCAAGAAAATGTTTACATTAAGTCCCTGAGAGCAGGAAAACTCACCACCTTTCTCAAAAAGTAAATACTTTCTAGATGTGACCCAAACTAACTATAAAATTTAATCTGGAAGCGTTTTGTTACAAAACTGATTAAAATGGATTGATGCTGTTCAGGAACAATCCTAGAAAAAACTGGGAAGTACCTACTTTAAGCCAGTGAAGCATCTTTCTGGATCCCCTGTCTCTGCTGGCACCTCGTCTGTCAGTGTCAGAAGTTTGACAGTTTCCATCACACGCATTTCCTGGACTTCTCTGACTTGCTCTACCTTAAGTCTAGATTCTGCTCCACTGCACCTCAGCAAGGGAACTCTCTCCTGTCCCTTGGGGAAACAGATGGATAGTAGTGGTTTACTGGTAAACGTTTACCAGCTATCCATTAAAAAAATCACTTCTGTGGTCTTTGCAAACTTCTGTGGTGCAAATACTCCCTCTGTTGCTGAATTCAAGCCACCAATTTGACTGAGTTTGGAGTTGGGAAGAAATGAACACATTGTGAGCTGGTAGGGGCTGACTCCAGCCACACTGGGGGTTGCTGGCTTCCTCATCACTCTGGGAGGTATGAGGTGAGAAGTTCAGACAGAGGAACAAGGAATCTTCCCCCGATGTCTGGAGGGGAGAGTAGGAAGGTGAGTTGTGGGGTAAGGTAAAGAGTTATTGTGCAGTCTGTGGTGAACGTTCTGAAGTGAGTTCTCAGGTGGGGATGGAAGAAAATGCTAAGCACACTGAACAGGGGAAGTCAATTTTGAAGTTTTAAGTATATTTCTCAGTTATTTTCAAACTTTTCTTATCATAACAATCACACATAGACTCTCTTCTTTGAAGTACATACTTGATTTCAACCCAAATGGACTGAATTAGTCCTCCTAGGGAGATCCTTGAGAAATTATTTTTCAGCAAATAGACAAGATTAGGAAGTGCGGAATTTGAATCCTTGACTTGGTGTTTAATTATCTAAGGGAGAGCAAGTAGAATGGCGTTTCCCTAAACTTACTGTGAGCAGAATCACCTTGGGAAACTTACAAATTCTGCTGCTTAGCAGTCATCCCATAGATCCAGATTTAATTTGTCTGGGCTAGGGGCTGGGGGAGACTGGACATCTGTAGGTTTGAAGAGCACCTAGGAGATTCTCATATGCAGCCCATGCCAGGGGCCACTGATGGGTGTACTGAGCATGGAGGAGGAGGACAACAGAACAAGAGGAAAATCGACATTTTAAGTGAAAGCATAAACTATTGCACTTGCAGCTTATAGACCCATAAGTCTGTGTTTCTCAATAAACAATAGGCTCCCTTAGAGCTCATGTCTGCTTTCCTTCTGCGTTCCCAGCACTTAGCCAGTGGTTGGCATATGGTAATCCTGCAATAAATGTTGATCGAGTGAATATCCTAATTGGCTTACCTCATTAATAACTTGGTGATAATGTGTTGATTAATGCATTATCTTGTTCTGAGTATCATATTTGCATTTCTACAGGACCATCTGCAGACAATGACTTAACCCAAAGAAATGCCTCCCCTGCTGGGGAAGGGCAGGTGGGGAGGACATTTGTGATTAAACCTTCTGTTTCATACCAATTGTATCATGTGGGCAGCTCATTACTATTAAGGGAAGTTTAGTGTCCTGGTATATTTTGTGTTTTTAAGCATTCATGAAATATCAACTTCCCACCTGGAAGACACAGCCAAGGCTTTTGAGATAATTATTTTAGAAAGAGATACAATGTAGATATTACTGATATTTATGTACTTAAAAGAAGTTAAAGGCATTTTAGTGTTAGGTAAGGTAAAACTTCCTCAAATGTGTAAAAAATGGCATTTTATTCATATTTTTAAAACTGGCATTTTCTTCATAGGCAGAAAAAGATTATTTCACAATTATAAAAATGAATCTATTCCAAAAGTATACTTCTAATTCTCGGTGTACAATAGCTTTGGAGTTTGAGCATAGACAATATTCAAGGATGCTTCTGGCACCTGTGATTTTCTTGGTAAATAATGTGCATGATATTCTTCACATTCACTACCAATTATGAAAGAATCAGTGCCTGTTTGCTCTCAGTCTGCTTTTCCCATGTGTCTTACCTCTTCCTATGCTTTTCTCTTGATTTTCTCAATGACAATTAAAACTGAATCCAATGAGAGAGAAGAGCTTTTTGCTTACTGCAATTTGTTCTGCTTTGATTACTTTAAAATGAGCAATCATTCCACTCTCCCCTGTGCATGGGAAACACGCATTTCTCGGGGTCTATTTCCCCCCAACCTTTTCCACCTGGGGTTTGAGGGAAGGCTGGCTGGATACAACCACTGGGTAGATAAATGTTATATTGATCTATCTATACATCTACCTAGATCTGGATCATGTGTCTCTGGTTGTCAACCCATGGTGTCTTTGTCCCTTGGGGGACATTGCCTGTGTCTGGAGACATTTTTGGTTGTCACACTCAGGGGTGTGAGAAGGGTACTGACATCTAGTGATAGAGGCCAGACACACTGAAAAACAGCCAACATGCACAGGACAGACCCTGAAAATGTAACTGTGCATCCCCAAACACCAATAATACCAAGACTGAGAAGTTGATCTTTATATGTATATTCATGTCTATCTCTGTACATCTCAAGGTTACACAGCTCTGGACAAGAGATGCATTCAGTTCTCTACATCTCTGTCTCCTCTGACCTAGTAAATTCCTCGAGGACAGAGGCAGCCTCATGCCATCGGTGCTGCCATATCACCTGGCACAAGCCTTTAGACAGAGATGTACAATGAATGTTTTCTGAAATGAAATCTGAGAACCCAGGAGACTTTTTGCCCCAATTTCCTCTCCCACTGGCTTTACCATGATGTATAAAGTAATTTCTTTTGTTCGGCACCTTGAAGGCCCCTGTAAAAGTGGACATGGTACCTTCAGGATGGAGCATTGTAATCCTCTACCAGCACCTCGGCTTATGTCATCAGGTTGTCTAATTACAAAACACAGCCCTAAATCAGATAAGGCATTCTCCGATGAAGAACACACTGAGAACGTCATAGCAATCCTTGACCCCCATCTTGCCTTCCAGCCTTCAGTCTGGCACTAGACTTTCCCAGGTGAGTCTCTTCCCCTCAATGTCTAACCCTGCCTGGAAACTAGTACGTGTTCAGCAAATGAGGCAAATGACCCTCAGTGGTCTGGACCTACCCTGCTTTTGTCAAGTTTCCCTGCACTGCAGATGGACTGCACACACTACTTGTGTGTCACAAACACATTATGGACTTGCACACCTCTAGATTTTGGCATGTGCTCTTGTTCTAGCAATGCCCTTCTCCTACTTTGTTTCCTGTTTAATGCCTCATTATGTCTCAGGGTGCTACTTTAATCCCATCTCCTAGAATGATCTGCCTAGTGGTCCTGGTCCGGGGTAGTGCCTTTGTCTGTCTTAGAGCATTAACCCCATTGTCAGTCTCTTCCCCATAAAACCATTGCACCACCCAGCCCATTTGATCCTGAGTCGGTGGAGTGACACTGTAGCATCTGTCACCTCAATGAGTGAGTGACAGCACAGTCCCAGTGAATTTGGCCTGGCCCAAAATGGTGTCCACACACACACTAAAAAAAATAATAAAATAAAATCTTGCCTGGTTTCTGAAGAACTAGCGACCTCATAGGAAAAATGACTCCATTGTATGAATTATATTCTGTCTTTCTTTGAAACCCAGCACAGATCTCTAAGAGAACAGTAAAGATTTATGTATTTGTTTATTACCTTTTCTTGCAGAAATGGCACCTGTTAATCAAGAGGGCAGGATGTAGAAGGAAGGAAAGAAAAAGCCTTGCCCATCGCTAGGCTGTAAAGCATGGACAGGAGCATTAAATACCTTCCACACTAATTCAATGTCTTGTAAGCACGCTTTGGAAACCAGACAGAACCCTCAGGTTTTGCACATGGGTTCGATCACACCTATATTTAGTCAGGCAATTGACCACACTCCATAATCCTGGAGGACATGGGGAGAATGCACAGAGAGAAAGCAGAGTGCCACAAGAGTCTATGTCATGTCCTCAGAGGATGTACTTTTGTACAGGGTTACTAGGAATATTTATAACTATCCAGGTACTGCATAGACCATGAGAGGCATCAAGAAGAGGATGGCTCAGATCACACCCTGTGCAAGTTCAGAAGAGGTATAGAGCATTTCCAGTCAGTAATCAGAGACAACGTCATGGGAGAGTTGGAATCTGAGCTATGCATTGATCTGACATGCAGCAAAGTAGACTTCTGGGACCTTCTGATGATAGCATATTGGAAATGCTTCAACTGTTCATTCTGTGATGATACCTCTTTCTGTGAAACAAGAGTGATAGGAAAACACTAAAGTAGGGGAAATAAAAGGCTACTTTACATTGATTCAATACAGCAGATACTTGTGGAAACCTTTTAAGGACACCCTACTTTGTGTGGCTCAGGCTTATAAAGACAGATACATATGGTTTTTCTTTTTTTTCTCCAAAGAAGCAGCATCACTTGGTGGAAAGGGTTTAGAATCAAACAACTTTCACTCCTTGGCTTTGTTGGTGCTTTTTACACTCAGTTCCTTAACTTGGGACACCAACACCCCCCAGGACTTCTGTGAGTGTAGAGGGACAATGCGGACATGGTCTTGCAAGGAACACTTTTAGAATGCTTCTTGCACTTAACTGATGTTAGCTACTATTACTACCACCATCACCCTTATTCAACCACAATGCAAGAATCGGGGAAAGGATGTCTAAGCCACCGGGTTAGCGTAAGGAGGAGATCTGATATCAAATGTGGTACTTCTTAACAAGGTGATTTTGCTCTCTGGTCCCCTGGGAGAAATTTGGCAAAGTCTATAGCCTTTTTGCCATTGTCACAATTAGTGGGTGCTACTGGCACCTAGTGGGTAGAGGCCAAGGATGCTGCTAAACAACCAGCAATGTGCAGGACAGCCACCCCCATGGAGAATTGTCCAACCCCAAATGTCAGTAGTGCCCAGGTGGAGAAATGCTGATGGAAGGTGGCAGTGCTGGGCCCATTGCATGGTGTGAATGGCTGCAGCCCTGCTCTCATCCACAATGACATCACATCACACTCATCCTGGCCGTGGTCACACCCTGAGCACTACTCTCTTTCTGTTCTGGGGGCTGATTTTCAGGGGGAAAAAAAGGCAATAGCAATCAATTTGATGCCATCAAACTGCTTTCATGGAAAATCTCCTGTGCCCTGGGAATTGGGCATCTTGTCTTTCCTTTCCTCCTCCTGCCAAGCCAGCTGGGGACACAGGGTCCTCCTGAGAGCATCTGGGCCTGGGGAGATGCCCACAATGGCAGTAGGAGCCAGCAGGGCCCAGTCCCTGGAGGGCTGGTAGCCATGGTCCAGGACCTGCCAAGTGCAATTGGTCTCCAGCAAGTCTGCTCTCCAGGAAATCCTGCTCCTCAGCCCACACTGGGACCAGAGGGGCAAAGCACCCAGGTACCCAGCCCTCACCCTGTGCCCCTCCCTCTGTCGGTTTCCTTCACAGGGCACTGAGGCTGCCTTGAGAGGGAAATGGGGTACAATAAGTATAAGTGAAAAACAAACCAACCTTGGGTCTCCCGTCCTGGAAGGTGGCAGATGAGCCAATTCAGAGACACCCTGAGTTTGGATGCTGCCAAGTGACATAGCTGCCTGGTTCTTCCCCACCTCCCAGGGGGCATTTGCTGCCATGTGAGTCCCGGGGGGTGGGGGCAGTGGGTATGCTGCCTGGTTTCAGAGGAGAGGGGTATAACCTGGTAAGCTCTCCAGTCTGCAGTCTTGAGTTTTAAAGGGTATCCCCTCCTTGGAAGAGCCAGTGAATGGCCATCCCTCTCCTTTAGGGATGATCATGGCAGTAGCAGCCACAAGAGCTAACCTTGCCACGTGCCAGGTTAATTCTAAAAAGGGTGCAGAGGTGAACTGATTTCCCCCCATGGGATTGCGGGTAGAAAGGATGGGACTAAAGATTCCACTCGATCTTAGAGTGTAATGCTCCACAGACAAGGAGAATGAATTGGGATCCCCTGACAGCCATCTGAGTTTAAAACTCGTGCAGAAACTTGAGGAAAGTGCAATTGAGACTGACCTCACTAAAAATCCAGCTGAAAAAATAATGTTCTAAAAGTAAACCTGGGCTCCAGATTTTTAATCTTGTCGGTTTATATACGGCCTCCTCTGCACAGCAGCTTGTTGTGGTTAGTTGGGTGAGAATCAGTTGAAATCAGAGAAAAGCCCAAACAGCGGAATTTTTTGAACGAGTATGCTATTCTTCCTGAGAGCTTTTGAAGTAGCAGACTTTGTGCTGACTTTACATGAAGTGAGAGTAATCTGTGATTAACTCAACATCAGACCAGCTCCTGTCATTTCATGTAAATGCTACTTTTTAAATCCTTGAAGAAGGTTTTATAAAGAAGACAGATCATTCTCCTATTTATTTGCTTTGAGTGTCAGATTCCTAATTAGTGAAATCTATATTTGTGAGTTAGGGAGAAAAAAACTATTTGAGTGAGGTCCTCAAAACCCCTCTCCATCCCTTCCAGGCCCCCTCGAATCTTTTTTCTTATGTCAGTAGAGGACAGAAACGTCACAATTTTCTCAAGTCTTCACCCAAGTTCTTCATTTCCCAGAGAAAAGCGGGCTCCCAAAATAGGGTCCCGTGGTCAGAAGGCAGTCAGTACTTACATACTGAATAAAGGATTGGATGCTTGAGTAGAAACAATCTAAGAAATCAGAACCTGGGATTGGAAACTGTTCTGAAAAATTATAACTACTCAATAAAGAAGAAAATTGGGGACAGGAATTTAGAAGTGCAATTTATATAATGTGCCTGAATTGACTGTAATTTTCTCCATGCATTTAAATATTGTGGATAATTACTCACTAAACAGTAGAATTTCAATAAATTTTATGTTGAATGAATAAAGTTCAGGTTCTTTTGAATCCTCAGAGAAATCTTGTGAAATGAAACTAAAATTTTCTTTGGCAAATTAAGTGATGAATGTAATTAATTTGCCAAAGTGGTCAGGTCGTTCATTTCAGTAACAATGTCTTGACTGACAAATGCTACATATAGTGATGGAATATTGTGACAGAAAGAGTTTGTCTCAATATTTCTGAAAAAAAGATAATAACACAACTACCTCCAATAAACAACACATATGCCCAAGTCTCCTTTCTTACTGGCTAATTACTGATTTTCTAATCTTAAGAGATGTTTTTCAGCTTTCTGACACAAGCATTCAGAAATATTTGAGGAAAGAAAAATTTAGGATCTAGAAGAAGACATAGAATAATATATTTTGATTAACTGTAAAAGGATTTTATAGATCTCTTCTAATTTGCCTGATTTACAAAGTAGTACATCAATCAATCTCACATGAAATTGTCCCAAATTTAAGCACTAAAATAGTGATACTTAGACCTAAAATTAGAAACACAAATACAGTCAGGGGGGCATAAAGAAATCATAAAATTCATATAGGACAACAACACAATCAGGTATGGGGAGATAAGCGTACCTATTCCATCCATTCTGGTGCTAAAGCAGCAACAAGATATCCAAAACTCAGGGGAAGTACTTAATATACAAATTAAGCTCTAGCAACGATAGCTGTATTGCATCAGTTAACACTCAATTAGACTGATATACACAAGCACTGAAGCAACTGAAACAGCATATTACAATAATGAAAGAAGGACATTTTGAGCACCTGCAAAAGATCAAGTTTGTGAACTTGAGTCCATCACCATAATAGAGGATGATGCAGACAATGGGAGGAGATAGAAAGCTGCCTGGGCTGCCGGAAAAAGTGGGGTCTACAAGCCTGGAGTCTTGGGAGAGACCACTGCACACACCTCATCTGTGAATTAGGAGGGGTAGTATCTTTGTTACTGAGATGGGGCAAGGGAGGAGAAAATGAAAATAAACACATATATTAAAGTCAGACTGCATCTTCTCAAAACTACATCCAGGACTGTCAGTTGTCAGATTGAGGTAAATGGTGTGGGAGGGATAAATTGCCAGTTACCCCACCAGTAAAAGACAGAGCTGTGGCTTGAGTCCTGAGGTTTGTGACTCTAAAGCCCTTGCCTTGGCCATATATAAAATGCAAGTTAGCAAGGGCTTCTTAAGCTAAGCATCAGGCTATAACGTTAGGTGTCACACCATCTTGGAAATTCACCTGAAGACCAACAGAAACCCTCATATTTTTAAAGTGTGGGAAGCAAATATAGAAAATAGATTTCATTAGTCTTGATGATCTTAGTTCCATGCTTTGTCTTTTTTTTTTTTTTTTTTTGCGGTACACGGGCCTCTCACTGTTGTGACCTCTCTCGTTGTGGAGCACAGGCTCTGGACGCTCAGGCTCAGCGACCATGGCTCACAGGCCCAGCCGCTCCACAGCATGTGGGATCTTCCCGGACCAGGGCATGAACTCGTGTCACCTGCATTGGCAGGCAGACTCTCAACCACTACGCCACCAAGCCCATGCTTTGTCTTCTTGTTAACTCCTACTGACCTGGACCCAGAATACCTCTGGGGGAGCTGATCCCTGTACTGGCCCAAGCAGCTGAGATCTCATGTCCTTTGTCTAGGACCATGCTCCAACATCTTTAGTTCTTTAGTGTCCTCCTAATATTCTGTAATACCCACTCACCATACTGTTATTGGCGGTAGAGCAGGCTCTGATGCCTGGGGCTTGTCCTGCTCAGGGGAAGAAGATACCATCATACTAAATAACCTGAACTCCAAATTGTCTGAAGGATGAGGAAGTTGGGAGAAACCATGTTAATATCAGACCATGTGAACTAAACTCAAAGTGAAATGCGATGGGGGAGCAGAGCGTAATGATTAAGCACGGGGACTGGAGGAGACTCTTAGTTTGAATCCTTGTTCTGTCACTTACCACCTGTTAGACCAGGTGCAAGTTACTTCTCCTCCCTCAGGGCTGTTGTTTGTAAGAATGGTGATGGTGATGGTGATAAAGACAGTTCTCATCTCACAGAATTGTACCAACATTCAACAGGATAATCCATATATAGCTCTATAGTATAAAATGCACATTTGTTGTTATCACTTTCAATTGAGTAAACAAGTGTGTATTGTAATGAGTGTTTTCCACATATTGTATTAATTAATATTTAATAAATCATGACATCCTTACATGATAATAATTAAACTTTTATGGAAGCAGGTCTAAAAAATAAGAACTATAAATGTAAGCTTCCCTTCCTTAACCCCTGACCAGTTGGTGATTATATTTCCAAATAATGACCACTCCCAGCAGACATTTCTTTCTGTGATAAGGTCAGTGCTGTTGGACTCACTAATATTTCTTAAACTCATCTTTGAGAGGACAAGAAAAAAGCAAGGATGTGCTAAATCTGGAGGGATGCACTGCTCACCCCATAGAGGTCAACTCAGCACCATCTGGGACAGATCTCACTGCTGTATGTTTGGATCCATTTCTAATTATTTTCTTTAATCATGTTGACTTTGAATATATTTTTGAAAGTATATATATATTTCCCTGGTCTTTCTTCCTTGATGTATCTCTCCAAAGAGTTTGCACCTCTCAGAGGCACCTACTACTAAATTAATGTTTTGTGAAATGGTCTGTTAGGCTCTAGGAGCTTGGTTGAGGTAATGAAATTGGATATGAAGATGATGACTATATATGTGTATGTTTGTGACCTTCTAGAGACAGGGACTGCTCATTCCATCAACCAACACACTATGTGGTATATGACAAGTGCTCAAGTAAAGGGTTGTTGAACTGACATGGTAAACATCAGATGGCTGTTTTAACCTTGCACATGGCAGGGCAGAGCTGAAAATTAGCATGGAGATCTGAGCAAAATGATTCACCTTTGTCATGCACACTGTGCCTCTTCTCAGTACTTACAGTATTAAAATGAGTCCATCTGTTATTTAAATGGCTGAATCTTGAAAGATTTATGAGGAAATAGGACTTTACTCCCTGTTTCATAAGCAAACAAAAAAGTAAACCACTGAGAGAATAAACAACATGTCCAAGGTCAAATGTGAACATTTTGATGAAGGTTCTACCTTTTGTTTTCAGTAGGATTTTCAAAACTTAATGTTTAATATCAAAGTGGAAAACATTTCAAGCACATTTCCTTTGTCATATGTGGCATTCTCATGTTATAAATATGTCTTTAAAATGAACTGAGCCCACAAAATGAAATTATCAACTCATCTCAAACCTTAGATGACTTTTAGATGGTGAAAAGCCACTGTGTGATCTTATTTCTATAGGTATATTCAAAGACAGGTACCTATGTCAGAGAGCTAGTGGGGCTTAGTGGTTCCAAAGAATTATTATATCTCTCATGCTTGTTTTGTTTCCTAAACTATTCATAGAATTATATATTGGGATTGAAACAGACTTTTAAAATTCAATCCCATCTTCATATTTTACTGATATAGTAATAGAAAGGCTAATCATATTACAGATGGTCTCATCGTTAGTTAGTAAAAGACCAGCCACAACAGCTCTTCAATCTAGCACAGGCTCTTGCTACAAGACTTTGGAGGATGCACTTAAATGGAGTGTGAGCTAGCTGGTATTGTCAACATATGTCTTTCACTTTGTTGATTTTCTAACTTTTCTCTGTTATATTCACCTCTGTTATTGAGGGGATATTTAAGGTTGAGAACAACTCTCTATAACTCCAGATTTATTGTAAAAAGTAGAACAAAGTAATATAGCCCACCTCCTTCTCAACAAATAATATTTATTTCTTGGAGTTGGAATAGTGATTTCTTTAAATTACTGAATATATATTGCCTTATTAAAAAACTGGGACATGCTCATAAAGTTGGATAATGTCTTGAATTTGTAATCATATGGTAAGAAATGTATATAATAGAAAAGATTAAAATTTTACATCATTTTAAAATTAATGTAATTGTTGCAGGATAAGATAAAATAAAAATATAATGCATTGAATTAATAGTTTCAAACATTCAAATAAGAAAACAACTAAATTCATATTAGTATAATAGAAAAGAGACTAACATCTGCATTCATATAGCATGATTCAGATTATAAAGTGCTTTCATAAATATTAATTTACCAAATGCTTTCAAGAATTTTGGAATTTAGGTAGAGTATATGTTAATATCACTTTCTTTCCAGGAGGCATTTGCAGCTCAAAAAGACTGACTTACCCAAGATCACACAGCAAGTAAGTGATGAGGCTTTGGATTGCATCAAAATTAATCCAGCATTCTTTCCAGAATCTCAATGGTTCCAAAAAGTATTAATATAGAAGACTTAGGGTTCCAGGAATGATGACTCATAAAGATGTGAAAAAATAAAGAAATAAATGACTGTGAAAGGTGAAGATTAATGAAAGCTAATAATAAGATAAATAAAACTTCTCTCAATTTGCTCACAAATATTTGACTTTGTAAAGAACAAACAAAATTCATATCAGCCAATGTTTACTATATATAAGGAGCTCCACTTGATGTTAAAAAAGCAAAGATGTTTAAGCACAGGCTTTCTTACTAGTGTTCACAAATGAGAGAGCGTTTATAGTCCAATAGACTATACAACTTAGGGTATAGGATCCAAGAAGAGAGATTTTATATATTATATATCTTCAATGAAACAACACATATTAGGTTAGTATTAATGTTTAAGTAGCCGTATAAAATATCAGCATGTTAATAAAATATTACCCTTTGAATTTCAAAATTTAAGAAAATAATTATTCTAAAATTAAATCATCATTTGATATTTGATTCATGTGCATTAAACAGATAACTTATAATTAAAGATCAGACCAAGTATTTCTGAGTTAAGGGAAAAATCACCTTAGTTTATCAACTGTCATATTTTCCATACACAGGTATAAGAAAACTACAGTTTACATACACACATACACAAAAATATATGTTTATATATTATTACATATATGCATACAAATATATATTTATATATATTGATATATATTACAAACACATAAATAGATACAATTGTAGATATATTTATATATATAAGAGGGAGCTAAGAGAATTATCAGGTGATACATTAGAAGATGAATGAAACATCAAGTTAAATGTTTTCTAATTTTACTAAATAGTGGAGGTAGTTAACAAGTACATAGTCATTGTAGAAATTTGAAATTATACAGTAAAGGATAACTAAAAATCAGATTATTTTTCTCTGAACATATAAAGAGTTTAATGTTTCTTACATTTAAGTTTATATTTTTATTACATTTCCATTTGATTAGATATTATTTTGAAAACATAATTTTAATGATTTGCATAATGATTAACTATGTTTATATTTAATTCTCTGCTGTCGGTCAATAGAGTTAGTAGCATTGTTTTGGGTTTCTTAGCAGACAGAAGAGCACTAACCAAGTGAGAAAGAGTCTTGGAAAATTTGGATGGAAAGAACATGGTTCAGGACATCTAGATCCTGAAGTGGAAACTCTGAATCTCAGCATGGATTGATATTTGTACATTAGCTTGGTATTTACAGGAAAAAGCAACAAAAAACTTTTCTAAGATTTAAAAAAATCTAAATTTAAAAAAAAAGTTGGGCTTCCCTGGTGGCGCAGTGGTTGAGAGTCCACCTGCCGATGCAGGGGACACGGGTTTGTGCCCCGGTCCGGGAAGACCCCACATGCCGCAGAGCAGCTGGGCCCGTGAGCCATGGCCATTGGGCCTGAGCGTCCGGAGCCTGTGCTCCGCAATGGGAGAGGCCACAACAGTGAGAGGCCCGCGTACCGCAAAAAAAATAAATAAATAAAATAAAATAAAATTAAATTAAATTAAATTTAAAAAGTTAATTTCCGGGCCTCCCTGGTGGCGCAAGTGGTTGAGAGTCCGCCTGCCGATGCAGGGGATACGGGTTCGTGCCCCGGTCTGGGAGGATCCCATATGCCGCGGAGCGGCTGGGCCCGTGAGCCACGGCCGCTGAGCCTGCGCGTCCGGAGCCTGCGCGTCCGGAGCCTGTGCTCCGCAACGGGGGAGGCCACAGCAGTGAGAGGCCCGCATACCGCAAAAAAAAAAAAAAAAAAAAAAAAGTTAATTTCCTTAACTATATTCTTTAAAATGAAACTCTGACATTGGTCTTTATTACTCTTACATATATTCTTCTTATCTCCTGTTGACAAATTACCTAACATCCCTGAATCTGTCCCCTAATCCATAAGATGGATTTCATAATTATGAATGTAAATGTTTAATATATAGAATACTTATATATCTATATGCTACAGCTATTTAGTATATAACACTCAATTTTAAAAAACCTTCTACTACATTAGTCTAGCACTTTACCTACTGTGCTTTATAAATAAACTCAAAATTATAGCTATCAATAACTGAATTGATAATTATTTTAGTTTTTTACATAAAACATATAATTTTATTACTCACTATGTCTTTCTTTATTCTATCTTGAAACCAGATAGAGTCCTACTTCATTATTTAGATGGTCTGTTTCTAGAGAAATGAAAGTATGCTTGAAAATTATTCTCTTTATGGAGCTTGTGTTGAGTAGCTAGCACTCAGTGAGTGAATGTCTTCAAACCTGAGTATTTTCAAAGAAGACCTGCATGGTAATTGAATGGTTTTTATGCAGTGGAGAGATGATACCTGAGAAGCAGTAATCTATTATACATTTTCTACTGAAATTAGCAAGTAAAATAAGTCACTGTTGTTCAATGTTTTCAGACAGGTAAGAGATGAGGAAATGCATCATTACTGACTTTTTGGAGAACTCCACCTCCTGTGATTCATGCTGCTTCTAAATTGCCTGAGAGCGAACTGGAGATCGCATGGCACAGTAATCCCACGTGTAATGTGCTGATAATTAAATCCCTCTGACAATTACATCATGCATTAGCAGGCTCAGCCCGATCCATTACTCATGATAACTGTCTTGGACAAAACAAAATGTGTACACGAGGGACCACCGGTGGAGCAGATGCTCCTGTGGAAGAAGATAGCCAAATTCTGTTTATGTAATGTGATCTGTGGAAGGCTGGATTAGGGATCCTTTCACCTTCCCTAGTAAGAACCAAGCTCATAGAGACAAGGACACCTGACCTTGCCACCTTCCAGTCTAATAGTATGTGGTGAAGATCAAACAGTCATGGATGATCCCAGCATACCCCAAACATTTTCTAGTGATTTTGCTGCTATCAAGAAGCAGCCACAATCTGACACTAAGCCTAGAGGAACCCAGTTCTCCATTTAGAAAGATCCAAACAGCTTAATTATTGGATTGGAATGTTACTCTATATTTAATTATTTAAAGATCATTCTGAAATGGCAAAAGGCAAATGAATGCATCATTACAATCTTGAATTATAAGAATTCTCTCTCCAAAATATACTTTTTGGGTACATACCCACACACATACATACACGCACACATATATACTCTTGAAGTTTTAAATGTTCATGCATTTAAACACAAGAAGTTAAGACTTTTCCTTAAAATTTTTACAGCAACATGAATAATAAAAACTTAGTTTACCAGATATATGCTAAAAGGTCAACATTGTAATCAACAGGAATCCAAATAACCAAAATTGTCAATTAGACAGAATGTTTTCCTTGCAGTACACATTTAGAATAAAGAAGAAAATACTAAAAAAATCTTATCAGATATTAGTATTAAAAGTCAACGAAAAAGCAAGCCAAATTTTAAAAATCAATTTTATCCTAGAGTTATTAACTTTCTACTTTGATCTACATATTCACTAGATCCACTCTTATCCTAGGATAACTGTCAGGGTAATGACACTGAAGTTTTTCTAGGGAGAGCTAATATCCAACGAGTATGTATTTATATGACCAAACAAGTTATTCTGTACCTATAGTAAAAGGGTCTCATTTGATTGATTGGCATGTCTGCTTCACTAGTTTTTAAGTATTTTGATTAACATCGCTGCTTCTAAGCTACAACAACATGACAAATATCACTCACATTCATTACAATCTATTAGCTTAGCAAAGGATGGGAACTCATATTTTTAACATTATTTCTAAGACAAACATGGGCTTAAGTCAATGTCAGAAGTCACCCAACTGGAGGAAAAATTGTTAGAGTAGGTTCCCCCGAATGGGCCTTGCACATAAATGCACAGGAAGCCATCTGTTGATATGGGTAGCCCTGCTCATCGGGGAGCTCTCTCTCTTTGCTCCTGGAGACTGAGCTGGTTCCCTTTCTGAGTGAATCCAGAAAAGTGTATTGATTAGGCACTTGACAGTGAGGTCAGACTAATGTGATTTCAAATCCTGGTCCCACAGTTTACTGACCATGTGACCTAGGATAAGTTATTTACCCTCTCCACACCATGGTTTCTTCTATTTGTATTACTCAGGATAGAGAGACTCTGCTGCTATAATAAACACAGCTCAGAATCCTCATGGCTTAACATAATCAATGTTTACTTTTTTCTCTTGGAAAGTCCAAAGCAGGTCAGAGTTCCCCTCCACATAGTGACTCAGAGACTCAAGCCGTGTCAAAGGATGCCACTATAGATTATGAGAAAATCTTGCACTTGTAAATAACTGCCTTTGACTGGAAAGGATAGACACTATTTCTCACATTCTGTCAGCTGGAATGAGTCTGATGGCTTCAGAGTAGCTCGAAGAGAAGCTGGAGGGTCTTTCCAAGTGTCCAAAAATACAGAAGAACCAGCTCTCAAGAGGACTAGTAATCCACAAACTGTCTCATAGGGTAAAGCTTAAAAACTAGTATTTCTAAAGCTGTTGGTATACTCCTTGACACTTACTAATGCAAGAGATGATAATAATAATTATACTGTAAAAATATTATTATTATTATTATATTTCAAAGGCATAAGGGACTCATTTATCACTCCCCTCTGCATGGTGTTGATGATGATTTTATTGTCTTTCCAGGACCTTATTCTGACTGCTAGTCACATGAAGATAACAGACTAGATCAGCTGCTTCTTGTGAGGTGTTTATGATATCTAATAAGTGACTTTTCCCCTTTAGCTGACCAGCTAAAGCCGAATGGTGAAGCAGGTGATGCTTTTTACCTCCCTCGTTAGTTCAAACCTGGTGACTCATTCCAAACCTCCCAAGATCTCTGTGACCTCATGAATACCACCAAGCTTGCCTGTTCCATCTCCTCAGGGTAAGTCCAACCCAGCCTCCCCGTGTGACTTTCCACAGGTCTGGGAGCCCAGATTCTAATGAAAATTTGGAGAAGAAGGCAAATCAGATGGCATTCAACTTTGAACTAGGGAAAGAGAATTACTGCCAAAATACTATAATACAAAGGTTCTGTTGAGTTGGCATGAGCAACCTAGGTGACACATAATCAGGATTTTAAAATAAAATATTTTATTTTAAAATAATAGGATTTTAAAGAAGACAAGCTGAGAAGAAGAGAAGCTGGACGGCTGCAGACTACGCTCCACCTCCTTCTAGTCTCCAGACCCACTTAACATCTATTTTATTCTGATAGTTTTTCATTAGACTGTTAGCAGGCTTGATTATAATTGCAACTAATGGATAAATATCCAACCCTTCTTGTTCTGGTTGACTAGTACTTTGATGAACTGGTGTTAATACAAGGCCAAATGATGGGTTGGTAAGAGAAGTATCTAGCAACGAGCTGATAAGTCTTTAGAATTCCAGGAAAAGGAAAGAAAGAAAAGAAAGGAAAAGCAAACTTAAAAAAAAAATAAGAAAGGAATAAGGAAGGGAGGAAGGGAAGATTTCCAACCTTGTAGGCAGCTCTGTTTTTTTCTAGACATTTGATTGACTTTATTTCTGGTCTTACAAACATGCTCAATTGTTTAGGGCAATTATTTCTCTCTTCCTTACCAAGGGTCTAACAGGGAGCCCTGGGGAATCATAGATCAGTCGTGTACTCTCTAAACACTTCCTTTGAAAAGCTGTGTATTTTAAGATCCATTTATTTGGTTGCCAGTTCTTACCATTTTCCATTCAGTGAGCCCATGATGAGCATCAGACATCAATCTCAGGAATCTAGTGGTCAGAACCCATCTCCCACGGAGGTTCTTATGGATTTTACAGAACACTACGAAAGATTTGGTACATTTCAAAGGTGAAGTGGGAACAGACAATGCTATTTTTTTGTGCTTTGCATCTGTCTGTATCAGAGAAATGCTAATGTTTATCAAGCCATTCCTATGAGCTGGGCACCATGCTGAGCACTTTTTGTGCACCATCTCATTCATTTACAACACGAATCTATGACATAAGTATTATTTCACCCCCAGTACACAGCTTGAGAAATAAAAGATGAGTATTTAGTGATCTTCTCAAAGTCACTTGGACACAGAACTAAAAGTTTCTATCCTAAGTGCTCTCAGATTTGCTTCAGTTAAGACACCTAACCCTTGTCTTGAGAGTTAATTCTCAGTTAATTGTAGGATACATGCTACACACCGTCTGGTCCTTTCTGACCTTAAGTAGAGGTCGTGGATAAACTAGTGGCAGGCTGTTTACCGGAGGATGAGGGTCCCCAGGCTGAGAGCCGGTGGCTTCTGAGAACCCCAGAGGTGAGTAGCTTTGTGGTGAGAAGAGACTCCTCTGGTCTTTTCACCAAACTGTGACACAGCACAGACCATACACTTAATTTTGCTGTGGTCCTATTCATATTTCAGAGTTGTGCTAGGATACATCTCAGATGAGGAGGGGGATGATACTCCTAGTGTCCCCAGGAGGAAATCTTTTCCCATTTTTCCATTGTTTGCCATTGTTCAGACACACACACACACACACACACACACACACACACACACACACACACTAACCCACTGCCTACAGGATAAATTGTGACATCTTCAGGGTTCAAGTAGCCTCACTATCTGGTCAGCAACTCTGACATTTCCAGTCTTGTCTACTATCTCTTTCCTGTCCACACCAGGCATTCATCACATACAAGCGGAATTGTGCTGTGTAACAAGCCATGGGCTTTTACTCACCCGTGACTTTAATGAAGCTCTTCCTTATTTATTGACAAAAATACTTACACTCCTCAAAACTCAGTTCAAAGTCCGGATTCCCTGAAAATTATCTTGAAATGCACCAGACAGTGTGCACCCTCTGGCTTCCTTGCTTGGTTTTCAGTTGTAGTACTTACCACAGGCCAGTGATCACTGCCTTCACTGTCCTAATTCCTCTCTAGGCTATGGAGTCCTCAAGCCATTATATCTAGTTCTGTATCCTTGGTGATTATTTCAGAGTCAGTGCTCTCAAAATTCACTGACACAGAGAGAAAGAAAAACCAAAAAGCCTGACTGAAAAACTGACTGAATTCTAGTCACCATAACTAAAGTGAAAGGTACCTCTCCTCTCAGGTTAGTTGGTTTATTCCAGCATTCTTTTTTTTATTATTATTATTGAAGTGTAGTTGATGTACAATATTGTAGGAGTTACAGGTGTTCAATACAGTGATTCATAATTTTTACAGGCTATACTCCATTTACACTTTTTATAAAATACTGGCTATATTCCCAGTGTTGTACAATAGATCCTTGTAGCTTATTTTATACATAGTAGTTTGTACTTCTTAATCCCCTACCCCTCTATTGCCCTTCCCTACTTATTCCAGCATTCTTGATTCTCACTAATGTCTGGAAAGACAATAGAGGTGTTTTTAGGGGGTATGGATGAAAAAGGCGACAACAGATTGTCATCTAAAACCCACCTCACCCTAGGAGTGCTCCAAATGAAGAGGAGAAAGCTCCTTTCCTGGACAGCCCTCTCCTGGTCTCAGGCGAACTTGGGTCTCACATGTGGGGCATCCACCATCTGCTCTCCCCAAAGTGACACTTCCTTTTTGCAGCAAGTTACACTGAAAGGTTTGAGGTGATGCCAACCAACTCCCTAGGATAACTTTGCAGTCTTCTCCTATGTTTGGACACCCAAATTGAGAACACCAGGAAAGGCTGCCCCCATACCCACTTCTCTTATTTAATTCCAAAGCTTATTCCACGAGTGCCAAGATGATGTGCCACAATGTTACAGGAGAGCTGAGTGTGGGTGAGACCTGGGGATGCCTGAACATCTTCTTGAGCCACCCTGTAATTACAGGTGATAAGAACACAAAGAGCTCTTAGTAAGATTAGAGGAAGGGCTAGAAGCTGAGAGAAATGGTGAACCAGGAAGGTTCCAAAAGAAGCCACTCATTACCTTCACAAACCTCAGAGAATTGAGACACTGACAACCTTCTGTCTCCGAAGCACGTCATAATCTACTAGCAGTACAGGTAATTAATAACTCTTGGGCTTAGGAAGATAACAGCCACAGCCTTCGGGGAGCGGCTGGCTGGTTGGAGCACATTTTTGCCCATCTGCTGTCTAGCACTAGTTCTGAGTGAATTAATGGGGGAGATTGATGAGATGTACAAATGACTGCCAGTGTTTTTAATATGACAAGAAGGCATATGGGTAAGGACACAGACGATATTCCTGTACTCATTTAGATAGAAAGGAAAGCCAATATGAAATTTACTCCAAAAATTCCAAGTTTGCATCCTATTAAGTAACACTTCAAATCGAGGAAAAACTACTATAGTCATAAGTTTCATTCATTTGGCACATTTGGGGAAAGGAGAATTCCACGTAAGTGAATTTCAGAACTGGCACATGCCCTTTCTTGCACTTTAGAACGTGGCATACCACTCACACAACCATGTGGACAGCATGATCTTTCCTGAGGCTCAAACATCTCTGTCCACTGCTCCACACTGTATTTCATTGGCTAATTCCTCAGATCTTTAAGATCTCAGGTTAAATAGCAATCCCTTAGATGAAACATTCCCTACTTCTAACACTGACTTACCGACAAGTTAGGCACCTGCATTTGTCATATAAAAATGTCTCTCACATTTATTTAATTGCTTGTCTAGAACCCAGTTTTTTAGTTAAATATAAATTCTAAAACATAAGGCCTAAGACTATTCTGTACATCCCACATCTCCAATGCATAGCAAAGTGTTTTAATGAATATTTGCTGAATGTCTCTTAAGAATGCCCTCAATCATTTTTATCTAAGAGTAACTTTATTTCTATGGGTCCAGTCTTGCTCCCTAATTCCAATACATTTTTTTTCTCCCAAAGCCAATGTGGTCTGTCTAAAACAAAAAAATATAATAATATTGCTGATCTAATATTAGATATATAATAGATATATTAGACCAGCAATATTCTGGTAATCTATTGATGTGTAACTAACCACCCCAAAACTGAGTAGCTTAAAACAAGAGTAATTAGTGGTTTTGCACATGAATCTGCCATTTTGGCAGGACTTAGTTTAATTCACGTAGAAACCACTCCCATACATATTCGTCCGGCATGCCAGTGTAAATTAGCAGAATCTGGCAATTTTTTTGGTATGTATTGCATTTGCTTTTGGGTACCACCTTGTTCCTGTTTCTTCAGGAACCACCTGAACTTGATTCTGGTTATACATGTAGAACTACAGTTCCCAAACTGTGTGCCAAAGTTCCTCAGGGCACCACAATAAATTCACATGGGTTCCAAAAGATATTTTAAGGGAAATACAGATACTCACATTCTTTTAGACACTATGTGAGCTATGAGATTGAAGTATGCTGAAATCAGGATTCATGGGAGTTGCTGACATTAGGTAACATCATGATGAAACATGAAGGACATTTTATTAAGTAGCTGCAGCTTAAGACTTTCTTCTACCTCAAGGACCATGGAAGAAAAAAAAAAAAAACTGGAATTTGCCATTCCATTCTCTCTGGGAACAGTTCTCTCTTTCCAGTGCAGTTGACACACCCGGGGCCCAGAATCCACACTGTGAAAGCAGCGCACTGTTTCACAGGGAAGCGGCAGTGAGCATGTTCTCAATCTACTTGCACAACGGAGGATGTAGTCCTTAAGACTCAATGTACATACGTGAATGTTCATCTCCTGTCCCCCTCCCTCTATCTAACCATGAGTTCACACTCCAATCTCAGTCCACACTCAGAGTTCATCCTAGTTTCCCCGTTCTCATCTTGGTAACTAGCTCCCTTTTCAGTGCTGAGAAAGCTGGCTCCCATTTCTGGAACATACGTCCTTATTTGATCAATCCCCCTGTATGTGTCCAATATCACATCACCTCCACGGGCACTCCCCACTTCGAAACCCTCATCAACCCACTCCTGTGTCCACTCTACACACTCAGGTGTCTTGGATCCTCTCCTCACTCTCCCCCAACTGTGCTAATGCCCTCCTTGCACCCTCAGGCTCCGAGAGCACCACTGAGCCATCCTCGCATGGATGCCTGCTTCCCCAGCTCCATCTCCCACACCCCCTGCTAGAGCATCACCCTTAAGTGGCCACACGCTTCACCCTTGTCAGGCTTCGACTCCCCACAGCCCACTGCCCCCTTCACTCCAACTGGATGTAGAAGCGTACTTTGTTTTGCAAGACATAATGGTTTCTGCACAGAATGATTCAGGAGTAGAAGGGAAAGAAAGGGAGGGGAGAGAGAGAAGAGGAGATGGAAAAAGAGGGGAGGAAGAGGAAAGACTCCTGTAGATTTTTAAAAAAATATTGTATTTATTTATTTGTTTATTTTAACTTTTATTTTTACATCGGAATATAGTGGATTAACAAAGTTGTGTTAGTTTCAGGTGTACAGCAAAGTGATTCAGTTATACATATGCATGTACCTATTCTAGTTCACACTGCTATATTTAAAATGGATAACCAAAAGGACCTACTGTGTGTCAAAAGGAGCTCTGCTCAATATTATGTAACAACCTAAATAGGAAAAGAATTTGAGAAAGAATAGATACATGTATATGCAGGTTTTTTGTAGATACACTTTCTCAGGTGAAGGACCCATTCTGTGCTTCCACTACCAAGACCTGTTTGTGTGTGTGTGTTCTCCTTTGCATACATTTAATGAGATAAAGATATCTTACTTTGTTAAGTTCATTAAATTAAGTTTTTGTGTCCATTTTTTGGTCTTTTTTTAGTTGGTATGTTGTAAATTTTATATATAGTCTGGTATGAGTTCTCTGTTGTCTATATGTGTTACAAATATTTTCTCCCATTCTGTGACTTTTAATCTGTTAATCTGTTTCAATACGTTTATTGATTTTCAAAAATCAAATTATGTTGTCATTTCTGGAGGGTGAGGGATGTAACTCAGTCACGTTAAGTATTGTTGGATTTACTGTCTATATTCTGTTTAGATTTTTCCATCTGTGTCAACACTGGTGGTATTTATCTGTAATATTCCTTCATCACAGTGTCCTTGTCTGTTATTTTTCTTTTATTAGCATGATTATGATAACCTTATGAAATAAGTCAGAGAGTGCTTTCTCATTCTCCATATTCTGGAAATGTTTTGAAAGTTTTAAAATTAGTTATTAAATAATTGGCAAAACTGTTACTGAAGCTTTTGGGCTTGGTATTTTCTTTGTGAGATACCATTGCAGATTCAGTGATGTTATTGGATTCAGAATTATTTAAGGTTTCCTGTTCCCCCCCCCTCAGGTTAGTTTTATTTGTTAAGTTATCTAGGAATTTTTCCATTTGGTATAAACATGCAAATTGACTCAAATAAAATTGTACATATTCTACTCGTTTTTATCTTTTTAATACCAGCTGCATTGTTCTTGCAATTTGTTGGTTTTGGCATTTCAGATCAGAGAGGAGAGGACTGTATTTTCAATAAATGTCATTGGAACAATTGGGTGTCCAGATGAAAAAATAATGAAATTAAATCCCAATTTCACACTATGTACAAATAGCAAGTCCTCATCCTCATAGATTAAAAATGTAGGTATCAATGGCAAAATTATAAACTAAATTAAAATATAACAGAATAGCATGACCTCAGTGAAAGGAGTTTTTCAAAAGGATAAAAAATATTAACTTTAAAGTAAATGGTTGAAAGATTTACTTCATTAAAACGAATCTTTCTTTTTTTAGAAGTCACTATAAGGAAGATGAAAAGACAAGCCACAGAATGGGAAGAAAAATTTGCAGTACATACAGCCAACAAACAACTAATACCCAGGCTATATAAAGAACAACATATCAATGGAAAAGACAAACAAATAGAAACATAGATAAAACTTTACAAATTTAATGAATTAAAGAAAATAAGAAATCTGTATTCCATTAAATGAATAGAAATGTGACCAACCTTCTTATAATCATGGAAGTTCAAAATAAACTCTCCCTGGTCACCATTTACCTTCCTTCCTTGCTTTATTTTTCTCCAGAACATTCATCACTACTTAATAAGTCATTCATTCTTTCATTTGTTTATCTTGTTTATCTATTCCGTTTAGATCAGGGGTCCCCAAACCCTGAGAACTGGGTCGCACAGCAGGAAGAGAGTGGCGGGAGAGCGAAGCTTCATCTGCTGCTCCCCATCGCTCACATTACCGCCTGAAACATGCCCCCCTCCCCCACCTCGGCTTCCATCTGTGGAAAACTTGTCTTCCACAAAACCGGTCCCTGGTGCCAAAAAGGTGGGGGATGGCTGCTCTAGATTAGAGCCTACGTGATGACTTGCTGTATTTTTTTTTTAACATCTCTATCCTTAGTTCTTGGACCAATGTCTAGGTCATAGTTGGTATTAAATAAATAGTGGTTGATTGAATGGCAGAATGAATTTAAAAAATCATACTCCAATTTCAGGAAAGTGATTACTACTGAGGATGGAGGATGGGGATAGAATAAAAAGTTGGTGACTTGTGTATATCTATTCCTTAAAAAAGGAATAATTTGAAGCATATAATTCAAAATGTTAACAATACTTTAATCTCAACTGTGCATATATGGATTTCTTTTAATTTTTTCTATACATTTTTGTATGCTTGAAATATTTTCTAATTTTTTAACATAGAGAGAAAAGAAAGATGTTTTGGAACCATCACATATTAACTTGCTTTTTTAGGATATAGTGTGATTTTTAACTCAGTATTTCTCAAAGGTATTTTAGTATTTCTCAGTATTTCTCATGGAACACATTTTGTTTGTTTGTTTGTTTTTCCAATGGAGAATCCATTAATATCATTTTCTGAGAACACAGTTTGGGAAATCAAGCTGAATGAACAGAAGACTGTTTAGATAGATCATATGAATTCGTGATCACTTCTGTGCCCTGATGCCAGAGTTCATTCCTTCATACATTTGGAGTTCTGTTTTGATTTTCAGGAAGAGAGCCTACAAAAAATAAATAGCCACAACAATGTGACATTAGAACTATTTTTGTTAACATGCTATGTGAGAGTATTTTGTGATCATTTTACTAATCCCATAGAACCCAACCACAGCCCTGCAGCCAGCATGGTACTTTCTGATGGTCAGATGCCAATACCTTAAAGAATTAAATTATGTGTGGTGGAAGGGTTAAAAACCCAAGAATAGGTGAGTGGAGAGCTGGAATTCTAGTGGCCCTAGAATATAATGGCAAAATCTTGGAAGTAGATTGGATACAAGGTGAGTGGACAATGAAGACCAAGAAGTAGACCTTGCCTTGGTGTTGGTCTTACGCAGTCTCACAAATCTGTTTATACATTTTCTTGGAGAGATGTCTGCAGATGAAATTGTTTACTCCATCACATCATCACATTGCTCCTGACATGAAGCTCCACAGGAGAACATTACTTCAAAGCCTGGTGATCATATCCCTGACATGACATCTCCTCAAAGACAAAGAGGAATATGTAACTGACTATGTTCTTCTATTTTACTTTAATTCCCTGAGAACTCATATCCAACTTCTATTAAATAAGTTATGTAGACTCATGTTGCAAGCTAGACTAAATCAAGGTGCACATGGCCAGTATAATAAGGGATAAGAAAACAAGTTATTTGAAGGAGAAAATAGCAGAACATTTAGCTAAGGGAATAAAAGAGCTGGTTCTACATCTTCAAATACCTGGGAGTGTATAGAATGATTCTATTTGATACCAGAGGGTAAAACTAATATGAATTTGTGGATATTAGAGGGAAGCAGATTTCAGCACAAGAGAGAAAGTTTTAATAATTAGGACTGTGCATAAAAGGACACAAGTGTCTGGGTTGTAGATAGTTCAACGTGTCCAGTACAGATGGTGAAATCTTGAGGATTTTCTCCAACTCTGTAATTCTATTAATCTATGATTGCAGTCCCTCTGATATTTATACGAATCTGTTATTTAATCTAGAATTTGTGAAATCCTCCCCGTGGAAGACCAAAACTCCTTCTTCATTTAGTTTATCTCTAAAGACTCTGACATCTATTATTTGCAAAAACTCCTAACATTACAGACTTAAGGCAAGGACGTTTGCCCCAAAATAGCTATGTGTGCATGCCTTAAAGCTACTGATGTATGCCAAATATTTTAAAGAGTCATCTGGTGCTCTGGGTAGAAGCCACTGCTGGTCAGTCTGTCGTGCTGCCATCAGCTCATCCTAAATCCTTCAGAAGGTTTTGCGTTGTCATGGGCAGTTTTGTTTTTATTGTTACTCTTTCATTTAACAGAATATGATAAATTGGTTCGGTCTACTGTACATTTCTCAAATAGCCATTTCCTGATTCATTATATGACACGTGAAAAGAATAGGGAAGGTTGAATTAATGGGGCTGCATATGAGCCATAGAGTCTCCTAGGAACCTAAAGAGATCTGTATTCTGGCAGCCATCACTTCCGAATATCAAGACTAAGCTGTGACCAAAATCAAGAAGGCTGTGTTGACACACACACACGACTACACAAACGTATGCACTGGAAAGGATTACAGGTCAGTGTAAAAAGTAAAAAGTCAATGATAAAAGTATTTAATTTTCTCCTTATGAGTCCCCCAACTGCTTTCTACATGTTCCCTATAACCTTTGTAATAAGAATAATGTGTAATGTGAAAATACAATTAACAATTTTGTAAATTAATTGTAAGTGTTTTTAAAATAAAGTTACCAAAAATTAAATTTACTCTTTTCAGGGAACAGAGACAAACTTTGATCTCTAGTAAATTAGGTTTTTAATCCCAGAATATGCTCAATTATATGACATAATTTTGTGCTTGGTATTTACCGAGAGAAAGAAGTAGAATTATTCCATAATTCCAACTTCATGATTATAATTCATCAAAGTGCATTAAGAAGCAATAGCTCCATTATTTAATAACAGCAAAAAAAAAAAGGAGGGGGGGCTTCCCTGGTGACGCAGAGGTTGAGAGTCCGCCTGCCGATGCAGGGTACATGGGTTCGTGCCCTGGTCCGGGAAGATCCCACATGCTGCGGAGTGGCTGGGCCCATGAGCCATGGCCACTGAGCCTGTGCGTCCAGAGCCTGTGCTCCGCAACGGGAGAGGCCACGGCAGTGAGAGGCCACGTACCGCAAAAAAAAAAAAAAAAAAAGGAACTGAGATGAAGTTAGATATTGGCTAACATCAGAAAATAGTTCTGGTCATAGAGTTTTATGTGTGTGCACTGTACACAGATAACAACAATGGTGACAAAACTAGCATATGCCTGTTTCATTGGACTTTGAAACATTTTCCATGAGTTCTCCCCTTTAACCATCCTGTTGACACTGTGAGGTACATATATTCTACTCCATTTTCCAAATGATAAACTTGAGGCAGAGGGAGATTAAGGAACTCTCCCAAAAAGATGCATTTAAAGTGGGCCAGGTATAGATCAATGGAACAGGATAGAAAGCCCAGAGATAAACCCATGCACATATGGTCACCTTATCTTTGATAAAGGAGGCAAGAATATGCAATGGAAAATAGATAGATTCTTCAATAAGTGGTGCAGTGAAAACTGGACAGCTCCATGTAAAAGAATTAAATTAGAAAACTCCCTAATACCATACACAAAAAAACTCAAAATGGAATAAAGACCTAAATGTAAGGTCAGACACTATAAAACTCTTAGAGGAAAACATAGGCAGAACACTCTATGACATGAATCACAGCAAGGTCCTTTTTGATCCACCTCCTAGAGAAATGGAAATTTAAAAAAAAAAACAAAAAACGGGACCTAATGAAACTTAAAAGCTTTTGCACAGCAAAGGAAACCATAAAAAGATGAAAAGACAACCCTCAAAATGGGAGAAAATATTTGCAAACAAAGGATTAATCTGACAAAGGATTAATCTCCAAAATATACAAGCAGCTCATGCAGCTCAATATCAAAAGAACAAACAACCCAATCCAAAAATAGACAGAAGACCTAAATAGACATTTCTCCAAAGAAGATATACAGATTGCCAACAAACACATGAAAGGATGCTCAGCATCACTAATCATTAGAGAAATGAAAATCAAAACTACAATGAGGTATCATCTCACACCAGTCAGAATGGCCAGCATCAAAATATCTACAAACAATAAATGCTGGAGAGGGTGTAGAGAAAAGAGAACCCTCTTGCACTGCTGGTGGGAATGTAAATTGATACAGCCACTATGGAGAACAATATGGAAGTTCCTTAAAAATCTAAAAATAGAACTACCATATGACTCAGCAATCCTACTACTGGGAATGCACCCTGAGAAAACCATAATTCAAAAAGAGTCATGTACCACAATGTTCATTGCAGCACTATTTGCAATAGCTAGGACACAGAAGCAACCTAAGTGTCCATCGACAGATGAATGGATAAAGAAGATGTGGCACATATATACAATGGAATATTACTCAGCCATTAAAAGAAACGAAATTGAGTTATTTGTAGTGAGGTGGATAGACGTCGGGTCTGTCATACAGAGTGAAGTAAGTCAGAAAGGGAAAAGCAAATACCGTATGCTAACACATGTATATATTGAATCTAAAAGAAAAATGGTTCTGAAGAACCTAGGGGCAGGACAGGAATAAAGATGCCGATGTAGAGAATGGACTTGAGGACACGGGGAGGGGGAAGTGTAAGTTGGGATGAAGTGCGGAAGTTGCATGGACATATATACACTACCAAATGTAAAATAGACAGCTAGTGGGAATCAGCTTCATAGCATAGGAAGATCAGCTCTGTGCTTTGTGACCACCTAGAGGGGTGGGATAGGGTGGGTGGGAGGGAGACACAAGAAGGAGAGGATATGGGGATATATATATATACATATAGCTGACTCATTTTTTTATACAGCAGAAACTAACACAACATTGTAAAGCAATTTTACTCCAATAAAGATTTTTTTTAAAAAGACATATATTTAATAAATAAATAAATAAATAAAATGTGCCAGGCTAGGATTCTGGCCTCAATGATTGTTTTCCCTCCCATTTTATAGCACTGTTTCCCTGTTCATTAACAATCTGACTCCTTCTCCTGCCATCTTCAAGTCCTCTCAGTGGATGTCCCATTTGTACATAGATGCTGCTGGCTGGCAGACCGTGTTATGTGATTCCACATGCCCACACCTGCCTCAGGCTGTTTTCATTGCTTGGACTTCTCCCAGGAAGCCATTAAATTCCTATTGATCCTATAAAAGTCTTCAGAGTATTGTCTCTTTGGCATCATGCTTTCTGATATTTTTAAACATTTAAAAAAATTGTGTATTTATGAAAATGTTTGAGCACATCCAAAGTAGAGCTTCAACCCTCATCAATCTTTGTTGTTTTTGATTCTTGCACCCTGTCCTTCACTTACATGTTGCTTTTGTTTGTTTGTTTGTTTGTTGGGGTATTTCAAGACAAATTCAGACATCCATGACTACTTCAGAATATATCCTCCTGCTTAATCTAACTTATTTACTTTTCTGCATGTCCAAATGTCCCAGGCTGATTTTGTATTAGATGAATCCTTTGAAAGTGCCAATATTCAACCATTTTGAACCTACACAGAGGCAATTTCATACAGACCAAATAAGTATATTTTATTCTCCATTCTGGAGTCAGCCATTTTCTCCAAGGAACCCTGCTTCCTTTTAGTGGGAAATGGTATTTAGAAGCCATAGGTAGTAGGTGTGTTAAATGGTACTGGCTTGTCATTACTTCAATGTATACTTTTCAGAACAGAAAAAAATAATGAATTCATAAATCATTTTACAACTAGTGAAGATTATATGATTTGATGTTTATTAAAATTCTCTGATTTTATTTTTATATTTATTTTCTCTTATGAAAATATTATTTCCTAATAATATTGACATAGTGTGTATTTTCTTTATCCTATTTTAACTAGTGTGCATATATGAAATAGTTTCTAAATAGTAAAATAGCAATATTGATATTATTTACAGAACAAAATGACAGGACAAAATTGTTATAGACTAAAAACACAATATAAGATTTCTTTGTGATTATTTTGGATATACTGGGTTATAAAATCACTTAATACTTATCTAAGTCTCTCTGCCTCCCACTTGATATAGTTTTAGGTACATTTATCTCCATTTTTTTTTCTATTTTTAGAGATTCTTTTCCTTTTTTTTTTTAATTATATAACCTTTCCATGGTTCCAACGTCCCTCAGCCATCTTAATCATACCATCCTCTGAAACATTTCTATTTTTGCTCTTATTGTATGTATAATATTTTGTAATTGTATGTTTTAATGACAATGTACCTCACTTAAGGAACTAAGAGAGGGCAGTTTTTGTGTCTATATATAGCAAAATATTTGGCACAGAGCAAGTGTTCTAAATTTAATCATAAATCTTGTGTGTGTGTATGTGTGTGTGTGTTAAGGAAAGAATGAAACAGTTACATATTGGGAGAGTAGTGTCTATTTCTGGAATGTATGATGTCTGTGTTGATATCGGAAAAATTGGGGGATAAAAGTTATTATGGTATATTTGGAATCACTGGATACACTTCCATGATGAGTAATGAGGAAAGCAATGCTGCATTAGATAAAATAAATGCATCCAAATAGTGTGAAGATGGAATGGCACCTTTGCAGTGTTGGTTTTGTTTTGTTTTTTTGAGTCTTTTATTTTCTAACATCTTTATTGGAGTATAATTGCTTTACAATATTGTGTTAGTTTCTGCTGCATAACGAAGTGAATCAGCTATATGTATACATATATCCCTATATCTGCTCCCTCTTGCATCTCCCTACCACCCTCCCTATCCTAGCCCTCTGAGTGGTCACAAAGCACCGAGCTGATCTCCCTGTGCTATGCAGCTGCTTCCCACTAGCTATTTTACATTTGGTAGTGTATATATGTCAATATCACGCTCTCACTTCATCCAAGCTTACACTTCCCCTTCTCCATGTTCTAAAGTCCATTCTCTACATCTGCGTCTTTATTTCTGTCCTTCCCCTAGGTTTTTCAAGACTTTTTTTTTATATTCCATATATATATGTGTGTGTTAGCATACGGTATTTGTTTTTCTCTTTCTGACTTACTTCACTCTGCATGACAGACCCGAGGTCCATCCACTTCACTAGAAATAACTCAATTTCATTTCTTTTTATGGCTGGGTAATATTCCATTGTATATATGTACCACATCTTCTTTATCCATTTATTTGTTGATGGACACTAAGGTTGCTTCCATGTTCTGGCTATTGCAAACACTGTTGCAATGAACATTGCGGTACATGACTCTTTTTGAATTATGGTTTTCTCAGGGTATATGCCCAGTAGTGGGAATGATGGGTCATATGGTAGCTCTATTTTTCATTTGTTAAGGAACCTCCATACTGTTCTCCATAGTGGCTGTATCAATTTACATTCCCAGTAATGGTGCAAGAGTGTTCCCTTTTACACATCCTCTCCAGCATTTATTATTTGTAGATTTTTTGATGATGGACATTCTGACTGGTGTGAAGTGATACCTCATTGTAGTTTTGATTTTCATTTCTCTAATGATTAGTGATGTTGAGCATCCTTTCATGTGTTTGTTAGCAATCTGTATATCTTCTTTGGAGAAATGTCTATTTAGGTCTTCTGTCTATTTTTGGATTTTTTTTTTTTTTTTTATTGAACTGCATGAGCTGATTGTATATTTTGGAGATTAATCCTTTGTCAGTTGCTTCCTTTGCAAATATTTTCTCCCATTCTGAGGGCTGTCTTTTTGTATGGTTATGGTTTCCTTTGCTGTGCAAAAGCTTTTAAGTTTCATTAGGTCCCATTTGTTTATTTTTGTTTTTATTTCCATTTCTCTAGGAGGTGGGTCAAAAAGGACCTTGCTGTGATTTATGTCATGGAGTGCTCTGCCTATGTTTTCCTCTAAGAGTTTTATAGTGCCTGGCCTTACATTTAGGTCTTTAATCCATTTTGAGTTTATTTTTTGTATGGTGTTAGGGAGTGTTCTAATTTAATTCTTTTATATGGAGCTGTCCAGTTTTCCCAGCACCATGTACTGAAGAGGCTGTCTTTGCTCTGTTGTATATTCTTGCATCCTTTATCAAAGATAAAGTGACCATATGTACGTGGGTTTATCTCTGGGCTTTCTGTCCTGATCCATTGATCTATATTGCTGTTATGTGCCAATACTATACTGTCTTCATTCCTGTAGCTTTGTAGTATAGTCGAAAGTCCCAGAGCCTGATTCCTCCAGCTCCATTTTTCTTTCTAAAGATTGCTTTGTCTATTTGGGGTCTTTTGTGTTTACATACAAATTGTGAATTGTTTTTTTCTAGTTCTGTGAAAAAGCCAGTGGTAGTTTGATAGGGATTGCATTGAATCTGTAGATGGCTTTGGGAAGTATAGTCATTTTCACAATGTTGATTTTTCCAATCCAAGGACATGGTATATCTCTCCAACTGTTTGTATCATGTTTAATTTCTTTCATCAGTGTCTTATAGTTTTCTGCATACATGTGTTTTGTCTCCTTAGGTAGGTTTATTCCTAGGTATTTTATTCTTTTTGTTGCAATGGTAAATGGGAGTGTTTCCTTAATTTCCCTTTCTGATCTTTTGTTGTTAGTGTATAGGAATGTATGAGATTTCTTTGTGTTAATTTTGTATCTTGCTGCTTTACCAAATTCATTGATTAGCTCTAGTAGTTTTCTGGTAGCATCTTTAGGATTCTATGTATAGTATCATGTCATCTGCAAACAGTGACAGTTTTACTTCTTCTTTTCTGATTTGGATTCCTTTTATTTCTTTTTCTTCTTTGATTGCTGTGGCTAAAACTTCCAAAACTATGTTGTATAATAGTGGTGAGGGTGGGCAACGTTTTTTTTTTTTTTCTGATCTTAGTGGAAATGGTTTCAGTTTTTCAGCATTGAGAATGATGTTGGATGTGGGTTTGTCATATATGGCCTTTATTATGTTTGGGTAAATTCCGTCTATGCCTACTTTCTGTCAGGTTTTTATTATAAATGGGTGCTGAATTTTGTCAAAAGTTTTTCTGCACCTATTGAGATGACCATATGTTTTTTATCTCTCAATTTGTTAATATGGTGTATCACATTGGTTGATTTGCATATATTGAAGTATCCTTGCATTCCTGTGATAAACCCCACTAGATCATGGTGTATGATCTTTTTAATGTGTTGGTGGATTCCGTTTGCTAGTATTTTGTTGAGGATTTTTGCATCTGTGTTTATCAGTGATGTTGGCCTGTAGGTTTCTTTATTTGTGACATCTTTTTCTGGTTTTGGTACCAGGGTGATGGTGGCCTTGTAGAATGAGTTTGGGAATGTTCCTCCCTTTGCTATATTTTGGAAGAGTTTCAGAATGATAAGTGTTAGCTTTTCTCTAAATGTTTGATAGAATTCACCTGTAAAGCCATCTGTTCTTGGGAATTTGTTTGTTGCAAGATTTTCAACCAGTTTCATTTTCAGTTCTTGTTATTGGTCTGCTTATATTTTCTATTTCTTCCAGTCTCAGAAGGTTGTGCATTTCTAAGAATTTGTCCATTTCTTCCAGGTTGTCCATTTTATTGGCATATAGTTCCTTGTAGTAATCTCTCATGATCCCTTGTATTTCTGCAGTGTCAGTTGTTATTTCACCTTTTACATTTCTAATTCTGTTGATTTGATTCTTCTCCCTTTTTTCTTGATGACTCTCACTAATGGTTTATCAATTTTGTTTACCTTCTCAGAGAACCAGCTTCTAGTTTTATTGATCTTTGCAATTATTTCCTTCATTTCTTTTACATTTATTTCTGATCTGATCTTTGTGATTTCTTTCCTTTTCTTAACTTTGGGTTTTTTTTTTTTGTTCTTTCTTTAATGGCTTTCTGTGTAAAACTAGGTTGTTTATTTGAGATTTTTCTTGTTTCTTGTGGTAGGATTGTATTGCTATAAACTTCCTTCTTAGAACTGCTTTTGCTGCATCCCATAGTATTTGGTCCATCATGTTTTCAGTGTCATTTGTTTCTAGGAATTTTTTGATTTCCTCTTTGATTGCTTCAGTGGTCTCTTGGTTATTTAGCAGTGTCTTGCTTAGCCTCTATGTCTTTGTGTTTTTTACAGTCTTTTTCCTGTAATTGATATCTAATCTCATAGTGTTGTGGTCAAAAAATATACTTGATATGATTTCAATTTTCTTAAATTTATGAAGGCATGATATGTGACCCAAGATATGATCTATCCTGGAGAATGTTCCATGAGCACCTGAGAACAAAGTGTATTCTGTTGTTTTTGGATGGAATATCCTATAAATGTCAATTAAGTCCATCTTGTTTAATGTATCATTTAAAGATTTAAAGCTTGTGTTTCTTTATTTATTTTCATTTCGGATGATCAGTCCATTGGTGAAAGTTGGGTGTTAAAGTCCCCTACTTTTAATGTGTTAGTGTTCACTTCCCTGCTTATGGCTGTTAGCATTTACCTTATAAATTGAGGTGCTCCTATGTTGGGTGCATAAATATTTACAATTGTTATATCTTTTACTTGGGTTGATCCCTTGATCATTATGTAGTGTCCTTCTTTGTCCCTTGTAATAGTCTTTATTTTAAATTCTTTCCACCCCCTCACTTTCAGTCTGTGTGTGTCCCTAGATCTGAAGTGTGTCTCTTATAGACAGCATATATACAGGTCTAGCATTTGTATCCATTCAGCCAGTCCTGTCTTTTGTTTGGAGGAATTAATCCATTTATATTTAAGGTAATTATTGATATGTATGTTCTTATTACCATTTTTTTTTTTTTTTTTTTGTGGTACGCGGGCCTCTCACTGTTGTGGCCTCTCCCCGTTGCGGAGCACAGGCTCCAGATGTGCAGGCTCAGCGGCCATGGCTCACGGGCCCAGCCGCTCCGCGGAATGTGGGATCTTCCCGGACCGGGGCACGAACCCGTGTCCCCTGCATCGGCAGGCGGACTCTCAACCACTGCGCCACCAGGGAAGCCCTTTATTACCATTTTTTGAATTGCTTTGGGTTTGTTTTTGTAGGTCTTTCCCTTCTCTTGTGTTTCCTGCCTAGAGAAGTTCCTTTAGCATTTGTTGTAAAGCTGGTTTGGTGGTGCTGAAATCTTTTAGCCTTGGCTTGTCTGTAAAAGTTTTAATTTCTTCGTCGAATCTGAATGAGATCCTTGCTGGGTAGAGTAATCTTGGTTGTAGGTTTTTCCCTTTCATCACTTTAAATATGTCCTGTCGCTCCCTTCTGGCTTGCAAAGTGTCTGCTGAAAGATCAGCTGTTAACCTTATGGGGATTCCCTTGTATGCTATTTGTTGTTTTTGCCTTGCTGCTTTTAATATTTTTCTTTGTATTTAATTTTTGATATTTTGCTTAATATTTGTCTTGGCGTGTTTCTCTTTGGATTTATCCTCTGTGCAAATCCCTGCACTTCCTGGATTTGATTGATTCTTTCCTCTTCCATATTAGGGAAGTTTTCAACTATAATATCTTCAATTATTTTCTTAGCCCCTTTCTTTTTCTTTTCTTCTTCTGGGACCCATATAATTTGAATGTTGGTGCATTTAATGTTGTCTCAGAGCTCTCTGAGACTGGCATCAAGTCTTTTCATTCTTTTTTCTTTATTCTGCTCTGTAGTAGCTATCCCCACTGTTTTATCTTCCAGATCACTTAACCATTCTTCTGCCTCAGTTAGTCTGCTATTGATTCCCTCTCGAAAAATTTTAATTTCATTTATTGTGTTGTTCATCATTGTGTGCTTGCTCTTTAGTTCTTCTAGGTCCTTGTTAAACATTTCTTGTATTTTCTCCATTCTATGTCTTTGATTTTGGATCATCTTTACTATCATTACTCTGCATTCATTTTCAGTTAGACTGCCTATTTTCTCTTCATTTGTTTGGTCTGGTGGGTTTTGCCTTGCCCCTTCATCTGTTGTCTCTTTCTTTGTCTTCTCATTTTGCTTATCTTACTGTGTCTGGGGTCTCCTTTACACAGGCTGCACATTCGTAGTTCCCATTGTTTTTGGTGTCTTCCCCCAGTGGGTAAAGTTAGTTCAGTGGGTTGTGTAGGCTTCTGGTGGAGGTGACTGGTGCCTGCGTTTTGGTGGATGAGGCTGGATTTTGTCTTTCTGGTTGGCAGAACCACGTCTGGTGGTGTGTTTTGGTGTGTCTGAACTTATTATGATTTTAGGCACTCTCTCTGCTAATGGGTGGGGTGTGTTCCTGTCTTGCTAATTGTTTGGCATGGGGCATCCAACACTGCAGCTTGATGGTCAATGAGTGGAACTGGGTCTTAAAATTGAGATGGAGATCTCTGGGAGAGTTCTTGCTATTTGATATTACATGGGGCTGGGAGGTTTCTGGTGGTCTAATGTCCTGAACTCTGCTCTCCCACCTCAGAGGCTCAGGCCTGACACCTGGCCAGAGCACCAAGATGCTGTCAGCCACATGGCTCAGGAGAAAAGGGAAAAGAAAGAAAGAAAGAAAGAAAGAAGAAAATGAAGTTAATAAAATAAAAAATAAATAAATAAATAAATTATAGATTATAAAAAGTAATTAAAAAAGGAACAGAGCAACAGAACCAATAAACAAATCCACCAATGATAACAAGTGCTAAAACCTATACTAAGATAAACATAAATATCAGATACTAGTCAGTTGCATACGGCAAACCCCAAGGCTACAGTTGCCCACAAAGTCCACCTCCTGAATTTGGGATGATTCATTGTCTATTCAGGTATTCCACCGATGCAGGGTACATCAAGTTGATTGTGGAGATTTAATCCACTGCTCCTGAGGCTGCTGGGAGTTATTTCCCTTTCTCTTCTTTGTTCACACAGCTCTCGGGGCTCAGCTTTGGATCTGGCCCCGCCTCTGCGTGTAGGTCGCCTGAGGGCGTCTGTTCTTCGCTCAAATAGGACGGGGTTAAAGGAGCAGCTGATCCGGGGGCTCTGGCTCACTCAGGCCGGGGGGAGGGTGGGTATGGATGCGGGGCAAGCCTGTGGCGGCAGAGGCTGGCGTGACGTTGCACCAGCCAGAGGTGCACTGTGCGTTCTCCTGGGGAAGTTGTCCCTGGATCACGGGACCCTGGCGGTGGCGGGCTGCACAGGCTCCCCAGAAGGGAGGTGTGGATAGTGACCTGCGCTTGCACACAGGCTTCTTGGTGGCAGCAGCAGCAGCCTTAGCGTCTCATGCCTGTCTCTGGGGCCCGCGCTGATAGCCGCGGCTCGTGCCCGTCTCTGGAGCTCCTTTAAGCAGCGCTCTGAATCCCCTCTCCTCATGCACCAGGAAACAAAGAGGGAAGAAAAAGTCTCTTGACTCTTTGGCAGCTCCAGACTTTTTCCCGGACTCCCTACTTGCTAGCTGAGGTGCACTAACCCCTTCAGGCTGTGTTCACACCACCAACCCCAGCCCTCTCTCTGGGATCTCCCTTTGCAGGATATTAAATAAGCAGAACCTCAGTGGTCAAGTTCTATGATTTTAGAGTTAGATCTGGAATTAAATCCTAGCCCAGCTTTACCCATAAATAAGTATGCAGTCTTGTAAAATTAGCTACACTTGCTGAATCCAAGTTTCCTCATCTATGAAATGAAGACAATAAAAATTCCTATCTTGTTAGATACTGTGGGAAGCCAGTGATAGAATAAACATAAAGAGCTTATCAGGGGCTTGGAAAACAGAAATAGTTACCACTAAATAGCTACTATCCCCACCATCATCACGATCTTCATTATTATAGTAGATTTACCACACCACTTTAAAATGTACTGAAGTTTGTTAATTAAGGTAGTAGTTCTACCTTAAGTAGAACTAAATGTACTCCAAATTCCTTTCATGCAGTAATAGTTCAGTTTTGAGTGCACTTGGAAGCAGGTAGGCACTTCAAAAATACTGACACCTGGGGCCACCTCCAGATATTCTGAGCTAAGTCCTCTAGGGTGTGGACCAAGTGTATAATAAGCTCCCAGGTGATTCGAAAATATCAGTAGGGTTGAGAGTCACTGCTTAAGATCTTTGGAGTCTAAGTGACCTAGTGTGAGGCTGTTTGTTGTTGTCTGACATATATATTTATTATATATATGTATACATATGCCTTGGCTATCTGAGAGAAGTCAAAATGCTCAAAATCAAGTCTCATTAAGAGGTTCATAAGATATGGGAAAATAGTCTAAAAAATAGTGCATTTATGTATACATATAACTGATTCACTTTGCTGAACAGCAGCAATTAACACAACATTGTAAATCAACTATACGCCAATAAAAATTAATTTTAAACAAAGAGGATCATAGGCAGCTCAGGTAGACGTCCACGGCCATTCTCTGTACTTTAGTAGAGAGAATACATAGAAGTTTTCATTATCAGCACAGAACCTCTCATGTCTAATTAGAGCTAAAATACCAATGAATTCCATTCATGTCTTGTGAATAGAGGTAAAATGAATTAGTACTCTAAAGGACTAGCATCCTGAGGTCAGTCGAGATCATGCTACTCAGGAAAAAGAGATATGACATGCGTTATCTTCTCCCTCAGGTACTTAGCTCTAAGTTTGTTACATATTAAGGATGGATATTTAAAAAGAAAGAGGCTGGCAGCTCTACCTGTTCCACCAGCATGAGCTGAATCACCAAGTACCACTGTACTTCATCTGTTCTCTTCTTATCCCACTTGATGAATGTAAGACATTTCTGCTCAGAATGCAATTAGGGGTAATAAATAAAGGTCTTTACAAACATCACAGTCATTTTAAAGCTCCCCATAATTACAACAGCAACATAATTAAATACAAATTTTAAAAACATACAGCAGAGCAGCAAAAGTATTACTATAGGACCGACCTTCCTGGCCTGTTCCTAACTTTATGGTTCATTAACTTTACTTGTGGTTTTCACATAAACATAATTTTAAGTGCTGAGCAGGTGCACAGCCTCTCTGTGATTGATTCAGTGGGCTGTGACCATGCTCTCCTCTGCCCTCCCCATGTGCATGGAAGAGAACAGCAAAGAGTTGAGAAAGGAAATGTTTCAACTATTTCCTTCAGCTCTCTTTAAAACGTATCCAAGTGTACAGTTTAGAAGGAAGATGTAAGCAATTCATGAAGCTCCTGTGCTCTCATGTATATTTTTTAACTGTTAGTGCTCTTCAAAGTCTAGCTTTTGGGTTTTACAGATTCAAGGACAACACTATATCATAGCTATGGAAGGATCTGAATAATAAAAATAGGTGAATTTTATTCCATTCCATATAAATAGGTATAAATATACAGATATATATATTTCTTTCTGGAATTTTATTCTCATATATATACATATATATGTAATATATAGTTATACAGAGATATATATAGATATAATTCCTTCCTGGAATTAGAGCCAGGCTATCTATTAAGAAGGAACTGAAATAACAGTGTGGACAGGAAAACCTGAAGTGATTTCTCATGTGAGCAAACATCAGAGAAGACAGTCTGTGAAGTGGGAAAGGGTACCAGGAATTCAGGACTGGGCCTGGGTTAGTGATAGTGAATTCTCCAGAAGACCATTGACATTAACAAAGGCACCCATCAGTATGTTTTTCTTGTGTTTCATTAAAGACAAAACATCTTGGGATTAATTATGGATAGATAGGTAGATAGATATAGATGCATATATATAGTATATATGTACATGTGTATATATATATATATATATATATATATATACACACACACACACACATATGACAGTTAAAAGTGGTTGGTGGGTGGGAGATTGCTATTGTTTCTTAGGCGTTCCTGACAAACTCTTCAGGGTGTTACACTGCTGAATCATTTTGGACTTCTCATTTGACAAGAGAAACACCATGGCTCCCTGTGGACAAGATGAGGACATGTAGTGGAAGGGGTGTCACTGAGCCCTGAATCCGTTTCCCTCCTGCTGACTTTCATGGGGCTTGAAATGAAGCTTTCAGGCCTCCAAGGCTCTCCTCTTAAGACACAAATACTTGGGTAAAGAAATGGAAAAGGAAGCAGGAGCAAAATGGAGCATGCACATCTCCTTATCCAATTTCCTGCAGATTGAAGCATCGAAACTCAGTGCCCATATGTAGACACTCACTGGAAAATACAGTTGCCTTTCTGGACCTTGAACATTCAAAGTCCCTGGCAGCTGTGGTCATGCACTGCACTTTCTTGTATCTGTATACTGCAGTTTACCTTAACCACATCTTCTTTTCCTGTAGTCTCATCCATCTTCCTAGGACTCTTTTCCTACCTCTGCTTTGCTAAGTCTCAGCTCTACTTACCTCCTGGAAGGAGGAATCCCTGAATCCTTCCCTCCTCCTGTATGAACATCTTCCCTGTCCCTTCCGGTCTGAGGTCGGTCACTTTTGTCATCTCTTTCTTTCAAATGTGGACCCTTCAAAGGCAGAGTCAACATTTTTCCCGTTCAGGCTATAGAACTATTTATGCTTAAAACAGCAACATTATACCTGCTGTGCTGTGTAGAGCACAGTAGGTGATGCCACTGAAGTTTTACAACAAGACTGTGTGTCTTGTGCTCAATTTTCATGGGGAAAATTCAACCCTGCCTCCAAGTGTATCGTCTCTGCTGGGAGGCATCGTAGAGCTGGGCTCACATGCACCTTTCCCAGCTACGCTTCACTGAAGGATGTGTGATGGAAACCACGGGGAGGGTGTGAGTGCATTTAGCTGATGTTGGCAATTCGGAGGCAGTTTGATCTTTCCCAGTGCCCTCAATTATCTCAGGTGCTATATCCCTTTCGCAAGATAACTTTTGTTCACCGTGATCATTTTCAAATGTAGATTTCCTCCTGAAAATACTTCCTCTCGTGTGCTGAATGTGAATTCTTTCAAGTAATGAAGGACAGCTTAAAATTTGCAACATGTCTTTCCTGAAAAGAATTCCCATAGATTTTAACTTTGCTGCTGCAAATCCATAAA
This sequence comes from Mesoplodon densirostris, assembly GCF_025265405.1. NCBI lineage: Eukaryota > Metazoa > Chordata > Mammalia > Artiodactyla > Ziphiidae > Mesoplodon > Mesoplodon densirostris. The sequence continues at coordinate 3,666,384 of NC_082674.1, forward strand.
ATGTGATGTTGTGTGTTTTGCTTTTGAAGCTCTGGTGCTCTCATTTATAGAGATGTCTTTGCCTCCAATGCACTCTGCATATTGAAACTCAGATGGAGGGCCCTGAGTTCACTGGCAGACAGGCTGACATCTTATCTCACTTGCTGTTGAGCTCACACTCAACGTATTGTGGAGACTCACAGAGAAACCAAGGAGGTGTTTAACAGCCTGGCACTGTCTTGGCGTGAGACTTGACTGGGTGAAAGGAGGCAGGGGACTTGAATTCTCTCTGCATAAATGTGAGAGCTCATTTATTAGTTTTCCTGCACCAACCCCTACACCCAAAACATTGCATAGAATGATAAAGAGTGTCAGTTCTTCATGAGTACATTTTAACTGAATGTTAGTCGAATGATAGGATTGTATTCAGCAACCATAGGAACTGGGTCAATGAGGGTCGTGTGAGCAAAGCCAGGCCAGGAAGTCCTCCCACTGACTTCTGCTGAAAATATTGGGAAATAACCATTCTCCTTGTGCTGAGGCTCACTCACTTTAGAGAATGTAAGTCCAGAATTGTCGACAGACATGGATGCTATGCTCGGATAAGGTCTGCAGGAGAAGAATCTAACCCACAAGAACAGTAATGACGGTAGCTGAGTGCCCAGAGCCATTGAACTTGTATCTCAGACATCTCAGTTTCTTGGTTTAACACATTTCCTGTTTTGTTTAAGCCCAGTTGAGTTGTTTAATGTCATTTGCAACTAAAAGAGTCCTGACTAACACACTTTTGTTACACATCCCTCTTTTGAACCAAGATAAAGCAGTGTGATTTTTCTCTAGTTCACAGTTCTTCTGCACCTTGGACTATGTCCTGATTTCTCACTGGGGATTTGGACTTGAACACAAGTTACTGGTTTCCATAGTTAAGTATATCCTGAAGAGTTTATTTTATTCTAGGCAGTTTCTTGAAATTCAAAACTCCACTCTTCTGGCTGCCCTATTCCTATGAAAGAGGAGGATGCTAACACATCCCAAATGCTCTGGTACTATATTTTCATAATTAATTGATATAATAGCTATAGAGTCTTAGAGATATGTGTTCTGAGTTCTCTCTCTCTTCGCTCTCTCTCCTTCCTTCTCTTTCTCTCTCTGTCAATTGTGAAGAGTGCCTTAACTTTCTAATATACAAATGCTCTAATTGTACTTCTAATACTGCAAGTAGAACCTTAGCATATAGTCTCTTTCCCTTACAGGTATATGAGGGCACACTCCCTTCAGTAACCTTGACACAGAAAAAAATTAAAGGCATACAGACTGAAAAAAAAAAAAAGCTGTTCTTATTTGCAGAAAGTATGATCGTCTATGTAGAAAATCTCAAGGAACGAAAAACTAAAATTACTCCTGGTACTAATACGTGAGTTTTGCAAGGTTTCAGGATACAAAATCAACACACAAAGATCAGGCACATTACGATACACTAACAGTGAACATGTGATCTTCTCTCTGTCTGCCCATTCCTGGTACATTTCTGTGTCCTCATCTCTTTATAAAGACACCAATCAGATTGGATTAGGCATCCCCTGACAACTTCATTTCAACTTTGTCACCTATTTAAAGGCCTTGTCTCCAAATATAGTCACATTCTTAAACATGGGGAGTTATGGCTTCAACATATGAATTTGGGAGGAATATGATTCAGCCCACAACATTAGCCATCAGGGCAAAACAAAGAAAACCACAATGAATATTCTAAGAAAGTAGTTCTCAAATGTTTTCAATAAAACACACACACACACACACACACACACACAAATGGTAACTATGTGATGTGATGGATATGTTAATTCGCTTGATTTTGGTTATTATTTCAAAATATATATATATTGATAAATAGGTATCTCAAAACATCATGTTGTACACCTGAAACATATACAGTTTTTGTTTATCAATCATACCTCAAAAAGCTGAGGAAAGATCTCCAATGGTATATTATTATACACCTATGAAGATGGCTAACGAAATAGTAACTACACCAAATACTGCATGGTGAAGATGCTAATACAGAGCTGGTGGGAATATAAAATGGCACATCCACTCTGGAAAACAGCTTGGCAGTTTTTCTTATTGTTGGTTGACTAAACATGCTACTACCATATGACCCAGTAATTGCATACTTGGGCATTTGTGCCAGAGAACTGAAAAGGTATGGCCATACAAAAACTCATACACAAATGTTCATAACAGTTTAGTCATAACAGCCAAGAAAGGAAACAGCCCACATGTCTTTAAACAGGTGAATGGTTAAACAAACTCCAGTTCAGCTACACCTTGGAATATCACTCAGCAGTAAAAATAGCAGACTATTGATGTCTGTGACAACATGGATGCATCTCCTGGGAATTGTGCTGAGTGGATAAAACCAATCCTAAAAGGATTGTAAGTAATTTTTCATTGATATAACATTTGAAATGACAAAACTGTAGAAATCCATTGCCAGGATGAAAGAGGGGGGCAGGAGTGGGAAGGGAGTGGGTGTGGCTATAAAAGCACAACTAGAAGAATCCTCATGGGGATGGAAATGTTCCCTATCTTGACCATGTCCATGGCCACATCCTAGTTGTGATTCTGTGTAAGAGTTTCCAAGATATTACCCTTGGAGAAATCTGTGGAGAAGGTAGAAGGGATCTCTCTATATGATTTCTTACAGCCACATATGAGATTACAGATATCTCAAAATTAAAAGTTTAAGGGGCTTCCCTGGTGACACAATGATTTGGAATCCACCTGCTAATGCAGGGGACACGGGTTCGAGCCCTGGTCCGGGATGATCTCACATGCCGTGGAGCAACTAAGCCCGTGCACCACATCTACTGAGCCTGTGCCCTAGAGTCCATGAGCCACAACTACTGAGCCCACGTGTTAAAACTACTGAAGCCTGCACGCCTAGACCCCATGCAACAAGAGAAGCCACCACAATGAGAAGCCCGTGCACCGCAACTCAGAGTAGTCCCCGCTCAACGCAACTAGAGAAAGCCCGCTCATAACAATGAAGACACAACACAGACAAAAATAAATAAATAAAATAAATTTTAAAAAAGTTTATTAGAATATTCTTGCATATAAAAAGAACTACCAAAGAATATATTTCATCAAGAAAGAAATTGACCCTAAATAGAAGAGAGTATTTTTTCTCTGTATTTTGAAATATTTCAGAAATAATTTTTAGCAAGAAAAGTATATACTTATCAACTATGAATTTGAAAATAAAAATTTTGCTGTGGGAGGAATTTTGGAGATTACTTAAACTCTTTTTCACCAATCACAAAAATAATAACCACTTAGAGTAAATAATTTTACCAAGATCACACAATGAAGAGGCTGCCAAGCTGAACAAGGTCTGTTAACTGCCTCACCAGAGTTATTTCTATTGTTCCACACTGCTGGATCTAGTTGAACTTGAAAAATTAACCGTTGATAAATCTAGTTAAGAAACATTTTTTCAATTAGCTGATTGCCTAGATAGTGGCTTTGTCTGAATCAAGCCTGAGATATTTTGATGGAGATCAGGGAAACTAAAACAGAAATTCCACAGTCTGCCTGGTGGGGGACCTGATGGGAGGTGTTGAGGAATGTACAGGTAAAGCAGAGATGCCACAGTAAGGGCCGTGTGGAATCACTGGCACGAGGTGCCGTGGACCCCGAAGGCATGTGGCTCCATGGCAGGAGAAAGCCACTTCTTCCTTGGGGCTTCAGCTCACTCCATCCTGAAATGAGGGACTTGATTGAGATCTAAATTCTTGACATATTATCTTGTATCACACTAACATATCTTACTTCTCCACTGCAGACCCCAGGGAGAAGAGGGAGAGGAAAAAGGAAAGAGGAGAAGGTAGTCCCACAGCTGTTATCTGAAGGGAGCAGTAGATCCAAAAAAAGGAAAATGGGAAGTAAACTTTACCTGCCTGTGAATTGATGGTGAGTGAATGTTGACCTCTATAGGCTTTGACATAAGGTAAAGTTCTATAATTTTACTAACCTCTCCCGAATAAAAAATTTATACAGACCTAACTCTACCACCTATAGGGAAAGCTAAGATCCTTATGGCATCTACAAAGGATGCAATGCCCACATTCAGTGGAGTAGATGGTTCTGGGATTTATACACAAGCTCCAAACTTGGAGGTGTACTTGAGTAGAAATTTGGACATATGTGGGATCTGTACAACCTTGGATTTGAACATAGGTAGGATTTGTACACAAGTTCCAAACTTAAGAAAGACTAGCCTCCGTTCTTTCTCATCTCATAGTTGCTATTTCATAATTCTTGTTGGTGGGCAGTTTACTTCTGCTCATTTTTCCTTGTCAGGACCTTGATCTCAAATAAATGGAGAATAGTCTGTTACTCAGAGGAACACACACAAACACATGCACACATGATTAAGAAGTATTTACTTCTAACATCTTTTATTTACTAAATGTGCTGTTCCAAACATTTAATGAACACATAAATTGAGGATGTAAGAACAAAAGATTGAAGAAGCTGATTAATATTTATCCATTTATCCATTCATGAGAACCAGCTCAGAAGTCCATATTAAGAGCATGGTAGGGTGAAATTAATTTTAAATACAAGGAAACTAAGACCTAAAGAGGTTAAATACATTTATTGGTAGTAGTATTATAAGCAGAAAGTAAGGGGTAAAGCCAAGTCGTGAACACTTGACCACCTGTTCCCAAGACCACCTCCTTCCACTCTGCCGTGCTGCTTTCATAACACACACTGAATAAGTGCCTCATATGTAGGCTCTGTCATATCAAATTATCTCTCTCCTACTTCAGCTATTATCTGACTCTCAAACAAAATTCTTTGACTCTTATTTTCTCTGAACAAGATGTAAGTGGATAGGTTACAGAGATGAAAAAATATTTTAAAAATTACCTTCACTGTACTTTCACTTGCTGTATATGCACTGCAAAATGATATTTTGTGACCTAATTATCTGTTTCATGATTGGCTTTTTGAGCATTAAAATTCTTTTAAAACATAGCCTTGTTCATTATCTTTGAATTAAGAATAGGTTTTCCATACCATTTTTCCATTATCTATCCATTAATATCAATCAATTAAAAAAACTAAACCATTAATATATTCCTCTTATAAGAAAAAAATGATAAATCTTTAAGTGGTTCATTAAATGAATATATAATGCTCCTTTTAGCTGTTTCTTCTCATTTTGGAATACATTACCTATAAAATGCATTTAAATGGTCAGTTTTATTGATTATGCAATATTTACACTTGAGGGAAGTGATGGGTTTTGTCATGGTGACTGTGACTCATTTACGGATCATAGTTTAGTGGCACGTAAATGGGTATAGCACTTTTGGGGGGGAAACAAGCAGATTAAGAACTATAGAGGAAAGAGAAAATTTGAGTCATATTTTGTTGGCCAAGGTTTGACTTGAAATTACCCAGTCCCCTGAGAGCCAGCTGAGCTGTACCTGTACTCAGACCTGTAGGTAACTTTATGGAGTAAAACAAAATAGTCCTGTGAGGATGAGGGGCAGAAATCCTGTGAGGGAGAATTAGGCAGATAAAGGAGGCGGGCAGTTTGTGCCCTGTGATTAATGTGGTTTTGTTGGTGGTGTTTTTGCTGTTGACACACAGCTCAGGAGGGATTTGTGTCCAGAGAATGATAAATGCAAAGGCCAAACCTTTTCTGCACTTCGATCATATTCACTTACACATTCTTTTCATAAACACACTAGAGGTTATGTTTGAAAGAGATCATTGAATGCAAACATTTATATATCTCTTAGACTATTCCCAGGGGTTGGTTTTAAATGTTTTGCCCTTATTTCAGAAGCCTTTAGAAAATCAATTAGAATGCCACAGAGTTAGAAGGAGCCACAGAGTTCATCTGACTTAAACTTCCTCTCCGAAATGAAGGTGTAGGTTAAAAATGATGGATTACAATATAAAATTCTTTCTTTTGAAAGTGGAGGAGAAAACTGCAGAGATAGAAATGCATGTACATGCTTTCTCTAATGCAAAAATCACCAATGTGTATTTCACATAATAGCACAATTGCATGTTATAAACTTAGATGCCTCCTGAAAAGCTGTTTTTATTTATTTATTTATTTATTCAATATTTTTCCAGTTTTTTCTTGGAAAGGCATTTTATCTTAAATATACCAGTATGTACATGTCAATCCCAAACTCCCAATCTATACCTCCCCCGGCACCCTTCCCCCCTGGTAACCATAAGTTCTTTCTCTAAGTCTATGAGTCTGTTTCTGTTTGTAAATAAGTTAATTTGGAGCATTTTTTAATATTCTGCATATAAGCGATATACAATATTGGTCTTCCTCTGTCTGACTTACTTCATTTACTATGATACCTGGAGATTATCATACTGAAAGACTGTTTAAAAAAAAAAGCAAAATGAACCATTGAATATGGCAAATAATTTTCTTCATTGATTTAATTTTTAATCTGTTAGTTAAAGAGAAATCCAAGAACACTTCTATGAGGCACATTTTGGATGATCAACTTGAAGTTAGAAGTAAAGGGATGGAAACTAATACTGAACATTTATGAATTAGACTGTGTGCTAGATGCTTTTATATACATTAACTCATCAGGCATAAAGGATTCATGTAAATACAGAGGAATGTGGGTTTCTTTCTATAACGTTTATCTGTAGTCTGTATATTTTATAACCCAGATTAAATAGTCAAACTGAGGTTTTCCAATCTCACTTTGTTTAATATGGAAATTAGTGGCAGCTTCTAAACATTTTATTTTAAATAGCTTATTAATATTATATTGATTACCTACAATTTGCCTTACAGCCACTATTTTATAAGGAAATGAGGTAGAAAAAAATTTTCCTCCTTTATAAGCTACCTTGTTTAGACTACAGATCTTCCCATAAAAAATCTATGCCACGGGAAGATCCCACATGCCGTGGAGTGGCTGGGCCTGTGAGCCATGGCCGCTGAGCCTGCGCGTCCAGAGCCTGTGCTCCTCAACGGGAGAGGCCACAACAGTGAGAGGCACGCGTACCGAAAAAAAAAAAAAAAAAAAAATCTATGCCAACTAATTGTGTATTGTTTACATTAAGAATTTGTACTGATTATACAAGAGAAAACTTTGTATATGAAATAATTAGTGTTTGATGCACCTTGGGCTCAGAAACAAGAGTGATCTCAATATTCATACATGGAATAAGAATGGAATGGAATGGAATAGGAACCACAGGACATGGCAATGCTGCACCCGTGCTGAACCAACGTTCTCCAGCCTTACAAATTGGTATAGTTTGCAGCCATATGGTAAACAGAGCTGTGTCACCATTGTGTTCTTATATGCAACACACATTTCCCGTGTACTCTTGTGTACCAATTGCTTTGTTAAATGCTATGGATGCGAATTCAATCAAGGTAAACATAATTTCTGTGCTTTGAGAATTTACAGTATAATAGAAAATGAGTAAGAATTTGGGTGAAAAGTAGCTAAAATAATTGCTCTAATGGAAGTAGGTGCATATGCAAGATGGCAGACCTGAGAGGCTTCATTGAGGATGCAGTGTTTGGACTTCAGTGAGGGTTCACGCTATCACCATCACCACAAACACCTCTCATTCCTGGTTTAATTTAGGGAATCCTCCTTAAGTCTGTGCAGAAGGCATCAAGACACCATCCTGAGAATATAAGGGTTGCATCTTGTGTAGCTTGACTTTCCTGGATGCATCTGGCCTCCCTGAGCTAACTATCTTTGCCTCTCTTCCTTCCTGCCAAATTGACACCTCCTGTACACCTGTCCTCTTGCTTCACTTGAGCCTCTGCAGAACCATCCCTGTCTATTTACTCAAGTGCTGCTTCTCACAAGGGCCAGATTTGAACCTCGACTGGGTTCTGATTCAACTCCACAGTATTTCCTGGGCAGGCAGTTTTTCAGGGCCCCAAACTTCATCTCATGTCAGTGTCAGCTTCTGCAATTAGGCAGTTTAGGCTGACTTCACTGCTGTTCTCTGATTCAATAAAAGAAATAGGTCTTGCATCTGTCTAAGTCAGCTATTCTTGTTCTCAAAAGACAAGAGAGAAATAATTTTGCTTATTCAATAATATGCATCCTGTGTAAAGTAAAGGGCTATTCAGAGAGGTCCTTTCTCTTGACCCTGGAGGTTCTGGAGGAAGATACTTCCTGTGATTAGATGGTGTAGTTGTGCGGACATATTTTAAATGACTGAAGCCAGGAAGCTGCTGATAGGGGGTCAGATTTCTTCATGGATATCAAGACATGTTCCTGATGGGACTCTGACTAGAAGACAATGGCTCATCTCCCAAACTGAGACATCTTGGGGAAAATAAACAGCCTTTGCATTAGGCAGGGAGTATGGAAATTAATAGGACAGGTCAGTGGCTAAACAGTTTCTCTATGTGGACAGTGGAGTCTCTGAAGTGTCTGTAGGGAGTAGATAGCCATCGTGTATGCCCTTTAAGCACATTTGCAAACTGAAAGTCAGCAAGTTAACACAAAGGGATCATCATTAATGTTCTTTACAGAACTTGTTTATTTTGATCCTAGCTATATTCCTAGGAAACAGGTATTTTTAAAACATATATTTAAAAATATTATTATTATTTTTTAAATTTTTATTTTATATTAGAGTATAGTTGATTAACAATGTGTTAGCTTCAGGTATACAGCAAAGTGATTTAGTTATGAATATGCATGTATCTATTCTTTTTCAAAATTTTTTCCTAATTAGGTTATTACAGAGTATTGAGCAGACACAGGTATTATAAATGCATTTTTAAAGATTTAAAAAGCAGTGGAAAGGAAAAAAATATGTTACATTATAAATATATACACTATATATCATATATACATGCTATTTATAGAGTATATGTAGTGTATACATATAGTATGTGTGTGTACATATGCATAGTGTACATATGTGTATATATACACACACAAACTCACGTGGCTGGTATGCTGAGAGGACAGCATTTATCTATTTAACTGAAGGTCTGTCAGAGCCTTTCAGAACAGCACAAATTACACCAAAGGGCCCAGCAGCCCTGAAATGTTTGGCACAGAGATGATTATGTATTTTGCACTCTTTTCTTCTATCTACTTGGGAACTGTTCCTAATAATCAAGATGTTAAAAGAACACTTTTAGTTGCCCTAATCTTAGAAAATATTTGATAGCAGTGTTTATTTTGAAATGTACGATATTCCTTAAAATTATAGATGATTTATGCCATTTGCTCATCTCATCGGGAAGAACACTGCTCCCAGGAAAGGGAAATTATGCTCTATTTTCTTTTCTTTTTTTTTTTTTTTTTGGTAATAAATAAAGTTTAATTTTCCAGCAGCCTTCATGAATTTTTCCTTGCATATATTATAAAGTTAATGACTGAATCATATACTTAAGCTCCAATGTTTTACATTAGTGTGATTGATATTAGAGGTAAATTTCAGTTTTTTAAAAAAACTAACAAGTATAAGAGCTTACCTATTTCTAAAGAATGATTCTGGTAGTGTTTGTTTAAGAAAAATAATCAGATCTAGAAATAATCCAGTAAGATGCAGACTAAACATTTATGATTATAAATGTGTTTGAACCTGTCACAATAATGGCAGTACTATTATCCTGTAAAAAGTTTTTAAAAATCTAGTTTCTAAAACATATAAAAATTGTCCTCAGAAACCTGGTTGAGGTCTTTCTCCAACCCCTCCAGCCAGCTGAAATACTGCCAAGCTCACTTCATATGCAAGGCTGTCCGCATTTTCCTGCGAGTCCGCTTCTGCATAGACTCGGACTATGTCTTCTGTACCAGAGGGCCGGACAAAAGCGCGAGAAAGCCTGTACTTCTTCACCAGCTCATTGATGGCCTCCTGGAGTCCTGGAGGTTTAACTGCTTGTCTTTCAGCATCTGTGGTGCTAATAACTTGCCTGTCTGCAACCTTAACTTTGAGCTGTCTGTTTGGAAGATCTGTATAGAGGGCGTCCCACTGCTGTACCGTCAAGCCCTTCAGAGCCAAGATTGCCTCAATCACCAGCATGTCAGAAATAGCATCACCAGTTGCCTGGTTAAACAAGTCAATCACATTTTCAAGCATCTTAGCAGCTTTCCTTTTCTTATCTTCTTCTAATTCTTTTGCTAGTTGTTTTATCTTCATTTTAGCAGCTTTACTAAACAGTACTGTGCCATGCCCGTTTGCTTCAAAATAAACTCCAATGTCAAACTCCTGAGCCTTGTGATGCAGATGTTTTACACCAGTTTTAGTACAATAGACAGGTACCTTCATAACTTCTTCCAGGTACCGTGTTGAACTTCCATTGGCATATGCAGTTTGTACGACACCAAGACTCAAACTGTCTCCAATCTCCAACAGGGGTTCCTTAAGGAAACTGCTAATGAGTGCTGCTACCTTGTCTCCGTCCACGAGACGGAACTGACCATCTGCGTCATGGTAGTAGTATATTATTCTGTCCGCGTCTCCGTCGAAGGAACAGCACCTTTCATTGGACTTCATTTCGATTCCCTGAGGAGGTTTCTGATGACTTTTCACAAAGTCAGCCCCACATAAATGATTGAGCTTCCCTTTGGTCCCATCGTTAAACAGCTGAACCGACAGCCCCTGGGAGAAGTAGTGTTTCATTTCTCTCAGCTTCAGGGCCCCTATGCCATTCGCACAGTCAACCTTAAGTGTTCTTTGGTCATCTCCACTGCAGAAGGCCTGTTTGGTAAGTTCCACGAAGGCTGTAGAGAGTTTCTGGTAGTAACCTTCTATGGTTGCCTTTCCATACCGGCCACTGGTATTTCGACAGTACACCATGTAGTGCAGCTGGAGTGTCGTCAACAAGCCATAATCATGGAATTGACCTCCTAAAACAGTCACACCGTCTATTACAGACTGTGAAAGTTTCTCACTGCTGGGCCTGGTATCTCTACCGATCACCACGAAGGCATCTTGGTGCAGATTCACAGCTGCTTTCTCGCTGATGTCCACCAACACTCTCAGCAAATCTTGTTCCTCGGCGTTTGCCAAACAGGTGGCATGCCCCTCCCAGGACGGTGCCAACATTTCACCCAAAGGATCAACCAATTTTACACCATTGTCCTCCTCAGGATTGTGTGATGCTGTTACCATGACTCCTATAGTGGATTTGGTCTGTTTTGACCTCAGGACAGCTAATAATCCCATTCGAAACATGACATGATCAAGATGTTCTGCTTTCGTTTGAAATCCAGCAGTCCCATATTGAAGAGTGAGTCCATCAGGCTTGGCATGTAATGCTGACTGCTTTGTAACAGCATCTAAATCCATGTCTGTAAGACTCCCTCACTAAGCCTGGGCCCCTCGGGGCAGAGGCCAGGTGGATCCAAACCGCCCGGACTCACAGGATGCCGCCCAGGGCCAGGGTGGCTCCCGAGAAAGGCAGAAAGGCCCACCCAGGAGGGGTTCGTGGAGCTGGGGCTGAGGGAAGGCAACTGGCGTGGAGCACGGCAGGGCCCCGGAGACCCGGGAACCAGAGGAGGTGGAGCTCCGCCCCGCCGGTTCTCTATTTTCAATTCTGCTTCCTTAGACCATCTCTTGCTTCTATGCACAGGGATGCTGGTCCCCTTTTACTCCATTTCTGTCTATGAGCTTCCCTACCCTTTGGCCGCCCATTTTCAGAGCCAGCACCCACTGAGTCTATGCATAGTATTTGGAAGCAGTTGACTTTTTCCTTTATCTTGCTGAGAGTCTGCACCTAGCAGCACCATCCTACTTCTTGGATTGTCTTTCACTGCCATCTCCTCATTAATGGATATCAATCTATGCTAAACATATCAGCTAAATGCATCATCCTGTTAAAAAGATGTGATGTTGCTGGAAAGACGACCAGCTGTGTGCTAGGTAGAAAGATTGCCCAATCCGTTATTTTTTTGAAAATCCTTCTTTATTACCCAATAGGCAGATTCTCAAGTGCCAGCCTCTACCTCAATTAACTATAGATAGACATTTATTTCTAACAGCATCTTCATTTAGACACTCAAAAACACCCTTAACTCACAATTCCAAACAGTAACTCTTAACAACCTGTCAAAATACCTCCTTTTCCAATTAGATAGTGGCTCCACCACCCATGCTGTCACTCAAATCAGAAGTCTCACTCTTCCCAATGTGTTCCTAAAGCCCCTCCCTTCTCTCACCTTTTCATAATTTCGGGCTTCCCTGGTGCCACAGTGGTTGAGAGTCCGCCTGCCGATGCAGGGGATGCGGGTTCATGCCCCGGTCTGGGAGGATCCCACATGCTGCGGAGCGGCTGGGCCCGTGAGCCATGGCTGCTGAGCCTGCACGTCCAGAGCCTGTGCTCCGCAATGGGAGAGGCCACAGCAGTGAGAGGCCCGCGTACCGCAAAAAACAAAAATAAATTAATAATAATAATAATAATTTCATTGTAGCCTCCCACCAAAATAACTCATGAGTATTATTCTACTATTTAACCTCATTTACTTATTAGTTCTTTTCTTCTGTACTTTTTGTCTAATGTCATCAATGGCCAGTCCACAACATTCACAGTTTCCTTTTTTTTTTTGCACAGGAGCTGCAGTTAAAAATATTAAATTGAACATACACATCTCTTCTACCTAAAAACTTCTTGATTCCTTGTTGCTCACAGTATAAAGTTTAAACTCCTAAAAAAAAAGCATACAGACCCTAATTTGCACATGTATCTCTAGCCACTCTCTCCTCTGAATATCTTATTCTTCATCCATCTACGGTGAAAAGCTCCTTTTCCTAGAAAATGGATAACACTTGTCCATCTCCAGAAGGAAGGAGACTAAGCAGAATTCTAGACATGGGGACGCTAAGTAAATATTTATTAAGGTAAATGGTGTATTGGAATTCTCCACCACACCAGCTGCCCTTGACTTCTCTTTCTCAAATTCACGCTGAATGTGGGCATTGGACCCTGAAGCTGGCAGAGGGAAAGAAACTGTGCACCTTTGAACAAATGCTGGCCATTGATCCCTGTGGCAGGTGATGCCTGGTCTCTCATGAATGCAATGGGCTGATGCGGTAAAACAACCAAGGGACGAGAGGCCGCTAAGGCAGATGTGATGGTTCAGAGCCCTCTGTGGGCCTGGGAGAGTCATCCCACCTTTTCTCAAGCACTGGGGGCCACTGAGGCCAGTAGTGACACTAATGAAACCCACATGGGCTCATGGACTCAGCCATATGTCATTGGTGGTAGAACCACCCTATGCCTGGAATCAGTGAAAGCTGAATATAAACCCTGGAATCACTACTGAGTTTGTTATAAGTCCTGGAGAAGTCTTAATTACTCATTCTCATCCGATTCCTAAAATGAACTTGGGGATTATAATCCTCATCTCATGGAGTGGTCATGAGGGTTAGCAGATAATGCCTAGCACAGGGTAATCATGCAATAGATGCAAAAGACTGTTGCTTTTAAAAATTATTTTCTCAGGCCCTTGTGTATGTATATGTATAACAGATTCACTTTGCTGTACAACAAAAACTAACACAACATTATAAAGTAACTATACTCCAATAAAAATAATTAAAAAATAAAATTTTTTTAAAAAGAAAAAATAATAGAATAAAAGCTTAGTTTCCAGAAATGTTAACATGAACATCATGTCTTAAGAGCCAAACTTAAGCTATTGAAACCAATAACCATTTTAGTTAATGTGGATATTTTCAAAGACCCACATCGGAAGACACAAATTAGATTCAGTAAAATATATCTAAGAGTATTTATATCTAAACTTGCATTAATAAGTTATCTTACATGCCAGAAAGTTAATTGTAATGTGTTTCCACAAATTTAATAGTAATTCAGAATTTTTTTTAAAACAGTCTTCTTTTTAAAGAAGCCAGTACAAAATTTTTTCTTAAATTTTTACTCCTTATAAGTATGTGTTTAGTCAAATAATTTAACTCATTTTAAAACTGGGATAAGAATGCATTCATCACTGAATAACTCTGGCAACAAAAAATGTGCCTGGGAATTACAAAAGTGAGTATTGTCCATTTTTCTACCCATTCTGAATTACAGTTCTCAAACAGCTATTTATAGGTTTTCCTGGAGAAAGAATCTAGAAATATTTTGTAGAAAAACAATAGTGTAGGCTTGGGCAGTGGTAGCTCTTCGCAGATACCCAAAATTTCAATAGAAATGTAACCCCCCCCAAAAAAAAGAGCCTCTTCCGGATTCTAATATCTACCATTTAATTTTATCTATAATCATTTTTACCCCTTAGAACATATCTTTCCATTGTTTAGTTAGCAAATTTTAATGTTATTTCAGGTAAAAACACAAAACCAAATTGATTTCTCCTTATCTCTCCCACTGTGAGGATGTTTACAAAAATCACCGGCAGTAAACATTTCTCAGACGGCACTTCATCTTCCCACGTGTTTTAGGGCGTTGGAGAGTGAACATTCTATGTGGCTGTATGAAGGGTGTTTTAGCTCGTTTGTCAGACCGCGCTGACATAAATCAAATTACTTTAGTTCAAAACAACAGCAATGAAAGAGAAATGAAACAAAAGCTCTTCAGCAAGTGTCTGTAACTTGGACCGATTACTTGAGCTCTTTGTGCGTTGGTTGTTGGTTTTCTCCTCAGTGGTTCTGTTTTAGGTTGTCCTAGAACTAAAGGAGTTCATTTCAAAGTGCTTAAAGGAGCTCATGACACCAAATAAGCATTTAATAAGTTTGAGCTAAAATACAAATTTGAGAAAGATCAATTGAGAGAGATTGCTTGTATTTAAGGTTTGCTTTTGTCTTCTTTTTGGCAGTTTTCCATTAGAGGTGCTTTTTAACTGTGAGAGATTAATAAGTAAGCTGATGGTGAGGGTGGAGTTTAGGCTCAAGATGAGAAAGGAGAAGAGGTCTAGCCTTCTATTCACTACTTTAGGAACACATATGTAGATACTTGTTATCATAGAAATGTTATTTGATGGATAAACACCCTAAACACACAGGGGCTCAGAGGGTGAGTAACATAGGGGACAGATATAGAATTTAAGTCCAAGTTTTACGATGCTAAGTCAAGTTTTCTTTTACCCTTGACCATGGCTGCCTCTATATACATGACTGTATTTATCTGTGCATGTACTGCATATTATTTTCTACCTATATAGGCATATTTTGGTGACGAAAAGGTTACTATTCAGCAGGCCACAACTTGCACAATTCAATTCAGGTAAAAAAAAATACAAAGTAATAAATAACAACATATTAATTAATATATACCAGAGGGAAAACTTTAAAAATTTTTGAAATATAATAGAGTGGATGAGCTTTCTACTATTATTTTCTAGTACTTGCATGCATTTTAGATAAGGGAATTACATATGTTCTAAAAATATCCATTAGCCATGGGTGTTCTTACTTGCATGCATTGTGTTATATTAGTAAGTAGCTTAAATCACGTCAACATGCAAAATCATGTCTACCCATTTAGCTACATGATCTCTTCTATTAAAATGTCTAAAGACACATTAGTGCTATATCTGATTCTGCATCCTCCATTCCCCATGTCAAATGACAGACATATCATTGATGTGCTCTCTGAAAGCCTGCTTCTTTTTCTTTTTTTTTTTTTTTTTTGCAGTACGCAGGCCTCTCACTGTTGTGGCCTCTCCCATTGTGGAGCACAGCCTCCAGACGCGCAGGCTCAGCGGCCATGGCTCACGGGCCCAGCCGCTCCGCAGCATGTGGGATCTTCCTGGACTGGGGCACGAACCCACGTCCCCTGCATCAGCAGGCAGACTCTCAACCTCACTGCGCCACCAGGGAAGCCCTGAAAGCCTCCTTCTTAATAAGAGACCTGAGGAAGCAGGCACTGCGTCAAGGCAGTGGAGAAGCATGCTCTCTCTTTACTTCCTCCAATCAAGAAATGGTAAGAAGATCAAGATGTAAGGGAAATTGATAGGGAATCTCTCTGGTGATGCTGAAAATAATCTGAAGTTAACCTTTTGCCAGGCTCACATTTTTTGCATGATTCACTCTCCCTTGTTGAAGCATGTTCAGAAATGAAAGGTTCATGATATTAGACATAGTAATACTTTCATGGTGCAGATCATACTTCACTCCAATTTAAACCTCGTCCAAAGGCTGCTTAAATAGAGATGGGCTTTAAAACGAACATCTCTCTCAAATGGAAAGTAAAATAAATCTGATTTTAAAGTTGGAGACACAGACGCTGGTTCGAAAATTAATCCCTAGTTTCTTTTCCAAAGAGACAGATTTAGGTGAATCAAAACATGCTCAGCTTTTACAAAACTTGGTCTCGGGTAAAATGAATTGTCTTAAAACAGGTCCTAGCCCTGAATTTTTTTTCTTGTCTATTTCTTTCAGGTATTGGATTTGGAAAGTCCTTGTACAGAACTGACAATGAAACTTGTATATTGAAACCTAGTACCTGAATGGGTTTCTAAAAATGACAAGTGCCATAGACGATATAAATGCATAGTAGTTATTTACTACACATACAAATATGATTGTGTTTCATATTATTTTATCCTGGTGATGATGCTTACCTGTGTAAAGTGTGAAAATCAGATCCAACATTTAAGTCATATTTCCAAGAATGAAAACAAAGCCCTGACAAAGATGAGCAGCCCAGTAGATCTGGTTATATTAGCCACCAAATGGCCTGATTCTAATTGGGCCATTAGGTCACACTGAACAGCCACCAATCACAGAGTGATCCCCAGAAACCAATTCAAAAGCTACAAAAAAAAGGTCATCTCAGTATCCAGCTACAGATACAGATTAAATGACACCCAGTCTTATACCTGTATGGTTTACTTTGTAAACGTAACAATATTTGACTTTACTATTATTGAAAAAGAAAAACTCTATGGTTGGTTTATGATAGATTTGAGTATATCTAAATCAGTCCTGCTGGAAAGCAGTAGAGTTTCCAGTAAAGAATTTCTTTCTTTAAAAGCCAATGCAAAAGCATTATCAGCATTTAAATTGGACCCTGTGAACTAACCACGAGGTCTGAATTAATGTGAAAATTCTTGGAATTCAGCATCTGTAAGCAGCATTCGGAGGGGGTAGGGTGGGATACCGGTTTTGGTGACTGCATTCCAGAAATAACGACTCTGTTTGCCTTTAATGATTTTGAACTTCTGTGTGGCAGGGACACTGAGAGAGAGAACAAAAGAAAATGACAAATGTAAGTGAGTTTATTTTACACTCAGCCAAAATTCTTTGATCTCAGGTAATTGCACAATATACAGTGATTAGCAAACACTTATCAGTTCATAATTTTGGGGTGTCTGTTGGTTTGTGTATATTCACTATATTTATGCACATCTATAAAATTCACCCATACCTGCAAACTAGTTTATCAACATGCTTAACTTTTCTCACATTGTAAGAAGTTTTATTGGGACTAAAAAATGGCACATTTCAAAAAAGATGACAATGGCTAGAGCTCTGACAGATGGCTCACCTGTATTTACCTGGGATGAAGTAGAAGTCCCAGGAGACTGGCTGCAGATGTGCTCAAGAGCTACCTGGTGATGGACCCATGAATTTCTGTCTGTGTGCCTTGCAGTTGACGGCTGACCCCAAGTGACCTAAAGGGAAGACTCTTCCTCCTGTCACGTGAAAGCACTCGTTATTGAAAAGAATGGCCAGTTTCAGGCCTTCGCCTCCTGTAGAAAGAGGTTGTAAAAGTGAGTCCCCATCTACTTTGTGCTATAGTTCACAAAGGCCTGGCATAGAATAACTCGATCTTTTCCATATCTCCCTTCATCACGCATACCTGACAGTCACCCGGAGAACACTGATATTACAAAGCAAATTAAAATTAAACCCAGAAGAAGTAAGGAGTTTTCCTGTCAAGGCAGAGACTGGGAAAATGTGCCTCCCTCAGGGAGGCACCTTGGCTCCTTGGAGAATAGTCCCCTCTGGGACCTCACAAGGTTGGACAATGTTGAGAGAACTCAGGAAAGTCAACATGAGTAGAACTGGGTTGAAGCATGTTTTGAACCTGAAGAGAGAAGACAATGAGATGAGCTAGGCCTGCATGGCATTGGTGACACAGTGCAGCTCCTGGTCAGGGCCTGTGCCCTGGGCAGGGCCCCATTGTAGGTTCTGGATGCTAGTCCATCTCTGAGGGCTTGCAGCGCTCATCTGAATCACATGGGAAGCTTTTTAAAATTAAGCATTTCTTCCTCCTCCTTCTTTTATTTTTTTTAATTTATTTTATTTTTTTTGTGGTATGCGAGCCTCTCACTGTTGGGGCCTCTCCCGTTGCGGAGCACAGGCTCCAGACACGCAGGCTCAGCGGCCATGGCTCACGGGCCCAGCCGCTTCACGGCATGTGGGATCTTCCCAGACCGGGGCACGAACCCGTGTCCCCTGCATAGGCAGGCAGACTCTCAACAACTTTGCCACCAGGGAAGCCCAACACATACATATTTATTTGGTATTTATTACCTTCCAGGTGTGCCAGGCTTTAGGAATAAACAGGACAGGCATGACAGGCACAGTCCAAACCAGCTTGAGGTCCAAACCAGATAGTAGAGGATGTAGTTTGTGAGAGCATGAATCTGTAGTCAAACAGCCAGGATGCCAGCCCCAGCTCGGCCACAGGTTACTTTGTCACCCTGGGCAAGCTATTTCCTTGAACTCCAGAGTTCCTATCTATAAAGTAGGAATAACAGATATTCTCCATATACCCATCATGTGCTAGCTAAAAGAAATACAAAAAAAGGCAAGGTCTCAGTTTAGTAGAAAATATGCATGTAAGCACACAATGATAAGGTATACGAAGTAACCAGGGTATTCTGAGAAAATCAAGAAAGGGAAGGTCAGCCCTAGAGTGAAGGAAACCTTCCTTGGGAGATGATGTCCCTGGACTTAGGGTCTCAGCACATGACATCAAGGGACCAATAGTTAGGTTGGCCAAAGGCTGAGCACCATATCTGCTACCTCCTTATGTATCCCTAACTTATAAATCAAAAAGAGATAAGTTATGAGAAACACATGCACATGGCAGGTCAGCTATGTATCTTAGTTCTCATCCTATTGTCATGATTGTCCTCATCCCAAAATGGACAAGACTAATGACAAAGCCTGAGAGCAGAACAAATCCTTCTAAGAATGGCTAACATACCCCCAGCTGGAAGAACTAAACTGTAGGACTGTCATTGCAGGAAGTGCCACTGCAGGAAGTGTAGGACACGTTGGCATTCACCTGAGGAGGAGCTTCACAACGGTTTCCCCTATTTAGTCTTCTAACACACAGCATTAGCCCTATCGCTCTCTCCCCAAACATAAGTGGCTTTCAATCCTCCATGAAATATGTCCACATAAATACACAGGTAGCCCTGACTCTTACAACAATAAATACCTTCATAAATGTCTATGTGTACAGTCTTTACAAAACATATTCACCTCTCCACTTCTTTTTATTAGGTAATCAATCTTCTGTGTTTAAAATACCTCCTCCAAGTTTTGTTGGTCACTCCTATCTTTCTACTACAATGGTGTTTCTTAACATGGGGAACATTACAAACTACTGCCACCATGGCTTGGGCATTGGGATTTTTAACAGCCACATAGTCGATTCTATTGTGTAGCCAGGTTGAGAACTATTGCTTTACAATTCAGGTGAAATGACACCTCTCTCATGCAGCATTATTCCCTGACTGCACCACCAAGGGAAATGGCCCCTGCTTCTGGATCCTCAGAGCAATCACTTCCTATGAACACTGATCACAGACATCTTCACAATATAGCTATTCATGGAAAAAGCACCAGGTCAAATCAGGTTTCCATTTTAGATTAGACCATTTCTACCAAAGCAATCTTAGAAAAGTTAATCTCCGAGCTTTCGTTTCCTCACTTATAAAATAAAAGTTGTACTCGATGATCCCTAGGTGACGATACAGCTCAAGTATTTTGAGAGTCAGCATCTTGTATCCTAGACAAATCTTTAATTTCCTAGAGGATGGGGACCACATCTCATGTTGTGGTTGTCTCCAAACATGACTAGTAGAGTGATTTAGGCAAATCAGAGATCTTATTTCCTCTGCACCTGCGCCATTACAAGCTTTTTGAGGGCGCATTTTCTCCCCATTTCTTTGGCTGTTACTAGAAGAATAATCCATCATTCTTCGCTCTATTATCTTGTGAGGTATCCATCAGTAAGTACTATGCAAGAGACATTTTGGTAATCACTTCATCTCCATGACACAAGATCAATTAGAATTCTCAGTGGTAGGCATTATGTCATCCAATGTCTGCTTGTTGGTTGGTTTCCAAACTGGTCTTGTTTGTATATAATATATTTTTTCAATTAAAAATGTTATCCCAGCATGATGGTGGGAGGAGCTTCACTTCCCACCGTGAAAACTGTTAAAAAATATATTTAAGGTCTCTGGAAATGGTACTAAGTTCAAATAGCAAATGAAGAAACATCTATTCAAGAGCATTACAATAATTCAGTAAGAAAGACAAGAGTCTGTGACAGTTGAACCCAGACTGCACCTTCCTCCACATCCCAGCTCAGTGAGGCAGTTGGAGGCTCCAGACACTGCAGCCAAGAACACAGTGTCCTCTGGCCTTGGGCCTTTCTCCCCAGTTTCCTGCAGGAAGGCTTTCTTTCCTGGAGGAGCAGGATGCCAGCACTTCTCCACTGCCTTCATTTACCTTTTGCAGAGGCTGAGTCCAGGACAGCACCCCCTCATGGACTGAATGACATGCTCTACCCTGGGAGTGGCAGGCTGCAGATGCTGGGTTCCCATAGTCCCTGCCCCCTCCCTAGGTGTTGGCTCCATGCTGAGATACAAGCTAGGAGGACCACATGCAACTACTCCCCAGGCCCCACCAACCACTAAGCTGCTAGAGTGCGGTGCCCTCAGAGAGAAGCTAGCCACGGTCCTCAACGCACCCCAAGAGCCCTGGCCCAGAAGGTGCCTAGGGGGAGAAACAGGCCTTAAAAAAGATATATCCTGATCTCATCCCAAACGAACTGCCTTCAAAGGCAACTAAGAATGGAGAGAGTCAAGCCTCAGGGAGCTCGCAAGGATAGTGAAGTTGTGGTGAAGGTAGCTGGAAGCAGTTAGTAAGTCCAATGATGATGCAGCCTCAGCTATTAGCCAGTTAGTTTGCAGAGAGAACTGGGGATAAAACAGCTGGAAGGGTCCTCCTGGGGTCAGAACTAACATGAAACACGGACCTCAGAAAAGAATTCATCCACAGAGCCACAATCTCTGAGGATCTTCAAATGGTCAACAAGTACATGAAAAGATGCTTGGCATCATTGGTCTTCAGGGAAATGCAAATCAAAAGCACACTTAGATAGCTCTTCACACCCATTAAGATGACTAGAGTAAAAAATTCAGATAACAAGTGTCGGTAAGGATGTGAGGAAGTTGGAACAATTGTGCCCTGATAGGGAAGATGTAAAATAGTACAGCCACTTTGAGAAGCAGTCTGTCAGTTTCTATAATGATTCAACATTGAGTTCCCATATGACTTAACAATTCCACTCCTGGGTATATACACAAGGAAAATGAAAACTTATGACAACACAAAAGCTTATACATGAATGTTTATTAGAAAGATTATTCATAATTTTCCAAAAGGTGGAAACTGCCTACATGTGCATCAACAGATGAATGGATAAGCAGAAAATGATATATCCATATAATGAAATTGTATTTGGACCTAAGAAGGAGTGGAATACTGATACATGCCTGCTAATATATGGATAACCATGAAGACCTTATGCTAAATGAAAAAGCCAGTCACAAAAGCCTACATGTCATATGATTTTTTTTCATATTAAATATCCAGAACACTGATATTTATAGACACAAACAGCATATTAGTGGTAGCCTAGAGTTGGAGCTGGAGAGGAAGGGGGTGAAAGTGTTCTAGAATTGATGGTGGTGATGGTTGCATGTATCTGTGAATATACTAAAGTCCATTACCTTTTATGTTTTGCATATGTGAATTATATGGTATGTACATTTTATCTCAATAAAACTGTTAAAAAAAAAGAGCATGTTAGACTTACGGACATTGAAAGAAAAAATATTAATAGCTGCCAAGATGGTGTCAGGGACTTCCCTGGAGGTCCAGTAGTTAAGATTCCTCACTTCCACTGCAAGGGGCACATGGTTTCGATCCTTGGTTAGAAAACGAAGATCCCACGTGCCACAGCCAAAAAAAAAAAAAAAAAAAAAAAAAAGATGGTGTTAGAAGGGAAAAAGTCCTCAGGGGTCATATGCTCATGAAGAATAGAGGGAAAGGGAGCAGGAGTTCAGAGCATGGTGAAGACTTGAGCCCTGGGAAAGGAGAGAGTGATGGAAGGAGAGAGTGAAGGATTGGGTGACAAAACCCTCAGGGTGCATGCAGTTCTGGGAAAGTCTCACCCAGTCCAATGAGGAACTAGGTATAAAGCTGCCTGTACATGAGTTGGGTAGAAAGGGTCCTCATATTACTGAATTCATGTTCTGCTGCTTGTCATTCAAGAATCCAATACTGAGAGAAAAGTGTTGGTAAAAGGAAAGATATCTTTATTGAGGAAGCTGGTAATCTTGGGGAGAAGGTGGACTCATGTCCCAACGAACCAACTCCCCATTGTCAATCAGGGGGCAAGAGATTGTAAAGGGGAATTTCAGGGGTGCACAGGCAGGGGTGGGGGGCACCACATGTAGAACAGCACAGTCAGCTCTGACAATCATCTTGAAATTGGTCATGCTGTGGTCTGATCAGTGTTATCTTGTTATTTTAAGTGCAGTTAATCTTCAGCTACAGGGTCAAATTGTTCCTGTTTCCCTGAGGCCAGTTCTTGGAATTGTGCAAGATGGAGCAGCTTCTGTCATGGCTACAGTCTGTTCATCATGCAATTAACTTCTTCCACCTGTTGGGGGTTTCAGTATCGGCAAAACAGCTCAAAGAATATGGCTCAGAATATCATCTATAGCTCTTGAGGAGGAACTAAAGGTCCTTGACTTTGTTTAATGGGTAAACTATTATTATTTGGTCTCCTTTGACTGTTTTCTTTTGTTTCTGCATTTACTCACTTATCTGATTAAACTTATTCTTTGTCTAAAGTTTTTCCGCAGATGAGAGGCAGGTGGAGGACATGGTGGGGTCTTCCCCGGGAAGATTGCTCCATTACACTCATACTGGTGTCTCAACTAGTCATTGGCTGGGAGCTTCCTGGGAAGAATGGGACCTCAATTCAAATGCTGTGGGGGACCCTAAGGTGTAGATGCTGGAAGCTATCAGCTCCTTCACTTCTTGCAGATGATCAGCGAGTTCTTCTGTGAGGGGAGTTCTGAGCATGATACCTTCACGTCTGCTACAGAGGATGTTGAAGTGAATCATGGTTTGGATCCTGAAATCTTCATTGTAGTGGAAATATCAGGAATCTGCTGGAAAATATAGTAAACCCAGTATTATGACTGTACTGAACATATTTCCTAAATCCCAAATTAGCATAAATGACATGACCATGAATTTGTTTTTATTTAGCAAATCGTATAACACTTACTCCTGTCACATGGATTAGAAATATTTCCTCCTAGCAAAGCTTTTGTAACACTCTAAAAACGCTGGAATATTGACTGGGCACAGCTAGTACACATTTTTGCTAGTCTTCTTAATGTAAAATAATGAAAAGGAACATTAGCTATTTGACAAGTCTGGTATGAATGCATGGCATATGAAAAAGCAAAAACCTCTCACACTACTAAAACCTCCCAAATTGAAAGACTTTTATTTATGGCTGCTGACTCTAGAGGTCTTCCACTTCTAGATTTTCCACTGGTCATGATGATATAAAAATAACTGAGGTTTATCAATTCTAACTTTTTATAGACTACTTGTGTTAGTGATTGAGCTATAATCGCCTAACTCCAAATATTCTACTTTGATTTGGGATGCTGGATCAGGACTCTGCAAACCATTTTTTCTGCTTTACCAGCTAGCTTTCAATTAGGTTTTGTCAAAAGACAGTACAAGAGTGAGGAAGGCTAAAGGAGGTAAAGACTTGTTTTCCTGTTTTGGGAAGTTGTCTTAAAACATGTAACTCTCCTTTCTAAACAACTTTGTTGAGATACAAGTCACAAAACTTACAAGTCACCCATCTAATGTGTACAAATCATCACTTCTTAGTACATTTGAAAATATATACAACCATCAAACACCATCAATTTTACATTTCCATCACCTCAAAGAGAAACCCTTTGTTCTTTAGCTGTTACTCCCCTACCTTTGTGTTTCTCATCTCACCCCCAGACCTAAGTAATCACTAATCTAATTTCTGTCCCTATGGGTTTGCCTCTTTTGGACATTTCATATAAATGGAATCATACGTAGACAAACTTTTTAACTTAGCATAATGTTTTCAAGGTTCATTCATGTTACAGCATGAATCAGTACTATATTCCTTTTTATGGTTGAATAATTTTCCATTATATGGACATATCACATTTTACTTTCCATTTGTCAGTTTATAGACAAGTTGTTTTTACCTTTTGGCTATTACAACTAATGCTGCTATGAACATTCATGAACAAGTCTTTGTATGTGACACATGTTTTCATTTCACTTGGGTACATGCCTAGGAGTGACATTGCCAGGTAACCCTGTGTTTAATCATTTGAGAAACTGCCAGACTGGTTTTCAAACTGGCTGCATTATTTACATGCCTACCAGCAGTGCACAAGATTCTGAGCTCTCCACATTCTTGCCAATGCTTGTTATTATGTGGCTTTTTTATTCTAGCCATCTTAGTGAGTATGAAGTGGTATCTCACTGAAGTTTTGATTTACATTTATCTGATGACTATTGATGCTGAACAACTTTTCATGTACTTGTTGGCAATACATATGCATACTTGAAAAAATGTCTATTTAGATACTTTGTTCATTTTTTTAAATTGGGTTATGTCTTTTTATTATTGAGTTGTAAGAGTTCTTTATATATTCTGGTTACTAGTCCTTTGTAGATATATGATTTGCAAATATACATTGGGAAATGTTCCTTCTTCTTCTTCTTTTTTAAAAGTTTGTGAAGAGTCAGTATTATTTCTCCTTAAAATATTTGGTAGAATTTGGCAGTGAATCCATCTAAATTTAGGCTTTTCTTTGTGTGAATTGTGTTATTTTGTTGTTAGAGATTGCTGATTCAATCTCTTTACTTGTTATAGGTCTATTCAGATTTTCCATTTCTTCTTGAGTCAGTTTTGGTAGTTTGTGTCTTTCTAGAAATACGTCCATGTTTTCTAAGTTATCTAATTTGTTGATGCACATTCATAGGCTGCATCTTCATTAGATCCATGAGTCTCCTGACAATTATGTCCTACCACATCCTCCCTGTTCTTGAGGACAACCTTCACCTTGAACTTCTCCAAGCTGTGTTCCTCCAAGAAGAGATTAACAGCTATCTATTCTTTGGTCTAGTCAACCCCCTCCCAGGCAAAATCCCTGAACCAGGACTCTGAGGTGGGAGTAGTGACAGTGAAAAAGCTCTCTGTAGGGATATTCTGACCTAAATGCTGAGAGTCTGATGGAAAGGGGAGAAACAGTAGCCTTGTCCTTATAAATTCCTCTCCCAGCATGGACCTTCCCACCTCACAAGTGAGGAGGAGGACTCTTAAGCCCCAGAAAGAGTCTTGCCAGAACCCAAGGGTGATGGGTGAGGAAAGATAGTCCCCCCACCTCTTGACTGCACTTGCCCGGAACTCTTCTCCAGCAAAAGTCAGCTGGGGGCATGTTGAGAAACTCTCACATCCTGCTCCTGAAAGGAATAAAGCCTTCCAACTAGGAGCTGAGGGAGAGAGTCAAAAGCCCTGTGTGCTTGGCTATTGCAGTCTGGAGTGGAGACTTTGCCTCACTGTGCTGGGACAGGCAATGATGGAGAAATCTTGGTTCAAATATCACAGACACTTGCTGTCTTCCCAAATTTTGTAGATTATTTTGAATAGGTATTTCCCCACTTGCTGTTTTTACTTAGGACCATTTCCAGACCCTTTGGATGGTTGTTTTTAGAGCATTTTCTGTCAGTTTTACAAGAGAGTGGGTCAGTGTATTTCCTCATGCCATCATGCTGGACCTTGATTTGCTGGCCACTGTTTCTTGGAGGACCCCAGTGACACACCCCTCCACCATTGTTCTTTTCCTGCCGCCTGGGGAAAACAGCACTGGGCACATTATCTGCATGAGAGGGAAGACATTTCAGTAGTAGTTACTGTCAGTTCATCTGACTTTGAAAGAATGTTTCCTAAGCAGCAGCCTGCCTTTATATATAGAAAAACAGCATCAACTGAGTGGCTCATTTCTCATGGCTCCTGACAGCCCCAGGGCTCAGCCACTATGTTTTAACACTGTTCTGCAGATAATGATCTTCATTTTGGCAGAACCTTAAAATGACCTTGATGTTTACAACAGCAGGAAAAAAAATGGTGAGATGGCTGATGGCATTAAAACCAACAATTACTGGCAAAGAAGAAAGAATTCCCTCTTCTTTTAATGCACACATATTCTTTAGTAAAAGTAAAAATTCATAATCCCTTGCTTAAAACACTGTATGCTACTTTCAACTTCTCATTTCAATATATTTTACAACACTGGAAAGAGTGTTTTTCAGGTTTTAAACACATAAATGATGCTGCATTTTTGAAAATTGAAGTTGAAAATACAGAGCTAGAAAAATATGATTGAAAATATAGTATTATATGTGGATTGTACAATAGGATTTTCATTTTGTAACTTCAAAGCAAGGCTTTTTAAACCGCCTTAAAAGGCTCCTTTAAAGATTAAAAAATAAATTTTCAGGTATTTCTTTAGAGTTTCTATTTAACTTTCTAATTTTGTTTTTTATCCAATAAAAGAGATTCTTAAAACTATCCATAAATTACCCCATGAAGGCAAAACCACCATTAACCATATAAATCAAGTGAGGATTAAATCATGTTTGGCTATTCATAACAAGTTTTGGCTGTGCATTATCCA
Source organism: Mesoplodon densirostris (assembly GCF_025265405.1). Taxonomy (NCBI): domain Eukaryota; kingdom Metazoa; phylum Chordata; class Mammalia; order Artiodactyla; family Ziphiidae; genus Mesoplodon; species Mesoplodon densirostris. Next base: position 3,693,398 of record NC_082674.1, read on the forward strand.
AAATGGAACTAACATACACTTTGACTTTTTTTGTGGTGTAATTTATAGAAATGTGTTCTTTTTATGACTTCCATAGCTTTTATTCTTTATTTTCTATTGATTATAAGTCAGCCCAGTTTGCCTTGGGACATGCAGTTAACGATGATTCAGATTCAGGTCTGCTACAACTGTATTTAGCTAATGTAAAGAAAATAAAACAGATGACTCTCAAGAACTACTGGGAAAGCATCAGCTAACCTTAGCTAATTATGCTTGTTTATGATGTATTGTGGTTTTGATAATAAAAGCCATTAACTAATGCCCACTCAGCTGTGATCACCATATATAACAGAACACATCTCAGAAAAGCTTACACTCTCTCTATGCAGGTCATGTCCTAGAAATTAGTAAAGCTGGAAAAACAAACCCCTTTTTGTAAACTCAATAGGTCATAGATACTTATTTATAGATACCTATTTATAAAATACTAACTGTATATTATAGATTATGTAGGTTGTATATGGAGAGATTATATAGGATATATAAAATTCATAGACTATGCTATAAATATTTTTTTTAATCTAGCTCTGCAGTATCTCAAGTGCTTGAAAAATCAAGATCAACATTGTTAAGGTAAGAAAAGGTAGAGAGAGAATCTGTAACTATATTGTCAGTTATGGTAGAATTTGGGGCATTAACTGCTCTAAGCTTCACCATTCTGAAGAGTTCAGGAGACAAGTCAGTAATATCAGAATCTCTTTTGATCCTTTCTCTTGTGTGAATAGACGAACATTATTAATAATCTCACCCACATAAAGACAAATAAAACAACTCACTGTTATTGCAAAAGGAAAATGGAATCAGTAATGTAGTCCATAGCTATTTGAATTTTCTCTATTTAAAAGATTATTTTTTTAATAAACTGGTACTATACAAAGAAACTTGAACAATTTATGGCCCCTAATTTCATAATGATACTTCCTGTGACTCTCCTAAAGAACAAACACAAATATAGGAAAAAAATATACATCTCACCTTCATGTAGATTAATAAAATATTGGAAACAGCCTATGGTTCCAACTGCATGAGAATGACTAAGTATACTTTGATGTTTCCATTTAGTGGAGTAATGTGGAGAAATTTAAAAATAATATTTATAAAGAGTTTACAGTTGCAGAGAAAATGTATATGGTATATGTATGGAAAAGTGCAGGAAACACAAATCTTTAGACAAATTGATAACTGTCTAAGCACTAAAAGGATCATAAATCAATGTTATAGCAATACAAGAAAGAAATATTTGCCTTTGAGTAATGAGTTATGGATAATTATTTTTGTCCCTTTCTGTGCTTTTCTGTGTCTTGAAAGATTTCAAAATGAGTATATACCTTTTGGAAGGGGGGTGGTTATAAGGATTTTGTAATTCCGATTAGGACATAACAAACCATTTGTTCTAATTTAGAGAGCCACTTTAAGTCAGGGAAATCAAAGTGCTGCATGGTTAAATTCATTTCAGTCCCTCAGCTGTTCCCATATACAATTACAGCTACAGTGTGGGGCTGTGAATTGTATAGGTACCACAAACTATAAACTAAGAAAAATATAGGAGGGTAAGAATGGAAAATAAAGTATGAGAAGAGAGTTGCCCTTTTATAGCATTGTGGAGAAGGCTCTTACTGAAGGCATATATCCTATGGAAGACAATTCCAACAGGAAAACAAAGTCAAGTGCCCTTATGTCAGAACAAACTAAATGCAGGAACAGAGGGAATCCAAGGCAGGACAGGTTAGGTCTAATCTGGAGTCTGGGAGCAGAGCTGAAACTAGGATAGCCTTCTGTGGAAGAACATATTTTTGAGTTAATTCTTATAAAAATGAGTGGATTTACAAAACAGAGAGAGAGAGAGAGAGAGAGAGGGATGTGGGCGTTCCAGGTAGTGGGTGCAGCACATGCAAAGGCATGGGGCAGCATGCAGGCAGACACAGAGCAGCAGTCTTTGTGTGTGTGTGGGTTGTAGGGTCTGTGCAGGAAGGAGGAGAGGAAAACAGGGGGAGTGTGGCTTTAACCAGGAAGCTGAGAGTTTACCCTATAGGCAGTGGGAAAGCACTGAAAACCCATAAGACCACAGGCAACAGTCTATATGATGTAGACATCCACTTCTAGAAGCAAGGAGAGGCAGATTCTCAGGTCAATTTCACAGTACTACAGAGAAAGGTAAGAGAAGAAAGGTAATCAGGGCCAAACCCGGGTAGCACAGGAAATGATCTGAGAGTCATTCATGAAATGTGACTTACAGCTCTGAGCAATCAACTGAATACTCAAATACTGAGAATGAAGGAGAGGATGTAGTTCAAGAAAAAAGGGAGCTCCGAGGGAATCTGAAGTATGCCTAAGTTCGTCTGGAGACCCAGTGAGCCTGAGTTATTTTCCTAGGGTGTGAGGGTCAGAAGACAGAGCCCATTGCGGGTGTCACACATAAGAGCATCTCCCATAAAGCTGGGACTCTTTGTGAGGACATATCAAAAGTAAACTTCCTCTGCATCTCCACTCTGCACTGTGACCAAACGGAAAGCCAATTTTCACACTTGGACACAATCTTGTTAAAATGCAGAAGACCAAAGGCAAAGAGAACATCTTGAAAGAAGTTAGACATAAAAGACATATCTGGAAAAGGAGGAACAGTTACACTGACACAATTTTTAGTATCAACAATGAAACAGATTGCTAAAAAAAGCAACTCTCAACCTATGGACAAAAATAATAAATAAATCATTCCAAGGCAAAGAAAAAATGGGAGAATTTACCACCAGCAGAACTGTCCTAAAAGAAATTTTAAAGGTTATATTTCAGGTAGAATGACAGTAATCCCAGATGAAAGTTCAGAGATATTACAAGGAATAAAGAGTAAAGAATGTGATAAATATGTCCATTTACATATTTAAATGTAATTTATTTTAATATAAATAAGCTCTGACACATAAAATAACATTTTATCAGGTTAAAAGTGTAATGTAGATAAAATACACAAAACAATTACATATAATCAGGAATGGAGTAAAAGGGACTAAAATATTCTAGTCTTTCTGCTTTGGAAGGAGGATAAATATACCCACAAATTTTATGCTCTGACAAATTAGGAACATGGGGTGTAAATTCCAGGTTAAGTGCTAAATGAAGAGAAAGGGAAAGTAGAGCTCCCAAAGTCAAAGAAGAAAAGAATGATAAAAATAGTCAATCCAAAAGCAAAATGAGAGAAGAGAAAAAGAAACACAGGGCAGGTGTGAGGGATGGTACCAGAGAAAATGGCAGATGTAACTCCAAATCATTAAATTGAAAGTAATGGAGTGAACACAGCAGTGAAAAGGCAAATAGAATCTGACGAAATTTTAAGAAACCACTAAATGATTTTAACGAGAAACCTCTAAAAAATAAGGAAAAAATAATCTTAGCAATTTTCCACCGAGACAAAGTTGATATATAAATTTGAATATCAGGCAAAATACCCTTTATGAAAAATAATTATCATTATGAAATATACTTCCTAAATGATGCAGTGTTAAAATTACTGGAATGATATAACAATAGTAAGTGTGTGTGTGTCTAATACTATATCATTAAGGATATGGTAGATACTACTATATCTATATAGCTATATTCATCTATTTATCATCTATCATCTGTCTATCCATAGGCCGACAGAAATGCAATGAACCTAGAAATATAATTAATTCAATTCTGCACGTGAAAACCAGTTGGAGAAAATAGGCATTTTCCATCCGTACTGCACCCCACAAGGTTCAGGGGGACTTCACAGTAAGGGAGAAGGGAGTGAAATGCTCTTAAAAAATGGAAAAACAGTCAGTGAGGTCAGAGAAAAGCACCCACCGCTGGGGGTGCTATGGGAGAATCCAGGCTCTCCTTCCCAGGGCTGCAGCTCTGTCTGTGCTCTAGCTGCCCCCCCCATGCCTGGACCCAAAGGGGGCCCCCCTTCCTGACCTTGGCCCTCCCCAGGGAAAGACTGGTTTTGCCTCTTCTTTGGTGCTGGCTCGCATCTGGGGACGTCTTGGACTGGGCAGTGTCCACCCTCCTTTGGCAGAAACAAAACCCATTGTACCACCAGGACAAGGTCCATCTCGCCTCCTCAGGGACAGACAGCTTTGCATCTGACCTTTCCCAGAAGCAGCAAAGGCGTTTCCAGTCTCCGGGCCTGGAGGTCTTCCTGCCCCTGCCCAGCCGCGAAGGAGCCTAGTGACTTCTGAAAGGCGTCGGATCCGAGTCCCCTTCTCAGCAGCAGCCGATCAGCACCTGCACGCCTGCGCCACCAGGGGGTGCACCTGAGTGTGCCCGCCCTGGGTCTGGGGTCCCAAGTTCTCTGCGCTGTGACCTCGGCTCACACCAGGCACCTCAGGACCCTGAGGATGTGTTGGCTGCTTTCATGTATCAGTTTCCCTGACTTGCTAGGCTTTGCTGAAGACAAACGGGGTCCTGCATCCCATCTGTCCGTGGTGAGGCTTGTCAGCTCTGCAGTGGACTAAGTTTATATTCTGTCTTGGATTAGATTTTTCTTACTCTGTGGGCGTGAGCCACGTTTTCTGGCTGTTTTCTACGGCCAGATCCTCCTTAGATGTTTTCTGAAGGAAACTTTTCAGACATCAGGTCCCTCATTCCTCATTCATAAATTCAGATTCTTTTTATTAAATACATCTGAACATCAAGACCAATTCTGTGCTGAAACAGGCTGTTTCCTGAGAGAATGACTGACTTTCCTAAGGTGTCCTATGCTCCCTCAGAAGACCTGGAGATGCCTGGATTTCACCAGGACACAGAAGTATTCTCAAGCCCACCTTCTAAGAGGTTCCCAGTTATGAACTGCCCTCTCTGTTCCCATTCCTGGGGGGAGAAGGTGGAGGTGGGAGAAAAGGGCAGCGTTTTCTTCTTTGCAAGTGAGAAAACCTTATAAACGGTCAGATTTTTTTGACTCAGAATCCAGGGTGGCTGTGTCATCTGCTGAGGTCTATACTGAGTCAAAATTCACTTTGTTTATAATAACTCACATTCATTGACACACCTGGTTGTGTCAGGCTCTCCACAAACGTTTTCTCGGTTGCAAGGAAGGCAGAGTTGCAGCGACCCTTCTGAGATGCACGGGTGTCAGGATTTGCACACGGATATCTCTGCCCAGACGCTCACACCTGGTAAAGCCACCCTCACTCGCTGTCCTGCCTTATGAAGGGGGCACCCAATCTGGGGACTGAAGTGGGTAAGGGGCAGGGCTGAAGCCCAGCTGAGTCCATCTAAGCCATTGCCAGTGAAAGCTTGCATCCCTGCCTCCGCAAAAACCCTGCCTTTCCTAAAAATCGTAAAGAAAGAAAATGAAGCAGGTTGTGTTTTTCTTATAGAAATAAATAAATGGCCACAGATAAAAGGCTTTAAGCTCTGCAAGCTAAGGGGAGGGAAAGGTTATATTTTTTCATACTCAGGTGTCCCCATGGTAACATGAAAAATCCTTTCTACTCTGCAAACCACCCTTGTGCTATCAAGACTCCCCAAGAAATGTTTGCCTGTTTGTAATCTTAGGTCAAAGGAAAATAGACCTATATATACAATGCTTTCGGAATGTTTACATTTGAGAGCTTCTATTCTAGGAAAATCAACTCTTTTATCTTGCTGCCTGCGATCTCTCTCTCAAGGGGAGATAAAGGAGCTGCTACAAACCAGCTCAGGGCTGGATGATTACCATCTGGAGGGCACTGGGCTGTGAGAGGCCTGATGGCTGCAGGGCTGGGGTTTGTCAGCTTTGGGTGTTTGCCCTGGAGAACCCTGTGCTACGACTCCAGTGTTATAAATGAAAGCACCAACTTGGATGACACACAGAAAACGGGATAGCAATAATTCCGGGAATTATTGGGAACGATAATGGAAAAGGTGCATTTGAGAGAGACGTCCTTTTTTTCAGCAAGTGTCAGCAATTCTGTGCAGCCCTGACTCATTCTTTAGAAGTCCTAACAATCATGTTGTCTACAAATACGTAGCAGCTAACATAGCTGACAAGGAATGGATAAAGAGGTATTACTTTTTGCTTACCTAAAACAGGAGCTCCAACTGTGTCTATCTTTGTGTAGTTTATAAACCAACAATATATTTTTTTAAAAAAATAAGAGTCGGGGAGAATCTTCCCATGAACTGTAAAGTCCTGATGGTTAAATCTTTCTAACCTCTATCAGGGCTGTGCATTAAATAAATAATAGCATAAGGCAATAAAGAGAGGAAAGGGAGGCGTATACAGTCAAAATGACACTCTTCCTAAGACGTGCCTGCAAATGAATTGCCCTCTTTGTGACCCCACAGACTCCACATGCAGAGGACCTGATGTGGATCATGCAACAGCGTCATGAAAACCCCAAAGTCACAGGCTTCTCCCTGTTTATCTTCCTATAGCCAGAACTTGGCATGTTACCCAGAAGGTGGTGGTTCCTTGATAATTATAAACAGTAGTACAAAAGAATTAAAAGCAGCAATGAGAAATACAAGACACACAACCCTCTGAGTGGATTTCGGTAACAGGCACATCATATGAAAGGGAAGAAATTCCAATTTCATGTCCTGGGCTCTCTGCAGACATTGTACATTTAACTTGAACAGCCCTGTGCAGTGAATTATCAGACCTTTTATTAAAACGAGGAAACTGGGCATCAGAATGGTTAGGTGACACGGGACCCAAGATAAGTGACAAGAAGAAAGGGGACGGATGCAGAGGTGAAGACACACAGATGTGCTTCTGGCCAGTGCCCAGGGTACCCTCTGAACGCAAGAATGTGAAGAGGAAAGCTTGAACTTCAGCTGAGTTTGAATCATGGCTCGTTCACTTACTAACAGGGATTTCAAAAAGTTAAACAACCTGTGTTTTCTAGGCTCTCCATTAAAATAGAGAAAGTATTATTTACCTCAGAGGGTGTTCTGTAAATGAGGTACAAAGTGTCTACTTGGAACATTGGGACAAAGACAGTACTTAATAAATAGTAAGGATTAGAAACTTGCTTCAAGTTGTTATTGTCATAGGGATGCCGTCTAATCCACAAATGAACCAATCTACGGAATGAGGAATGTGGTGCAGTAACTGGTTTTAGTGCAGATCTTCACAAGAAAGACATCTGTGTTGTATAATATTTGTAATGAACATTGTAAAATAACTCAGAAAGTTCTAAATGTAATAAAACCTCTGCAAGCCTACTCTGTCAATGAACATGCAAATGTTCCCTTGTTTCCTGGTCTGAGTACAGGCTGGTCATGAGACCAGACGTTTCTATGAGTATAATTTATCGTGATGACACCAGGCAGTTCTTCAGGTGACACCACACAGCTCGATGCCTGTCGAATGACCTCACGGGGTGAGTTTCCAATCTTCAGGCTTTGCTGATTTGTGCCTCTGCAGTCTGGCTTACATCTGCTTATTTCCTCACTAAACTGGCTATCATTACAATCTAATAATTCAACATTGATTTTGAGATAAAATCTTGCAGGTCTGGGTACAGGAATGAGAAGCTCACTTCTTTAACAACAGCAACTACGATGGAAGGTGTTCCTAGAACTCCTGTGTTTAATAAAGTTACAGAAAAGGCTACAACAGTGCCAGGAGAAAAGAGAACATCAGGCAGTTTATTATTAAAAACAAGGTAACCCAGTTTGCTTAAAGAGCTGTGTGTGCACTGTGCACTCAGGAGGACTTGATAAGTTCACACAGGTTTCTTGGAGGGCAACACAGCATCCAAGGAAATATTCAGAAGTTAGTTTGGGGCAAGAGGGTCCATGTGGCACTCTCCTTAGAATGTATAAGAAGAAATGCACCGATTACTTTTGATTCCAGAAATGGGACCACTGCTGTCCATTCAAGGCGCATGGCAGGATGGGTGCAGGATGCCTGCTGAGGCATGCCTCCAAAACTCCGTGCAAGCCTTCCTGCCCTGGAATGCCTTCTGCCCGCTGCCCTCCTCAACTCACATTCACCCTTTAAAACCAAGCTTCAATTTCATTTGCAGGTGGAGGAATTTTTGGACTTTCTGGAAAAAATAAATCACACCACCTGTATTGTTTCATTGTCTTGTAAATACTATTTTTGACACATTTATCACCGTATTTTGACATTTGTTGTTTTAGAAGTCCATGTGGAATATATATTGGACACCCAGTAGTAACTTGTTGAATCAAATAACACCTTTTCTCTCGGGTTGTGACATGATAAGTAGTCTTACATAGATGAATGCTTAGACATTGAGACTCAACCCATAAAATATGGTTACTTTGTTCTGTATTCATTTATTCAATCATCCAATTAAAAAATTATGTGAGCATCTATTATATACCACATACGAGACAAATCTCTGGAGCCAAAGAAATGAATTAAGCTTTCTTATTCTATTCAATAAGCTTGGTGAAGAAAAATATTTCCATTTTTAAAAAAATTTTTGAGAAAACATCACAGATTTTTCATAGGCAAGTTTTTCATAGTGTAGATTGACTAATATTTTTAATATAATTACTCTTCTAAATAATAGTGTAGATATTTTTTGTTTGTTTTTAGAAAGAGGTTCTAAGTGAGTTTATTCCTTTGAAGACGTAGAAAGCATTTCATTCATTATGAAAATTAAACAGCCCAGAGCCTGAGAACAGAATTAAATTCTCATCTCTGTTAACTTAGATTTGCTGCCCACTCTCATCAAGAAGTTTGAATACAGAGCAAGAGGCAGTAACAGCTGTTCTTTTTTTTTTTTTTTTTTTCATTGACTTTATTTTGTTTATTTATTTTTTTAGGTTCTTTTTTTTTTATTTTACAAATTTAATCAGTTATACATATACATATGTTCCCATATCCCCTCCCTTTTGCGTCTCCCTCCCACCCTCCCTATCCCACCCCTCCAGGCAGTCACAAAGAACCGAGCTGATCTCCCTGTGCTATGTGGCTGCTTCCCACTAGCTATCTACCTTACGTTTGGTAGTGAATATATGTCCATGCCGATCTTTCACTTTGTCACAGCTTACCCTTCCCCCTCCCCATATCCTCAAGTCCATGCTCTAGTAGGTCTGTGTCTTTATTCCTGTCTTACTCCTAGGTTCTTGATGACATTTTTTTTTCGTAAATTCCATATATATGTGTCAGCATACAGTATTTGTCTTTCTCTTTCTGACTTACTTCACTCTGTATGACAGACTCTAGGTCCATCCACCTCATTACAAATAGCTCAATTTCATTTCTTTTTATGGCTGAGTAATATTCCATTGTATATATGTGCCACATCTTCTTTATCCATTCATCTGATGATGGACACTTAGGTTGTTTCCATCTCCGGGCTATTGTAAATAGGGCTGCTATGAACATTTTGGTACATGTCTCTTTTTGAATTATGGTTTTCTCAGGGTATATGCCCAGTAGTGGGATTGCTGGGTCATATGGTAGTTCTATTTGTAGTTTTTTAAGGAACCTCCATACCGTTCTCCATAGTGGCTGTACCAATTCACATTCCCACCAGCAGTGCAAGAGTGTTCCCTTTTTTCCACACCCTCTCCAGAATTTATTGTTTCTAGATTTTTTGATGATGGCCATTCTGACTGGTGTGAGATGGTATCTCATTGTAGTTTTGATTTGCATTTCTCTAATGAGTAAAGATGTTGAGCATCCTTTCATGTGTTTGTTGGCTGTCTGTATATCTTCTGTGGAGAAATGTCTATTTAGGTCTTCTGCCCATTTTTGGATTGGGTTGTTTGTTTTTTTGCTATTGAGCTGCATGAGCTGCTTATAAATTTTGGAGATTAATCCTTTGTCAGTTGCTTCATTTGCAAATATTTTCTCCCATTCTGAGGGTTGTCTTTTGGTCTTGTTTATGGTTTCCTTTGCTGTGCAAAAGCTTTGAAGTTTCATTAGGTTCCATGTGTTTATTTTTGTCTTTATTTCCATTTCTCTAGGAGGTGGGTCAAAAAGGATCTTGCTGTGATTTATGTCATAGAGTGTTCTGTCTATGTTTTCCTCTAGGAGTTTGATAGTTTCTGGCCTTACATTTAGGTCTTTAATCCATTTTGAGCTAATTTTTGTGTATGGTGTTAGGGAGTGATCTAATCTCATACTTCTACATGTCCCTGTCCAGTTTTCCCAGCACCACTTATTGAAGAGACTGTCCTTTCTCCACTGTACATTCCTGCCTCCTTTATCAAAGATAAGGTGACCATATGTCCGTGGGTTTATCTCTGGGCTTTCTATCCTGTTCCATTGATCTATCTTTCTGTTTTTGTGCCAGTACCATACTGTCTTGATTACTGTAGCTTTGTAGTATAGTCTGAAGTCAGGGAGCCTGATTCCTCCAGCTCCATTTTTCGTTCTCAAGATTGCTTTGGCTATTTGGGGTCTTTTGTGTTTCCATACAAATTGTGAAATGTTTTGTTCTAGTTCTGTGAAAAATGCCATTGGTAGTTTAATAGGGATTGCATTGAATCTGTAGATTGCTTTGGGTAGTAGAATCATTTTCACAATGTTGATTCTTCCAATCCAAGAACATGGTACATCTCTCCATCTATTTGTATCATCTTTAATTTCTTTGATCAGTGTCTTATAATTTTCTGCATACAGGTCTTTTGTCTCCTTAGGTAGGTTTATTCCAAGATATTTTATTCTTTTTGTTGCAGTGGTAAATGGGAGTGTTTCCTTGATTTCACTTTCAGATTTTTCATCATTAGTATATAGGAATGCCAGAGATTTCTGTGCATTAATTTTGTATCCTGCAACTTTACCAAATTCATTGATTAGCTCTAGTAGTTTTCTGGTAGCATCTTTAGGATTCTCTATGTATAGTATCATGTCATCTGCAAACAGTGACAGCTTTACTTCTTCTTTTCCCATTTGGATTCCTTTTATTTCCTTTTCTTCTCTTATTGCTGTGGCTAAAACTTCCAAAACTATGTTGAATAAGAGTGGTGAGAGTGGGCAGCCTTGTCTTGTTCCTGATCTTAGTGGAAATGGTTTCAATTTTTCACCATTGAGGACGATGCTGGCTGTGGGTTTGTCATATATGGCCTTTATTACGTTGAGGAAAGTTCCCTCTATGCCTACTTTCTGCAGGGTTTTTATCATAAATGGGTGTTGAATTTTGTCTAAAGCTTTCTCTGCATCTATTGAGATGATCATATGGTTTTTCTCCTTCAGTTTGTTAATATGGTGTATCACGTTGATTGATTTGCGTATATTGAAGAATCCTTGCATTCCTGGAATAAACCCCACTTGATCATGGTGTATGATCCTTTTAATGTGCTGTTGGATTCTGTTTGCTAGTATTTTGTTGAGGATTTTTGCATCTATGTTCATCAGTGATATTGGCCTGTAGTTTTCTTTCTTTGTGACATCCTTGTCTGGTTTTGGTATCAAGGTGATGGTGGCCTCGTAGAATGAGTTTGGGAGTGTTCCTCCCTCTGCTATATTTTGGAAGAGTTTGAGAAGGATAGGTGTTAGCTCTTCTCTAAATGCTTGATAGAATTCGCCTGTGAAGCCATCTGGTCCTTGGCTTTTGTTTGTTGGAAGATTTTTGATCACAGTTTCAATTTCAGTGCTTGTGATTGGTCTGTTCATATTTTCTATTTCTTCCTGATTCAGTCTTGGCAGGTTGTGCATTTCTAAGAATTTGTCTATTTCTTCCAGGTTGTCCATTTTATTGGCATAGAGTTGCTTATAGTAATCTCTCATGATCTTTTGTATTTCTGCAGTGTCACTTGTTATTTCTCCTTTTTCATTTCTAATTCTATTGATTTGAGTCTTCTCCCTTTTTTTCTTGATGAGTCTGGCTAATGGTTTATCAATTTTGTTTATCTTCTCAAAGAACCAGCTTTTAGTTTTATTGATCTTTGCTATCGTTTCCTTCATTTCTTTTTCATTTATTTCTGATCTGATTTTTATTATTTCTTTCCTTCTGCTAACTTTGGGATGTTTTTGTTCTTCTTTCTCTAATTGCTTTAGGTGCAAGGTTAGGTTGTTTATTCGAGATGTTTCCTGTTTCTTAAGGTGGGATTGTATTGCCATAAACTTCCCTCTTAGAACTGCTTTTGCTGCATCCCATAGGTTTTGGGTCATCGTGTCTCCATTGTCATTTGTTTCTAGGTATTTTTTAATTTCCTCTTTGATTTCTTCAGTGATCACTTCGTTATTAAGTAGTGTATTGTTTAGCCTCCATGTGTTTGTATGTTTTACAGCTCTTTTCCTGTAATTGATATCTAGTCTCATAGCATCGTGGTCGGAAAAGATACTTGATACAATTTCAATTTTCTTAAATTTACCAAGGCTTGATTTGTGACCCAAGATATGATCTATCCTGGAGAATGTTCCATGAGCACTTGAGAAAAATGTGTATTCTGTTGTTTTTGGATGGAATGTCCTATAAATATCAATTAAGTCCATCTTGTTTAATGTATCATTTAAAGCTTGTGTTTCCTTATTTATTTTCATTTTGGATGACCTGTCCATTGGTGAAAGTGGGGTGTTAAAGTCCCCTACTATGATTGTGTTACTGTCGATTTCTCCTTTTATGGCTGTTAATATTTCCCTTATGTATTGAGGTGCTCCTATGTTTGGTGCATAAATATTTACAATTGTTATATCTTCTTCTTGCATCGATCCCTTGATCATTATGTAGTGTCCTTCTTTGTCTCTTCTAGTAGTCTTTATTTTAAAGTCTATTTTGTCTGATATGAGAATTGCTACTCCAGCTTTCTTTTGGTTTCCATTTGCATGGCATATCTTTTTCCATCCCCTTACTTTCAGTCTGTATGTGTCTCTAGGTCTGAAGTGGGTCTCTTGTAGACAGCATATATATGGGTCTTGTTTTTGTATGCATTCAGCCAGTCTGTGTCTTTTGGTGGGAGCATTTAGTCCATTTACATTTAAGGTAATTATTGATATGTATGTTCCTATTCCCATTTTCTTAATTGTTTTGGGTTCGTTATTGTAGTTCTTTTCCTTCTGTTGTGTTTCTTGCCTAGAGAAGTTCCTTTAGCATTTGTTGTAAAGCTGGTTTGGTGGTGCTGAACTCTCTCAGCTTTTGCTTGTCTGTAAACGTTTTAATTTCTCCATCAAATCTGAATGAGATCCTTGCTGGGTAGAGTAATCTTGGTTGCAGGTTTTTCTCCTTCTTCACTTTAATTATGTCCTGCCACTCCCTTCTGCCTTGTAGAGTTTCTGCTGAGAGATCAGCTGTTATCCTGATGGGGATTCCCTTGTGTGTTATTTGTTCCCTTGTGTGTTATTTGTTGTTATAGGGGTTCCAGAAGAAGAAGAGAAAAAGAAAGGGACTGAGAAAATATTTGAAGAGATTATAGTTGAAAACTTCCCTAATATGGGAAAGGAAATAGTTAATCAAGTCCAGGGTGCACAGAGAGTCCCATACAGAATAAATCCAAGGAGAAATACACCAAGACACATATTAATCAAACTGTCAAAAATTAAACACAAAGAAATCATATTAAAAGCAGCAAGGCAAAACCAACAAATAACACACAAGGGAATCCCCATCAGGATAACAGCTGATCTCTCAACAGCTGTTCTTTGCTTGGAGTTCCCTGGGTGAACAGCACGTAAACAAAGAATAAGAAGAACATCTCTCTGAGTCCTGGATTTCTCATCTGTTAAATAAATGGGTTGGTGAAGGTTAGATGCATCCCTTCACGTAAGAGACTCTTCAATCTGCATTTTTGTCTCACATACACTGACACAACCACCATCAGCTTCGAGGGGCGGGGGAAAAATTGAGGACCAAGGAGAGCAAGGTAGAGAGGAGAAGAGAGAATGCAGCCTTTATAGAATCTTACTCCACCTGGAGCCAAGTCCACTTCCATTTTGGCAGCTCAAGCAGGGCTCTGTTTTCTAAGATAAATAACTGATGTGAAGTTGAGAACCAGATCAATGTCTCTCTATATCTAACATCTATGTCCACATCTATGCCTATCTATCTATCTAGCAATACATACTGAAACTCAACAAAAAAACGTGATAGGAGAGGGTGATATAGAAACCATCACATGTTGAGTCTTTCCTGGCTACCCCCAATCCTAGAGCTATGTTGTGGGAAAGTGATTGTGATAACTCATATGTCAAATGTGTCCAGGGACCACACCTTGAGAACGAAATATATGGAAAATGAGACCAGACTAAATGAGCAACGCCTGTTCCATGTCCCAATCCCCTTTCTCATTGGTAAAAATGTACCGTAGCAACAAATTTTCTCCACCTAAATTTTTCATGTAAACTTTTACAAGTATTGTTTCCCCTTGTGGAGTTCAAGCTTTTGTAGGGCATCTCTTCATTACGCTATATCTATTCTTGGGTGAATGAGATAAATGAGAAACAGGAAAAAAATCTGTAAAAACCCAGATATACACAATATGACTTTATAAGTGACCACTGTTGAATTCATAGCTTAGTGTGTAAACTCTGTGTATGGGATTTGCCTGAACCTCTTTTAGGTACTAAGATTTTTCCTGATTATTTGCCTTCTGATCTCTGTATTTCAGCTCATGAGCCACTTAACAGGCTTTGCTTTGAGAAATGGAGACACTCACAAGGGTTTTACCATAGTATTTTGCCAACTATATTATGGGAGATAGCAAATCCCAAGAAAGCACCTTTTCAAATGTGTGTCTCTTGTCGACCCTACTTTCATACCCTTCTCTAACAATTACCAAGGGATACTTCCCCTCTATAATGTATGAATTTCTTCCATGGTAGAAAAAATATATGCACAAAACTCTTGAATTGTTCTTTTAGACTAACTTGTCAATGTTGTTTAAAAATGAACTTTTTTTTTTCTTAATGGAATAGTTTTGGCAGTGAATTGTTTGGTTCTTTCTCAGAGATCTAGTTCCAAGATCTTTTGTGTGATTCACTGTGAGTTCATATACATGAAGATCAGAGGAAATTCAGCATTTAGAAGCACCTATGTTGTACCAGATCCTTTACACTCATCACAAAGCTTACAAGCACACCTTGTAGTTGTCGTGTCTGGTCCCATTTCACAGAGGAGGAAACCAAGGCAGACACTGGAAGAGTAACTTACCAATTTCACACAGCCAGAGAGCATGGTTCAGGGATTCAATCTGGGCATGTCAAGTTTCAAAGACTCCACTGAGTGCTACTGTACAGATAAATGTACAATGAGATAAATAGTATCCAAGGCACTCAGTCATATTTTTCTAACTTGATCCAGAAAAATTACCTGCCTTGCCTCCAAATATGGTTCATAATCTTTTCCATTTGAATTTGAAGAATCCTCTATTAGTCAGTCAAAAAGATGCATGATAATGAACTATGTACATCAACTAACTGCTAATCAGAGTTTCTGCATAAAAATCATGAATCCTAGCTCAGGGTTTCCCTCAGCACAAAAAACCATCATAATACTCCTTTTTTTTCCTTAGTTGCATCCTTCAACATAGGGTGTCAAACCTGCTGTCCTATCTTGCTATAATACTCACTGGAAGATTCAGATCACTCTTTTATTGGCATTTGTTAAAGACTTTCCTGGTATATGATTTTCAGTTGTGTGCCATGGTGATGCAAACATAAATAGGAGAAAATTTCTGATCTTAGTAGCCACCAGATCAGAGGAGGATATGAAATGACTACCCATGGTCAGCAGTTATCACATATTAGCTACTATTACATAAAAGTAAACAATGTCACAAATGAGATAACATAAAAGGCCATGAGGCCTTAGAAGAAATGATTCAGGGTGGACATATCACGAACATCTTAATGGAACACGTGTGCTGTACTTGAATGTTGTGTCCTTAAATGCATATGCAACCACTTCTGACATGTGCAGGGTGACCTACTATGTTACAGGAAGAAAATATTAACTTTACAATTCTCTTAATTTTTATTTAAAATAAAAAACCTCTTTTTATTAATATTTGATTTACTATTAAGACTGGTACTTTCATCCAGACCAAATGTCTTATTTGACACTTGAGTCATCCTTAGGGAAGGATGGGTTTACAGGACACAGTGGGATGGAAGGAAACCTTACTTCCACTGGCTCATCTGTCCTACATGTATACATCACAGAGCACCTAGTTAATAAGATTTATACATTAGATTATTCTCTGTTAATTAACAGAGAAATGTAACAATATTACCATGTCCTCAGTAAGAGCATGGCAGAATCCAGATTTCTTCCACTCTTTGTTCAGGTTCTGTTAGGGTCCCAATGTAGACAATGACAGCCTAAAACCCCAACTGATGAGTAAGACTTTTTTATTATAGATTGATAGCCCCTGTTATTCACTTTATGCTTCAACCTAAATGGATATTGTGAACTTGTATATTTAACAGGTAAATATGTATGTGTAAAATGTATTGGTGGATGGATGAATGAATAGTTAAAATCTAGAATTTATGTTTTTTCTTTACAATCTAAGTAAACTGAGACTAAACGTTAAATGATTCAGGTCAAGAGACCAAATACACTGTTATAGAAAAATCAATTTAAGAATACTAGGTCATAATGATAGTGAATGTATTTATTTTAAAAATAAATGTATGTAAATTACATGGTGTGAACCAAAGATTTTTTTTAACCAATAAAGTTACATGAAGTTTGGAGATAATTGCCTCAAGAGATGGGCAATATTCCATACCAATCCAGAATATTCCATAATGATCCAGAATAATTTGCAAATGGCTCAGGTCACCCTAAAGCCTTATTCAACTCAGCATTCCTAGCATTGAGCATCACACCTAGTAAGAATGGCTGTTTAAAAATTAATTATCAAATAAATGTTAACATAAAATAGGTACAGTTACATGATAAATATTTGAAATCATTTATATTTTCTTTTTTAAAAAGCTACTTGAAGAGAGCAAAATTACTATTCTAGATTGTCAGTAAAATGAAAATTGAAATGACTTTAATAAAAAGAAGCAAGTATTAAGTCTTCCAAGACATATGTATATATTTGTATAAACAACAAAATATTGTTTCTAGGTTCAACAGTTAAAATTTTATTAAGCATATTTTTGTATCTTCTTTCTTTTTTCTCTTACAGTCATTATTTAACATCAAAATCATAATGTTTAAGTAATTATTTATTTTAATTACTTTAGGCAATGGAAGATATTTATATTTTTAACAACAAATTCTTAATTAGCATACTAATCAAAAGATGAATAATTTACAAGTTCAGTAATGGATATGAATTATTCTAAAAGAGGCCTTGTCCATAAGGAGCCTGGAAAGTTTATCAATTTTTTGAATAGTTCCTGGGCATCTAACCAAGAGTACCACTAACTATTCAAAGGGCTATGAAGGAAAATGAGAGTAAGAATTTCAGTGGATCAAGGACATTTAAAACATCACCCAAGCTCACTCTCTGATATCTCACTTGGCTCTGTCTGAAATCCAAAGCAAAAAGGAGAAGGAATTATACCCTGCTTATCCTTGAAACCATGACCCAGCAGCACCCTGAGATGGTGAGATAGATGGTCATCTACCTCAACCCAATGTACACCGAGTTTAAGAAGACCAGGGTTGTACTCAAAATGAAGTTAGGTCATTTAGTGCCTGTGAAAGCTCTCTCATAAGAGCTGAGGACAGATGTGGCTGAGATTTAAAGCAAGATGTTTTCCCTGTGGTCCAGGGTCAAACTCTGCAGAGCCTTACAAGCCAGTAGGACAGCTTCTCATCCTAAGACGTGTTTTTCTATCCTTAACACAATAAAGAATCCCAAGCAATTTATATGCAGTTAAACAGTAGCAGGCAAGCCATGACTGTGTGTATGAGAGAGTATGTGTGTGTGTGCATGTGTGTGAGCTGAAGAAGAGATCTTTTCCAGTGAAGTATTATATTTAGAAGCACAAAAATTAACGTAGAACAGGTTGATTTTGGACTGAACTGAAGGTCCAGCCATATCTCACCTTACACAGCCACACCATGATGGGTACTGTGATGCTCAGTAGATGTTAATATAAGCTGCACGTTTGATCCACATAAGTGGTGGGTGCATCTTTGTCCTGGTTCTAGCCCTCGCTTAGGTATTCAGAACGGACACCCACTGACTTCAGAAGACTACTAGCCTAGAAACAATGTCACTTAGAACCAACAAAGGCCCACTTAGCAGAAATTCTTATCCTGAAAATGGCAAGAATTCTTAAAAGTTGAGGCTGTGCTTGGGGGCAAAGTCACACTGTGAGGCCCTTGGATGACCCCATTAGCCACTGCCCACTGAATTCTCCCACAGAGGCAGGCTTCTTAGTGGTTCACTCAGTGCTGCCTGGCAGATGTGAGGCCCAGCTGGTCCTGGTCTCCACAAGGCCAATGAACTGATGGCATGGGGTCTGGCTCTGTCTTCCTGCAGGACGGCTGAGACTGGTGACCCGCTGTGACAACTGCTGGAGTTTCTAAGAGAACCCTGCTTTGCTCACCAAGCCCAAGTTTCTTTAGAGCCATAGTCTTGAGTTTCCTCATTTTTTCACCACATGAATTTTTTTTGAATTATTGAATTTTATTTACTTTTTTATACAGCAGATTCTTATTAGTTATGCATTTTATACATATTAGTGTCTACATGTCCATCCCAGTCTCCCAATTCATCCCACCATCACCCCCTGCCACTTTCTCTACTTTGTGTCCATACGTTTGTCCCACATGAATTATTTTTGCTCTGTGCTCCTTGCCCTAGGACTTGGGAAGAAAACCCAAAGGAACCCTTCCTTCTCCCCTGTACAAAACCCTGTGGCTGATGTTGACTTTCTGCTCTTCCGTCAGCCTGGCTTTAAAGATGCAGCTCCTTTCTTACTTTCCTGGCCACACTTACTAAGAACACAAACAGGGGGACTCCTCTCCGTGACCTGGAGGCAAACGCAGAGTCACAGAGGAAAACATTCTTGGGACTGGGCCCTCATGACGAACCAATGTGATGTCTACACACACCACACACACACACAACACGCACCACACACACCACACACACACCATACACATCACAGACACACACCACACTACACCACATACACCACACACAAACACAGGCACACAACACAGGCACACACCACACACATCACAAACACCACAGACATGACATGCATGCACTGCACACACACAACACACACCATACACACAACAGACACACACCACACTACACCACACACACCAGACACAAACACAGGCACACACACACCAGACACAAACTCTCTAGGAGATTTTTAGCCTTACGTTATTTATTCAGCTCTCATGGGAGGGTGGTCAAAGCGTATCTCCTTACGTGTGAGGTGAGAATCAGAAGCTCCTGTCCTTCCCCCTTGGATGTAAGGTTCAAGTATTCCAGAAGCTCTCATCAAGGAAACGTTCCACTCCTGAACTCTTCGAGCACTCTCTGGATGTTTTGGGGGAATGTTCTCAGCCTTCTTCCTTTAAAAGTTCGACAGATGGCCCATCTCACAATTCATTTTGCTCTTTTCTATCCTAGTGCCCCAGTCAAAGTTGGTAATCTAGCATCCTGTAACAACGTTGTGGGAAATGCACAAGTGGTAATGGAAGGGCGGAGGAGAGGCTGCTGCTGGAGATACGTCTCCTGCTTTCTGAACTGTTCTGTTCCGAGACGCTAAGAAACATCTTGCTCCAGATGTGAAATGTGGTAGAGGAGTAAACACACTCAACTTGCTACCACCAGAAATTTCCTTTTTCAAAGAATGTTCATTAATGTACACTGTCACGTCAGAACGAAAGATGACCTTCAGATATTTTGGACACAGGAATCGGCAAAGAGAAACTCAATTAATTCATTAAGATTTTAGTGTTGAGTGTATTTGATTACATTCTAATTTTTAGAAAACAGACGGACAATATGACTCAGTGAAACTCGATCTTTTTATTCATGGGAGAGACTCACATAAACTTTAGGGCAAATAACATAAATAAATACAAATTTACGGGCTTGAGGCAAAACATTAAGTGTTTTCGGTATAGGAAAAAAAAAATTTATTACATGAAGGAGACCCAATTTTGGCACTCCACTACAGAATGACATCTGTTTAACATGCATTATGTTGGTGACAGAATAGACAAACTATAATATATAGCAATTTAACCAAACATGTAAAGCAACATAAATCATTGTCTTTTACTAGCAAAACTCAAGCCAGAACAGACTATAGCCAGATAATACATCTGCCATTTTTCTTAACCAACATATTTATGAGACCTGATTTCCATTGTGATGATGTATTTAATTTCTATTCTGTGATTTGGAGTAGATCATAATAATATCCTCAGTCATTGTTTACATAACAAAATGCTGTCTCCACAATTAATGTTAGGGAAGAGTAAACATGAAATCTACATTCCAAATCCAGGGAAAAATTTCCAACTCAAAAAAAAAAAATTCTGAGTGATTCAGAAATACTTGGTCATTTAAAGTATATCTAAATGCCTTTTAAATACTATAGTGGCTCCAAATAACTTTAATAACAAATGGTTCTAAACCTTGCCTTTTCTGACCTCTCATTCCTGGGCCTTCTAGGGAAATAATTATCCTCCTCACCTTGTTAATGTATATCTTGTATGTTCTGCTCTCTCCTGAAAGATGGAGAAAATAGGAACCCAGGCATGTACAGCAGGCAAGTGATCTAGAAGTGTGGTTCTGCATAGTCCCTTGGAATATCCTGGTAAAATTTCTACCTGTCTGCCTACCGTATTTCCATCTGATCTCTGAGATGCTCTAATCCCTTTCTCGGTCTGTATAGGGCAGGAAAAGAAAAAAAGTTCCAAAGTTAGACTCTGTAGGTTTCTTATTTAGTCCTGACAACAAGCTGGTACTGTGACCCTCAGATATTTTGGGATTGTGACTTGGGGTAAGAGGGTAATTGTTACTAGCCCATTTTGCAGGTGAGGTCCCTGAAAGTACTCTCTAGGTACATGATTCAGTAAAAGAGGAAAATCTGGTTCCCAATAAATGAGAAATATTGGCCAAATTTTCTACTTCAAGTACAAATTTAAATATGCTTTTGATGAGCCTTACATATTTAAATTAAAAAATATGTACCTTGGGGAAAATGCATTTAATATTTTAGGAACAGAATACTTCCTACTTATATATTCATCATTTACCACTTGGGGGGCATTTCAATTTTATGAGTATTCTTAGGATTTGATCTAATTTTTAAACCAAGAATCTAATACAAAGAAATACAGTGAATTCAATAATCATTAGGGAAAAGTAAATGAAAACCTCCCTGTTGGCAAATACTCTTTTCAAAGAGTAGGTCTTAATTATATTTTAGAGACCATGAGAATGACAAGCATTTTGTATGATTACGGGGAATATTTTTAAAATGTTTTCATATACATAATTTCATGTTTTTCCTAGTCCTATGGCATAGGTTGAGGTAGATTTTTATATTTCCTATTTCATGTGTAGGTAATGAAAGTTCAGAGAGGTAAAGTGACTTGCCATGGTCACACAGAAAGTAAAAGTTACAGCTGGGACCTGAACCAAAGTCCTGAGATCCTAAGGAATCTTCTTTTTCCTTCTAATACACTGTTCCCAGACTATAGCACACCCTGTAAGAAGGAAGGAGAGATGGTTGCAAAGGAAAGAATCAGATGAATTAGAGATTAGTTCTCAGATCCTTGAAATTTGTAAAGCTTTCTGATTCTTGGTGTTTATTAATTTGTTGGGGAAGAAGCACTTTCGTGCACTAAAGACAGGTGTAGAGACTATTACAACATCTGCAAAATTCCCTTTGGACAAAGTTATTAACTGTAACATTTACACACCCTTCTTACCTAGAAGTTGAACTCTTAGAACTTATCTTGGGGATTTACTCACTTGCATTCTCAATGAGACATGTCCAAAAATGTTTATTGCAGATTTATTGTAATTGAAAAAGAGTGGGAAAAACCTAAATATCCTTTAGCAAAAGACAACTGCAATAAATTATACTGTATCTATTCAGGAGATTTAGTGAAAATGAACTAGGTGGACCTATGTGTTTTTAAAGAACTATACCCAGCACGTAGTCCTACATGCTGATTTGTAGAATAATCTCATTTGTGCAAAAAATATATATATATAATTCATGCCCAGTAGCTTCATATGAGTGAAAATGCTCTGCTCATATTTCCAGATCCTCTCTGTCCCCTCCTCCACTCTGAGCTTTGGCCTGGGTGGATGGGGGCCCTGTCTTCTGGCTGCCAGGTGTATTTGGCCAAAGGGGATGTCCTGCAAGAGATGGGGTGGGAAAGGGGAGGTCAGGGTTTTTGTTTCTCCAGCTTCCCTGACAAACAATGCTGTTCCTCTCTGTGTCCCTGCCCTCTGCCCGTTGAGCCTTGGGGGCTGTCCCAGCCTGTCTGCTTTTCTTATATCCCACCCAGACCTTTGCAGACAGACCCTGTATTAAACCCTCCTTGGAGGACCCTAGTTTAAGGGTTCCATTTGTTTCCTGCTGAGAATCTGACTGCAACTATATATTTAGCTCTCTGTATGGGTTTATATACACACACCTGTGCTTTATAGTGGGGTGCATTGTGTCCCCAAAAAAGGTATTCATGTTCATGTCCTAAACCTCAGAACCTGTGAATGTGATATTATTTGGCAAACAGTCTTTGCAGATGTTATTAAATTAAGTATCTGGAGATCAGCTCCTCCTAGGTTTAGGGTGCACCCTAAATCCAATGACTGGTGCCCTTATAATAGAAAAGCAGAGAGAAATTTGAGCACACAGAGACAGGGAGACAGCCACGTGAAGAACAGAGACTAAGGTATGGACATAAGCCAAGACACACCTGGAGCCACCGGAATCTGGGAGAGGTGAGGAAGCAGCCTCCTCTCCAGCCTCCAGAGAGAAAGAGGCCCTGCTGAAATCTTGATTACAGACTTCTGGCCTCCAGAACTGGGAGAGAATAAATATATCTTATTTTAAGTCATTCTGCTTGTGGTACTTAATGTATGGAAGCTATAGAAAATGAATACGTACCTAGATTTGTCAACATTTATGTATTTTTAATATAAGCATAGAAAATTTCTAGAAACATAGCACTTGCTATGTAGTTTTCCTCTGAGACTGGAAGCTGTCTATTCTTCATTGTGTGTATATGTGCGTGCTTAGAATGTGTTTACTTTGATAATTTATAAAAATAAACTAGAAAAAAAAATTAGAGCCTAAACTCCCCTTGGAAGAGTGTTCGTTGGATGACAGTTACAGTACTCAATAGAATGAATGAGTATTCTCACAGCACTGAGAATCCCTTTTTCCTGCACACAGTGTGGGTGGGGTGTGAGCACAGAACAGAAAATGCATGACTTGCTTCTTTCCTTTCTTTCTTTATTTTTAAACATCTTTATTGGAGTATAATTGCTCTACAATGATGTGTTAGTTTCTTCCGTATAACAAAGTGAATCAGCTATACATTTACGTACACCCCCATATTCGCTCTTTTTTGTGTCTCCCTCCCACGCTCCCTATCCCACCCCTCTAAGTGGACACAAAGCACAGAGCTGATCTCCCTGTACTATTGGCTGCTTCCCACTAACTATCTATTTTACATTTGGTAGTGTATATATATCCATGCCACTCTCACTTCATCCCATCTTACACTTCTCCCTCCCTGTGTCCTCAAGTCCATTCTCTACTTCTGCGTCTTTATTCCTGCCCTGCCCCTATGTTCTTCAGAACCCTTTTTTTTTTAGATTCCATATATATATACATATGTGTGTTTGTGTGTGTGTGTGTGTGTTAGCATACAGTATTTGTTTTTCTCTTTCTGACTTACTTCACTCTGTATGATAGACTCTAGGTCCAACCACCTCAATACAAATAACTCAATTTTGTTTCCTTTTATAGCTGAGTAATATTCCATTGTATATACGTGCCATATCTTCTTTGTCCATTCATCTGTCAATGGACACTAAGGCTGCTTCCATGTCTGGGCTATTGTAAATAGACCTGCAATGAACATTGTGGTACATGACTCTTTTTGAATTATGGTTTTCTCAGGGTATATGCCCATAGTGGGATTGCTGGGTCATATGGTAGTTTTATTTTTAGTTTTTTGAGGAACCTCCATACTGTTCTCCATAGTGGCTGTATCAATTTACATTCTCACCAACAGTGCAAGAGGGTTCCCTTTTCTCCACACCCTCTCCAGCATTTATTGCTTGTAGATGTTTTTGATGATGGCCATTCTGACTGGTGTGAGGTGATACCTCATTAGAGTTTTGCTTTGCATTTCTCTAATGATTAGTGATGTTGAGCTCCCTTTCATGTGTTCGTTAGCAATCTGTATATCGTTTGTGGAGAAATGTCTATTTAGGTCCTCTACCCATTTTTGGATTGGGTTGTTTGTTTTTTAGACATTGAGCTGGATAAGCTGCTTGTATATTTTGGAGATTAATCTTTTGTCAATTGTTTCATTTGCAAATATTTTCTCCCATTCTGAGGTTTTTCTTGTTGTATGGTTATGGTTTCCTTTGCTGTGCATAAGCTCTGAAGTTTCATTAGGTCCCATTTGTTTACTTTTGTTTTTATTTCCATTTCTCTAGGAGGTGGGTCAAAAAGGATCTTGCTGTGATTTATGTCATGGAGTGTTCTGCCTATGTTTTCCTCGAAGAGTTTTATAGATCTGGCCTTACATTTAGGTCTTTAATCCATTTTGAGTTTACTTTTGTGTATGGTGTTAGGGAGTGTTCTAATTTCATTCTTTTACATGTAGCTTTCCAGTTTTCCCAGCACCAGTTATTGAAGAGGCTGTCTTTTCTCCATTGTATATTCTTCCCTCCATTACAAGTATAAGGTAACCATATGTGCATGGGTTTATCTCTGGGCTTTCTATCCTGTTCCATTGATCTATATTTCTGATTTTGTGCCAGTACCATACTGTCTTGATTACTCTAGCTTTGTAGTTGAGTCTGAAGTCTGGGAGCCTGATTCCTCTAGCTTGGTTTTTCTTTTGTTCTAGTACTGTGAAAAATTACATTGGTAGTCTGATAGGGATAGAATTGAATCTGTAGATTGCTTTGGGTTGGATAGGCATTTTCACAATATTGATTCTTCCAATCCAAGAGTATGTTATATCTCTCCATCTATTTGTATCATCTTTATTTTCTTTCATCAGTGTCTTAAGAGTTTTCTGCATACAGGTCTTTAGTCTCCTTAGGTAGGTTTATTCCTAGGGATTTTATTCTTTTTCTGGCGATGGTAAATGGGAGTGTTTCTTAATGTTTTCTTTCCGATTTTTCACCATAAGTGTATAGGAATGCAAGAGATTTCTGTGCATTAATTTTGTATCCTACTATTTTGCCAAATTCATTCATTAGCTCTAGTAGTATTCTGGTAGCATCTTTAGGATTCTCTATGTATAGTATCATGTAATCTGGAAACAGTGACAATTTTGCTTCCTCTTTTCCAGTTTGGATTTCTGTTATGTCTTTTTCTGCTCTGATTGCTGTGGCTAAAACTTCCAAAATTATGTGGAGTAATAGTGGTGAGAGTGGGCAACCTTGTCTTGTTCCTGATCTTAGTGGAAATGGTTTCAGTTTTTCACCACTGTAAACGATGTTGGCTGTGGGTTTGTCATACATGATCTTTATTTGTTGAGGTAAGTTCCCTCTATGCCTACTTTCTGGAGGGTTTTTATCATAAATGGGTGTTGAATATTGTCGAAAGCTTTTTCTGCATCTATTGAGATGGTCATATGGTTTTTCATCTTCTCTTTGTTAATATGGTGTATCACATTGATTGATTTGCATATACTAAAGAATCCTTGCATTCCTGGGATAAAACCCACTTGATCATGGTGTATGATCCTTTTAATGTGCGGTTGAATTCCGTTTGCTAGTATTTTGTTGAGGATTTTTGCATCTATGTTCATCAGTGATATTGGGTTGTAGTTTTCTTTCTTTGTGACATCTTTGTCTGGTTTTGGTATCAGAGTGATGATGGCCTCATAGAATGAGTTTGGGAGTGTTCCTCCCTCTGCTATATTTTGGAAGAGTTTGAGAAGGATAGGTGTTAGTTTTTCTCTAAATATTTGATAGAATTCACCTGTGAAGCCATCTGGTCCTAGGCTTTTGTTTGCTGAAAGATTTTTAATCACAGTTTCAATTTCAGTGCTTGTGATTGCTCTGTTTATATTTTCTATTTCTCCCTGGTTCAGTCTCAGAAGGTTGTGCCTTTCCAAGAATTTGTCCCTTTCTTCCAGGTTGTCCAGTTTATTGGCATATAGCTGCTTGTAGTAATCTCCCACAATCCTTTGTATTTCTGCAGTGTCAGTTGTTACCTCTCCTTTTTCATTTCTAATTCTATTGATTTGAGTCCTCTCTCTTTTTTTCTTGATGAGTCTGGCTAATGTTTTATCAATTTTGTTTATCTTCTCAAAGAACCATCTTTTACTTTTATTGATCTTTGCTATTGTTTCCATAATTTCTTTTTCATTTATTTCTGATCTGACCTGTAGGATTTCTTTCCTTTAGCTAACTTTGGGGTTTTTTTGTTCTTCTTTCTCTTACTGCTTTAGATGTAAGGTTAGGTTGTTTATTTGGGATGTTCCTTGTTTCTTGAGGTAGGATTGTATTACTATAAACTTCCCTCTTAGAAGTTTTAGATGCTTTTGCTGCATCCCATAGGTTTTAGGTCATTGTTTTCATTGTCATTTGTTTCTAGGTATTTTTTGATTTCTTCAGTGATTTCTTGGTTATTTAGTAGTGTATTGTTTAGCCTCCATGTGTTTGTATTTTTACAGATTTTTTCCTGTAATTGATATCTATTCTCTTAGCAATGTGATCAGAAAAGATACTTGATAAGATTTCAGTTTTCTTAAATTTACCAAGGCTTGATTTGTGACCCAAGATATGATCTATCCTGGAGAATGTTCCATGAGCACTTGAGAAGGATGTGTATTCTGTTGTTTTTGGATGAAATGTCCTATAAATATCAATTAAGTCCATTTTGTTTAATGTATCATTTAAGGCTTGTGTTTCCTTATTTATTTTCCCTTTGGATGATCAGTCTGTTGGTGAAAGTGGGATGTTAAAGTCCCCTACTATAATTGTGTTACTGTTAGTTTCCCCTTTTATGGCTGTTAACATTTGCCTTAGGTACTGAGGTACTCCTATGTTGGGTGCATACATATTTATAATTTTTATATCTTCTTCTTGGATTGATTCCTTGATCATTATGTAGTGTCCTTCTTTGTCTCTTGTAATAGTCTTTATTTTAAATTCTGTTTTGTCTGATATGAGAATTGCTACTCCAGCTTTCTTTTGATTTCCTTAGCATGGAATATGTTTTTCCATCCCCTCACCTTCAGTCTGTATGTGTCCCTAGGTCTGACGTGGGTCTCTTGTAGACAGCATATATATAGGTCTTGTTCTTGTATCCATTCAGTCAGTCTATGTCTGTTAGTTGGAGCATTTAAACCATTTACATTTAAGGTAATTATAGATATGTATGTTCCTATTACGAGTTTCTTAATTATTTTGGTTTTGTTATTGTAGGTCTTTTCCTTCTCTTGTGTTTCCTGCCTAGAGAAGTCCCTTTAGCATTTGTTGTAAAGCTGGTTTTGTGGTGCTGAAATCTTTTAGCTTTTGCTTGTCTGTAAAGGTTTTAATTTTTCCGTCAAATCTGAATGAGATCCTTGCTGCATAGTGTAATCTTGGTTATAGGTTTTTCCCTTTCATCACTTTAATATGTCCTGCCACTCCCTTCTGGCTTGCAGCGTTTCTGCTGAAAGATCAGCTATTAACCTTATGGGGATGAGGATTCCCTTGTATGTTATTTGTTGCTTTTGTCTTGCTGATTTTAATATTGTTTCTTTGAATTTAATTTTTGATACTTTGATTAATATGTGTCTTGGCATGTTTCTCCTTGAATTTATCCTGTATAGGACTCTCTGTGCTTCCTGGACATGATTGACTATTTCCTTTCCCATATTAGGGAAATTTTCAACTGTAATCTCTTCAAATATTTTCTCAGTCCTTTTTTTTTTTTTTTCTCTTTTTCCTTTGGGACCCCTTAATTCGAATGTTGGTGCATTTAATGTTGTCCCAGAGTTCTCTGAGACTGTCCTCAGTTCTTTTCATTCTTTTTTTCTTTATTCTGCTCTGCAGTAGTTATTTCCACTATTTTATCTTCCAGGTCACTTATCGATTCTTCTGCCTCAGTTATTCTGCTATTGATTCCTTCTAGAGAAATTTTAATTTCAGTTATTGTGTTGTTCATCACTGTTTGCTTGCTCTTAATTCTTCTAGGTCCTTATTAAACATTTCTTGTATTTTAGCCATTCTATTTCCAGGATTTTGGATCATCTTTACTATAATTACTCTGAATTCTTTTCAGGTATACTGCCTATTTCCTCTTCATTTGTTTGGTCTGGTGAGTTTTTACCTTGTTCCTTCATCTGCTTTGTATTTCTCTGTCTTCTCATTTTGCTTAATTTACTGTGTTTGGGGTCTCCATTTTACAGGCTGCAGATTTGTAGTTCCCGTTGTTTTTGTTGTCTGCTCCCAGTGGATAAGTTTGGTCCAGTGGATTGTGTAGGCTTCCTGGTGGAGGGTACTAGTGCCAGTGTTCTGGTGGATGAGGCTGGATCTTGTCTTTCTGGTGAGCAGGGCCATGTCTAGTCGTGTGTTTTGGCATTTCTGTGAACTTATTATGATTTTAGGCAGTCTCTCTACTAATGGGTGGTTTTGTGTTCCTGTCTTGCTAGTTGTTTGGCATGTGGTGTCCGGCACTGGAGCTTGCTGGTAGTTGAGTGGAGATGGGTCTTAGTGTTGAGATGGAGATCTCTGGGAGATATTTCACTGTTTGATATTATGTGGGGCCAGGAGGTCTCTGGTGGACCAATATCCTGGACTCGGCTCTCCTACCTCAGAAATTCAGGCCTGACACCTGGCCAGAGCACAAAGACCATGTCAACCACAAGGCTCAGAAGAAAAGGGAGAAAAAGAAAGAGAGAAAGAAATAAAAAATAAAATAAAATAAAGTTATTTAAAAAGTAAATAAGTATTAATAATAAAAAAGTAATAAAAAAGAGATAAAAGAAGAAAAGAACAACCAAACCAAAAAACAAATCCACCAATGATAACAAGCACTGTAAACTATACTAAAAAAAAAAAAAATGACAGTCAGAGCCCTAGAACAAATGGCAAAAGAAAAGCTATACAGAAGATAATCACAGAAAGAAGCCTACACATACACACTCACAAAAAGAGGAAAAGGAATAAAAAATATATAGATAGATAGATTTATATATATATAATTTAAAAAGAAGAGAGCAACCAAATGAATAAACAAATCTACCAATGATAAGTAGCTCTAAATACTAAACTAAGATAAACATAAAACCAGAAACATATTAGATGCAGAAAGCTAACCTCAAGTCTACAGTTGCTCCCAAGTCCACTGCCTCAATTTGGGATGATTTGTTGTCTATTCAGGTATTCCACAGATGTAGGGCACATCAGGTTGATTGTGGAGATTCAATCCCCTGCTCCTGAGGCTGCTGGGAGAGATTTCCCTTTCTCTTCTTTGTTCGCTTAGTTCCATGGGTTCAGCTTTGGATCTGGCCCCGCCTCTGCGTGTAGGTCGCCGGAGGATGTCTGTTCTTCGCTCAGACAGGACGGGGTTAAAGGAGCCGCTGATTCGGGGGCTCTGGCTCACTCAGGCCGGGGGAAGGGAGGGGTATGGAGTGCGGGGCGAGCCTGAGGCGGCAGAGGCCGGCGGGACATTGCACCAGCCCAAGGTGCGCCATGTGCTCTCCCGGGGAAGTTGTCCCTGGATCCCGGGACCCCGGCAGTGGCGGGCTGCACAGGCTCCCGGGAGGGGAGGTGTGGACAGTGACCTGTTCTTGCACACAGGCTTCTTGGTGGCTGCAACAGCAGCCTTAGCGTCTTATGCCCATCTCTGGGGTCTGCGCTGATAGCCACGGCTTGCTCTGGTCTCTGGAGTTCATTTAGGCGGTGCTCTGAATCCCCTCTTCTCGTGCACCAGGAAACAAAGAGGCAAGAAAAAGTCTCTTGTCCCTTCGGCAGGTCCAGACTTTTCCCCGACTCCCTCCTGGCCAGCCGTGGCACACTAACTTCTTCAGGTTGTGTTCACGCCGCCAACCCCAGTCCTCTCCCTGCGCTCCGACTGAAGCCCGAGCCTCAGCTCCCAGCCCCGCCCGCCCCCGCGGGTGAGCAGACAAGCCTCTCAGGCTGGTGAGCGCCTGAAGGCACCGATCCTCTGTGCTGGAATCTCTCCGCTTTGCCCTCCGCACCCCTGTGGCTGCGCTCTCCTCTGCGGCTCCTAAGCTTTCCCCCTCCGCCACCCACAGTCTCCGCCCGCGAAGGGGCTCCTAGTGTGTGGAAACCTTTCCTCCTTCAAGGCTCTCTCCCACTGGTATGGGTCCCATCCCTATTCTTTTGTCTCTGTTTATTCTTTTTGCTTTTGCCCTAACCGTGGGGAGTTTCTTGCATTTTGGGAAGTCTGAGGTCTTCTGCCAGTGTTCAGTAGGTGTTCTGTAGGAGTTGTTCCACATGTAGTTGTGTTTCTGATGTATTTTTGGGGAGGAAGGCAAGCTCCATGTCTCACTCCTCTGCCATCTTGAAGGCGCCCCTTCGATTCTAAAGAATCTAAGATTCTTTAGATCTTTGAAGACATAGGATTTTATAGGCACAGCAGAAAGCCAATTTTGCTCTGTATTTCTCAGTGCATGGCCCACTGGCGCATGGGGCAGTGGCTCCTCCAGCTGGGAAGCTGTTGCTTGCGCTTGGGTGGCAGTGGCGGTCCCTCTGGGGCTTCACTGGGGCTTTGCCTTCTTTGCTTTCTTATGTGTGATATTTTCAGGGCAACTCTTCTCAGATCTTCAGGAATATGGGTCAAAATAACCTGGTTCAGGGCTTGCAGTAAGAAAGTTCTACTAACTACATTCTTAGAAATATCTGCATTTTTAACTAAAACAAACAAATAAACAAAAGGCAGATTGTTCATATAATGACATATCAGAAAACTAGATTATGCACCATTAGCCACATTAAACACAGTCCAATATGAGGTTGTGCTTCTCGTTATTGTCCCCCATTTTTATTCTAAATCAGTGCAAGCCTCGGAGTTATTGAAGAATCAGTATTCATTGCCTTGTGGCTTTGTATGTATGATGGGTCTTCTTCACAAAAATGTCCTGGTGTGCAATTTTGCAGCAGACTATAACTTAAGGAGCAATAAAATGAAATTCAACATTTTTATTAAAAAAATGAGCACTGTTGTGTTCAACAGGAAATAGCTCTGGCACATTGTAGACACTTCCGTTTACTTACATGTAATAGACAGCAAATTTCAAGTAGAATAAAAATGTCGTACAGAAAGAGAACTGCACAACAAAAATGCTTTTTGTCCACTTGCCTGAAAATAGTGCTAACATCCCTAGCCACTTAATCTTCCCCATGCATCCTCTTTCTTTCAAACAGCATTTTTTACATTTTTATTTCACATTCTTCTAAAGAAAATGACTCATTTCAGTCTATTTTGAAAGGAAATTTACTTTGTGCTGGTGGTGCAAAGATGAGGATCTGGTTGGTATAGGTTTAAATGCATCATTGAATTGGAGATCACTAAGGAAACAGTTGTTAGAACATTAGGGAAACACAATCCATTCCTGTAAAATTCCCAAATATGGGATTGAAGAGAGAAAAAGATCAATCCACAGGGTGTTCTTCTCAACCTTATGTTAAATAACATCTTTGATAGCTTTTCACTGAGTTGATTATTTTTTTGCTTGGTGGTTGTTTATTTGTTTTGTTTTAATCATTCAATTGAATTGATGTTGATTTGGTTCATTCATTCCTTCACTGTTTTCTTTTTTAATCACCTGTGTTTTCTGGTTCTTCTGCCAGACACTGAGGAAACAATAGTGAAGGAAGATGAGCAACATATCATGCTGTCTTTGCTGAGGAATTTCTGAAATGCCCTGTCCTGCTGCACAAATTACAGAATAAATGGGACCTTAGCACCAGCTCCTCAACTTCCAAAAGATCTTTCTCTGTCATACTCCCAGGCCCAAGGGTCTTTACCCTGCAGGCAAAGTAAGCCTCACTTTTTTTGTTCACATAATGATCGTAGACTCCTTGGCCACAGTGAAACTCCTGCTTGTGATATAATAGAAACTGTTCCTACTCTAGGCTTGTTTTGTTGTAATAAACTTAAAAAAAATTAGAACAGTTTTAAGTTTCTAGGAAAATAATGAAAATAGTATAGAGATTTTGCCCATGCCCAACACCCATTTTTTCCTATTATTAATGTCTTACATTAGTAATGGTGCATTTGTCACAATTAATAGTAAGCCAATGTTGATATATTGTTATTTACTAAAGTCCAGAGTTTATACATTTCCCTCCTTTTACCTAATGCCCTTTTTTCTGTCTCAGGATTCCACACTACAAGTAGCTGTTATGTCTCCTTAGGCTCTTTAGACTGTGTAAACTTCTCAGATGTTCCTGTTTTTGATGACTTTAACAGTTTTGAGGTGTACCAGCCAAGTATTTTGCAGAATGTCCCTGAATTGGGATTTGTCTGATATTTTTGTTATGCTTAGATTGAGATTATGATTTTGGTGGGGAGGAAGACCACAGAGGTAAAGTGCCTGCCCTTCTCATCACATCACATCCAGGGCACATGTTATCAACGTGACTCACCACTGATGATGTTGGTCCCTATCACCTGGTGGAGATTGTCCATCTTTCATCTCCCTCATGGAAGATGTGCCATATTCATTGAGAAACTCTGACTGGAGAAGGCTGGTGATTTTTCTACAGAGGAAACACTTTCTTCACTTTTCATTGTTTGCTTTGGCTAAGACTGAAAGTACCCCTTGGAGACTCTCTTAACATTTAAGTTTGGAAAATTCAAATAGCACATTGAGAATAAGCAGAAAACCAGCCTATAAAAAAACTGGTCTATTTTTCAGAGCAGTAACAGCACTGAAAGATGCCTACAGGTTTATTACTGAATGTTGGCCTTTCAATGCATTCTCTTCTACAATTATTTTACCGTTAATATAAAGGGGAAATGATTTTTATATCAAAATAATATGTAATGAAAGATTTGTGATCATTATGTGAATAGAATAAGAGAAAATAATGCCAGTGAGTATTTTTCCAAACTTTGCTTAATTTATTTGATAAATATAGGTATCAATTTGACCAAATATTTTTTTCTCTAAATAAAACCATGAAGTGGAAAGCCTCATTACTAAATTAGATTGCAGTCACATTACAATCAGGGTATAATCATATTGTCATGTAATATGTAGCAAAGGATATAACATATAAACTTTAGTTGCATTTTTTTTTTTTCGGTACACGGGCCTCTCACTGTTGTGGCCTCTCCCGTTGCGGAGCACAGGCTCCGGACGCGCAGGCTCAGCGGCCATGGCTCAAGGGGCCAGCCACTCCGTGGCACGTGGGATCTTCCCAGACCGGGGCACGAACCCACGTCCCCTGAATCGGCAGGCAGACTCCCAACCACTGCTCCACCAGGGAAGCTCTAGTTGCATATTTATTGAACCATTGATTTAAGTATACTTTCATCTTACTAATGACATAGTGTTGTTTGGAAAGAACCTCATAATAATTGTACATTGTCCTTTCCCATATTTAATGGTCAAGGGATTGTTATAGTAAAATCTCATGAAGAAAACATCTCTCTTAAATATCAGCTGCTCTGAGATATACAACAATGTAAAGTCGCTATGACATTTAATTAAAATCTGGGCATATTCTACTAAGACTAAAACTGTCAGAAGTGAATTTAAAAAGCTAGTTACCTATTTATTAGATAGACATTTGATATGGTGGTGGAAATTTGAAGCAATGTCTTATCACCCATTCAGGATGTTATTATCCCTATTTGCCAGAACAAAGACTTTCCTCCATTCCCTACAACAAAATGAGTCTTGGGCATCAGTATGTCCCACAGCCAGGTTGAGAAATCAGAACCAAGAGGGCTGACAGGACCCTCACACAGCAGTAAAGGCAATGTCATAAGAGCTATCAACATAGTTTCAAGACATACCTATGTATCAGTATTTCATTTCATTAACGCCAAATAGTATTCCATTGCATAGATATATCATATTTTGTTTATCCTTTCACCAGTTGATGGAAATTTGGATGGTTTCCACTTTTTAGTTATTATGAATAATGATGCAGTAAGTACTTGTGTACAAGTCTTTTTTTTTTTTTTTTTTATTGCGGTACGCGGGCTGCCCACTGTTGTGGCCTCTCCCGCCATGGAGCACGGGCTCCAGATGCACAGGCTCAGCGGCCATGGCTCACGGTCCCAGCTGCTCCGCGGCATGTGGGACCCTCCCGGACCGGGGCATGAACCCGTCTCTCCTGCATCGGCAGGCGGACTGTCAACCACTGCGCCACCAGGGAAGCCCTGTGTACGAATCTTTTGTGGACATGTATCTTCACTCAGTAGATTCTTGAAGTAGACTTGCTGTCACATGTCAAATTTTTAGGAAACTGTTTCCAAAGGGGCTAAACCATTTTACATTCCACCAGAAATGTTTGAGGCTTCCAATCTTTTCAACAACATTTGATATTGTTTTACTTTTTTCTTATAGCCATACCAATAGGTGTGGAGGCAACTTACTGTGGTTTTAAATTTCCCTAATGACTGTTGATGCTGAGCACATTTTCATACCAAGTCTTTTGTCCAATTTTTATTTTTGTTGTTTTTCTTCTTTCAAATGAGTTGTTAGTATTGTTTATATATTCTTCATGTGAGGCTTTTATCTAATATATTATATGCCTATTAAGTCTCCCAGGGCTGCTGTAACACAGTACCACAAAATGAGTGGCTTAAACAACCAATTTATTGTCTCCCAGTTCTGTAGACTGGAAGTCTAAAATCAGTGTCTACAAGGTTGGCTCCATCTGAGGGCTGCAAGGGAGAATCATTTCCCAACTTCTCTCCTTGGCTTGCAAATGACCATCCTCTCCCTGTGTCTCTTCACATTGTCTTCTCTCTGTGCGTCCATGTCCAGATTTCCTCTTTTTATATGAACATCAGTCATAATGGATTAGAGACTGCTCTAATGACCTCACTTTAACTAGATTAGCCCTCTAAGGATCCTATCTCCAAATAAGGTCACATTCTGAAGCACTGGAGTAATTAATACCTTGCATATGAATTTGGGGTAACATAATTCAATCCATAACAATATTCAAGTGTTTGCTCCCAGTTTTCTATGGTCTGAATATTTGTTTCCCCTCAAAATTTATATGTTAAATCTAACCCCTAATGTGATGGTATTAGGAAGTGGGACATTTGGGAGTATTTCACAAGGGTGGAGCCCTCAAAGGAATTATTTCCTTTATAAAAGAGACTCCAGAGAGCTCCTTCACCCCTTCCACCATGTGAGGTTACAGTGACAAGGGCAGTGGGTTCTCACCAGATACAGAACCTACTGAGCTCTTGATCTTAGACTTCCCAGCCTGCAGGACGGTGAGAAATAAATATCTGCTGTTTAAGCTACCCAGTCTCTGGAATTTTGTTATAGCAGCCCAAATGGATTAAGATAAAGTATATGGCCTATTTTTCATTATTTTAATGGAAACTTTTAAACTGCAAAAGTTTTATTTTTAATTTTAATAAAGCTCAATTAATCATTTCTATGCTTCTTGCTTTTGATATCTGGTCTAAGAAGATTTCTGCCTAACTCAAGATCATGAAAATTTTCTCCCATATTTTCTTCTAGAAGTTTATATTTTGAGTTCATATATTTAGATCTATGATCCTATTTGAGTTACTTTTGTTAATGAGGTGAGATAAAAACTAAGTTTATCATTTGTAGATGTATTCTTGATGTTCTGCGGGGAAAGGTGAACTCCAGGTTCTCCTATTCCACCATCTTGATCCTGTACCTAAGTCAGACAGAGAAAGACAAATATCATATGATATCACTTATATGTGGAATCTAAGAAAATAAGGGTACAAATGAACTTATCTACAAAACAGAAATAGAATTACAAATGTAGAAACTAAACTTATGAGTACCAGGGGGTAAGGAGTGGAGAGGGATAAATTGAAAGATTGGGATTGACATAAACACACTACTATATATAAAATAAATAACTAATAAAGGCCTACTGTATAGCACAGGGAACTCTACTCAATACTCTGTAATGGTCTATGTGGGAAAATAATCTAAAAAAGAGTGGATATGTTTATATGTACAACTGATTCACTTTGTTGTACACCTGAAACTAATACAGCATTGTAAATCAACTATACTCCAATAAAAATTACAAAAAAATAAGTTTATTTCTTTCCTTAAAAGATATAGATATCCAATTTTCCCAGCACCATTTTCCAAAAAAAAAAAAAAAAACAAAAAACAAAAAAACTATGCTTTATTTCTTTGGACTGTTTTGGCACCTTTGTCAAAAATCAATTGACTTTAAATGTAAGGGTTTATTTCTGGATGTTCAATTCTCTTCCATTGATCCATATGCTGATCTTCATGACAGTACGACACTGTCTTGGTTACTGTAGGTTTATAACATATTTGAAACTGGGTAGGACATGTTCTACAACTGTATTTTTCTTTTTAATAATTGTTTTGGATATCTAAGTCCTTTGCATGTTCATAGGAACAAACTTTTAATTTATTATTTTTTTAAATAGTAGGATTTTTAAAAATATTGACTCTGTAGCTCTTTTTGGAAAGAAATACCAATCTATTAATACTGTGCCCTCTGATTCATAATCATAGATGTTTTATTCTTTTATTTTGTTCAGTTTGAAATTTCTCTTCCATGATGGTTTGTAATTTTTAATGTAGGAAGCTTGCTCTCTCTCTGTGCAAGATTTGTCCCTAAATATTTTCTTCTTCATTATGTTACTGCAAAAGGACTTTCTTATTGAGATAGTCATGTGTTTTGTTTTATATCAGACTCCATTTATGTGGTATATTATATTGACTGATTTCTAGATGTTAAACTAACCTTGCATTCCAAAGGTAAATTCCATTTCATCATGGCATATAACCTTTCTTATGCTGCTGATTTTTCTTTGTTAATATCTTGTTAGAGAATTTTGTGTGTATGATTATGAAGGATATTGGTCTGTAATATTTTTTCTCATGATCTCTTTGTATGAGGGTAATGCTGGCATCAAAGAGTGAATTCAGAAATGTTTTTTACATTTTCTATAACCTGTAAAAGTTTGTGTAGAATTGGCATTATTTCTTCTTTAAATATTTGACATAATATGCCAGTGAAACCATTCAGGCCTCAGCTTTTTGGGAGGGGAGGGATTTTTAATTACTATTTTATATTTTTTCTGTGTTAATTATATATTCATAAAATTAAATTCTCCTTGAGTGACTTTTAGTAATTTGTAGAAGTCTATCCATTTTATCTAAGTTGTCTCATTTGTTGATATAAAGTTTTTGACAATATCTCATTATTATTATTTTAATTCCTGATTTTAGTCATTTGTTTCTCCTACTTTTTCTTGGCTAGTTAAAGATCTTTCAACTTTGTCAATTATTCCAAAATATCAACTTTTTTTTTTTTTTAAATTTATTTATTTATTTATTTTTTGGCTGTGTTGGGTCTTCGTTTCTGTGCCAGGGCTTTCTCTAGTTGCAGCGAGCAGGGGCCACTCTTCATTGCGGTGCGTGGGCCTCTCACTATCGCGGCCTCTCCTGTTGCGGAGCACAGGCTCCAGACGCGCAGGCTCAGTAGTTGTGTCTCATGGGCCTAGTTGCTCCGTGGCATGTGGGATCTTCCCAGACCAGGGCTCGAACCCGTGTCCCCTGCATTGGCAGGCAGATTCTCAACCACTGCGCCACCAGGGAAGCCCTCAACTTTTGATTTAATTGGTTTTCTTTATTATTTTACCTTTTGCATTTTATTGATTTTTGTTTTATCTTTATTATATACTCCCTTCTGCTTATTTTGGATTCAGTTTGCTTTTTCTTTTGAACTTTCTTAAGATTGAATACTAAAAAGGTACAAATTTTCATCTAAGCATTATTTTACCTGCTTCTCCTATATTTTGATATATTGTGGGGTTTTTTTGTTCATTTAAAAGTACTTTTTAAATTTCTTTCATTATTTAACCCATTGATTATTTAGAATTAATATTTAATTTTCACATATCTGCAGCATTCCAATATTTCTTTCAATTATGGATCACTAAATTTAATTATGATCAGAGAGCATACTTTGTAGAACTTCAATGTTTTTAAATTTATTAAAACTTCTTTTGTGGCCCAGAATATGGTATACCATGGAGACTATTCAATGTATATTTCACAGTAGTGTGCATCATACTATTATTGGGAAGGATATCCTATAAATGTCAATTGATTCAATTTGATGGATTGTATTGTCCAAGACTTCTAAATTTTGCTTTGTTTGGGTTTGTTTTTAATTTTATTTATTTATTTTTTTATACAGCAGGTTCTTATTAGTTATCAATTTTATACATATTAGTGTATATATATCAATCCCAATCTCCCAATTCATCCCACAACCATCACCCCTGCACCCCTGCTTTCCCCCCTGGTGTCCAACTTTTGTTTTCTACATCTTTGTCTCTATTTCTGCCTTGAAAACCAGTTCATCTGTAACATTTTTCTAGATTCTACATATGTGTGTTAATATATGATATTTGTTTTTCTCTTTCTGACTTACTTCACTCTGTATGACAGTCTCTAGGTCCATCCACATCTCTACATATGAACAAATTTCGTTCCTTTTTATGGCTGATCAATATTCTATTAGACATATGTACCACATTTTCTTTTCTTTTTTTTTTTTTTTTATGCAGTACGCAGGCCTCTCACTGCTGTGGCCTCTCCCGTTGCGGAGCACAGGCTCTGGATGCGCAGGCTCAGCGGCCATGGCTCAGAGGCCCAACTGCTCTGTGGCATGTGGGATCCTCCCGGACCGGGGCATGAACCTGCGTCCCCTGCATCGGCAGGCGGACTCTCAACCACTACACCACCAGGGAAGCCCTAAGTACCACATTTTCTAATCCATTCACTTATTGATGAGCATTTAGTTTGCTTCCATGACCTGGTTATTGTAAATAGTGCTGCAACGAACATTGGGGTACATGACTCTTTTTGAATTATGGTTTTCTCAAGGTATATGCCCATTACTGGGATTGCTGGGTCATATGGTAGTTCTATTTTTAGTTTTTTAATGAACCTCCATACTTTCTCTATAGCGGCTTTATCAATTTACATTCCCACCAACAGTGCAAGAGGGTTCCTTTTTCTCCACACCCTCTCTAGCATTTGTTGTTTCTAGATTTTCTGATGATGCCCATTCTAACAAGGGTGATGTGGCATCTCATTGTAGTTTTGATTTGCATTTCTCTAATAACTAGTGATGTTGAGCAGCTTTTCCTGTGCCTCTTGGCCATCTGTATGTCTTCTTTGGAGAAATGTCTATTTAGGTCTTCTGTCCATTTGTTGCTTGGGTTGTTTGTTTTATTTTAATATTGAGCTGCATGAGTTGTTTATATATTTTGGAGATTAATCCTTTTTCTGGTGACTTGTCTGCAAATATTTTGTCCCATTCTGAGGGTTGTCTTTTTGTCTTCTTTGTAGTTTCCTTTGCTGTGCA
This sequence comes from Mesoplodon densirostris, assembly GCF_025265405.1. Taxonomy (NCBI): domain Eukaryota; kingdom Metazoa; phylum Chordata; class Mammalia; order Artiodactyla; family Ziphiidae; genus Mesoplodon; species Mesoplodon densirostris. The sequence goes on from NC_082674.1 coordinate 3,733,022, forward strand.
AAAGCTTTCAAGTTTCATTAGGTCCCATTTGTTTATTTTTGTTTTTATGTCCATTACTGTAGGAGGTGGTTCAACAAAGATCTTGCTGTGATTTATGTCTATGTGTGTTCTTCCTATCTTTTCCTCTAATAGTTTTATAGTGTCCAGTCTTACATTTAGGTATTTAATCTATTTTGAGTTTATTTTTGTGTATGGTGTTAGGGAGTGTTTTAATTTCATTCTTTTACATGTAGCTGTCTAGTTGTCGTAGCACCACTTATTGAAGAGACTGTCTTTTCTCCTTTATATATCCTTGCCTCCTTTGTCATAGATTAGTTGACCATAGGTACATGGGTTTATCTCTGGGCTTTCTATCATATTCCATTGACCTATATTTCTGTATTTGTTCCAGTACCATATTGTCTTGATTACTATAGCTTTGTAGTATAGTCTGAAGTCAGAGAGTCTGATTCCTCCAGCTCTGTTTTTTTCACTCAAGATTACTTTGGTTATTCAGGGTCTTTTGTGGCTCCATACAAATTTTAAGATTTTTTGTTCTGTAAAACTTACATTGGTAGTTTGATGGGGATTCCATTGAATCTGTAGATTGCTTTGGGTAGTATAGCCATTTTCACAATATTGATTGTTCCAATCCAAGAACATGGTGTATCTCTCCATCTGTCTGTTTCATCTTTGATTTCTTTCATTATTGTCTTATATTTTTCTGAGTCCAGGTGTTTTACATCCTTAGGTAGGTTTATTCCTAGGTATTTTATTCTTTTTGTTGCAATGGTGAATGGGATTGTTTCCTTAATTTCTCTTTCTGATTTTTCATTCTTAGTATATAGGAATACAAGAGATTTTTGTGCATTAATTTTGTATCCTGCAACTTCCCAGGTTGGGAAGTTTGACGGGGACTCAGAACCTTCACTCCAGTGGGTGGATTTCTGTGGTATAGTTGTTCTCCAGTTTGTGAGGCACCCACCCAGTGTTTATGGGATATGATTTTATTGTGATTTTTCCCCTCCTACTGTCTCATTGCAGCTTTTCCTGTTTCTTTGGATGTGGGGTATCTTTTTTGGTGAGTTCCAGTGTCTTCCTTTTGATGATTGTTCAGCAGTTAGTTATGATTCTGGTGCTCTCACAAGAGGGAGTGAGCACAGGTCCTTCTACTCTGCCATCTTTAACCAATCAAGACTTCTGAATTTATCACAATATACTTCATCATCGTACACATGTAATTCTGGTAAAATATAGCAACTTTGTTCCAGTATATCTCCTTTTGCTTCCCCTCCTCTTTTTTTGTTATTTTCATAGAAATTCTTAATATCTACATATGTCAAAAACCCAGCATTACAGTGTTTAATTATTCCCTTATGTAATCTTAATACTTGTAAGGAAAACAAAGGAAGAAATGAATGGAATGTATTATATATATTTTATAATACATCACATGTTTATAATGTATTTTATAATAAAAGACTCTCTCTTATTTTTTTCTTTTATTGTTTTTACTTTTAAGCCTGATTTCCTAGGGGTTGCCCCTGCTTCTGCAAAGCTTAGTGTTCAGCCAAAGATGTCAAAGGTTGTGCTCAAAAATCTTGAACCAGTAAGGTCTCCACTCTCTGCTAATGACTCTGTGAATGGGTTAGGGAGCACATTATGAATACATAAATAAGTCATCACATTTATACATAAACAATTTGAGACTCAGAGATTTTTGAAAGTTACCAAAGTCATATAGTTACCAATTGAAATAGGCTGCATTAAATTCCAATTTCTTAAAACTTTGGAGTTGGAGATTATAAAGAGATACACACTGATAAATTAACTCCTTCTCACTTAGCTTGAGTTATTCCTTCCCCATGGTACAGGAAAAAATGAATGTCAAATTTCAGAATGACAAGATAAAATATTGAAAAATGTTCAGTAAAAGTGATTTCTAGGGCTTCCCTGGTGGCGCAGTGGTTGAGAGTCCGCCTGCTGATGCAGGGGACATGGTTTCAGGCCCCGGTCCAGGAAGATCCCACATGCCGTGGAAAGGCTGGGCCCGTGAGCCATGGCTGCTGAGCCTGTGTGTCCGGAGCCTGTGCTCTGCAATGGGAGAGGCCACAACAGTGAGCGGCCTGCATACTGCAAAAAAAAAAAAAAAAAAAAAAGTGATTTCTAAAATAAAATAAACATGGGCTTCCCTGTTGGTGCAGTGGATGAGAGTCCACCTGCCGATACAGGGGACACGGGTTCGTGCCTCAATCCAGGAAGATCCCACATGCCGCAGAGCAGCTAGGCCCGTGAACCATGGCTGCTGAGTCTGCGCGTCCAGAGCCTGTGCTCCGCAACAGGAGAGGCCACAACAGTGAGAGGCCCGTGTACCACAAAAAAATTAAAAAATAAAAATAAATAAATATGGATTATGAAAATTGCAACAATGTGAAAAGAAATTAAGCCAGAGAGATACTTTTCTATTAGGGTTGCGAGTTCATATGCATATGTGTGTGTGTGTGTATGTGTGTGTATGTGTGTATGTATATATACATATGCAAAATACATTCATTGTTTGCTTATGTAATTTATATCTGCTTAATTCTAAGATATAAGTATTTTAACATACTAAAATTACAATAAATTATTTTAAAATACATAAAATACACTAAAACATCATATTAAATACTTCTCATTGCACTAAGTAAGAAAATATTTTTACCCAAATAACTTTAGAGGATAAGTTAGAAAATTGAAATTAAAAAGTAGAATTATGAATTTTTGGCTTTCTTTCCATAAATGCACAACTGATAATAAAGTTAGACACCAAAATGTCAGCCATGCCAATTAGTCTAAAAGTAACTGTGTGTGTGTGGTGTGTATAAAAGAGAGACAGAGAGGGAGAGAAAGATAATTTTTCCAAAATTCATGATCAAAGAATTCAAGGTTTTTAAATTAACTTTACAATTTTAAATGTACCCAGAAGCTAACAAGCAGTGCAAGCTACTGAGTATGCAGTTCTAGTACATCATGTTCTAAATGCAGAGGATTTCAATCAGGTCTGGGATATATTTTCTATTAAACTTGTGCCTTAGGTAAAGCTCATTTCTTCAGTATTTCTTTCTTTACTTACAGATATTTAGTACATGTAAAAATTAGCTATAATTTCCTTTTGACACACATGTGTCCTAAAAGTAGATTATTTTACATTTGTCCTGTTCTTTAAAAAATATAATTCCTTATGAAGATCACAAAGGAAAAAAAAAAGTCCATGAAATTAGTCATTTGGAAATATATCTAACAGAGAGAAACTATCTCCAAGAATAAAATATATGTCCTGCTGATCACAATGGTAAATGCACAAACTCAAATTTACTTGTATTCAGGTCTTAACAAAGCTTATTATTTCAGCAGTTTGAAAGGTCCACTAACTTTGGATTTTTTAAGTATTTCAAGAATAACTATCCTGAAAAAGAAGCAAATAAAAAATCATCAGTAACTTGTTCATTCCTTTGTCTGTTTTTCACTTGTGCTAAATGATGTGTGTGTGTCAAAATATATTCATGACATTTAAATAGTTAATTTTCTCTATAGTTACTTCCTGCTTTGCCCTATCTATGTCCACACTATTCCTTAAAGTCCACAGACATGAGTAAGACCATTTACTTGCCCCCTCAAAAGGTGTTCTGCTGAACAATCTCAAATCTACATATGTATGTCCTACTAAGGCACCTGGAGTGGAGAAGAACAATGCCGAGTGTGGTCAGGCAAAAGACTAACTTCATAAACAGCAGCTGGTGAAATGTATTAGGAGGGTTACAAGATAAGTAAATACTTATTTTCACATTTTAAAAGCTTATCTTGCTTCTTTCTATATTTTCTTTGCTATTAAATTCCAGAGCAGAAAGAAGTGACTTCTCCAAATGTTTCTCTTCTATCAGGCTAACTATGGAAGAATATAAATAATTTGAGTTAAACCATTTTCTCCCTTGGCTGGAAGATCTTGTTGAATGTATAAAATAAATGTATTGTTAAGTCACAGTGGCTGCATTTGTTTAAATCAAATTTCATTTGAAAAGAACTGCACCTGAAAGGAGAATATATAGATCAAGTTGTTGCCTCCTCATATTTGAAGTAGCTGAGTTATAGACCTCAAATAGAGTTTTGGATGGGAACATAGCTAGGTCCTGCCACCTAGGAGCACTTCTGGATGCCACAATGATATATAGGAGCCTGAGGATGACCAGAAAGTCTGCATAAATGTGTTTCAAGCAAACGGATTGCTTTTCTACCAGGTGTTGTTATTAATGCAGAATCTAAATATATACCTGTCAGGTGAGACAGATTGGGAACATTCACTGGAACTATGATCCAGTACAGAAATGCTTCTCAGATTTGAATATACATGCAGAACACCTGGGGTTCTCGTTAAAATGCAGATCCTCATTCAGTAAGCCTGGCATGTGGCCTGAGAGTTTACATTTCTAACAGGTTCTTAGCTGATGTTAATGCTGCTGGTCAGCTGGCAACACTGTGAGTATCAAGAATCTAAAATATTACAAAGGTTTTCCATAGTAATTCATCTATGAAATCCGGTATCCATGGGGTTAAAAAAATGTACACTAAAGAATTTTTGTTACCCCCAGTCAGTGAAATGGATGCATATCTACAAGATTTGTTACAAAGTTAACTATGCCAAGTTAAGTTGTTTTATTCAATAATGCTGTTATAAAAAAGACAAATTTCTTGGGAGGAAAAGAAAGATTTCTTACATATAAGGAAATACACCAGAATTTTAGGAAAGACATTCAAAATTTTCCTTTAATCTAAAAAAAACCCAGAAATTATAAAATATTTGCAATTTTATGCAGTGTCTTAGCCATAGTCAATATATTAATAACATGACACTCTTCTAATAAACAACTGAAAATATCCCACCAGTAAAGAAATATCTGGTATGGGGATTATGGTGCTTTGGAAACACTGAAAAAATTCGACAAAATATATAAAAGAATTGTTTTTAGATATTGGACAACATGCAGTGCTAGACTGTAATTCCTAAGATAAGGGAAATTAATGATGTGAGACAAACAATTGTCCCAGCTTTCTGCCTGCAGGAAATTTCTGGGCAGGGCTTCAGGAATGAGGAATCCCAGCAGAGACTCATCATCTCACTGATGCAGAATTAGGAGATCAGTGAGGCTGTGGAACTTGGAATCTGCATGGCCAATATCAAAGAGAACAGAACTACAGAGAAAAAAAATTCCATAAATTTGCATAAGGTTCTTATGGTGCTTTGGACTAAATACTGTCCTGCTCACACATAGAGTAAAACTTCACAAGACGAGGCAAAGGGCCACTGCTAAGTGGGTGTGGAAAGAAGATGTTAGACTTTGTCATAATCAAATCCAGAGACTGTGTTGAATAGACAAAGTCAGTAGATATTCCAGAATGGCCTGGAGAAAAAGCTACTGAAAAACTTCTCTAGCAGACTTTAAACACAAAACTGAAAGGACTAAGTCGATCTGAAAGGAACTTCTAAAGAAACTTTAAATCTTTAAAGAAAGACAGTAAAATCCAATCATTCAACCATGTTACATTCAAAATCTCAGAAAGACAACAAAAAATTCAAAATAAAATATCAGCTGAAAGTAACTCAAAACTTTCAAAAATATCAGTCAATAGAATCAAACTCAAAAATGAAAGAGATGATGGAATTACCAGGCAATAACTTTAAGACAGCTACTATAAATGAGTTTATTAATTTTTAGAAAATGAACATAATGAGAGATAAAATGGAGGATAAAAATTGAATGGCACTTATAGAGTTGAAATGTGTAATATTTGAAATGAAAAATAAAACAAATAAAATTAGTTGCAGAATAGACCCTACAAGAGAAAGAATTGGTAAACTTGAAAGCACAACAATAAAAGTGAGCCAAACTGAAGAAAGAGAAAAAAAATGGCTGAAAAACAAACAAAAAATGAACAAAACTTACGTGACTAGTAGAACACTATAAAAAGGTTCAACATCATTTAGTTGTCACACAAGATGAAGAAAATAGTGAGAAAGTGACACAAAAAATTTTGAAGAAATAATGAACGCCCAACAGTTTTTCAAAGTTCATGAAAACTCTCAACACACAGATACAAGAAACAAAACAAACTCCAAACAAAATAAACACAAAGAAAGCACCAGGAAGGTATATCATACTCAGATTGATAAAAATTAGTGATAAAGAGACAATATTTACGAATGCCAGAAAAAAAAAAGATGTAAATAGACTATGTACAAAAGTGTAAAGTGTTTATATACAGGTGAAAAGCTATAAGAATAACCTTATAGCTTTCAGCAAAATCAAGTCAAGGAATAAGAAATTTGAATATAATTTTGAAGTGCTAAAAATAGGATTGTCAATTAGAATTCTACATGGAGTGATAATATCTTTCAAAAATTAAAGATGCAATATTTTTTTCATTAAATCAAATGTGAGAAAACTTGTCTTCAGCAGATCTTTATTTCAGAAAGTGTTAAAGAAAGGCTTTCCAGTAAAAAAGTAAATGATACCCAAAAGACACACAGATCTACATTTAAGAATGAAGAGCACAATAACTGGTAAACAAAGGTGTACATATAGATGTAAATATATTTTCATACAAAAATATAAAACCATTTTTCAGATTTTAACTAAAAATAAATAATGCAAATTGTTACCTTAAGAAATCTGGGATGATGTTTAAGGTCAGAGCAAATAACTTTCAGAATAAGAGATGTCTCCAAAGATAACCATTAACATTTCATAATGTGAAATGGTTAATAAATTAAGAACACATTGAAATTCTAAATATATGCAACAAATAACACAGATACAAAATATGTGAAGTAAAACTCATAGAAGTGAAAGAAAAAAAAATCACCATTGCAGTAAAAGATTTCAATATTTCTCTATCAGTGATTTATAGAACAAATAGATTTTTAAAAATTCTTAAAGGTACAAAAGACCTGTAAAACACTATCAACCAGCTTTACTTAATTAATATTTATAGAACACTGAACCCCAAAACAGAATAATATATATTTTTTCCTATACATGGGAAAATTCACTAAGATAGACTTTGTACTAGGTCAGAAAACAATTCTTTCTAAATATATACAAGTTGAAATCATAAAGAAAAAATTCACTGACCATAAATGTATTATATTAAAAAGCAATAACAAATAAATCTGGAAAAATGCCCAAGTATTTGGAAATTAAATACACACTTCTAACTAACCCATGAGATGAAAATGAATATTTAATAAAATAGAAAATATTTTGAATTGATTAGGACTCTAATGGAGTTGCAGATTGGAGAAGGTAGAGAGGTAAACATGAGAACAATCACAGAGTTCTGATTCACGTGTCTGAGAATATTTGTTGTGACTTGGGCTGTGGACAATAATGCAGTCCATAAAAGCAAACCTGGAAAAGTGATTTGGGGTGAGTTCAGAGAGAATCTTGAAGTTAACAGTGACAAATGTGTGTTTATTCTAGAGGTGATGACAATTATTGGTTTTAGAAGGGAGACACGTCATGGACCTTTGCAACTAAATTTCTGATATCAACAAGCACATTATTATATTATACCTTGGATGACTAATCTGTTTCCATCTTAATGTTTTCCATATTTCACCAATGATTGATATGTCCATTAGTGTCTTATAGGATACCCAAATTGTGCTGGTAAATAATGGTAGCATAAAACCACAGATGAGTCTTCAGGGGTGTTTGTATCATAGGCATTTACTGATATTAGGCATGAAACAAAATAAGGATTCAAAAACCCCATCAAAGCTATAAACTAAGATAAAATCATTTGCTTCAGTGGATTCATGTTAAGAAACAGATTTTTTTAGATTAAATAATCTTTGATTAAATATGTGTTATGCTACACTTTCCATGTAGTAATTGAACATTAATTCAGCACATTCTATATGCCAAACATTATTCCTGGCCCTGATTTTTAAGACTTAAGTTTAGTTGCTTCATGGAAATAACTTCTAAACTTTTCAGGACTTATTACTATTGTTTTCTGAGATAAGAAGTACATTGTGTGCTATGTTTAGTATATGAATAATATTGAACTGTTTATTGACTTTCAGTATGTCCAAAATGTCATAAGGGAAGAATTAACATTGGAAGGATTATGTTGAGTGTTTTCCAGATTATGAATGTGTAATATAAAAAAGTTAAAATAAATAGAGCAGGAACCATCATTTCACTTCAGAGGTCTAGGGATGGAAAACTCAGTTCTTACCATAACTTTCTGCCAAAGATTATAAATATGATTCACCTTTCTCCTTAAATCAATGTGGAAACTCTCCATCACTGTCACTATTCTCTTTCTACTCCATTGAGATACAACTCAGTTTTAAATAGTAGAGATAAAAATATACAAAAAGAGTTTTTTGACATTGATTTTAACTCTGCATTTATGGAGTAAGTAAAATCATGGATAAGTATATATTTAGAAACATCCCTGCTAGCATAGCCCAAACACATATTAAAGAATCTCATTTGTACATTGTCAACGTATGAACATAGCTTATTAAAAGGTTTAAAACCTTACTGATCTTTCTTGGAAACAAACGTAGAGCAGATATTATATTATTAAGCACATTAATTCCAAAAACCATCTTATTTACATGGACTTCTACCTTGCAATTCTCTAGCTATTGCTCTAGGAAGCACATTCCCATAACAAGGTGACACTTGGGGATCCTCCCCATAATGTTAGTAGTGCTGGTGAGACCAGAAACTTAGCAACCACCATCTCAGGGCTGGTGCAGGTTTTTTGTTTTTTGTGGTTTTTTTTTTTTTTCATTCCATGTAATTTCCCCTCACAGTGTAATAGAAAAAAAATCAGTATTTCAATGAACCTGATATTCTCACCAAATTAACTCCTTTCTTTATCAAATGGTGATTACTCTGTAGCTAAAGTACAGGGAATTCAATCATTAACTAGCAGAAAATATAAAAACACTGCGAGGATCATTTGAGTTTGAAGTTCTTATTGGCTTCACTGTGATTTCCAACGAGACCTGCTTACCTATGAAGGCGTGGCATAAAAAGGTTGCTCAGCCAGTCAGTCATGACCTCCCCATGCTAGAAACAGCAGAGAGAACCCCTTCCCCTCTCTGGTCTTCCGTCACCACACAGAGCTCATTGAAGTGCTGTCTTCTCCAAATCATGGCTCAGATTTCCTGGATGAGGCCGTCATCCACCCAGCTCACCACAACACATAAGACAATTGCCTTTTTTAGATTCCACATGTATCTTTTCGAATTATGGTTTTCTCTGGATATATGCTTAGGAGTGGGATTTCTGGATCATATAGTAGCTCTATTTTTAGTTTTTTAAGAAATCTCCATACTGTTCTCCATAGTGGTTGCACCAATTTACATTCTCACATATTTACAAAACAGAAGTAGACTTACAGAGGTCGGAAACAAACTTATGGTTACCAAGGGGAAAAAGGAGAGGGATAAATTGGGAGATTGACATTGACATAAACACACTCCTATCTATAAAATAGATAACTAATAAGAACCTGCTGTATAGCACAGGGAACTCTACTCATCACTCTGTGAAGACCTATATGGAAATACAATCTAAAAAGAGTGGATATATGTATATGTATAACTGATTTACTTTGCTGTACAGTAGAAACTAACACAACATTGTAAATCAACTATATTCCAATAAAAATTAATTTTAAAAATTGCCTTTAGTTCCCTCCTCTTTCACCCTATTTTCCTCTCTGTGGAAATAGTCTACCTCAAACACAATGTTCATTTCTCACTTTGCCATTGAAATACATAACATCGAACACCAATGGTCCATAATGTTAGATCTAGCAAATGTACACATCCTAAACCTTCAGGTTACTGTATTGGCTCCCAGAAACTGCTTGGATTGATCTCCTTCAGCACTAAGGTGCTTCCTCAAGTCATTGAAATCTATGCTTAGTACCACACTAGGCTTTAGCATTTTGTTTATGTTAGTAAATCATATTGGTTTTTAAGACTGTATTAAAGTCTTATGTCACACAGTACAAATTTCTCCTAAATTCAATTTCAAGAAGTAGAGCTTGGATGACAAGTGATTTGGTCTTTCGTTTCTGAATCTAAGTCTAATTGGCTATCAAATAAATTGACTTGCTTTTAAGCAAGTCAGTAAATCAAATGGTCTCAAGTGTTCAGGTGTGTAAAAGTGATGACTCATAGTAGTGATGTTCCATTGCATTTGATTTAAGAACGTGTAGATGTATAAGTATTCTCTAGTAAAGTCATGCAGTACACACTTCTGATCAATGATCAGTCATCAATTTTAGGAAGTATCTGTGATCTCTGAATTATGGAATATAGGAAAATCTTGTTCATGGATGCTAAAACAGGGATAATTTTTGTAGTTGTTGCTCTCCATGCCAAACAATGGGATATAGTGGGACAAAATCGTATAATATTTATCAAAAGACTGGATTTCAGTCCTAGATCTGACAACAGTTTTTCATATAGCCATATTAATCAGAGTTCAATGTGAAAATCAAAAATATCCTAGGTACTCTTAGCAAAAGGGGTTTTAAAACATAAATTATGTATTTACAGAATAATTGAAGAGACTTGAGTAATTGAAATTAGAAAGCCAGTGCTTGAATGATTGTTGAATGAGATTATTATTCAAGGACCAGGGCAGAGGTTCCCATTGGTTCTTAGCAAATATGAAGCAGGTGACACTTTTACCATAAAGAATCCATCTCTACAAATGTCTATGGTTTCTTATATTTGTCTCTGGGTAATCATTATTCTACTTCTGATGCAATTCTACTTCAACTTCTTGTGACCTTCCACTAAATTATGTTAGTCACCGTGGCCATGGTTTTTTCTACATAGAAATTGAAAAGGAGAGGCAACTAAAGAAAATTATTTGTGTGTATGTGTGTGTGTGTGTGTGTGTAAAATATAACAAAGGATAGTGTATGGGACAGAGAGTACTCACTCAATGCAGTGTTTTTTGTGTTCCTGAATATTTTAGGCTCTTTTGATTTAGGTGGAGCCATATAACTATTTTATGAACAATGGGTTGTAAGCTGCAGTGGTGAGTTTCACTTCTAATCCAAGATACATGACAGCTGATGTGAGTTCCCCATATTCTTTCTTTTTTCTTATAGCAAGTCTGGAAGCCATGTGTGCCAGGTGTTTACAGCTGGAAGAAATCTGACAGGCAGTTGTCTTGGTGAACTGCTGACATGCACTGAACTTGGCATCAGCAAAGTGATGTATTAAACTACTGAGATTTCCAGGAATGGTTTTGTTTCAACCAAACCTGGTCTGCCCTGACTAGGTCAATATTACAACTTTCCTATCTGCTACCAATCAGGAGGCATACTTTCTACCGTTACTACCTGTTTTAATGTGCCCTTTGCCCTCAGCCAATATTTAGGCTGAGCAGAATTTTTTATCTGGTAAGAGGGAGCAAAACTTCATTGCTGAGACGTCCAAGTCTTTATTGCGTTGATACTGTTCCATGAATTTTTACCATTATAAAGTACCAAGAAGTGCAGACAATTACCCCAGCAGTTTCCCTGGTTTCCAGATGTAGACTTCCTTCTCTACCTTATATAGCAGCAAATTATTTCCTTTTGATAACCAGGATCAATAATTCCAGAGAATTCAGTAATCTCCTTTTAATCTCAAAATAATGAGATGGTAGTCCTAACTTCTAGTTTAATGAGATAGTTATTGTGCCTCCTGGTGAATGTATTTTTCCCATGAGCACTAAGGTCTCTAAACAAGCAGAGCATAAAGTCACGGAAGAGGAATTATTGTTTGCAAGTGGATTATTAGGTGTAATTGTGAGAGATGTTAGGTCCATTCCTGCACCTTAGTTCTGAATCCATATATCTGAGGAAGAATAAACATAACAGATTGGTCAACAGTTTAGAGCACATTACATACCTTATTGGCATCACTCAAAATATTAAAATGCTGTTTCCAACCAGCATCATCACTGAGTCTTCACTAGTTCACTGTTCTCTAAGGACATTTACATAGGGGTGATGGAGAATGTGGTCAGCAGTGAATCTTGTGACTTCTACCTACTACCACCCTACTTTTGCAGTGAGATAAATCACTTGATCAGGGCAGTAGCATGTGGGATAATTGGTGATGAATAAGGCATTCAGAAAGTCCACAGGTGGTAATACCGTTTGAAGTTCACCCCTGGAAGGAATTCCCCCCTTACCTTCCCTCAGGCTTGTGTAGTCTTTAACCTTGTGTTGTTTCATAAGTGCTAGCCTATTGTACAGGACTACTCATAAACTAGGCTCATTTTTTTCAATAATTCATTCATAAAAGTATTTCCATGATATCATAAGTATGGGTTGAGAGAGAGATCTCAGTGCAGCAGAAGTCGACACAGTAGGTCTAGAAATTGGTGAGAAATCATGATGACTCAAGTCTACTCATCTATTTTATCCCAAAAGAGAGTTGAGTGCTTCCTATTATCCTCTGAGACTTCTGGGTAAATCATCCTCTTTGAAATTAGCAAGGCTATTTGAATGGCAATAGTGACATTCTTCACTCATAACCTAAAGATAAATACTAAAGTGTTTCTAAGGATAATGACTGTCCACCACTTACCCCATTTACCAACCTGCTTCTTACTGACTCTGTGAAAGAATGGTTATCTCTATCTCCTTGGGGCCAACATTACTGGGTGGATGGGTGAATCCCACCTATTTCCTAAATGGTTTGTGTTATTACTCCACAATGAAATGAGAATATCTGGCAACTCAACCACAAAAACAGTATGTCTCCCTAGAGTCTAGGTTTCAACCAACAACCAAGAACAAAGTGAGAACACACCCAGGTGCTTGAACTAGAGTATTAAAACTCTAATCTCTACTGAAATCATCCTGTTTATGCCAACATGATCTCAAATTATGTTCCTTCTTCACTGGTGCAGAACATTTACAGCCCATTTGCACACGTGTCACCCAAGTTTCTGTGTGTATATAGATACAGGCATAGATATGTGTATGTTTATGTATGCATCTCCATTTTATAGCCAAGGAAATATTGATACATTGATCTAGATAGATAGATAGATAAAGTTTTGGTGTGTTAGCTTTCTTCTTTACTGGGTGAGAAGTTGTATTTTTGCCCTGGGATCATGCTGAGATCTCACTGTACTTACAAGTCTGGAGACAGAAAAGGGGAGAAAAAGATATTTTTGCAAAAAGATAATTGGCATGCCTTTCATGATAACTACACCAGGTGAGGTCATCATAGGCTTTAAGCAATATCAGAAAGGCCTCATTAGACATAGGAAGAGGACTGGCTTTGCTAACAAAGGGTCATCAGTGGAAGTGAGCATGAAGAACATGCAGATTTATTTGAATCTATTAAACTGATATTATTGAGCTGAACTTGGGTTTGCTAGCCCAATGTGCAGCCAAGTCAACTTATTGACCCTGGGTTGTGGTGAAGGAAAGTACAGCATTTATTGCAGACACCAAGCAAGGAGAATGGGCAGCTAGTGCTCAAAAGACCCGAATTCCCTGATGGCTTTCAGGGAAGGGTTTTTTAAGGCAACATTAGGGCTGTGGGTTGCAGGTTGCCTGTTCTGCTCCTGGACATTCTTTTGATTGGTTAGTGGTGATGAAACAGGGTCATGTTTTGGGAATCTCCATAACCAACCTTCTGGTTCCAACTGGTCTGGGGTCTATGTGCTTGATGTCAGCAATTTCCATCTGGTGGGAGTCTGGTTTCTGTAAAAACATCTCAGGAATATGCACCAGACATTATTATCTATGTCCTTCAGGGAGAATCTAAAGGTCCTGTGACTCTGCTACATGGCTGATCTATTGTTTAAATTGTTACCAGTTTCCTGGCCCAATAGCTATTCTTTGGTTCTACATGCTGTCATTTCCCTCATCATTAACTCTTGAGCCAGCCTTTTGAGACTCAGGGGAGACCTGAAGCAAAGCCTGTTACTTTAAGAGACAGGAGACACAGGGGTGGGGGAGCTCCTATACCCAAGAGAGTCCAGAAGGGTCCTGCTCGGTTTCATTGAGTCGGTTCAAATTTCCAGTTTCCCACTTGTTTTCATTCAATGCACTTGACATAATGTGCTTTTGAAATCAATTCTGAACAAATTGATCTCTAAGCTGCCTTAGATGCTCCATGATATGTATTGTAAAATAAAGCATAAAAAGTGGAAATCATAAGGGCTTTAAACAAAAATCCATCCCTAGGCGTTCTTTGTTTAGGTAAGACTATTTCATGCATCCATTTAAAAGTATTCATTTGCCACTTATTACATGTAATGAACTCTATGTAATATGCTACTTTACCAATTACTTGTAATTTGTAGACTCTCTTATTTAGACAACTGTTGAAATATATGTCAGAATGCAGAAAAAAAAATTCAGGGCAGCAAAGGATTTTAGGAAAAGTAATTCAATTTCAAGCAGATGAATAAAACATCAAAGTGTCACACTGGATGCAAATCACCAAGCACAGTTGATAGAGTTTTCCAATGGATGATATATATCAAGAGGGCTCAGAGAAAGTGAAGTAGGGCAGAAACTTAATATTGTTGGATAATGTTGCTTTATATTAATGCATGTTCCCTTACGTAAAACTCCATATTAAAAAATGCATTTTCCATGATTTTTTCAAGCATCTTCATACAAGTGTTTGCCCTTTATTGAAATATGAATTATTTTAACATGCTTATGAAACTTAGATTAAGTTGACTTTAACATATTGGAAAGTATAATTTTACATCTTTGGACAATATTTAAAAATAAAATTTCTTCCCATCTCCTTCACCTCCCTTCCTCCCTCCCTCACCCCCCACTGGTAACAGATATTCACTTCCATGTTACAGGAATTATTCTTCCTATAATCTTGCTTATTTCAAATGTAATGTTAGGAAACTCAACACTAAATAGTGAGTTGCATGTTTAAAACCTGAAAACAAACAAGAATGTAGATTTATATGCACATTATATTTAGATGGTCTAATTTCAGCAAAATCAAGGAATATTGTTCAGTTGGTGTACACAAGGTGCTCAAAAACAAAAAAAAAATAAACAAATCCCTTTTAATGAGTGTTCCACATGCTATGTAATTCTCACATAATAAATCTGTTAGAACCTAAAGTTGCTTAAAGAAATATTTTGAGGATTTAAAAGATATGTTTAGCTAACAATCCTATTGTAATTTAAAACTTAGGACGTTGTATAATCAAAGTACTCTATGTTAGAACAGATTAGAGGCTAAACATTTTAAAAAGATAAAGTTCACCACCCCATTTTTTCTATTATGTTTTTATGTGATTAACAAACTAGTATTTCATTTCATGCCATGAAGATCATTTGATTTAGGAAATTTATCCTTAATGATGTTTAAAATAGCATTTTAATTTTTCTTAAAGAGATATTTTAATCCAATAATGTTTACTGATTTGATGATATAAGTTAAATACTCCAAAATTGTATTTTTCTCTATTATGATAATAGTAAAAATAGGGAAGAAAATCAAGAATGGCATTGCAGTGTTTGAAAGAATGGTCATATGTGCTAGAATAAGACAACATTTTTTTGGTGAGAAACATGATCCTATCTGTAGTTGCCTAAAAATAAAAAATATCAAACATATGAAATATGCCATAAATATCACCTTGAACAAATATCAGTAAATTTATGGTGAATATAGTAAACGTTTTCAATAAATATTATAAAGAAAGTTCGAGATTATAAGGTCTTTCAGTAAATAGATCAACTTCAGGAAGGTGTATGGGATTAATGGGCTATTTTATTTATAAAGCAAAAAACAGAAAAATTGTTGAAAATAGAGCCAGAAGGGTTAATAAAATAACAGTGTTTCCTAAAGTGTGTGCCAATTTCCTCCATGAAGATTTTATGGTATAGCTATTGCATGTGAGACATTTGTGTATACTGACTCTGCACAATTGGAAAAGTAAAACGTGAATAGAAAATTCACATTATTTTTTTAAACAGTCAGCACACTTGGGAAAAAAAAATACTAAAAAGTGATCTCAGGGCTTCCCTGGTGGCGCAGTGGTTGGGAGTCCGCTTGCCGATGCAGGGGACGTGGGTTCGTGTCCCGGTCCAGGAGGATCCCATGGGCCGTGGAGCAGCTGGGCCTGTGAGTCACGGCCTCTGAGCCTGCGCATCCAGAGCCTGTGCTCTGCAACGGGAGAGTCCACAACAGTAAGAGACCCACATGTAGCAAAAAAAAAAAAAAAAAAAAAAAAAGTGATCTCAAAATGTCCCCTATTCTTAATGAACAGATACTAAGATCACAGACTTTCCTTCTTGACTCACATTATTTACTCTTAGAAAAACATGTGTGACATATAAGGTCTGCAGTGCCCACTTTAAAATATTATTATTATCTTTTCACAAAAATACATTGAGTTTATTGAACACAATATATGTGAAACACTATTTTAAGCATTTCAAAATGTATCATTTCATTTAATCCTCTCACTCTGAGTTAGGTATCATTATATCCATTTATCGACTAGGAAACACTGACTGCCTTGAATATATTTTAAAAAGTTGTCCCAGGGAATTCCCTGGTGGTCCAGAGGTTAGGACTCTGCACTTCCACTGCCGAGGGCCTGGGTTTGATCCCTGGTCAGTGAACTAAGATCCCACAAGCCATGCAGGGAAACCAAAAAAAAAAAAAAGATTTTAAAAATTAAAAAAAAAATTTGTCCCAGTTCACAGAGTGAGTAAGTCAGGGTGAAAGTCAAGTATTAAATGTTTTGACTTCAGAATCCATGTTCTTTAGCATTGTTGCTACCATCATCCTTTCCTAAATGACTTCATTAACTTAACAATTTTACCTGAGAAAACACTTTATAATGTACTTAAAAGTTTTTGTTTTTAATTTTAATTTTGGTAAAATCCACATATATGTAATTTACCATCTTAACCATTTTTAAGCACACAGTTCAGTTGTGTTAAGTCCATTCACATTGTGGTGCATCCAATCTCCAAAACTCTTTTCATCTTGCAAAGTTTAGACTCTTTTTCATCTACATTTCATCTTGCAAAACTGAAACTCCATTAAACAACAATCCCTGTGACCCTCTCCCCCAGCCCCTAGCAACTGCAATTCTATTTTCTGTCTCTGTGAATTTGACTACTCTAAGTTCTGCCTATAAGTGGAATCATGCAGTATTTGTCTTTTTGTGACTGGCTTATTTCATTTAGTATAATAGATTCAAGATCCATCCATGTCATCACATGTGTCAGAATTTCCTTTCTACTGCTGAATAAGATTCTGTTACACATATACATTGTATAGCATGTTTTGTTAACCCATTTGTCCACTGATGGACACTTAGGTGGCTTCCACTTCTGGGCTGTTGTGAATGATGCTGTTATGAATATGGATGTACAATTATCTCTTTTATTTGAATCTCGTTTTCAAGTCTTTCTATATACCCAGAAGTGAAATTGCTGTGTCATATAGTAGTTCTATTTTTAATTTTTTTGGAAACCTCTATTCTGTTTTCCATAGAGACTGCACCACTATGCATTCCCATCAGCATGTGTAAGTGTAGCAATTTCTCTACAACCTCACCAATATTTTTTTATTTCTTTTTGTTGTAATTACAGTCATTCTAATAGGTGTGAAGTGGTATCTCATTGTGCTTTTGATTCACATTTCCCTAATGATTAGTGATATTGAGCAACTTTTCATATGTTTATTGGCATTTGTAAATCTTCTTTGGAGAAATACCTATGCTTTTAACATAGCTGATGGTTGTAAAAATGATTTGTTTTTAAATTTTGCTGAAATGGTACAAGCACATAACTCAAGGTATGAGATTCCAGGGAAATAGTTTGATATTCACAAACAAACAGAATCAAATATTTACCAAAGATGCAACAAACATTATAAAGCATAAATATATACATATATTACACCAAAATATAAATTTATTAATAAGTTTTTGAGAGCTTTCAGTTTTCACTCTATATATACTTCTTTATTATGTTTTTACAGTAACTACACCCTAATTTCATCATCAAAATTATCAAAAGTAAAAGAAAAAATAAAAATAAAGGAAAAGAAGAAATAAGTAAGAATAAAAATAAATACACATTTCAGGATTTTATACATGAGTTATTGAGTACAAATTTTCTATTGGTATTATAGTTTCTGCTTCCACAGATTTAAATTATCTAATTCAAATGGCCTTGGATCTAACAAATTGAAGATGATTTTTCATAATGTCATAAAGTATTGCAGAAATACCTTTTGGTGAAGAAATATTATAGCAAAAGGCTTATGCTCTTATGATAAGGAACTAAGACAGTAGAAAAGATTCACAAACCCTGAGAGAAATTGTTAGAGCATCTATGCAAACAGTAGCCTATTTTACCTCCTAGAAGGAGAAATAAAGAGAGAAGTAACTTAAATAAGCTGAAACTACTGTAGCAATGCTTGGAGCCTGATACGTAAATGGGAAGATTCTGTTGTTGGGCCATTTAGGGGAAATTGTAGTGTTTTGTGTGTCCCCATGTACATATACCTTCTGCAAGTATACCATATATCTTTTTTTTTTTTTTTTTTTTTTTTTTTTTTTTTTTTTTTTTGCTGTACGCGGGCCTCTCACTGCTGTGGCCTCTCCCGTTGCGGAGCACAGGCTCCGGACACACAGGCCCCGCGGCCATGGCTCGCGGGCCCAGCCGCTCCGCGGCACGTGGGATCCTCCGGGATCGGGGCACGAACCCGCGTCCCCTGCATCGGCAGGCGGACTCCCAACCACTGCGCCACCAGGGAGGCCCTATACCATATATCTTGAAGTGAGGAAACATCTTCAAATAGGGTATTAACTTCCATAAAATCCATTTGATGGAGAGAACTTTAAAGATCCACATAAATCTTGGAGTCTATAATTTAATGAAAAAGATACTAATAACTACCACTTGTATTGTTTTACAGTATGCTTACATACAGTGTATGTGTACACACACACACACACACATATATATATATATATGTATATATATATACACACACACACATCTGTAACATATTTTCCAAATATGATCAAACAAATACATAGTCAATGCTACAAGCTCTTCTTACCTTGTGACATTAACACTCCTCTATCAAGAAGTAGGGTCAATATTTTCTACCTTTGAATCTGGGTAGAGCTTTGTTGTTACCTTGACCAATAAAATATGGCAGAAGTGATGGTACATCATGCCCAAGAGAAAGTCATAAAACTTATAGAGATTCTTCCTGTCCCTTTCTCTCCTGGCTCTTGTACTATGACAGCTCTATGTCAAGATGTAGACAGTTTAATTATTCTATAGACCTTCCATGCTTGAAAGATCATGTGAGGAATGGTACCACATGAGATGGGAAGAAATACCAAGGATCTCTACCTGTTCCAACACTGTGAGTCTTCTGGGTCAAGTCACCAGCTACATTAATGAAGATGTCTTCAAGTTGACCACAGCCCCAGCTTCCTCTGGTTGCAGCATCATGAGGTATCACCCCTGCATCCAAGATTTACAGGGATTTGAACAACATTAACTGATATTTGTTGTCTTAGGTCACTAAGTGTTGGGGTGATTTATTATGCAAAAATAAATAACCAGAACAGATTTTAAAGAATATTTTTGTACATGCTTCCAATTTCCCTTTGTGTGTATTTTTTTAATTGAGGTATAGTTGATTTACAATGTTTCAGGTGTACCTCAACGTGATTCAGTCATATATATATATATATATATATATATATATATATATATATATATATATATACATACATACATACATATATATACACATGTATATATATATATATATATATATATATATATATATATATATATATATATATTCAGTCATATATCTATTCTTTTTCAGATTCTCTTCCATTATGGATTATTACAATATATTGAATATAGTTCCATGTGCTGTGCAGTAGGTCCTTGTTGTTTATCTATTTAGAACAGATATTCATACAAGATATGGAATACTGCCATAACAAAAATCTAAGGATATGGCTATTTCTTCAGGACCAAATGGCAGGCAGAAGTGGGGAGTGTCTTGTAGACACTGTTAAGGCAAACTTGGTATCCCTTCAGGATGCTCTTGGTGATGGTTTAAAAGATAGTGAAAGAAGATTTACTGGGGACTGGAGAAGAGGGGATCGTGCTACGCAGCAGTGGAAAATTTAGCAGCAGTACAACCTGCGTTTATATGGGAAGCAAAAAATATACATAGGGGGCTTCCCTGGTGGCACAGTGGTTGAGAGTCCACCTGCCGATGCAGGGGAGATGGGTTCATGCCCCGGTCCGGGAGGATCCCACATGCCGCGGAGCGGCTGGGCCCGTGAGCCATGACCGCTGAGGCTGCGCGTCCGGAGCCTGTGCTCCGCGACAGGAGAGGCCAAGGCAGTGTGAGGCCCTCATACTGCAAATAATAATAATAATAATAAATAAAAAAATAATAATATATATACATAATATATATATTTACATATCAGTGCATATGTATATCTTTCCTAAATATAACCTCATGTAATTCTAATGATAACTATGTACAATAAATTTTATTGCATTTTACTGATATCTAATAACAATTATGGGAAATAAATACAGTTGCATAAATGAGTACATGCCACTGAGCAGGAGTAAGAAACTAGACACACAGTCAGTATCGTTGAGTGAGGCACTAAACACAGATATATCTGACTTTGATGCCCATGTCTTGAATATTGTAGTAGAAATTCTACATGAATTCAAAATATATCTACAAGCTAAAATATTGGAAAAATAAAATATGAACTAAATACTAAGGATTAAAAGAATGCTTCATAAGTGGAGTACACATACAAGTTTCTTAAAGATCTGTTGTAGACATTGGTCGTGACTGTGTTCATCAAACATGTAAATTCTACAGGATGTCCAAAAAGATTTCTCCCACAGCTTACCAGGCCCAGAATCCAAAGCAAGTGGTAGCATGCTAATAACATCTGGCAAACAGCTCAGTGCTCTGGGTTGCTACATGCCCTAAGGCAGAAAGGAAATGGTGAAAATGAAATTGCTTGGAAGCATATGCATTAATAAAATCATGCATTAATAAATGCATTAGTAACATCAGGTATTTCTATAAGACGTGGCTGTGACTTCCAAAAGGACTCATTTCTTTAAAAAAATTGTTATATCTCATTTCTGTTTATGTTTTTTCAAAAATTTTTACCCCCAGACCTATTCACCTAGAGAAATCAAATAACAACCATATTTTTTCTTGTTTTATTCCTTTTATTTCTCCAAGTCTCTACAACCTTGATATATTGGTAAACCCTCATTTCAGAAAATGCTGGTCAAATGTCAGAGTACACTACTACTGTACTCTCTCAGTTAGACTACATTAAATCAGGAAATGACAGTAAGTTTGGGGAACAAAGTGGGATGATTACAAGTAGTCACGAAAGAAATGATGTATATTCATCATTTTTTCAGTGAATAATGTCATGGAACTCTGCTTCCCACTGTTAGAGAAATGAAATAAAAATCAATCACCAAATTTTACCAAATGAAAACAAGGTTTTTTGAGCTCTGAAACTCATTCTTTACCTTCACCCAGCCAGTATGTTTTCTTTTTCTTACCTTTCAATTTCTCCTCTTCACAAATCGGAAATGTCAAAATACTGTTATAGTTTATTATCACTGAATCTGAGAAAAGCAACTGTTTAGCAAGTGCTGAAAATAACTCTCAAATATCTCTTGGTTTGACAAAACCCTTGAAGCATTTTACAAAACTTTTGCTTTCTCAGAAAAAAAAATCTGTATTTTAAGGAAAATTTAATGTTTCTGATTGATTTATATTTACAAGATTAAATAATATCTTGTAGGGGTCACTTGATCTAGTGAGAACTTTATTTATTTTTTATGAAGACTATTTTTTTGTCTTTAAACACTGTTTACTGCCTTGAAGGAAAAGGGAACAACGCTATGCATTTAATCAGATACACCAACCCTGAAAAATATGAATTAGTTATAAGCTAGGAAGACTCTGCTATAAACCTTATAGACATGACTAGCAAGAGGAGGTGAGATGTATAGAGTAATAACTTAGAAAAATTAAAACAAAATAATACCATAGTTTCCACTATTTAAAAGTTTTTAGCAGAAAGCTGTCTTCACGACTCACAACTTTATTTAGCCTTAGCTGCAACTGGAAATAATTTGAAAGGCTGTCTTTGAATTTTCTTATGTATCATAGAGCATTCTAAGTGTCTACACCTCTCAGTGTGTACAGTTCTCACCACCAGCGTGAGAGAATATACTGATTATGCCAAACAGGGACGTTAATACAAATATCCTCTCATGCCTTGTCCCCTGCCAATCATTCATTGTTTGAAACTTGAACAAAATTTTCCAGTACTATTTCCCAAGATGAGCAGAAAATGTTCCGTCTCAGGGAGAAGTGTAAGTGGAGGCCTCCAAATCTCAACAGAGCACTTCCAGCCAGGCAGGCAAGAGATTGTGTTTTATGGCATCGCAGGCAATTCTAACCCACCTGGGAGCCCAGCAGACTTCAAATCTGTGAGTGGATTCTGATACCGACCCTGACTCTGACCAGCTGTGATTTCATTTTAATAAAATTAAATGAAATGCACACATTATCTGTTCTAAAATCCAAAGCTTACCATCCAAAATAATAGTGAAGAAAAATAAATAAAAAGAGTGTCAGGTGGAGCCTGTAAATCTAAAGGCAGGAAGTGGAGGCTGACAGTCACATCTGTGAAGGTGAGTGACTCTGGGATGGCGTGACGTACGTGCCCAGAATGAGGGGGCACACCAGTGTAATGCTCCTGGCCTGTCCAGTGCTCCTGGCCTGTCCAATATTTGCCTCTGTGACTAGTTAGGAACTAATGTAACACATTTAGTTACTAGTAAGTTTAGTTACTAGTAAGTTGTAACACATTTAGTTACTAGTAAGTTGTAACATACTTAGTTACTTGTAAATTTTTGCCACACCCCAACGTTTCTGACACCAAAAACAGTGTTTTATCCACTACTTCATCCCAACTCTTGATTAGGGATGCCCTGAGGTTGAAATACATTTTAAGCTTGTTGAAGTATAATCCTTCAACTAATGCTTGAACAAAGCTTTCTAGACTCTGTGAGGATGTTTTGCAGACATAAGCAACGGGGCTAAGGCTCATTTCAGAAACAATTGCTTAAACAATATCTTTTAAGGGAGCTCCTCTGTCACCAGGAATTTAAAATTTCATGAAAATCCTCTCTACAGCTTAAACCAATGGTGCTGAATTAAGAAAGCGTTGCTTTCCTATCAGTATTATTTTATTTAATTGCTATGACTCTTTCTGTATGAGCTCAGCTGACCAATCTGGATTTCACAACTTTCTCTTATAATATTTAACATGTACTACTATATATATATATATCTATATATATATATATATATATATATAATATTTAATTCTGAAAGGACTATATTTAGAACCTCAAAGATAAAAGAATTACAGAGACTTGTTATGCTGTAGGGAGAAGAGGGAAGGTGGACTAAGATTAGACAGGAACTTTCAATTCCCACCCAAACAAAGGAAACAAAATACGCACCATAAGTGTTTTATCTTTTACTTCATTTTATAATTTATTTTACTTATTTATTTTATATTTACAAATTTATTATATTATAATTGCCAAAATAAAACATAAACACAAAACATTAAATAAAGAGAATATCAATATTTACATGACTTCCAGCAATATCTCTAATTCATCAACAATATTTCATTCTGTAGTTTCTTTATGGACAAATATGTTTATAAATTTAAGGACAGCATAGCATCCTTGATTAAGATCATAGGCCTTGGGTCAGACTATTTGGATTTGAATCCAAGATCCACCATTTACTGCCTATATAACCTTAGACAATAATCTGATTTCTCTAAGCTTTGTTTCACCATCTGTCAAACGTGGATTATTGTGAGGATTTAACATAAATAATCCACACAAAGGATATAGCTAATAACCAGATACAATGTAAGTGATCTTATAGTAGATAATGTTACCATTAATTGTAGTATTACCATAGAATGTGTTTTGTCTTGGAAATCTGGATGGCACACTGGATAGAGGAAAAAAATGAAGTGATGCAGGATGCATATTATCTTCAACCAAACAAATCTCTGAGACCATTCTGCATGTGAAAATGAGATGGTCCAGAAGCCTTTCCTCATTAGGAGTTGATGGAAAGCATATCAATTTCAATCCAACCATGATAACACTTTTGTCACTAGAAGAGATTAGCAATTTACATTGGGTTATACCATATGAATGTAATATAATTTCTGCGAGAGACGTGAGTGTCTGTTGGGATGACTAAATACTTTTATAGACACTCAACAAATATTTTGAATTAATTACTGACCCTACACTTGAATTGAAAACATGCTCAGTGCAAAGATGTTAGGTTTGATCAGGATTTATTTGGTTATGACACCAATCTAGTAACAATTATTAGTGTTTTTATTCTGTCTTAGCTTGTGTAGATACAAACTAAATGTAGTTATTAAAATGGCTGAAGATGAAAAGATTGAAAGTTTTGTTTTCTCAAAATCTTAAACCAGATCACCATATGACCCTGCAGCTCCACTGCTAGACCAAGAGAAATGTAAACACATGTTCCCAAAAAACTGTATGCAATTGGTCATAGTATCTAGTAACAACGCACATACCTGTCAACTGATGAATTAATAAACAAAATATAGTGTGCATGTGTATATACATACACACATATATATAGTGTGTATATGTGTGTGTGTGTGTGTGTGTGTGTATATATATATATATATAATGAAATAATACCTAGCAATATAAAAGCATGAATAATTGACACATTCTACAACATGGATGACCTTGAAAACATGATACTAAGTGAAAGAAGCCAGCCATAAAGAACCACATATTACATTACTCTCTGTATATGAAATATCCAGAATAGGCAAATTTCTAGAGACAAGTAATGGTTACCTAGGGTTTTGGTGGAGGGAACAGGAAGTGGCCACTATAAATTT
This sequence comes from Mesoplodon densirostris, assembly GCF_025265405.1. Classification (NCBI taxonomy): domain Eukaryota; kingdom Metazoa; phylum Chordata; class Mammalia; order Artiodactyla; family Ziphiidae; genus Mesoplodon; species Mesoplodon densirostris. The sequence goes on from NC_082674.1 coordinate 3,758,143, forward strand.
TAAGCTTGATAAAATTGTTCTAAAATTAGATTACTGTGATTAGGTTTAGGTTTAAAATTTACTAAAGTATATAAAATCTACTTTATAAAAATTAACTTTATAGATTTCCTAACCCATTGAACTGAATACTTTAAATGGGTGAATTTTATAGTAAATAAATTGTATCTTGATTAAATTGTTTTTGAAAAGGAAAGGTAAAAGCATGTAAAAGTGTACCTTCAAAATCTGTGAAGCAGAAATGGACAGAGTAAAAGAAATTGGAAAATCCATCATGCCAGAGGTTCTTATAAATCTCTCAGTAATTGAGGGAATGGAATAATGCAAAAGCCAGGAAGATATAGCAGATTTGAAACAATTTGATTCACTGTCTCATTATAACAAGTGTACACATTAACAAACCAAATGGTTGGAGAGGATGCTTTCTTCAGAGAACACAAGAAACCTTTACGGAAATGGACCGATTATTAAGGCATAAAGCAACTTTAAAAAGTCACTATCATTCAAAATATACTTCAAACAAATAACTGCTTTTAAAGTAGATAATATAAAGATTTGTTAGTGTATATAAGCCTCCGTGGAGGGCCCTTTAGACTCAAATTTCTGTCCCCTCCACCATAGATTCTGATTCAGTCAGTATAAGGTGAGTCCCAGTGCATTTCCAGCAAGTTCCCACATGATGCTACGTTGCTGGTCAAGAGAACTGTTTTAAGAATCACAACTTTAAACTATACACTCAGAAACTTAACAGCACACTTCTAAATAACATGTATTATATGTGAAATAATAATTAAAATGATAAAATACTTAAAATTAAATAATAATAAAAGTGATACCTACCAAAATCAGCTGGGTGGAAGTAGCAGATAAAGAGTGTCTTATGAAGATATTTAAAGGACCCGTGCTTATGCTGGGGGATAAGAGAGGCTGCAAACTAATAGGACAAGTATTCAGTACAGGAAGTAAGTAAAATAGCAACAGAGTAAACTCAGAGATGTAGGAGAAAGGACGTAATAAGTATGAAAGCAGAGATTCATAAAATAGAAAACAAAGATGCAATTCAGAGGATTCACAATACTACATTTGTTGTTTTGAAAGTGTAATAAAATTGATAAACCTCTAGCAATGCCAGTCGAAAAAAGAAAAGAGAAAATGTGCAAATAACTAATATTACAAATGAAAATGAGGAATTATCATTATATGTAATAAAGACTAAAAAGATAATGTATCCTAAACTGCATGCATTTATTTTCTTGAAAAATCATCAAGTATTTGCTCAGTTTCCTAATTCAGGCAGGAAATAAAATGAAATCTTTATTTGAATGGAAAAAATCATATTTAGTTCTATATGTTGATTTATCATGGCATGCATTTCTAAGCAGAGACTTTTTTCTGAATTGTTGAAATGCATTATATATCCTACATATAAATTTCTTTCCTTTGCAGTATTATATGAGAAGAGTTAAAGTGTTATTATAGAAGATTGGATGTATACAGATGTAAAGAGAATTTCTCATCATTTCTAAAATGAGGTATAATAGTAGTCAGCCCTTATCCAAATTGTTACTTTAAAAGCCTATCTAAAAGTTTCTCCCAATGAGCTCGATCATTTTCATGATCATAATTTATCTCTGAGAATCATATATTAAAACAAGATTCTCGGCACCCAGTGCAACTAGACTTATTTTTAAAATACCTCATTAATTTGCAGTAATGAGATATAATGAATATTTATGGAATAATAAATATACAGATAATAATACAGATAATAGTTTTATCTGTAACTATTAATTTTCCATGATGTGTCACTGATAAACCAATCCTCTAAGCTGAAACCAAGAAACGACAAAGTGTAGAGCATATAAAGTAATCCTTTATAACCACCTCTTGAGATTGCAACACAGTGTAAAAGATAATATGTTTTCTGCACGTGAAAGTTTACTGTATAATACACTGATACACCACAGGGAACTAAGTAATTTTCTCTGCACTCACAGTTTATTACTTTTAAATATTATTGCTCCCTCCTTCCTCTCCCATTTCAGCCATAAGGTGGAAAAACAATGTCTTTCTTCAGCAGAACCCATTGTCTTCACTTTTAGACATTGGATTAAAGATCATTTGGATTGCAGATCAAAGAAAAGGGCATGTCTGAAAATCTTCAGCATGTTCTATTGAGGGGTCTGAGAAGGGTTTTTGGTCTAGTTCACCATCAGTTACTCAATGGTCTGAGAGCATTCTGCTGGTGTCATTGCACCTTCTCAGTAGCTGTAGCACCAGGCATGGTCACTGGGCAGCTTTCACTGTGCACTTTCTTCCTAGTACCGTCATTTGCCTCAAAACACTCCCACCAGTTTACTACAGAAAAACAAATTTAAACATGCAGGACATCTGAACATTTTCCTGGTTGATGAGCCGTGAGGATAATTCCTTCTTACATGTCGAGGTCTTAAACCTATTAGCAGTTTAAAACTGACTAACATTTCAGCCCTATTCAAATTAATTGTACCCTCAAGTGCAGTTTTATGTTCTAACCAATCATTGGGGTCAGGGTCAGAACACTCAAAAATTTGTAGTAAGATGCTGTAAAACTGTGATCTTCAGGACATAAACTTTTTTTTTTATAATGGGAGCATTTTCACGTAAGTCAAAAAGATCTGAACTACCAGTTGTAAAGTGGAGATACTTTCTCATTGATTTTTAACTTTGCAAAGTAAGGAATCTATATGTTCATTTATTTTTATTTCTGATCAGGAAAATTTAAAACAATCAGAAGGGACTTAGTGTCAATTTTGAAATATTATTGTAGTAGAGTTAAAGTTTCATAAAGTTGTTTTTTTGCAGTATGATTAAATAATTTAACTGCCCTTATATTTTATAATAAAGAGATTAAAATATTGATTTAATTTAGACATTGACATAAATTGTCAAAGCTGGCATTTTAAAGTTAGTTTAATATCCAGTAAAAAGATAGAATTTTGGCAGAGACCACAGAAAACAATGAAGGGGATGGAATGAAGGAGAAGGTATCAATCCAGAAGAAGGCAAGATACAAAACAGGAAGAAAATTAGAACAAAAAGAAAATTAATTAAATTAAATAGGATTAACTTATTCAGTAATTATAATCTATGCACATGAACTAAATCTTCCTGTTAAAGAAAAAAAAAAGTTTGGTAGGCATACCTAAACATATGAAGAAGAAGAAGAAGAGGGAGAGAGGAAGAAGAAGGGATGAATTAAAGGTATACAGGGCAAGTGCAAATAATAACAAAACAAACAAACTGAAATATCTATTTATGAACTAGCACTTTGGACGTTGCAGTAGATAAACCTCATGCAGCTAAACAGGAAAATTTCCTCAGGATAAATGCTTCAGTAACACAGGAAGATACAACAATAATAACCTTGTAAGCCCTCATAAAATATATCTTTTTATCACAAGGTAGAAAATATAAGAAAAGAGAACATTTATAGCCACAAAAAGGTTAAAAAATAAGAATAAAATTAAATATGCAAAACTATCGTGATGGAAATATAAATATATCTGAAAAAAACCCACAAGAATAAGCTAGAACAAATGGTAAGCTATCTCATATAACATATAAGAATGTAGGTTAAAATTATAAGGAAGTGAGATTTCCAGTGTCAAAGAGAAAAGCAGATGTAGACATAACATCAGAGAAGTTAAGAAAATATCCTGCAATGTTGAATTGGAGTTTAAATATGACTATAAGCTCAGGTTCTTTAATAAAAAGTAACTTTCTAGCTCTCTCTACCAGAAGGCCCTGAAAGAAATAAACCTTAGAAGCAGTGGGAAGCAATGGAATCTAAATTATTGTTTCTAAATACCATTTTCCAACAAAGGAAGTAAGAAACACTTGGAGAAATTCTGGGACAAGAAAAGGCAAAGTTAGCCTGAAATGACCAGTACGAGCAAACAAAAAGGTCCCCAAGACCAAGGAGGGTACATGTAGAAGACAGAGAAGTTAGGTTGAAATTGCTCTTATTGGTCAAATATGGGATAATTACAGCATGAAAAATGAATGCTCACTGTAGTTTATTGTACCATATTGAATCAATAAAAACCCATGTGTCCATAGTGATGTGAGGTTGGTGTGGGGTGGAGGGAGCACATCATTTGGCATCATTATTGGTGACAAAAGTTTTTCCTGCTTTTTTAGGCAGACCCACAGTAGTTCTTTCTCAGTGCATGAGAAGTCTCTCTTTTTACAAAGAACAATTCAATAAATGTGGAAGGAAATAGAAAACACCATGTTTCAACCCCAAAGAAAGTAATTGACTCAGTCAAGCATCATCAATCATTAACGGATACTAAAGTCATACACTGAAGTTATGTTGGGGAGGATATTTCCAAAGTGCCAAAGGTCAGTTCCAGTAATCACGGGTTAATTGGAAAGGAAGAACAAAAAAACAAAAAAAACAAAAGCAAGAACCAATGGAGCAATGCAACCTTGACAAGTATCAAACTCAGTTTAGTAAACAGTGAGACATCCGAAAACATGTGCTTTGAAATGTGGTACAATTTCACATGCACAACATTGTCTGCTTAGAGCATTAGCTTCCTAGGGCTGCCTTGACAAAATGCCATAAACAGCTTTGCTTAAATGCCTGGAATCAAGGTGCCAGCAAGGGCAGGCTCCTTCCACTCTTTCTTCTCTCTTCCTAGCTCTGGGGGCTACTGGCAGTTCTTAGCATCTCCTGGTTTGAAGTTGCCTCCCTGCAATCTCTGATTTAGCATCACATGGCTTCCCCTGTGTGTCTTTGTCTTCACATGGCCATCCTTTCATAAGGACACCAGCCATGTGGAATGTGGGCTCACCCTCCTTCCGTATGACCTGATCTTAACCAATTGCATATGCAAGAACCCTTTTTCCAAGTAATGGTACATTCTGAAGTATTGGGGCTTAGAACTTTAACATACCTTCTTGGGGGGGGGACAGTCTTCAACCCATATCACTTATGAAGTATTCTTGCCCAACCTGATAACTTGATCCTAACCAAATAACCTAACTTCCAGTTTATAGGAAATAGAGGGGTTAGAGAAATACCCACAAAAACACTCAAACTCAGGGTTAGATATTCTGTAAGACAGTGGGTCTGGGCTCTTCAAACTACAATAGCATGCAAAAATAATTATAATTATAAATAAAAATGGGAGGTGTTCTAAGTTTAGTCTCTAAAGAGAAATAACACAATCAAATGCAACAAATTAAATTTAGACTCTTGCTTATAAACATATATTTTTGTGTAATTGGAAACATTTGAATACAGTCTGGATATTGTACATTGTAAAATAATTATTCTTAGTATTCTACGGTTTAAGAATAATAATGGGCTAACTGTAGGTAGCTATTTTATTTTTAGGCATTGGCTGTCATGATGAATATAATTTGATTTCAAATGTTTCAGCAAAAAAATAAAATATATATAAATAGATCAATAAGCAGAACAAATATGGCCAAATATCTTGAGTCTAAGTCATAGGCCTCTTTGTTTGCTTGTTCATTGGACTCTTTCCTCAACTTTTCTCTCTGTTTTTAAATTTCAAAATAAAAAGTTGGAGAAAAAAGTAATCATTATTTTAATGCGTGTGAAATGGATTTACACTACGTGTAATGTAACTATGACTGTAACCCTAACAAATATATGAGGGAAACACTTCTATAGCATTAGGGTTTCTGAGTGTCATTCATGGAGAAGAGACAGTCCACATGCCCCTGGAGCATGCCCCCCCTGCCCTATCCTGCATGACCAGTTGCCCTGGTGACTCCAAAGAATATTTAACCTCAGGTTCAGAAATTACAGTCATAAATGTAAGAAGACATTTTTGGAGTTTGTTTGTTTGTTTAAGGATTATGAAATAATTTAAGACAAAAATCCTTATATATGTGTTTTTATTTTAAAAGTTAAGGAAAGTAGGCCTATTGTAGTTTAACCTCCTGCTGTTTGAAAGATCTGTCTCCTTTAATTCATTATCTTATTTAATTCTAACAATTTAGAATGAGGTTGATATGCTTTTTCATGCAAGAGAACCTTGAAACAGAGAATTTAAGTGATATGCCAGTGTTCACCACCTAGGAAATGATAGACATGTTCACCATTTTTGAATTCCTGAATCCTCTGGTTCCAAAGCCTCTGACATTTCTAGGGTCTGTGCTATACAGCGACTGTCCTGCCATCTTTCTCTCCACTGTCACCACCTGTTACTTCCCTCTGTCTTTCTTCCCTTCATGTATTTCTGAGCATCTTTTTGTATTTACATTTTTCTGTGTTAAAATAATGAAACAAAAATCAGTCCTACTATCTTGTTAGCATGATTCATGTATTTATATAGATTGATTATTTTAAATCCCGTCTTTTTATTGTAAATTTTATGTACAGATTTGATTTTTTCATAGTTTTAACTAGATTTTCATGATACTTTTGCATTTGTTTTTGACTGAATTTTGGTAGTGTTAGTGTCATTACCTAGCACCCTGATTTTTTAATATAAACCAGGGTTTCACTATATGTCCTTTTCAACTGAAGTATGACATTTCATTAATACATTTCAGTATAGTCATTCATTTCTAACTGTACATAAGATGAGGACAGATCCCATACATGGACATGTCTTAAATAAATGGGTTGCTGTGTTTTAGAATTGTAAAGGTTTTTCATTATTGGAAAGTGTAATGGGGACCTTCTGCAGACTGTTTAAAACCAAAACCACCATGACACAGTTTTTATAGTGTCTGTATATTTGTGATGTAATTGTCTTGTAAAGGTTTTTACTGAAAAATACCATTAGCCAGTCTTTCTTACTGACAATAAATTATTAATAAAAAAAATACTTCCCCTCAATCTTTCTCTCTTAACTCAAGATGGGGTCATCTGAATACACTACTATTTCTTGATACCTCAGCAGACATAGCTGTCACTTCACCGAAGCATTGCAAGACACACAGACATAGCTACATATGTATGAAATGTTATTTGTATCACCAATAATTAAGTGTATAATTATTTGCATAGAACCTGTTTTAAGGGAATGAATAATGCTAAAAACATATGGGCATAGGGTTGCATTCAATGACTTTTACAGCTCAATTATCTGGCCTGTTCAGTAGACACCCTCCAAGCCAGGATTTTGAATTCACACAAATGTGGTCAAAGGCATGTGGAATTAGTCTTGCATAGGGAGGCAAAGTTGTTAAGAAGGAAGGAGACGTAGATCTCTAAACACTCTCAAGATTGATAAAATCATGTATTGTTAGTGACAAACCTAGATTGAAAGAGGACATGTGACAGATTTCAGGACTCCTATCTCTGAGAAACAGAAGCCCTGGCCCTGTGTGTGCAGATTTGCTTCACTTACCCACCATCCACATGACATTCACATTTGTTACTCTAACAGACATTTCGAATATCTTCTCTGTAGATGTCATATCAATAAGTGCTGTGGGGCATAAGGGAAGGACCCCATTTTCAGAGAATGTTAGTCACTTTTTAATTAATACAAATTTATTGAGCTTCCATGGTATTTTGCTAAGAGTCCTAGCAAAAACCAGATGTGAATCACAGCATAAATTTAGGCATGTTTCTAATCTCTTCAAGTCTAAATTTGCTCATTAATCAAGCAGGAATAGAAGCAACACTGATGTCATGCAGTTGTCATGAAGACTATATGACAGAGTTGTATGCAAGCCTGTGGCAAAGCACCTGGCTGATCAGAAGGCTTCACTCGATATCTCAGAAGGTAGTGAAGAAGAATGTGATGATGCCAATGATGAGCATCAGGAGGAGACTGGAATGGTAACAACGTGTAGACTCTCTGCCATGTTCAGTGTTCCTTTCAGTGAGGTTTGCATAGTCCAGTGATGATGATGATTGTTCCGTGACATACAAGGAAGAAGAGGCTACTGTGGAACCAATTTCAAAACAGTGGCTAAAGCAGATGTGGTCAGGAAAGTTTTCCTGGAGGAAGTGACACTGGAGCTAAATTTTCAAGACTGGGTATAAATTAAGTTAGGTAAATTTATGTCAACAGAAGATGTTTGGGCTAAAGGTGTGAGTCCTCCCAAAACCATATGCTGAAGCTTTAACCCTCAATGTGATGGTATTTAGAGGTGGAGCTTTTGGGAGGGCTTTGATGGGACCCTCATGATGGGATTAATGCCCTTATAAGTAGAGGCGCAAAAGAGCTTGCTTCCACTCTCTCCTCCTGCCATGTGAGGGCACAGACTGAAAGTGGCTATCTTTAAACCAGGAAAACAGCCTCCCTGGACAATGGATCTGTGGTACCCTGGTCTTGGACTTCCCGCCTCCAGAATTCTGAGAAATGAATTTCTGCTGTTTCAGCCACTCAGTGTGTGATACCTCAATACATCACACTTCTCTTTATAATTTTTTTCAGATTTTTTACAGATTGAAGGATTGTGGTAACACTGAACTAAATCTATTTCTGCCATTTTTCCAAAAACCGTTTGTTCCCTTCATGTCTTTGTGTCATATTTTGGTAATTTTCCCAATATTTCACACTTTTTCATTATTATTGTTTTATTTGTTATGGTGATCTGTGATCAGCTATCTTTGGTGTTACTATTGTAATTGTTTTGGGACACCACAAATCTTGTCCGTATAAGATGGTGAATTAATTGATAAATCTGTGTGTTCTGACTGCTCCATCACTAGCCATTCCCCTGTCTCTCTCTCTTCAAGCCTCCTTACTCTCTGAGACATAAAAACATTGAAATTAGGCCAGTTAATAACACAAAGTGTTCAAGTGAAATAAAAAGTCCAACATCTCACCCTTTAAATCAAAAGCTAGAAATGGTTAAGCATAGGGAGGAAGGCATGTCAAAAGCCGTCGGGTCAAAAGCTGGCCTCTTGTACCAAATAGCTGATTTGTGAGTGCAAAGGAAAAGTCCTTGAAGGACATCAAAAGTGCCATTTCAGTGAACATCAGAAGGGTAAGAAAGCAAAACAAACTTATTGCTGAGATGGAGAAAGTTTGAGTGGTCTGGAGGGAAGATCAAACCAGCCACAACATTCACTTAAGCAAATATCTAATCCAGAGCAAGGCCTAACTCTCTTCAATTCTGTGCAGGCTGAGAGAGGCGAAGAAGCTGCAGAAGAAAATGTTTGAAGCTAGCAGAGGTTGGTTCACAAGGTTTAAGGAAAGAAGCCATCTTAATAACATAAATGTGCAAGGTGAAGCAGTAAGTGCTGATATAGAAGCTACAGCAACTTATCCAGAAGATTCTGCTAAAATAATCAATTAAAGTGGCTACACTAAATGACATATTTTCCATGTAGACAAAACAGCCTTCTATTGGAAGAAGATGCCATCTAGAACTTTCATAATTAGAGAGGAGGAGTAGTCAATGCCTTGCTTCAAAGGTTCAAAGGACAGGCTGACTCTCTTTTTAGAGGTTAATGCAGCTGCTGAAGTTAAGTTGAAGCCGATGTTCTTTTACCATTATGAAAATTTTAGGCTCCATAAGAATTATGCTCAATTTACTCTGCTTGTGCTCTCTAAATGGAACAACAAAACCTGGATGATAGCACACCTGTTTACAAGATGGTTTACTGAGTATTTTAAGCCCACTGTTGAAATCTACTGCTCAGAAAAGAAGTTCTTTGCAGAATATTACTGCTCTTTGACAATGCACCTGGTCACCCAGGAGCTCTGATGGAGAAGTACAATTATAGTAATGTTTTCATGCCTGCTAATACAATATGCATTCTGCAGCTCATGGATCAAGGAGGAATTTCAACTTTCAAATCTTTTTATTTAAGGAATACATTTCATAAGGCTATAGCTGACATAGACAGTGATTCCTCTGATGGATCTGTGCACCTCCGGAAACTATTCACCATTCTAGATGCCATTAAGGACATTCATGATTTATGGGAAGAGGTCAACATACCAACATTCACAGGAATTTGGAAGAAGTTGATTCCAACCCTCATGGATGAATATGAGGGGTTCAAGACTTCAGTGGAGGAAGTAACTGCAGGTGTGGTGGAAGTAGCAAGAGAACTAGAATTAGAAGTGGAGTCTGCTAGGGGTAGAAGAGGCATAAAGACACAGACCTACTTGAGAATGGACTTGAGGATATGGGGAGGGGGAAGGGTAAGCTGTGACAAAGCGAGAGAGAGGCATGGACATATATACACTACCAAATGTAAGGTAGATAGATAGTGGGAAGCAGCTGCATAGCACAGGGAGATCAGCTCGGTGCTTTGTGACCACCTAGAGGGGTGGGGTAGGGAGGGTGGGAGGGAGGGAGATGCAAGAGGGAAGGGATATGGGAACAGATGTATATGTATGACTGATTCACTTTGTTATAAAGCAGAAACTAATAAAAAAAAAAAGAAGTGGAGTCTGAAGATGTGACTGAATTGCTGCAATCTTAGGATAAAACTTGAAAGGATGAGGAGTTGTTCTTATGGATGAGAAAGCATGTCTTTGGGATGAATCTACTCCTGGTGAAGACACTAAGAATATTGTTGAAATGACAACAAAGAATTGAGGATGCTATAAAAACTTAGCTGACAAAGCATCAGCAAGGTTTGAGAGGATTGACTCCAATTTTGAAAGAAATTCTGCTGTGGGTAAAATTCTATCAAACAGAAGTACACGCTAATGAGAAATCATTCATGAAAGGAAATCAATTAGTGGGGCACACTTCATTGTTGTCTTATTTGAAGAAATTGCCACAATGACATCAATCTTCAACAACCACCACCCTGATCCGTCAGCAGCCATGGACATGGAGGCAAGACCCTCTACTAGCAAAAAGATTATGATTCTCTGAAGGCTCAAATGATAGTTAGCATTTTTTTAGCAATAAAATATTTTTAAATTAAGGTATGTACATTTTTTTGATATGCTATTGACACTTAACAGACTATGGTATAGTATAAACATAACTTTCATATGCACTGACTCAATAAAGTGAGTCAACATTGTATGATTCACTTTACTGCACTATTTCCTTTATGGTAGTGGTCTAGAACAAAACTTGCAATATCTCTGAGGTGTGCTTAGATTCTGTTGTAGCAGCATGAGCAAACTGAGATAGAAGGTATGCCAGGACAATGGCTCAACTCACTCATGCATATGACGAGGTGAAAAATTAAAAAAAAACTTTTTGAAAGTGACCTAAGAAGCAGCTAAGTGAAAACAAAGTTATACACTTACATAATAGAAACTATGGTTTAGATCTAGAGGATCACCCTCTGCTAAGCTAAACAGCTCAAGCTAGGTTGAAATATGAGATAGTCATGGAAGGACACATGTCAAAAATGAAAATTACAGAATGTTTTTTTTCCTTTAACTTTTATTTATTCCCATAATCTCAGACAATTTGTGTGAGGTGTACTGTTGCCCCTGCACTATAATGTCATTGAGTTTGATGCATCTTTTTACTGTCTCCTATTTGTTTATTATCATGGACATGTTAGAGATATAGTAGCAGGATACAATGAATATCCCCACAAAACACACAACAAAACTGACCATATAGGCAAAAGTAGCCTCATTGTTCTTAGCTCTGACTGTGAGGGCACAGCCTGTTTTGCAGGCAACTTTACCACATGGGTGATGGTTATAGGGAGTGACGAGGTAAGGAATTATAGACTGAGAAAGGAACTTCTCAAAAAAGCAGCACACTTTGCTTTGGCAGAAAACAGCTAAAGTGAAAGACAAAGAGGATTGTTACAGTTGAGCAGTCCGGTCCTATAACAGAAACGTTGGCTTTTCAATTCATTTAGTAATCAAAAAGGTCAGTCACCTCTTTGTTTCCAAGATATGAAGGTCTCCTTTGGCTGACAAACTCCTACAAAATCAAAATAAGAAACCTTTCCAGGCTGGAGAAAGGCTAAAAAAGTGAAGTGAGCTGGACATTTTGATAAGTTATAATTTTATAACAGATGGGGGAGCACATCACCTCCAGATAACTCTCAGCCCTGTGCTGTTCTAGGAATTCTATCAAGAGCTCATGTGAAAATAGCTACATTTCCCAAAGTAAAAATTAAAGCAACTTCTTTGCAAAAAGAACAAATGTTGAAATAAGGGGTTTACCTCTAAAGTGCCACACCACAAACAACCTTGGTAGATATTGTATAACAAGATTCTCAGGGATAGTAAACATTTGATTCAGTTGCATTTCCACAGTCATGGTGTCTGTATTCTGATGTACGGTTTGAAGCTGCAATATTTAAATTTGCACATCCGTTTTGTTTGCCTAAAAAAAGAAAATTACAAAAAACTACATGCGTGAGTGAATTTATTCAGTAAGCAGGTGTGTTGAGATTGATCCTATTTCACTTGTGAACCACCTGGCGTGTTTGAGGGATTTGGCTCACATTCCAAACAAGGTGATTTTATATGCACTGGAATGCTCTTAAGCTCCGTAAGGCTCACCGTGAGCAGATGAAGATGATTTATATGTTCCTTTGTGATAGGAAGAGGATGGGTCAGAGAACTTCAGAGCTCAATGAATCCTGCAAATTTAAGAGACAGTAGAAGCCTCCACATATGTAGACTAAACCACATGTGATGGGTAATTTTATGTGTCAGTTTGACTGGGCCACTGCACCCAGATAGTTTTGGCCAAATACTTTTCTAGATGTTCCTGTGAAGGTTTTTTTTTTTTTATTTATTTAGACAAGATTAACATTTAAATATGTAGACTTTGAATAAAGCAGATTGCCCTTCCTAAGGTTAGTGGGACTCATCTATTCAGTTGAAGCTCTTAAGAGAACTAAGACTGACCTTCCCTGAAGAGAAGAGAAAATGGAATCCTCTCAGCAGACAGCCTTTGGAATCCTCAAACTGCGACATCAATTTTTCCCTGGATCTTTCTTTTTTTTTCACATCTTTATTGGAGTATAACTGCTTTACAATGGTGTGTTAGTTTCTGCTGTATAACAAAGTGAATCAGCTATACATATACATATATCCCCATATCTACTCCCTCTTGCGTCTCCCTCCCATCCTCCCTATTCCACCCCTCTGGGTGGTCACAAAGCACGGAGCTGATCTCCCTGTGCTGTGTGGCTTCTTCCCACTAGATGTTTATTTTAGTCCCCAGGATCACCTGAGCCAATCCCTTAAAGTAAATCTCTCTCTCCATCCTTCTCACTCTCTCTCCCTCTCCCTCTCCCTCTGTCTCTCTCAGTATCTCTCTCTATATAAGCATAGATAGAAAGACAGATAGATAGATAAGTAGATAGGTAGATATCCTCTGTATCCTATTGGTTCTGTTTCTCTGGAGAAGCCTGACTAATACATCACACACCCTATTTTGTTAAAGGAATGGAAAGAGAAGCATTTTTGACAAGTATATTTAGACCTAACCCTCTCCTGTTGGATGCCAGTGGCCAGAGCTACTTTCATATTTGTCTTTGATGCACAGGAGAAAATTTCATTGAACCTGGGTCCCGTTAGGGGTCTCCTTCTTTTCAGTGTTCACAGTTCCATTTGCACAGACAACCTCCTTCTCCACTGTTCTTGGAGAGGCTTGAGCTTTAGAGAAAACAAACAAAGCAAGATGGACAGCTGCAGCTGGAGGTGCTCAGGCATCATTCTGGGAGCCATTTGAAGTAGGTGCTTCATGTTGGAAACAAACTGCCCTGGCCTGAAGTTACCAAGAATTTCTTTTTAAAGCCAATATTTCTGAATTTACCTCAGAGCCTGGTGGATCGGCCCTTAGGATAATACAAAGAATATTTTTTTCAAAACTCCCAGCCTAGCTTCTTATAGTAACATCTACATCTACTGAAAGGGTTCCACACTTGAGTTAAGAGTGCCTGGGGCCATAGTTAATTCCATAAATTCCAGCAAAATTCTATAAGCCTGCATTTCTCCAACCTCTGAGCCTGGGAGACTATCTTACTTATTTCAAGTGAATAAAAAGGGAAATCTGTATTTAAAAGTGTATTTTTTAAAATGTTAGAAAGCTTAGTCTTTACATTCCTTACTAACCTTTATTGAAGGGTATGTTGGTGATATGATTAGAATGATGGCTCTAGAGAGGGCTGGACAATGAAAGCTAAGAAGAACAGAAGGATAAATATTTGAGCTAGACAACACCATCTCTGCCACTTCAGAAGGTTGACTGAGTTTGCCCATATGGGCCCATCTATTCAGCAGCATTATTTGGGGGAGAAAGCATGTGCTTGGGGTCCAATAGCCATGGGTTCAATTCCTTTACTGTCACTCACAGCTATGTGATTAATTAAGACAAGGTATTGAAATTGAGAAAGACCCTGTGGGCTTCCTGGGTATAGAAGCCTTTCTGTCCCCCTTTTCTTATTTGTAAGGAACAGATTCCAGCCTCCATGACCTTCCCTGAGTTCCAAAGTGCAGATTTGAAAAGTTGCTAATAAGGGAAGGCAGGAGATGGGGAAGGATGCAGAGACAAGAGAGGAGACCACCTGAGGCCAGATTAAAGGAGTGCAGACCCTGCACACACCCTTATCAGCAACTCTGCCCTTGAACCACTGCTATAAAACTCCTCACCAAGTCCTCCTGGGTTGGGACACACAGTTTTTGAGGCATGAGTCCTCTCTTTCCCCCTTCGCCTGGCAAAACAATAAAGCTATTCTTTTTTGCTTCACCCAAAACTCTGTCTCCGAGATTCGATTCGGCACCAGTGCACAGAGACTGAGTTTTTGGCATCAGTATCTAGAGCCTTGAGACATAGATTTTTCTTTTATAAAATGGGGATAATAATTCCTACATTAGAGGGTAGTGTGCTTATGAATTGAATTAGAAAACGTGTGCCTGTGACACTGAATGCTCAAGAAATATTAGAATCTTTCCACTGTATTTCCTGGGGGTGTAGGTCTTTAATAATAGACAACTCGATCAATAGTCTAATTTCCTGTTTATCAGGGAAAGTTTATTCACACAATGATCTGGAGAAGGTTGTAAGGTAGATTTATCACCATAGAGAAGTAGAAACAGAGATATTCTACCTGATTAAAGTAAGCTGATTAGTTACAGAGGTACCAGGTCCCCATGATTCTTCCTCTATAAGGCTCTGTCTTTTATACCATAAGCACTAAAAGCTCTTAGTACGTGCAAAGCACAAGGCAGGTACTCCATAAGATTGGTTATTAATAACTCATCCTTGCACAGAACTCTCCCATTTAAAACATGGGGTTCGGGTCCATGACCCTCAGAATAACCCCTGGAACAGGCATGATTGCTGTGGATTCTGTTAGTTTCCTACCCAGTAGCCATGACCCCCCGATCTCATTACTTTCTTTTAGTTTCTGAAGCTGTGTGTTTCCTGGTAGGCTAAGGTAACCAGATCCCCAGGGGTAAATCTTGATGAGTTTAAACCTGTAGTGACAAAACCATTTCCTTCCTGTGGTCACTTAAGAATTGAGTATATGATGCAATTCTGGTGTCTTAGTATAGTCTATTCATGTGGCTACAGCAAAATGCCCAAGACTAGGTAACATAAACAACAGAAAGTTATTTATCACATTTCTGGTTGTTGGAAGTCCAAGATTAGGTGACAGCATGGTTGGGTTAGGGGCGTCTTCTTGGTCTCAGACTTGGTGAGTCCTTACATGGCTGAAGGTATGAGGGTGCTGTATGGGGTCTCTCTTATAAGAGCACTAATCCCATAAAGAAAGGTTCTACCCTCATGATCTAATCACCTCCCCAAAGCCCCATCCTTTGGCACTTTCACATTGGGGTTTAGGTTTTCACATATAAATGGGGGGCTGCACACATATTCAGACTGAAGTGTCTGGTCAATAGCAAATTAGATAAAATTGCTGGCAATGAAAGAGGAGATGCTGATTCCTAGAATGTTTTGCTGCTCCTGCAGAAAACACACAAGGGACATCCTATCTTCCTGTCTTCAGGTATTTCTGGGTGAGAATTAGTTTCCAGGAGGTGCTGCAGCCATCTTGTACCAGTGAGAGAAAAACTTGAGGATAAAAGGCAAAACATGGAGGATGCCAGAGAAAAAAAAGACAGAACTCTGAAAATGCTACTGAGCCACTGAATTCACCAACCCTAGAATCAAGCTATACTGGGGAGCCTAGCTATGTAAGGTCACATTTCCTATAACAAAATTCCCATCTTTTTAAGTCACTTCTAGTTTCTGGTTTGGTCAAGAAAACTGTCTATCACATGCACCATTCAGCATTAATTCTGAAAACATGAATTAAGCACCAGATGTGTGTCAGATGTGGCGCTAGATGCCAGGAAGTATGAAAATAACATGTAATCCATATCCTAAAAGAATGCCTTGGGGTTTTACGTGTGTTTTACTGTGTGACTGTTGTGTGCCCGTAGCAGTGCCCTAAACTTCTGACTGACCTCCATATCTGTAACCGTTACCACCCACAATTAGCCCCTCACACTATTGGTTGAATCATCTTTTCAACGATTTATGTTCCATCATGTCCACCTGATGTAAAAATTTGTTCCCCAAATTTATCCAGCATCAGAGTCACATGGAGGACTTGTTAAAACACACATTAGTGACCCCACCTCCCAAATCCCTTATTCAGCAGGTCTGAGGGGGAGCCTGAGAATTTTTATTTCTAAGTTCCCAGGTCATCCTTATGTTGCTGGTCTAGGGACAACATTTCAATGACTACTAATCAATAGGATCAAGTCCATATCATTTAACAAAACATAATTTTCTCTGACCCATGGGTCAAGCTTCTGTGTGTTTTCATATATTTATCACTCTGACTAGAATAGGTTTTTCCACCTTACACAAAAACTGATTTTTTCCCTAGCCTTTTATAAAATCCCAGATAAAGCATATTTTATTTAGTGTAGATTTCTCATTATCTTTAATCATATATACATATTTGTGGTTAATTAATAGACACTTCTGTATGTCCTCTTGTTAATTTTTTTTACAATTTCCATATGGCATTGCTATGATATGTTGCTGTTTGGCTTCATCACTTGTGAGTAAGCTGGATAAGAAACCCAGCTTATTCATTGCATTAAAATCAGGCATTTATTTAGGATATGAATCATTCGATCTATTTTTGAACCTCCATATCTAGACGCAATATATGACACATAGTCTGGCTTAATGTTTGTGAAATGTATGGTAAATTGTGTCAGTGACAGACAAGAGTGCCTTCATTTTAAATTCTGTTTGAAGATATAAGTGAAATGTTGAAATATAATTTAGAGATATATTTTTAATAATAATAGACCACAGAATTGTTGACTCTAAGGTAAATCTAATAACTGATCAAGAAATGAAAGGAATTAGTCTCTCCAAGCAGTATCAAAAACATTGAATTTAACATAAAAGTCTTTCTTTTACTTAGCTCACAATATCTTTTTTAGCAGAGATTTTCATTGTAAAGGTCACCCAAAAGAATTTCAAATAGCTGTTTTACTTTATTCTCCCAGAACTGTTCAATAAGGATGTGGAATTTGTTAAAACAAGATAACATTTTTATTCACAGTTCTTTTTTTTCCCAAGGAATTAACAGTCTCCAAAAGTCAATGAGTTCCATGAATTTTATTAACGCAAGTTGTGCTAGATTGACAAATAAATGCACATATTTGTCTATTTTGTTATAATTCAATCTAATCAAATTTGTTATAATTTAATTACAGTTGACCCTTGGACAACAAGGGATTGAACTGGGTAAATTCACTTCCTCAAGGATTTTTTTCAATAAGAATGTAATACAGTACTACATGATCCAGGATTGGTTGAATCCCCGGATGCAGAACTACGGATACGAAGGGTCAACTGTGAAGAAAGACAAGCTCACAGTGGGAGAATATATTTACAAATCACCTATCTGGCAACGTTCCTGTATTCATAATACATTAAAATATCTTTAAAGTTGACAATAAGAAAATAAATAAACCAACAGTAAAATGGGGGAAACAGTACTAACTTCATCAAAGAGGATAGAAGTTTAAAATTAAAGATGGGAAGAATTTTTAACATTATTAACCATTAGGGAAATAGGCATTAAAATATAATCAAATACTACTATCCACCTATTAAAATGGCTAAAATTAAAAACAACAAAAAAAGAAAGAAAGAAAAGAAAAGAAAAAAACCTGACAATACCAACTACTGGTGGAGATTTCAAGCAACTTTTAACTCCCATAACTGCTGATAGGAATTTAAAGGTATTCTGGACTAATTTTTCAATTTTGTAAAATGCTAAACTTTCACCATATGACAAAGATATTCCTCTCCCAGGAGAAATGAATACTTATGTTCACTCAGAAATACCTATACATAAATTATGAAGAAAGCCATATGATTTCATATATAGGATATTCTGTAAATAGCAAAATTATAGAAATGGATAACATGCCATTGGTTGCCAAAGCTTATGACTGGGGAAAGCTTAACTACAAAGGGTCAGCATGAGGAGGTTTTTGGAGTGTTTGAACTACTGTACATTTTGTTTTTGGTTATGGTTCCAAGATTCTGTGTAGGTTGTAATACTCATAGAATTGCACTAAAACAAACAAATCATATATGAAATTATTCATGAATATATACACATATATGCATTTTGTATAGTTAGTAAATAATACTTCAATAAAATTGTTCAGTAAACCTCTTTGAGGTTATAGGAGTGCAACTAGAAATACAAATGCCAGGACCAGGGCTCCTGCAAAAAAGGAACCAAAGAGTGTTACATCAGACAAAGCAAAAATGGTAAAAACCAAAGAAAAAGAGGCAATCTTAAATGCAGCCCTAGGGGGGGAAACAAATGCAAATCTTTGAATTAACAAAAATAAGATGGACAGATGAATTTTTACAGGAAGGATGAAAGATCAAAGAAAACAAAAGCTTTAAAGTGATGTAAAAAATGTAACTATCAATCTAAAATTCTCTACCCAGCAAAAATCACTCTTAAAAATTCAGATGAGGGAGTTCCCTGCTGGTCTAGTGGTTAGGACTCCAGGCTTTCACTGCTGTGGTCCAGGTTCAATCCCTGGTTGGGGAAGTGAGATCTCGCAAGCCACACAGGGTGGCCAAAAAAACAAAACAAAACAAAAAATCAAGATGAAACAGAAACACTTTGGATAAACACAAACTGCAAAAAAATATGTATCACAACCAGAATCTTAGAACAATAAATACTAGAGAGAAGTCTTTAGGCAGGAGGACAGTGTCTTGAAGAGAATACTTAAGAAGTAAAGAGCAATAGAATGGATAAGTAATTAGGTTACTAGTGATATCTTTAGGAGTTTAAAATATGTGGAACTAAAATACATGGCAAGATTAACATGACAATGTAATGGGATTAGGGAATTCTAATGTCTTAGTAAATATTATTAGAATGAAGGAAAAAAACTAATTTGCATTACATTGTAGTAACGTAATGATGCATACTTCCATCAGTTAAGTAACACTTAGATGAACAGGAATGACCGACCTGGGGTCTGTTCCTGCTAGTGAAATCACAGGAACATACAATGTTTGAAATCATGTTCTCAATAGCATGTATTATTTTTTATATATATACTAATATAGCTAAGTATAGAAAGTCGTTGCTTTGCATGAGATAAATATAACTTCTGAAGTCATGGAGAACAATTTTAAGAGTTGATGGGTGGGAAGGGAGGTGGCCAAGATGGCAGAAAAGGGAGACCCTGAGCTCACCCCCTCCCATGGACACACTAAAATTACAGCTACTCACAGAGAAATTATCCATGAGAACGACCTGAAAACTAGCAGAAAAGAATTTCCACAACTGAAAACATAAAGAAGGAACCACAATAAGAAGGGTAGGAGGGGCAGAGATGTGGTATAATCAGTCAGGACCAACATGCAGGGTCAGTGACCTACAATCAGGAAGAATGTCACCATCATAGAGGTCATGCCCAAGGACTGAGTGGTCTGAGCATCAGGTCAGGCTCCCTAGCCTGGGGGTCCTGTACCTAGGAGACAAACCCTCAAAACTTCTGGCTTTGAAAACCAGTAGGGCTTATTTTCAGGAAAGCTGAAAAGATATAGGAAACAGAGACTCCTAGTGTAAAGGGTGTGCAAAAGATCTTACATGCTCTGAGTCCCAGCACAGAAGCAATAGTCTGGAAGGAACTTGAGTCAGACTCACTTGCTGATCTTGGAGAACCTCCTGGAGAGACAGGAGGCAACTGGGACCCCCCTAAGGATGGAGACACCAGTAACAGCCATGTCTGGGAGCTTGTCCGACTGCAATTGCATGGGTGTGGGCAAGTGCCATTTTAGAGCCTTCCCTCTTTTTTTTGTAAAATTCTGGCTGCAATTTAATCATACAAACTAGTGAAGTAAGTTCATATGTCTAATTAAAATAACTTGTTCATTTAATGCCAGTTCACGTTTTAGTTCTCATTGCTACAACTGTCTATGACCCTGATAGCTCTATCAGTATGCTTAGTAAACTTTACCCCTGCGTGTTTGTGCCACTCAGCTGTCACTGTCACACACTGCTTTTTCCTGAGTCATCCCCCTGTATCCGTGTGCAGCATCTTCACGAGTCAATGACACCTGTATGAAGCACAAGCCATGCTTCTTACATTTTCAATGTTATGCCTGGCTAGTGTTTTATGAATAAAATCTTCTGTATTAATATTTGCTGAAAGATTCTAAAATGATAACTTATTATCAGGTTTTAAAAGCCATGATATCATCTGGAATTTTATTAGAAAAATTAAGTGGGTTCATTTTAGGAATGGAATTGGATAAAACGTGCTCTCTTGGGTTCTGTACAGTTCCACGAATTTTCACTTTTAATGTCCGAGGGTCAAAACTTTTGACAAGTTTCTGAGCCTATGCTTTTCTATTCTCTGGTTTCCTCATTTAACATTTGTTCAGATTAATGCTCAAATGGCTTTTGAAATATTCTAATTATACATATGCCATGACCTTCCACAATTCTTGCCTTACCATTTGTGTGGGGGAAGGGAAGATGTGTGTAGTAAGAATCTAGCCTAAAGCACATTTTAACCCATGGTAAGAAGAGGGAATTGGTAATTAACATACATTCTATTTTTTTTCCCTAAATTCTCTAAATTTAGCGAAGGAAGAATTAAAGCAAATTTCAGTGACATATGGAAGAGTGAGAGAATTCACGAAGCCACAGTTTGTCAACACAGAGCGAACTCTTGAGTCTCCAAGATTTGTTTCTTTCCTTCTCCTGCCTGGTTTGCCTTTTCCTCAATGTATTCTTGGCAAACTCCTTCAAATCCGTTCAGACCTACCTGAAATAACACTGCTTCTCCAGATTCTACATAGATTCTCTACAGCTTGCACCCAGCAGAATTAATTGCTCTCTCACTTGTGCTTTATGTCCCGTTGTGTATATTTCTAATATAGCATCCAACACATTGTGATATTTTCATGTACTAGCTCACTGTTATTTCCACAATCCAGTGAACTATCCCTAAAGACAGGAACCCTGGCTCAGTGTAGTGTCCTTGGCACCCACACCATCCCTAGATCATCATGTGTGTCAGCAAATGCTTGTTGGATAGACATTTTACTCCTTTGAGAAAATTCTTATATGCTCACTTCTACTTCCTTCTCAGGCATTCTCTGACACTGTAAGGTGTTTTTAAGAAGAGGGAAGCTTGGCTTTTAAGTACTTTAACACAGTTTATAATATACTACTCCTTGGATATCCACAGTAATAGCTACGCTTGCTGATCCAGATGATTTAAGGGAGTAGAGAATAAGAGAGTACAGATCAAACCAAATTCACATCTGTTCTTCATCCACAAGACACTTTATCCAAACCTGATCAGCTCCCAAACTATTTTTGCCTACATTCAAAAACCACATACATGTATTTGAAAGTTTTTCCAGATAATCACTGGTGCATAGGATTTTGTCATTATTTTAAAATGTTGTACCTGTGGATGTAAATTTCATAAGTAAATTTATAATTTTCTTTTTAACGTGTCACTGAGGACAAGGTTGTTCACCTTGTCACCTTTGTAAAATGACAAAAGCAGAGAGTGTTACTTCTATGATTAAGCATTTAAAAATCAAGAGATCCTTAGGTGAAAGTCAATAATCCTTTTTTTCAACATTAAAAAGGAAGTGAGGTGTATTAGAAACAATAATTGTAGGATTGGAAATCAGGAATGTGGATCCTTGACCTAATTCTTCTCTAACTCTGAGATCTTGGTCAACTCTTTTGACCTCTGTGGATTTCAGCTTTTCCATCTACATTACTGGCTTTCTGCTGTACACATATGGTACATATTTGGTGAGCATTCTTTCTTCACCAGGCAGGTTGGACCTGTGCCACAGTGGATACTGATATAAATCTACCAGAGACCTTGCTCTCCAGACACAACATGGCAGATGAAGCCTGCATGTAAGTTACTACATAGCTACTATGAAAGTTAGTAAGTGCTACAGACCAGTGCAGATGACATGCTGGAGGGGTTTAGGGAAGGGAAGACTTTCTCCTTCTAGGGACAGAGGAAGAGGACAAGTTCTATAGGTGAGCTTTTTGAGAAGTTAGAATGCTACACTAGATAATCTCAAAAGTTCATTCCAACTCACAGATCCAATTCTGTGGACTCCTGGAAAATCTTGAATCAAGATTGCCCAATGGGCAAGTCTAAGCTGAAATAGTTGATCTTTGAATAATGACATCCATTTCTTCAATTTTCAACCCCTGCCACTTTTGTAAAACACTTTTTCTGTCAACAACAGGGACCATCATCGCAAAAGCCCTGTCACTTGTTTACAATTCTTGAACATAGGGATAAATAAGTACTGTCTTTGTTTTCTCAGGTGATAAAATGGAACAAGCCCAGTTGAAGAAACATATTGTATTTGTGGATACAATTGTGTCACTGAGTTCATGCAGATGGAATAGGCAATTTATTTGCAAAAGAATATGGGGAATGCCTTTATGTAATTTTATCTTTCAGGGAATCTTTACACTTACGTCATTTTAGGGGAGTTCATTAGCATACTTCTTCTGTTTCTTCTCATTTAACTGTAAGCTCTAATTTCACACATGTCTAATGAAAATATCTTCAGCATTAGCATAGAGGAAAAAATTCTACAGGGAATCTGGTTTTAGATGTAAACTTGTAGATCATACTTAGTGGATTGTGGGCACTAAAGGTAAGTTAAAAAGTGGGGATATTGGAAAAAGTAGGCCACAAGTTTCGCTGTGAACTAACAAGTTTGCAGGAATGTCAGAGGATCTAGCATAGGTGCAGGCAGATACAGTTGCTCTCCACTGCCTAGAAATATAGCAAGTAGATATAAGATCTGGTTAAGTTACATACAGAAAATTTAAAAGATATTAAAGACTAACTGGTGATTAATAACACAACATAACAATGCCTTTGCTATTCAGTTATGATTCTTTAAATTATTTGTTAACTATTATACCTAATGAAGACTTTTGTAAGAACCCATACATGCACACTAATTTGTTTGCTTGAAGGGGTTAAGTCAGCTTAAACTAGAAATTGAAAAGAACTATTTCACCCTGAGTGCTGTTCATTCCAGCAACATTTTTTTTTAATGTGGTCCCCCATTTTTTTTTAAAAAGTGATTTTTCACTCTACTGGTGCCTCACCATCACCACCAACATCTTATTCTTCAAGACCAACCTCTTGAAGGAATTTTGATGTCTGGTGTTATGACCACTTCACATCCTGTCAACTCCTGATTCTGTTCCAGGCTGCTTTGCCCTGCACTTGAGTGTAACTGTGGAGAGGTTACCAATGCCCTTCTGCTCCTAACTCAATGAGCTTTTGTAAGTCCTCCAACTCTTTAACCTCTGTGCACTCTGTCCTCATTGACTCAGTTCCTCCTCAGGAAGTGCTCTCTTTCTTCCCTTTGGTTGGCATAATGTCTCCTGGTTTCCTTCCTGAAGAGACTCACTCTCTTAACTCCTTCCTCCTTTCACAAATGTCTGTCGTGTACTTCATTCTCTTCTATTTGTCTTAATTCCATTCTTATCCCTAACTCAGCAACGCCATTATTTCTCCCCTGAACTACTGTAGAAACGTCCATGTAGATAAAAATGAAGAAGCCTAGAAAAACATCAAACTTGAGCAAAAAATTAAGGCATTAAGTGTGCCTTCCAAGTGTGATGAGGAAACCTAGCTGTTTTTCATCCTCTCTTCCAAACACATAATGGGTAACAGAAGAAATCTGATAATATCCATAGCTAAGTCCAGCAGCTCACATTCAGGGCAAGGCTGATGCAGATCTGCAATCTATAAAGCAGGGAAAGGTGCTTTTGGAGCCTCCGACTCATTCTATTTAAGACTGAAACGAGAACCATAGTCTCTAGAGTTTCTCTCTAATTCTAAAATAATATCACATTTTCCAAAAAAAAAAAAAAAAAAAAAAAAAAAAAAAGTAGAGGGAGAAAATGTTGAAAGAAGCCAGAAGGAAATAATACCATTTTAAATGAAAAATAACTGTTTTTGGTAACAATAGTAACAATGTATTTGGTGGTTTTATAAGAGAAATAATTGTGTAAGAGAAATAGAAACATATGACAGCAATATTACAAGGTATGGGAGGGAGTAATTAGGAATACTCTGTTATAAAATATAAAATCATGAATCAGTATAGTGTTTTTTGAAGATGGATTCAAATTGTTAAAAAGTTAAATTTCAAACTCTAAAACAACCACTAAAATGTTTTTAAAAGAAGTACAGTTGCTATGCTAAGGACTGAAGGTAAAATTGAATCATATAAAATGCTCAGTTAAAACCAGAGAAGGCAGAAAATGAGAAGTGTGGAAGAAAAAAACCAAAGAACAAATGGAAAACATGTGCAAACATGGTAGCTATTAACTCAGATATACTAATAATCACTTTAAATATGAATTGTCTAAGTACACTAATTAAAAGACATATTTTTCAGAGTGGACAAAACAACAGGAACCAACTATGCGTTGTCCCTAAGAAATTTACTGTAAATGTAAAGACTCAAATAGGTTAAGCTAAAGGGAAGGAAAAAAATATACATGCTAACTGATCTAAAGGAAGTTGAAATAGTTATATTAACCTTAGGCAAAACAGGCTTCAGAATAGGAAAATTTATCAGGGATAATCAGTGGCATTATGTAATGATAAAGAGGACAAATTTCCAAGAGGACATAATACTAAAACTGTAAGCACCTGACAACAGAGACAAAAAATGTAAACAAAAAATAAAGTGGTAGAACATCAAGGACAAATAGAGAAAGCCACTATTGTAGTCGTAGACTTCAAAATTTCTCTATATTAGTAATTGATCTATGAATCATGCAGAAAATAATGATATGGTTGGCCTGAACAACAAAACTGATCAACTCAATCTAATTGATATTTATGGAATACAGCCTCCATTAATGCAGAATGCACAATCTTTTCAAGTTTACACAAAACATTCACCAAGGTAAGCCAAAGTTTGGTCCATACAACATATCTTAAATTTTGAAAAAGAGAAATCATACAAAATATGTTCTAAGATCCACATGAAATTAAATTAGAAATCAATGACAGAAAGATAGCTGAAATAGCCCCAAATATTTGTAGATTAAACAATATATCTCCAAATAATACATGAGTGAAAGAAGTTTCAAAATAAATTTTTAAATATTTTAAAATAAAAAAATTATAAAAATTTTTGAGGTGCAGCAAAACAGTGCATTGAGGGAAATTTATAGCATCTTGGGGGAAAAAAAAGAAAAATGGAAAAACAGATCCATAAAGTTTCACTAGTCAATTATAGTAGAAATTATTTAAATAAGTATTGATACTAATTATCCATAATCTTTTCCTGAAACTAGAAATAGATGTAACAATTTTTAGCTCATTATCATTACCTTAATAACAAACCAAGCTATACACATTACAGGAAAGGAAAACTACTGACCAAATATCTCAAGAACATAACTAATTGAATCTAAAAATATATACAGATAATTCTACATCACAACAAATTTGGACTTATTCCAGCTATTCAAGGTTTACTCAATATTTGAAAATCAATCAATGTAATCTAATACATCAATGGGCTAAAGAAGAAACATCATAGGATCATATCAACTGATCCAAAGGAAAGCATTTGCCAAAACACAACATCCATTCATGATCTCATCAAACTAAAAATAAAGGGTAATATCTTAAAGTTAACAAAGAACATCTATAAAAAACTGTAACCAACATCATGTTTACTGGTGAGAAACTGGACTATCTCTTCCTAATTTGGGGAATAAGGCAAGAATGTTCTTTCTCACCACATAGATGCAACATCTCACCAGAAGTCCTATCTAGTGCAGTAAGGCAAGAAAGAGAAAGTAAGGAAGTACAAAGAAAACCCAAGAAAACCCAAAATGGTGGGATATACAAATGGACATAGTGGCCCCAATGGTCAAAGCTAGAACGACTCAAGAAACCATGTAAATAGTTTGTATTATAATCCAGAGTATAAAATAAATATCCATGAGTTAATACTAACATAAATAAATCATTAAATAAGTAAAAAAAAAGGGGGGGGGGGAGGGACAAATCTCCTGTGTAGAAGAACCACAGCTAATTTATATAGCTACTTCACCATCAAGGAGTTGGAACCCCTATTCCTTACATGTGGACTGTGCATAGTGACTTCATTCCAAAGAGTGCAGTATGGAAAAGGGTGGGGGGAAAGAGTAACTTTACAGTGGAGGAAGCTGATAAACCTCACTCAGCCATGTCGTCAATATTAACAGTGATAACCATGTTGATAGAGTGTACCTTTGATATTCCATGATAAAAAAGGTACTTTATCTATGTGGTCTTCCTCCCCAAACCCCATTATTCGAGTCTAACCATGAGAACAACATCAGACAAATTCCAAGAAGGACATTCTACAGAATATCGGACAAGTGTTCCCCAAAGCTATCAAGGTCATCCAAAACAAGGGAGGTCTGAGAAACTGAACAACCAAGGAGAGCCTAAGTAGACATGACAACTAAATGTAATGTGATGTCCTGGATGAGCTCCTGGGACAGAAGAAGTACAATGGTGAAAGCACAAGAAGTCTGGTAAAATATGGACTTCAGTTAATAATAATGTATCAATATTGGGTCATTCGTTGTGTCAAATGTATCATACAGATGCAGGATGTTAACACCAGGAGGTATTAACTGGTGCTGGGTTTGTGGGGCCCCTATATATTTTTTGCAAATTTTCTATAAATCTAACGTTGTGGCCCTTCAGAGCACTGGGGAAAAAGTGGTCATTAAGAAATGATGTTGTATCAATTTTACTTCCTTACATTTAACAACAATGACAGCAAAAATCATCTTGGCCTTTACTTCACACTATACACAAAAATATATTCCAGTGGGATGGAAAATCTAAACATAAAAATTAAAACAGTATAGTTTTTTTAAAGGATATTATAAAAGACTATCTTCTTGACTATAGGATGGGCAAAGATTTTCTTACACAGAATGCAAAAGCACTAATCATTAAAAAGTTTTGATTTTGACTATGTTAAGAAATTTTGTTTATCAAACTTCACCATAAAGAGCATGAAAGAACACATCACAGAGTGGGAGAAGATATTTGCACTCCACATAATGGACAAATGACTTACATCTAGAATATGTAAACAGCTCCTACAATCAATAAGAAAAATTCAGACAGTCCAATAGAAAAATGGGCAAAAGGCTAGAACAGGCATTTCATAAAATAGAATATCAAAATGGACAATAAGGAGATAAAAAAGTATTCAACCTCTTTAGTCAACAGGGAAATGCACATTGAAACCACCATGAGATACAACAAACACACAACAAAATGGCTAACATTAGTGACAATAATTGTAAGAGACTGACAATACCAAGTGTTGGCAAAGAATGTGGACCAACTAGCTGTTTCACACGTTGTTGGGAGTGTAAATTGGTGCAAAGTCTTTGGAACTCTGAAAATATTTAGTACAACTGAACATACACATATGCAATGATCCAGCATTTTTACCTCTGGGTTACCTACCCAACAGAATTGGCATTTTGTGTTTGTGTACAGAGCATTGCTCATAAGAGCCCCAATTGGAAACAACTTAAATGTCCAGAGCAATAGAAGAAATGAATTGTCCTATATCTGTAAGCTTTAGGGATGACATACAGCTACATATGACATGATTTAATCCCACAAACTATATTGAAAAATAAAAGCCAGACACACAAAAATATACATACTGTAAATTTCATTTACATAAAATTACAAACAAGCAAAACAAATTTACAGTGTTAGAAGTTAGAATGGTGGCTGCCTTTGGGGAGGACTGATCAGCAGTGATGGGAGGGAGCTCATGGGGATTCTGGGGTGCTGGTAACACTCTAGTTCCTTATCTGGTGATGATAGTGGTCATATTGGAGTTGATCCTGAAGTTTTATTGAGCAAGACACTTCTGATGTGTGCAGATTTCTTCATGTATTAAACTCCATTTAAAATTTCATTTAAAATAATATTAAGAAAAAACCTTCCAATGTTTCTCATCATACATGAAATTAATATTCATACTCAAGACGACAGCTTCACAAGCCCTGATTCCTCTGCTCACCATTTGCCTGCCTTATGTTTGCCAATTCATTTCTGAACATCCGAACTAAGAAGCCTCCTTTCCCTTTCCATCCCCATCCCTTGACTCTCAAAACCCTCATCCTGATTCACTTGTCATTACAGTACTTAGCACTGGATGAAGATACATTGCATCCTCATTTATTCATGGTCCCTCTTCCTCTGCCTGATGCAGGTTACACAAGAACAGTGGCTACACCCATCCTTTCCTTGCCCCGTGGAAGTGCCGGAAGCATTTCATTGAAAGGACTAAATGGATGAAAATGATAGAAACACAGAGGAGCGAAAATCCATCCCAACCGGAGCTGATGGAGACAAACTCCCAAGTGGAGAGACAAGTGAGCCAGGCCTTCAGGGATAAGTGAGATTTCATCGGTTGGGAAGTCAAAGAAGGAGCATACCAGGTGAGAGTTCCACGTGGACAGGACGGTGCCTGTATGGGACTGGTGTCTGCATAGCCACGTGCTAAGGAGGGGTGAGCATGGAAGTCTGAGCCGGCACATCCTTGCTCAGAGAGGAAACGTTAACAGATGTCCTCAAAGGACACAGTAATGACAGTCATTGCACATCTTATAGGGAATTTGTCAAAATGGGATTCCAAAATTCTGACTTTAAAATGCTCGGGAAGGAAAATCTAAAGTCTCTACTGGAAACCCAAGAACACTTGAACGAGACTATGAAAATCCTCCTCATTTCACCCATTTATGATAAAGTGGGGAAGAGGGCTCACTGCCACCACAGGCTCCTCTCCAGCCCGAGGGACCCAGGGAGCTTATTTCATTTTCTGTACCTGTAAGCACGCTGCCACTTCTATAGCATCTTGATGTTTATGAGAAGATAGCTGTAAGGCATCTATAAATAAGCCTGACTCTAAAAAGCTACGTAGTTTAGAAAGTAGTCTATTTTTTTCTTATATTAGAAAGGAATGCTGGTGCTATTTAATGGTTGGGTGCCCTAGCAAAGCAAAGTCGTAAAAATATTACCAATTATCCTCACTTCAGGGGGAATGAGGAAGTCTGAAGACTTAAAGTCCATGACTCCAGTATGCCAAGTGTGGGTAACACATTAAAATCTATTTTTAAGTGAAGGACAAAAGGTAAACCAATATATCTGGAGTCTTATAATCCTAGGTAAATGGCAATTATGACTATAAGCAATCAGAAATTTGAAACAAGCCTTTTTTACTTTCAGCACATAAAAGTTCTATATGAATTACTTATTTTGATAATATAATCCGAATTTCTCTTTTATTAATAAAAAGTAATTCATAATTCTGATAAAGTAACACTGTATAATAGATCATGATTTCTTCTGAAGGCTGTTAAGAAAAATACAGATATGGTTTTACTGATTTTATTCCACAGTTCTGTGTGTATTACCTTAAATATTGCAGGAAGCTGGCCATTTAAGCATAACTCTACATTTTTTTCTCTTTATCATTTCTTTGCCACACTGTATTACAGCATATTATTTAGTTACTGTCACAAAACTTTCCGAAAAAAAAAAAAAAAAGCCCTCTTACCATGCAAGCTACAGAAGGACAGTTCATGGAATATTTTACTTTTGGTGGCTTTTCAGGCTCCAGTTTGATCATCAGAATTCATAAATAGAAGCCAGAAGTTAGGTAGTCATGAAAAATTAAGTAGAGACCTCTGCTAACTTCTGTTTGCTGTATTCTTAGTCAGATAATTGTAAAATAAAATAAAATGATAGTTTTTCCCTCAAGTTGATTAAAGGTTATAAACTTGACAAAGGAATAAGGAACTGGTCTCCTAAGGCTTTATACAAAGGAAGCAATGATCCATAAGTATCATATATTTACTTAATCTGGTACATCTGCACTCTGCAAACATCAATGGGTATGAAATATAAATGTATATATGCACACATACACATATGAATGACAACATGTCACTTAGAACAATGAAGTGTCCACTCATAAGCCCAAGTGTTGTAATTAATCTCCTTTAGGGCATGCCTAGGGATGGTTATGTGAGCAGGAAAGTAGGCTGAGGGCTCCCATGGCCTCTCGCAGTGGGACTGAGGCTGAGTTCAGAGCATAGAGGAGAGCTGAGCTGTTAAAGGGAAGCCCTGTGCCGACTCCACCCAAGACAGAGGGTGTGTCTGCCCAGAGCATCATCCACAGATTGGACAAATGCTAGTCACAGAGTCTTACACAGGAAATGCCCCAGGAGGACCTGTGGAGCTGACATGTGGGAAAAAATAGTCTGGAAGAAATTCAAGGAGAGAAGACCATGGAGCCGGAAGAGAGGCAGAAAAAAATTAGAAAAAAAATTCTAAACTTAGAAAATGTTCCCACTTTTTATTTGAAGAAAAAATGGCTTACCATGTGCCAGGCCAGTGCTAAGTGCTGCATATAGAGAAATGTTGGTAAAAAAATAAAGCAAGGACCTATGGCATTTAGGACACAGCAAGTGTAAGACTTTGTTCGGGGAGCCGTCCACCAGGTCACTTGCTAAAGCTGTGTGAAACAAGAAACCGGTTTCTTCATTTATAGTACAACATAGCTCACAGACATTGTCACTGTTTTAGCAGTAACTTTGCTCACCAGCTACTGGATTTCCTAGGATACATCTCATTTTTTTAAATGTATTTTTGTAAAAATTAACTCATCAATTTCAGTCACCAAAGGAATTTGCCACTTTTACTGACAAAGGGAAGCATGCCTTTAAGCTAAGTGATTTATGTGCATGCTCTAAACTGATTCTTGAAACAATCCTTTTCTAGACTCGGAGCCAGTTACCTTGCCTCCCAGAGTATTAGTTAGTGGGACAGCTAGATGAATTGAGAAGTCCCAAATATGCAGCATTGTGCCACCTTACAGAATAATGACCAATATTTAGTGACGTGGGAAAGTACTTAAGAAAAATATCTGAATATAAGATTATAGAAAATAACAAAACTTAAGCTAAATTATATAACAATTTATAAATTGTAAAAATCCTAGAAGAAACTACTCAAAATACTCACAGTAACTTGTTAGCTTTAACATGTTGAGAGTATAAGTTTTATTTTATTTTCCAAAGTTTATGCACAAGAGGATATGACTTGTATTATAAAACTATACACATGCAATGTGCATGCACAGACACACAAACACATTCACATGCAAAGACTGCTTGTCACTGTTGTTTGGGTTTTAACCTTTTATTAGACATTATTTCACATTTACTGAAGTTTCAAGAATAGGACAAGGAACTCTAAAACACCCTTCTTGTATATGTACATACACAGAGACATATACACACATATGCCTACTCACATACATACATCACACATGTGTGTATGTCTCTGCATGTATATTACTTTTCTGAATCATTTGAGAATAATTTTAACCCATTGTGATCCCACTACTGCAGTATGTATTTTCTAATAAGGATATCCTCATTCATAACCATAAAACAGTTACTATAAAACCCAGGCATTGAATATTGAAACAACAAATCTTTTCTAATCTTCAGTCCATTTTTAAATTTTCTTGATTATCCCAGGGATGTCCTTTTAAAATATTTTATAGTAAATTTTTTATATTATATTTTTCCTGGTCTAGTATCCAGTGGTTGTTCCTCTTCGTATCTTCTTTAATCTGGAGCAGCAATTCACAAAGGCAGCTTTTAAATAAACATAGCAGCACATGTGAGTTTGTATAAGTTTGTCCTCTTCCAAGTAATTACCCTAAGAAATTATAACCTTATACCAATTATGTTGCCTTTCATTTAAAAGTTTCCAGGATTTTTCTCAGAAAATCTCTGTTGCAGTCGTCTTATTAACTACACCACGGGTCCCCAACCCCCAGGCCACAGGCCTGTTAAGAACCGGACTGCACAGCAGGAGGTGAGCGGCAGGTGAGTGAGCTAAGCTTTACCTGCCACTGCCCATCACTTCCCGTCGCTCCCCGTCACTCCCCGTCGCTCCCCGTCTCTGCCCGTCGCTCCCTGTCGCTCCCCGTCGCTCCCCGTCTCTCCCCGTCGCTCCCCATCTCTCCCCATCGCTCCCCATCATGCCCCATCTCTCCCCATCACTCCCCATCGCTCCCCATCTCTCCCCATTGCTCCCCATCTCTCCCCATCATGCTCCTTGTCGCTCCCTTTATCACCTGAACCACTCCCCCACCCCATCTGTGGAAAAATTGTCTTCCACGAAAACTGTCCCTGGTGCCAAAAAGGGTGGGAACCGCTGAACTACATGACACGACTAGGTATCATTGCCTTCAAAACTCAAGTCCATTTCCTTCAGCTGTAATCACTCATCTTTTTGGCAGTCTTTGCTCAATGTCTTTTGCTGTTTCCAGAAATCATACCCATGCTTAACAACAAAAATAATTTGAAGATGTGTTCTCCTTCAGACACAGAAATCATTCATTCTGATTTGAATTCCTGAAGAGGAGAATATTATCCTTCAAAATCAGAAGAGACACAAAATGCTAGGGAACAATTCCCAAGGTGAAGACTTTCAATTCTGTACTGTAATCTACACAAATATATTTTCACCAGAACCTATGAATTTCTATAGAACAGACTGTGAGAGGTTTAGCACCCAAATTATGAGCCTTTAGGATGGTAAAAAGAAAATCCAAGAAAACAGTTCTTGTAATTATAAATAATATTCAGGCTGATAACTTTAATTTTTCTAATACTTCCCCCAAATTTATAAATTACTCTTCCTCTTTTTTTTTTTAATTTTTAGAGACTATTTTCCTGTCTTTGTTCTTCTTTTGCTTTATCTTCTTATTCATTGTTAATTAATTTTCTCTTTCATGAAGTGTAAGATGCTTTGTGAATTAAAATATTTGGGAATAAAATTTCATATAAATAAATGATTAAGTTAATCACAATGAAAGAGAGAACTTTTCTGGCAGCTTGCTCAATGAATGAATTTGACATTAATTTAATTTCCACATCTGTAATGTGTATTCTTTGCCTGTTGCAGGCATTCTTCTGGGGAAATCTTCTGGAATACTCTATCTAGAAGCTGTCATATCATAGCTTGGCTTTGTTAAATATCTAGGCACATCTACAGCCCATTGTACAAATAAATTATATGATGTTGGAGCAACTTCCTTCTGTAGTTTTACCAGGAAATACTTACTCTTATATTCCTCATACTCTCTGTAGGTTAGAAATCTACTAATTTTCCAGACACAGGAAAAATAATTTAAACCATATGTTCAACAAATGTTTTCCAGACTCATAATCCTTGACTTGAGACTGAGATTTATTGTTACTGAAAACTGTCCAGGGGCTATGACAGGTGATGCCAAAATGTTTGAAAAATTTGACGGGTGCATGGAAGCTGAGAGAGTCCAAGAAGGTAGAGAAACACAAATGTTGGGCAAGCAGAGCTGTAGATAATCCCCCTCAGTCAGGTTAATGTTTCTGGAAGTCACTGCAAAACAACAACAGGCTTTGGCTTGTCTCGACTAAATTCACTTCTATTCCTGGCTCTGACCATTCATGATCTGTTATTTTTTTCAGTGACTAGTTACTCCATCCTTTTAGATTCAATCAGTCTAGCATTTCTGTTGTTCCTTCTTTTTTGTACTTATCCATTATTCTCATCAGAGTCTGGCCAGTAGAGGCAATGCTTATGCTGTCCTGGAAGGAAGAACGTGGACCCTCTGCTTTCCTCCTTGCCTCCTCTATTGCTGGGGATATATCTGGCACATGTCAGGTGCTTCTTTGAGATCTGTGATTATACATTTCAAGCAAGAGCAATTGAAATGGTTGTAAGAGTTTCCTCCAGCAATGTTTAGCTTCTTGGTATAAGAGGATAATTAGAAGGCTTTGCATTGGCAGGAAAATATATAATCAAAGGAATGTGTAAGGAAGTTTAAGATGTTTTTAAGGGAGTGGTTTATGTTCAAACCACGAGGTCTCAGAGGGGCCAGAAAGAATGTGCAATGGTAAGGATAATAAGATAGTGATGGATGAATGCATTGGAGATTGAGGAATAATCGGAAGGTTACCCCAGCTGGAAGAATGAGTTAAAAATGACGGGTTTAAAAATGCAGATTTCTCAAAATGAACATTTCAGAAATGGCCCAGCTGCTGGTAACTGCAAGTCTGCTGTCTGACCTGAGACTGAGTTGCTGAGGTGGAACTGGGAAGGACCAGGGAGCATAGAAGATGGAGACACAGGAGCCTAGTGTTGGGAGATCACGTGTCACATTGAAGCACTGTGTGAATATGTTTTAATTTATGTTCTGCACGGCTGTACAGTTGTCCATGGAACAAAGACACCAGCCTGCTCCCCAACTATTGCAAATGGTGGGTCTTCTGTCCAGAGGAGGAGCTAGCTTCCTCAACCATCTGAGCACAGAGGTGCAATTTTCTAAATTACACAAAGGTGATTTATAAGTTGTTTGTTTATTTAATCTTGTTTAAGTTTTATACGTTTGACCTTACACAAGTGTTCAGGAGGACATTATGAAACTGGGAGTACGTCTAAATTAAAGCATGACCTTCCACTTTTCTAGAGCTGTTGAACATCTTGCCTTAGACAATAAAATGAATATTTGTAATATTGGATATAGCCCATCATATTTAAATACACCTTATTATTTTTATAGATTTTTAGAGCAGTTTTAGGTTCACAGCAAAAGGGACCAGAAAATACAAAGTGTTCCCATACACACACACACCCTCACCCACTATCAACACCCTACAAGAGTGGAACGTTCGTCATAAATGATGAGCCGATATCGATAAGTCATTACTAACTAAAGTTCATGGCTTACATTAGGGTTCACTCTTGGAGTTGGGTTTGGGCGAATGTGCATTAACACATATTCACCATCATAGCATCATACAGACATGTTTCACTGCCTTGAAGATCCTCTGTGTTCTGACTATTCATTCCCCCCTTAGCTAGTTGTATCTTGATATAAAATAAGGAAAACAGCAAATGTTTATAGAAAGAATCAATAAAAGTTCCTACATTTCAAGAGCACAGTCCTCTCACCATATCACCTTGTTCTTCTTGTGGGATAGGACATATGCTCCCAGCTCCTCTTCCAAGAGGGACCATCTGGCTCTCAGCTCCTTCAGGGTTTTCCTCAGCTGCCCAGAGCTGCCTTGTCCAAGGCACAGGTTCACAGGACCACCCACATCCAGGCTTTGGTTGCAGAGGGGTATAGATGGCCAAATCACTTAGACACAACTCTGACAAGTGATGTCTGCTACAGAACTCCCAGTAAGCATGACAAAGCCTTATGTTGCTTGCACGGATTTTCAACTTCTCTCTCTGTCTGATCCTGCTTCCCCTACTCCCTGCCAGATGTTCACCTACAATAAATATCCTAAATGCCACACTCAGTCTCCACAGCTGCTGGAGAGAATCCAACTGGTGGAACATATTGGGGTGGGAAGATTATCTCCCACTTCTCATATTTTATAAATGAAGAAGCTAGGTGTCAGAAAACTTCAGTTAAAGATCAAGATTATGTGGTTAACAAGTGGTAGAAGCATTAGTGGAAGCAGAATCTGTGCTTCTTAAAATATCTTTCAAGGAATCCTCTCCTGGAGACCTCAGAGCTGAACAGCAAGGCCAACATGTTGATATATCTTACACCTCTCGTGTCTTCCTTAGGAATTACTGGATATTGAGGACTTTGCAGGGTCTGGAAGAGAAAAGAAAAGCAACCAGGAAAGAGGTTGAAGAATTTGCATATTGTGACCCTGAGCCCCCAAAACCAAAAAGGCTGATCTGAGCTCACCATTGTGGTGCAACCCATAGTGTGTGCATTCTTGACTTTCTGAAACATTCCATGAGAAAAAAACAAAAAAGCAAAAACAAAAACATAGATTGAAATTGCTGCTATTTCTAAGACTGATAACTAATCCAAAGAGAGGTTGTTTTCTAGGTTAAAAATATTGTGCCACCAAGGCCTTGGAACACGGTGGTGTAGAGCTCATGCTCTGCCTGCATTAGAGTGTACATTTAGTTACAAAGTTAAATCAGCCACCTAAGGAACACATTCTGGTGTCCTTACCAAAGATGACCATGTAGTGGACAGAAGCTGAGCAGACCATGCTGAGTTCTAGGGACACTTTATGACCCAGGTGATTCCTGCTTTCTCCTGCTCTGTTGATAATGGCTAAAAGTCTACTCCTAAGGACTAGGATATATTGATTCCACAAAGCATCATGAAACCCAAATTGTCTCACTTGAAATGTGTAATGCAAATCTACAAAGAGTCATTGTCACATAATAATGGTAAGTATGTAAAATCAAGTCTCATACACACTCAGGACTTTATACTTTGCAAAGCAGTTGCAATGATAATACCCTAAGCCTGGCTGAGAGCAAGACCCTGTAAAAACAGCCTACACAGGCCAGGGCAAATAGATAGGAATATGGCCAATGTAGATGATTTCTTTGGCACAAAGAAGGTATGTTATCTGAAAATCCAAATTCCAGCATTACCAGACTTTGAAAGCTTATTTTCAATATTCTGGTAAATCCTATTGAAGTGCAAATACCTTGGAATGACTGAACACCTTAAGTCATTATATTAACACATATAGAGAGCCTATCATTGCTGAATATGATGGAGCCACACACACATACACCTACACACACACACACACACATTTATTAAATCACAAGGAAGTCCTAGATTAGGAAAAAGTCCAACATTAATTTAACAGTGCTGTCAGAAATCTAGATCAGGAATACTTGATATCAAAAACTTGACAGCTAGATCAGGAACGTGACCAGATAAAACTTGGTTCTCAAGATACAAAATCACGCAAGAGGGTTAGGACAGTAGAACAAGGAAGGTGACCCAAGATATAGATATAAACACCACTAAGGAATGGCATATAGAAATGTTTTTGTTTTCTCAGACACTGCAACAATGTTGGCAAATCTATAAATAACATTTAAGAAAAATTATAAAACATATTTTCATGGGGTCATTTCACCTACTGAATACCCAGGTGACCCTAACAACATGTTACAAGTATGAATTTAGTCATCTTTTATTTAGTTCCCCTCTTGAAATAGTAACACAGCAAAGGTGAAAATAATTCTAGTCCATGATTCAACTGACAAGAGCTGAATGTTTTTTTTTCTAGTAAAAGATATTTCTTATTTCTAAGTCTAACAAAATGTAAAAGAAAAAGAGCCTAACTTTCTTACATGTGTAAACACTTCAGTTGTGGTGTTCTCTCAATGTCTAAAATGGTGATAAGCATCATAATGATGGCAATGACGATAATAAAAGATGAGACATGCCCTCTGGTGATGCTTTTTCAGGTTCCAGCTTGTAATGGGCCCTCCCCTGGTGGGGGATGTGTTATCTGAGGGATCTGTAGTGACATGCTTCACAATAGATGAGCATCTAGGCTCCTCTCATGACAACAGCCTTCTAAACTCTTTTTCATAACATATGCTTTTACATTTATCACATTATTCTTATGGGCATAGTCTGTTGGAATGATGGAAAGGTGAAAGACGCTTGATCCAAGGTTTCAAAGCATGCTTTTCTTTGGATGTTGGCAATTTTCAAAACATTGTGTCTGCAGGAATTAAGGTTTCATATGTACAGAAGAAAATTCGATGGAATTCAGAGCTAGACAGGGGCAGTTCAGAGCCCTGGAGGGAAGTGCTCTGTGTCTACAAGAATTGACAGCTTTATTTTAACCTCTGATTCAGAACCACAGAAACAGCAGATGTCGATTCATACACTGACCCCTGGGCCTGTGGTTACAGTGATGACCACGGTGGGTGCAGCTGTGACTCTGGAGTCGAGAGCCCCCTGTAGTCACCTGTTGTCCCCAGGCACTATGATTTCAAAGAGCACTACGGACAGTGCTTGTGGCCTGACTCTTACCTTTCAGAGGTGGGTGAGATGATTGAAGTGAAGCAGCATTCAGGAAGCTCTACAGAAGCAGAAGCAGGTTAAGGAAGGTTAGAGGAATTTTTTCCTCCTCAGAAGGAGTGATTTTCTCATCCATCCAGAAGCAAAGTAGAGTTTCAGCCACATCTACTCACATGTATAAGACATGGTGCACAGGTGATAAATGTACCCTGGTTCCATGGAGATCAAAAGGAAGAATTTTTTATCTGGGGCTCCCAGGTTATCGATGGCCATATTTAGGGAAAACCCCCTCCTAACTCTTCCTGGCTCTCTTCATAGGAGGAAAAAAAATCACTGGAATAAGGAAATTTTGAAAGTGGGAAAGTGAAATTAAAAAGAAAAATAAATCTTGGCAGTGGTATAGAAGAGGATGAAAAATGTTCTGCCTTAACATTTCTTTTTCATTAAAAGTAAAAGAGGTGCTATGTATTAAGATGAAAAAAGTAAAACTTTAGCAGTAATACAAATATTTAAAAGTGATATAAGTATTGGTAAATTCAGTATAAGATTGCTCATTTTATGGGTTTCTTCCTTCCACTAAGCTTGAGTAAGCCCACTGGTCAGTAAGACTTGACTAATCCTTCCAGGGGGTGATTTCTCTTCAGTTAACTTGTGAGGCCAGTTCTACACTGTTTCCGTAGGAAATATAAGGTTGACTAGCCTCTGATAAATCCAGATTTCAGGAATAGTATGGTCAAATTTCTCTGGATTAGGAGACTCCTGTAAAATTTTAGACTAGCTGGACTCTCTTCTTAGTGTCAGTTGTTTAAAAAGTTCATTTTCAGTGGACATTGCTTCATCATTGTTTCATTTTAGGCTGACAAGGGAAGTTAAGGAAAGGTCCAGGGTGAAATAGCACCCAATGCTTTTGTATTTTCATGCTCTACTAATACTTACGGAATAAGAAAATTTTAAGCATATAATATGCCTTGGAGATAACTTAGCTCCACAGTGCTTCTCATACAGTTTTAGAAACTGAGGCTTAAAAAATTAGATGGCATGTGTCCCTAAAAACATGTAGGGAGGAAAAGAATCTCATCTGGAATCTCTGGCAACAGATGGCTTCTGGGATGGGGACCTCCCAACATAAAGACCTTGTATGTGATCCTCCCACTGTCACATAATCCACTTACAGTGAAAAGAAGGTATGAAGCATTCTTTAAACAAATTAGCTAACAGTATTCATGTTTAATATAAATTTGAGACCCATTTTCATTCTAAGTTCATGTATTAATGAGTGAATGAATGAATGAAAACTTCCTTAATTAAAATACCATTTTAAGGTCCTAAATATATTTAAAAATAAGTTTAAGAAAACTTAACTCTAGCAAACCACAGGAAGCATAGTTTTATTAGAAGGGAGTTAGGAATTTAATCATATAATTTCTTCTCAAAGTCTACATATTACCTAATGAAATAACACTAACATAAGAGTAGTTGATATGAATAAAACAGAATGGTGAGAAGAACAGGTGTATTTGCAATATTGTACCAGATCTGGCAATACTGAAATATCCAAAATAATGAAAATATACAAAAATATATGAAAAAGTGATATATACCTAAAGGACAAATACATGAAAGTGTAAAACAAATGAAAATAATAATACAAGAAGTGAAAGCTATCAACATTATGTGTCATTTTAAAATATTATTTTAAAAGTGTATCATATAAGTTGATTTGTGATCATTATTATTAATTAGGCAATAGGCTAATGAGTACATAAAATATGGTACATTTATTCTCACCTTCCTACCCAGCCCAATATCTTCATTTTTTTTTAATTTTCCTAAAGACAGAATTTGTTTGGAGTACATAATATATTTACTTACTCAGTAACTCAATACCTTCAAGTTTTCACTTTTAGAAACTATTTCCACTTAAAAAAAGATAAAGACCTAAAGTCTTGTAAATGGGTTAATAATAATGTACTTCTAGGTCTCCATGTTAGGTCATGGAGCAAATCTGGAGGGGAAGTTTATTCAACAGGTGTAATGCACATCACTTCCACAGGGAGTGTTCTGGTCTTCTCTTTCCTAAGGAACTTTCTTGGCTCAAACATGATATGCTAACATTTGCATTAACAGAGATGACAAAATATTTCAAATATGTGGATTTTTAAAATCACTTATCTCCATATGAACAAATTGACATATTCTGGACATGATATGGTGCCCATTATTCTCAAAGCTAATTTTTACTATTAAAAATTATTTAGGGTTTCCCTGGTGGTGCGGTAGTTGAGAATCTGCCTGCCAATGTGTGGGACACAGGTTTGAGCCCTGGTCTGGGAGGATCCCAGATGCCATGGAACAACTTGGCCCGTGAGCCACAACTACTGAGCTTGAATGTCTGGAGCCTGTGCTCCGCAAAAAGAGAGGCTACGACATTGAGAGGCCTGCACACACACACACACACAAAAATTATAAAGTTAATTTTTACTATTAAAAATTAACTAGCCCACATTGATTTTTAGAATAAATCAGATGCCATTCATCATCTCATGAATGAGATGTGTCTTTCCCCTTATTATGGTTACTTTTAAGGTTTGTTCATTATTTTTGGTTCTCAGCAGTTTGAGCCTTATGTGCCAGGATGGGGTTGTCCCTGCATTTGTCTTGCTTTAGCTGTGCTGAGCTTCCTGGATCTCTGCATTAAGACCTTTCATCAGAGGATACATAAAATTGTCATGATTTAGAGATGGCATAGCTGTATATTCAGAAAATTAAAATGTCTTGGAGGACCTTCAAGATGGTGGAGGAGTAAGACGTGGAAATCACCATCCTCCCAACAAATACATCAGAAACACATCTACATGTGGAACAACTCCTACAGAACACCTACTGAATGCTGGCAGAAGACCTCAGACTTCCTAAAAAGCAAGAAACTCCCCCACGTACTTGGGTAGGGCAAAAGAAAAAGAAAAAACAGAGACAAAAGCATAGGAACGGGATCTGCACCTCTGGGAGGGAGCTGGGAAGAGGAAAAGTTTTCACAGACTAGGGAGGCCCTTCACTGGTGGAGATGGGGGATGAGCAGGGGAAACTTAAGAGCCACAGAGGAGAGCACAGCAACAGGGGTGCAGAGGGCAAAGTGGAGAGATTTCCTCACAGAGGATCAGTGCTGACCAGCATTCGCCAGCCTGAGAGGCTTGTCTGCTCACCTGCCAGGGCAGGTGGGGGCTGGGAGCTGAGGCTCTGGTTTTGGAGGTCAGACCCCAGGGAGAGGGCTGGGGTTGGCTGCGTGAACACAGCCTGAAGGGGGCTAGTGCACCACAGCTAGCTGGGACGGAGTCTGGGAAAAAAGTATGGACCTGCCTAAGAGGCAAGAGACCATTGTTTCAGGGTGCACGAGGAGAGGGGATTCAGAACACTGCCTAAATGAGCTCCAGAGATGTGCACGAGCCACGGCTATCAGTGTAGACATGAGAGACGGGCATGAGACATTAAGGCTGCTGCTGCAGCCACCAAGAAGGCTGTGTACAAGCATAGGTCACTGTCCACACCTCCCCTCCTGGGAGCCTGTGCAACCCGCCACTGCCAGGGTCCCATGATCCAGGGACAACTTCTCTGGGAGAACATGTCACAACAAAGGCTGTTGAAACATCATGTTGGCCTCTGCCACCACAGGCTCACCCTGCACTCTGTACCCCTCCATCCCCGGGCCTGAGTGAGCCAGAGGCCCTTAAACAACCACTCTTTAATCCCCTCCTGTCTGGGTGGGAACAGACGCCCTCAGGTAACCTACATGCACAGGTGGGGCCAAATCCAAAGCTGAACCCCAGGAGCTGTGCGAACAAAGAAGAGAAAAGGAAATTTCACAGGGCAGCCTCAGGAGTAGCAGATTAAATTTCCACAATCAACTTGATGTACCCTGCATCTGTGGAATACCTGAATAGGCAATGAATTATCCCAAAATTGAAGCAGTGGACTTTAGGAGCAACTCTAGACTTAGGGTTTGCTTTCTGCATCTGATTTGTTTCTGGTTTTACGTTTACCTTACTTTAGTATTTAGAGCTAATTATCATTAGTAGATTTGTTTATTGATTTTGTTGCTTCTTCCTTTTTTTATATACATATGTGTGTATATATATATATATATATATATATATATATATATATATATATATATATATATATTCTTCCTTTCTCTCTTTTTGAGAATGTATATGTGTATGCTTCTTTGTGTGATTTTTTTCTGTATAGGTTTGCTTTAACCATTTGTCCTAGAGTTCTGTCTGCCTGTTTGTTTTTTTTTTTTTTTAGTATAGTTTTTTGCTCTTGTTATCTTTGGTTGATTTGTTTATTGGTTACATTGCTCTCTTCTTTCTTATTTTTTATTACTTTTTAATATTATTAACTTAATAATTTATTTTTCATTTTAAAATAACTTCACTTTATTTAATTATTATTCTTTCTTTCTTTCTTTCTTTCCTTTCTTTCTTTCTTTTCTCCCTTTTCTTCTGAGCCATGTGGCTGACAGGGTCTTGTTGCTCCAGCCAGGTGTTAGGACTCAGATTCTGAGGTGGGAGAGCTGACTTCAGGACATTGGATCACCAGAGAAGGCCTGGCCCCACAAAACATCAAGCAGTGAGAGCTCTCCCAGAGATCTCCATCTCAAGGCTAAGACCCAGCTCCACTCAACGACCAGCAAGCTCCAGTGCTGAACACCCCATGCCAAACAACTAACAAGACAGGAATACAACCCCAACCATTAGGAAAGAGGCTGCCTAAAATCATAATAAGTTCACAGACACCCCAAAACACACCACTGGATATGGTCCTGCCCACCAAAAAGACAAGATCCAGCCCCATCCACTAGAACACAGGCACCAGTCCCCACTACCAGGAAGCCTACACAACCCACTGAAACAATCTTACTGAGTGGGGACATGCACTAAAAACAACGGGAAATAAAAACCTGCATCTTGCAGAAAAGAGATCCCAAACACAGTAAGTTAAGCAAAATGAGAAGACAGAGAAATATACAGCAGATGAAGGAACAAGGTAAAAACCCACCAGACCAAACAAATGAAGAGGAAATAGGCAGTCTACCTTGAAAAGAATTCAGGGTAATGATAATAAATATGATCCAAACTTTTGGAAATAGAATGGAGAAAATACAAGAAACGTTTAACAAGGACCTAGAATAACTAAAGAGCAAACAAACAATGATGAACACAATAAATGAAAGTAAAAATTCTGTAGAAACAATCAATAGCAGACTAACTAAGGCAGAAGAATGGATAAGTGACCTGGAAGATTAAATACTGGAAATAACAACCACAGAGCAGAATAAAGAAAAAAGAATGAAAAGAATGAAGGACCATCTCAGACCTCTGGGAAAACATTAAACACACCAACATTCGAATAATAGGGGTCCCAGAAGAAGAAGAGAAAAAGAAATGGACTGAGAAAATATTTGAAGACATTATAGTTGAAAACTTCCCTAATATGGGAAAAGAAATAGTCAAGTTCAGGAAGCGCAGAGAGTACCATACAGGATAAATCTAAGTAGAAACACACCAAGACACATACTAATCAAGCTACCAAAAATTGGGCTTCCCTGGTGGTGCAGTGGTTGAGAGTCCGCCTGCCGATTCAGGGGACACAGGTTCGTGCCCTGGTCTGGGAAGATCCCACATACCATGGAGCGGCTGGGCCCATGAGCCATGAGAGCTGAGCCTGCGCATCTGGAGCCTGTGCTCTGCAACGGGAGAGGCCACAACAGTGAGAGGCCCACGTACCACAAAAAAAAAAAAAAAAAAAAAAAAATTAAATCAAAGAAAAAATATTAAAAGCAGCAAGGCAAAAGCTACAAATAACATACAAGGTAATCCCCATAAGGTTAACAGCTGATCTTTCAGCAGAAAGTCTGCAAGCCAGAGCATGTGGCAG
This sequence comes from Mesoplodon densirostris, assembly GCF_025265405.1. NCBI lineage: Eukaryota > Metazoa > Chordata > Mammalia > Artiodactyla > Ziphiidae > Mesoplodon > Mesoplodon densirostris. Next base: position 3,802,495 of record NC_082674.1, read on the forward strand.
GACATATTTAAAGTGATGAAAGGGAAAATCCTACAACCAAGATTACTCTACCCAGCAAGGATCTCATTCAGAATCGATGGAGAAATTAAAACCTTTACAGACAAGCAAAAGCTAAGAGAATTCAGCACAACCAAACCAGCCTTGAAACAAATGTTAAAGGAATTTCTCTAGGCAGGAAACACAAGAGAAGGAAAAGACCTTCAATAACAACCCCAAAACAATTAAGAAAATGGTAATAGGAACATACATATTGATGACTACCTTAAAAGTAAATGGATCAATTGCTCCAACCAAAAGACATAGACTGGCTGAATGGATACAAAAACAAGACCCATATATATGCTGTCTACAAGAGACCCATTTCAGACCTAGGGACACATACAGACTGAAAGTGAGGGGATAGAAAAAGATATTCCATGCAAATAGAAATCAAAAGAAAGGTGGAGTAGCAATTCTCTTATCAGACCAAATAGACTTTAAAATAAAGACTATTACAACAGACAAAGATGGACACTACATAATGATCAAGAGATCAGTCCAAGAAGAAGATATAACAATTATAAATATTTATGCACCCAACATAGGAGCACCTCAGTACATAAGGCAAATGCTAAAAGCCATAAACAGGGAAAATGAAAGTAACACAATAATAGTAGGGGGCTTTAATGCCCCACTTTCAACAATGGACAGTTTATTCAAAATGAAAATATATAAGGAAACACAAGCTTTAAATGATACATTAAACAAGATGGACTTAGTTGATATTTATAAGACATTCCATCTAAAAACAACAGAATACACAATCTTCTCAGGTGCTCATGGAACATTCTCAAGGAAAGATCATATCTTGGGTGACAAATCAAGCCTTGGTAAAGTTAAGAAAATTGAAATAGTATCAAGTATCTTTTCTGGCCACACAATGATATCAATTACAAGAAAAATATCTGTAAAATATACAAACAGATTGAAGTTAAACAATACACTAGTAAATAACTAAGAGATCACTGAAGAAATCAAAGAGGAAATTTTAAAAAATACCTAGAATTGACAATGAAAACACGATGACCCAAAACCTATGGGATGCAACAAAAGCAGTTCTAAGAGAGAAGTTTTTAGAAATATAATCCTACCTCAAGAAACATCTCAAATAAACAACCTAACAATACATCTAAAGCAATTAGAGAAAGAAGAACAAAAACAGCCCCAAAGTTAGCAGAAGGAAAGACATCATAAAGATCTGATCAGAAATAAATGAAAACGAAATGAAGGAAACAATATCATAGATCAATAAAACTAAAAGAAGGTTCTTTGAGAAGATAAACAAAATTGATAAACCATTAGCCAGACTCATTAAAACAAATGGAGAAGACTCAAATCAATAGAATTAGAAATGAAAAAGGGGAAACAACTGACACTGTGGAACTACAAAGGATCATGAGAGATTACTACAAGTAAACATATGCCAATAAAATGGACAAACTGGAAGAAATGGACAAATTCTTAGAAAAGCACAACCTTCTGAGACTGAACCAGGGAGAAATCGAAATTATAAACAAACCAATCACAAGCACTGAAATTGAAACTGTGATTAAAAATCTTCCAACAAACAAAAGCCCAGGACCAGATGGCTTTACAGGTGAATTCTACCAAACATTTAGAGAAGAGCTAACACTTATCCTTCTCAAACTCCTCCAAAATATAGCAGAGGGGGAAACACTCCCAAACTCATTCTCCGAGGCCAGCATCACCCTCACACCAAAACCAGACAAAGATGTCACAAAGAAAGAAAACTACAGACCAATATCACTGATTAACATAGATGCAAAAATCCTCAACAAAATACTAGCAAACAGAATCAAACAGCACATTAAAAGGATCATACACCATGATCAAGTGGAGTTTATCCCAGGAATGCAAGGATTCTTTATTATATGCAAATCAATCAATGTGATACACCATATTAACAAATTAAAGGAGAAAAAACATATCATAATCTCAATAGATGCAGAGAGACTTTTGACAAAATTCAACACACATTTATGATAAAAACCCTCCAGAAAGTAGGCATAGAGGGAACCTACCTCGACATAATAAAGCCATATATGACAAACGCACAGCCAACATCATTTTCAATGGTGAAAAACTGAAACCATTTCCACTAAGATCAGGAACAAGACAAGCTTGCCCACTCTCAGTACTATTATTCAACATTGTTTTGAAAGTTTTAGCCACAGCGATCAGAGCAGAAAAAGAAATAAAAGGAATCCAAACTAGAAAACAAGAAGAAAAACTGCCACTGTTTGCAGATTACATGATAATATACATAGAGAATCCTAAAGAAGCTACCAGAAAACTACTAGAGCTATGAATGAATTGGGTAAAGTAGCAGGATACAAAATTAATGCACAGAAATCTCTTGCATTCCTATACACTAATGATGAAAACTCTGTAAGAGAAATTAAGGAAACACTCCCATTTACCACTGCAACAAAAAGAATAAAATAGCTAGGAATAAACCTACCTAAGGAGACAAAAGACCTGTATGCAGAAAACTATATGACACTGATGAAAGAAATTAAAGATGATACAAACAGATGGAGAGACATACCATGCTCTTGGATTGGAAGAATCAACATTGTGAAAATGACTATTCTACCGAAAGCAGTCTACAGATTCAGTACAATCCGTATCAAACTACCAATGGATTTTTCACAGAATTAGAACAAAAAATTTCACAATTTGTGTGGAAACACAAAAGACCCCGAATAGCCAAAGCAATCTTGAGAAAGAAAAATGGAGCTGGGGGAATCAGGCTCCCTGACATCAGACTATATTACAAAAGCTACAGTAATCAAGACAGTATGGTACTGGTACAAAAACAGAAATATAGATCAATGGAAGAGGATAGAGGACCCAGAGATAAACCTATGTACATATGGTCACCTTATCTTTGATAAAGGATGCAAGAATATACAATGGAGAAAAGACAGCCTCTTCAATAAGTGGTGCTGGGAAAACTGGACAGCTCCATGTAAAAGAATGAAATTACAACACTCCCTAACACCATGCACAAAAATAAACTCAAAATGGATTAAAGGCCTAAATGTAAGGCTAGACGCTATAAAACACTTAGAGGAAAACATGGGCAGAACACTCTATGACATAAATCACAGCAAGATCCTTTTTGACCCACCTCCTAGAGAAATGGAAATAAAAACAAAAATAAACAAACGGGACCTAATGAAACATAAAACCTTGTGCACAACAAAGGAAACCATAAAAAGATGAAAAGACAACCCTTAGAATGGGAGAAAATATTTGAAAACAAAGCAACTGACAAAGGATTAATCTCCAAAATATACAAGCAGCTCATGCAGCTCAATATCCAAAAAACAAACAACCTAATCCAAAAATGGGCAGAAGACCTAAATAGACATTTCTCCAAAGAAGGTATACAGATTGCTAACAAACACATGAAAGGATTCTCAACATCACTAATCATTAGAGAAATTCAAATCAAAACTACAATGAGGTGTCACCTCACACTAGTCAGAATGGCCATCATCAAAAAATCTACAAACAATAAATGCTGGAATGGGTGTGGAGAAAAGGGAACCCTCTTGCACTCTTGGTGGGAATTTAAATTGATACAGTGACTATGGAGAACAGTATAAAGATTCCTTAAAAAACTGAAAATAGAACTATCATATGACCTAGCAATCCCACTATGGGCATATACCCTGAGAAAACCATAATTCAAAAAGAGGCATGTACTACAATGTTCATTGCAGCACAATTTACAATAGCCAGGACATGGAAGCAACCTAAGTGTCCATCGACAGATGAATGGGTAAAGAAGATGTGGCACATATATACAATGGAATATTACTCAGCCATTAAAAGAAACAAAATTGAGTTATTTGTAGTGAAGTGAATGTACCTAGAGTCTGTCATACAGAGTGAAGTCAGTCAGAAAGAGAAAAACAAACACTGTATGCTAACATATATATATGGAATCCAAAAAAAAAAAAAAAGCTTCTGAAGAATCTAGGCTCAGGACAGGAATAAAGACACACAAGTAGAGAATGGACTTGAGGACATGGGGCAGGGGAAGGGTAAGCTAGGACGAAGTGAGAGCATGGCATTGACATATATACACTGCCAAATGTAAAATAGATAGCTAGTGGGAAGCAGCTGCATAGCACAGGGAGATCAGGTCTGGGCTTTGTGACCACCTAGAGGGGTTGGGGAGGGAGACGCAAGAGAGAGTGCATATGGGGGTATATGTATACATATAGCTGATTCACTTTGTTGTATAGCAGAAACTAACACAACATTGTAAATCAAATATACTCCAATAAAGATGTTAAAAAACAATAAAATAAAGTAAAATATCTCAAAAATATGATAGAATTAATAAATGAGTATGGATGCAGGATGCAATGCCAAATACTAAAAGTAATGTTATTTTTGTACCAGTGAGCAAAGAATAAAAGTAAAAGTTTTTAAACCAATATTTTAAAAAATGACATCAAATATTTTCTCTGTATTTTGTTTAATATTTTTTTAATGTGGCTACTAAGATTACATATGTCACTTACATTACATTTCCAATGGACTGCGCTGCTCTATGTGATTTCAACAAAGCACATGTTGTGAAGATGCTACACCAAAACCTAGTGGTGGAGAGACATGGGTCTAAGATACAGTCACAGAAAATCTATCATCACATGATGGCCACAGGACATGACTAGAAGGCTGGGGCTCATCAAGTCTCTCATTCATCCAGCATCTCAGGGGATGCTTCATGTCCAGCCTGGAAATAAATTCCTCCTGCCAAGCATAATGACTGATTCTGGACTCTTCAGAGGCCTGGCTACATAATTTTGCTCCTCGCCCTGCATCTGCCAAGAGTGTTCACGGTGACAAGGTTGCCCGTCGGCCCCCAGCTCCCCATTTGCATTGGATTTCCTGCCACCACATAGAAACCCACCAGAACAGGGGATGCCATCTGAACCCTGGCTTAAAGAACCATCCAGAGAATACCTTCAGTATGCCTCCGAGGTTTTCTCTTATGGGCTTCCTCTGGCCTTCGAGGAGGCTGCTTCTTTTCTTTGCCTCTGACTATTTTCGGGTTTGGCCTGTATTCACTACTTAGCCATGCGGGGATTTAGCAATCCTGTGGTTTGTGGCTTCCTTTCTTGCTCTGCTCACTCAAATTCTTGGTTCTCTCACATGCAGAAATGAGTGAGAATAGGTGACAGCTCAAGTGTCTTCAACTCCAAAAGGAACAGTAAGTCTAACAATGAGCAGTGCCTCGGTGGGACGTTAACACATTTGAAGAAATCAAGTAAACATCTGCAAAAAAGGTCAAATTGTAAGAAGGTTTTCTTCATTGTATGGGTAGCTGTGCTTTTACTGTGTTTCTTTTTTTAAAAATCTATCATATCCAAAAAAACATTGTCAATAGGAACTTTCATTGAAATATTGAGTTACTAAATTTTTTTCTCTGAATTGTGGTGGTAATATAGCTTGATTGATTTAAAGAAATTGAAACGTTGGAAAGAAAAGTGGACCGTTATGAATGTCATCTGTTTATTTATTTTTTTAATTTTATTTATTTATGGCTGTGTTGAGTCTTCGTTTCTGTGCGAGGGCTTTCTCTAGTTGTGGCAAGCGGGGTCCACTCTTCATCGCGGTGCGCAGGCCTCTCACCATCGCGGCCTCTCTTGTTGCGGAGCACAGGCTCCAGACACGCAGGCTCAGTAATTGTGGCTCACGGGCCTAGTTGCTCCACGGCATGTGGGATCTTCCCAGACCAGGGCTCGAACCCGTGTCTCCTTCATTGGCAGGCAGATTCTCAACCACTGCGCCACCAGGGAAGCCCCATCTGTTTATTTTGAGACAAAATTCAACACGGCAACTTGCATTCATATTAGTTGAGTTCATCACTTCCTTAGTAGACGTACAACATGTTCCCTTTTTAGACACTCAGATGGCATTTTCAATACCTGACACCAAATTCAGAATCTACAAAAAACTTTTGAGGCGTTACCTTGTCCAAGTGATTCATTGTTTCTCTTCATCACAGAGAGAGGAGAGAGAGAGCTTGAGATGTATAAATTATTGAAGGGAGCCCATTAAAGAACAGTCAAATAGCAGCTTCTCAGGAAATATAAAAATACGTCACTCAAAGGTAAGTTTCAATGAAACAAATTCATATTTTAATGAACGAATTACAAACCAGGCATAAAAGAATAGGGAAAGACCACTCAGCCTTTCCCTTATTTATAGTAGAGCACAATCTATGCTCAGAATAAGCAATTCTCCCCCCATTCACATCTTTTTTTTTTTATACATTTATTTTTTGTTTTGGGTTGCATTGGGTCTTCGTTGCTGCACATGGGCTTTCTCTAGTTGCGGTGAGCGGGGGCTACTCTTCGTTGAGGTGCACGGGCTTCTCAGTGTGGTGGCTTCTCTTGTGATGCACGGGCTCTAGTCACGTGGGCTCAGTAGTTGTGGCTCGTGGGCTCTAGAGTGCAGGCTCAGTAGTGTGGCGCACGGGTTTTGTTGCTCCACGGCATGTGGGATCTTCCCGGACCATGGCTCAAACCCGTGTCCCCTGCATTGGCAGGTGGATTCTTAACCACTGCATCATCAGGGTTCACATTCACATCTTAATCACTACCAGATTCACTTTTTAAAAATGAAATGTTTAAAGTCGCAACATATCCTGTCTGAATTGAGAAGAGAATTGAGAAATATTGATGTTACTTTTTAATTCTGTGTAACGTGTACATCTTAAATATCTTGTTTTACAACAAAAAATGTGATTTTTCCTTCAAGCTTATCCTATTCTTGTGACACAAACTTAAATGAATATTTCAGGTAACATTGCTGTAACCACTACAGATAAATAAGTAAATAAAAAGCATTTGTTGCTTTTTATACCTTCAGCTTTTCCAGATGTTCTGAATGGTCTCATAGAAGGCTCTTTTATTATGAATAACAGGAATCCTTACATTTAGCCACTTTTATACCCAGAAACATTTTCCTCACCTTTTCTCAGGGCAAGCACATTAAAATAAAGGACTGCTGCTATTCTGTTTTAGCTTAGAAGTGTTTGATGTTTTCCCCAAATAAAATACACTAACATTTTCCTCAACAATTCCAGATTCTTAACTCTTGTAGTTTCCCATTTGTCTTAATTTTAGATTCTCATAGTGTGCTCAGAGCTCATACTTTTCATCACACATGCATCCATGAATCCTTCAGCACTGTTTCTGTGGTGAGGACTCTTTTTATTCATTAGAGCAGGCCAGCATGATTTAATGAGGTTTCATGGTTTCTGCATAGTTTCAGCAACTTCATCTGCTGATCCCTCCATAAAGGGAAAGCCAGCTTCAGAGTTTACATACAGCTGCGGTAGGTCACTCAGCTTTTCATTTTATATCTCCTTCCTTAGAAGAAGAATTTGTTTATTGTTTTATTCTGTAAGTTCTAACCAGCCTGATGAGAATAATTGCCACTGAAACATGCACACAGTGAATACCATGTTACAAAACAAGCAACATCACCCTGAGAGTGGAAAGGATGTCTTATCGTGGCTTTCAGGGGCAACTGGTAGCAGGCCCCCAAATCCCCACACTTGTGATTAATCAACCCCTACTCTCCTTCACCCCATCTTCCCAATTCATGACCAGGAGACACGTACCTTTCCTGGCATGCATTTCTCCCTAAACCAGGGAACATGCCTGGGGCCAACCCATCTATTTGATCCAAGCATAATGAGGCATAAAGCTGCCCCTTGCAGGAGCTCCGATGTGTCAGGGACTGATGGGCATTTCATTTGTTAACTCCCAGGGGCCCTTGTGCCTCTCTGGGTTCATATAGTATTTATTTTAGGTGCTCATATTTCTCATCTGTGATCTTCACACCATATGTACACTGAGAAACAGCATCCCTGTGAGAGTCCCTCGTGAAACAGAGAAGGAAGGAAACATTTCATCTCAGTTCAAAAGAAAAAAGAAGAAGAAGTGCAATCTCTTACTCTAAAAGGTTGACTTGAATATTGTAAGGATGTTGGGAACAGAAAAGGCTTTTAATCCAAAAGGTGGTTCTCCATAGTATGACTCACTCCCCCAACATAAATGAGAGAAATGTTTCCTTAGAATAGAAATCATTTTAATGTATTTTCAATTAATGTTATGTCAAAAACAAGCCTGGCTTCTGTCTAAAGTAACAGTAGAATGGTAGAGATGCTCCCTCAAATGCAAGCTTGGAAACTGGGTTATAAAAAAATGTATGTTTGATCTAGGCAGAGCTCCCTAATTTTCTCAGTAATTAGATGCTGAGACAACTAATCATTTGTCCAGTCAGTAGATAGCAATTCCATCAGTTGTAGACTGCATCAGGACAACCCATAGGATCCAAAGCTTCAAGACTTACCTTGTGAATTGAGTTCACTTTGCCATCTTAATTTGCTGATTTATGATGAGCTAGCCCTCTGAAAAAGTATCTGAGGAAACTGTTTTTTTCCAAATTGCTACAATTTCTATTATAGGTGATTCATTACCAGAACTTAAAAACTTAAAGGAAAGAAAAGAAAATACCCTCCCTTTCTTAAGTATTTATTAAGTGAGAGGGTATTAAGAAAAACTATATAAGTATCAGGTTCCTACTATGTGCCAGATTCTACATAATGTTTTCTCAGATAAATCACCTACTTTAATCTTTACAACAGACCCAGAGAGCTGAGATTTAGATCTCAGTCTGCCTCTAAATATGAGATCTTTGGAAGAATTACTTCTTAACTTTCTGCAAACACATTTATTAAGTGCCTCTGCTAGACACTCCTTTGTAATGTGAAAAGAACGTGAAATAAGATGAATAGTTTCTTACTTCTTGGAAACAAAACTCAAGAACTTAAGACCAAGTTTATTAAAAATGTTAAATCTTTATCCATTTATAGCCAGATCTTAGAAAAATACCAGAAATACTCATTAACAATAAAAACAGAATAATATGATTTGTGTTTATAATGGAGTGGTTGGGAGCAGAAAGAAGTTCTAACAGACATAAAAATATATTATAATGGTACTCTTAAAGTAATCATTTGGTACTAGTATATGAAAGGGGAAAGATAGTAATAACCTAAAATAGAAAGTTCAGACAGAATCCCACATAGAAATTAAGATTTGTAGGTTTTTCAATGTAAAGGTGAACATATATATTATTTGATAAGTGGTATTGAAAAAACACAGTAGATTCCTACAGGAAAAGTGATGAACATTTCATTGTAAATAATGAAACATGACAGAGATAAAGTTAAAACATTTCCCTGCTAAATCCTGCAATCCCATTCCCTTAAGGAAGTTGGCATTGTATCCCAGGGTGTCCTATTTAATAGCTGTCTTGATATGCCTTAAGTATATATACTCATGTATACATGAATATGTGGATTTGACTTTCATTTATTCTTACAATATTGTACAATACCATATGCATTATTCTACAATTTGCTTTCCTCGTTTATATGGCTATGCCTTGAGGTCAATAAGTACAGAGATAATCCATCTGAAATACCTGCATACAATTACACAGTATGAATTTTATATACATGCACACATGCTTTCCAACCCTTTCCCTGTTGACAGAGAGTAAGGCTGCTGCTCAGCCTCTGTACACAATGCTGTAACAAACATCCTGGTGCACGTTTCCTGACATCCTGCTGCAATAAGGTCTATAAGAAAGCTTTCCAGAACAGAATTGCAGAGTCAAAAAATCTGTGTATTTTCCACTTTAATAGTTATTGACTTGAAGGAGCCAGTCCTCAGGGAATAAAATGGAACCTCATTATCTTCACGGATTTTTGTTTTGTTTCTTAATATCTTTGTGAGTACCAAGGGCAGAATCAACCCGTTCTTTATACTGATTTCACTCTCTTTACAAACGCCAGAACGCAATAGCTATTTCTACTACTATACTGTATAAATACTATGCTTTCACCTTCATTGCTTATTATCCCCTCTGGGTCAATCACTGAAATAAGTTTACTTTTAAAACTTACAACATTCCTATTGAGATTTCCAAATTTTAAATGTCCAATGTTACACAGCAAGTAAGGAGAAAACCCGGTGTCAAGGTCCAGTCTTCCTTGATATACGACTGCTCCTGTGAAAACAGGTCATCATGGAAACAAGCCCTCACATTGTCCCTCCCTGAAACAAAACTTTATCACATACAAAAAGATCCACAAAGTTTCCCTGAATGATGATGAGAAGGAACGCCTAATGCACAGAGTGACAGACGAGCACCACTGACAGAAGAAACCAGATGTGAGAAGCCCCGGAGGAGGAATAGAGGTCACCCCTTCCCAGGCAGACAGCGGCGGTGTGACTGCAGAGCTGGGGGAAGAGAGAGGTCTAGAGGTGAAGAGGGAAACTGGGATGAGGCTGGGCAGGATTTTGTAGAAGCTGGTAAGATTTTAAAAATGAATCTTCAGGGCTTCCCTGGTGGCGCAGTGGTTGAGAGTCTGCCTGCCGATGCAGAGGACGCAGGTTCGTGCCTCAGGCTGGGAAGATCCCACATGCCGGGGAGCGGCTGGGCCCGTGAGACATGGCCACTGAGCCTGCGCGTCTGGAGCCTGTGCTCCGCAACGGGAGAGGGCACAGCAGTGAGAGGCTCGAATACCGCAAAAAAAAAAAAAAAAAAAAAAGAATCTTCTGACTCCACTATGTATGACAGACTCTATGTCCATCCACCTCACTACAAATAACTCAATTTCGTTTCTTTTTATGGCTGAGTATTATCCCATTGTATACATGTGCCACGTCTTCTTTATCCATTCATCTGTCGATGGACACTTAAGTTGCTTCCATGTCCTGGCTATTGTAAATAGAGCTTCAGTGAACATTTTGGTACATGACTCTTTTTGAATTATAGTTTTCTCAGGGTATATGCCCAGTAGTGGGATTGCTGGGTCATATGGTAGTTCTATTTTTAGATTTTAAGGAACCTCCATACTGATCTCTATAGTGGCTGTATCAATTTACATTCCCACCAACATTGCAAGAGGGTTCCCTTTTCTCCACACCCCGTGGAGTCTGTCATACAGAGTGAAGTAAGTCAGAAAGAGAAAAACAAATACCATATGCTAACACATATATATGGAATCTAAGGAAAAAAAAAAAAAGGTCATGAAGAACCTAGGGGTAAGATGGGAATAAAGATACAGACCTGCTAGAGAATGGACTTGAGGACACGGGGAGGGGGAAGGGTAAGCTGTGATAAAATGATAGAGTGGCATGGACATATATACACTACCAAATGTAAAATAGATAGCTAGTGGGAAGCAGTCGCATAGCACAGGGAGATCAGCTCAGTGCTCTCTGACCACCTAGAGGGGTGGGAGGGAGGGAGACACAAGAGGGAAGAGATATGGGGACATATGTATATGTATAACTGATTCACTTTGTTATAAAGCAGAAACTAACACACCATTGTAAAGCAATTATACTCCAATAAAGATGTTTAAAAAAAATGAATCTTTGAGGAAATGAAAGCCCTTGACAGCTTTGAACAGTGGGGTAGTGTGACTGGACGTGAATGTCTATCCTGGGGTTGTTGCCTGAAGCATGACTACAGGGAAGCAGGGCGTGCAGGGAGCGGGGGGCAGGAGTTTGGGGCAGCCCAGAGGGACCTGCTGGGTGGGAGCCGCTATTCCAGAAGAGAGCTCTAGGCACTATCAGCGCTGACATCACAGCCGAAGCCTTTCCACCAATGAGATCCTGCAGGGTGGGACTAAGGGAGCACAAGGAATTTGTGAAGTGTGAGACACTGTGTACCTTTAAAATCAGGAATTGTGAAGAAGAGGTTAGCAACAGTAAGAGCAAAAGAGGGAAAAGGACCGAGACAAAAGAAGACTGAGCACAGAGTCAGGGAATCAGCCCCCAACCTGAGCTGGCCTTACTCTGGTCCATCGGAATACAGTTCTGTCCTTTTGCCTCCTGGCAAACTTTAATTCATCCTTCCGGGGTTGTCCTGCAAATCAGTTCCGGGAATACTTTCTTAAACCTACTCAAAGTAAGTTGCTCCTTTGCCTCTGCTTCTGTGCCATTTTGTACATGCATCTGCTAAAGCGATACACCTCACATTGCATGTCCTTGTGACGTGCGTCCATTTGTATTGTTGATTGTGAGTTACCTGAAGCCAGGGGATACTGTCTTACTTATTCCTGTGTGCTCAGTCACTGAACCAGACATTCAGGAAGTTTGTATTGATTTGACATTTATTAAATCTCACATCCACACTTTGTCTCAAGCACCTAATATACCTTACATCCCTGGGATCTGAGCTCTGTGATTTCCTATGTTCTCATGATAAATGGCAGGTAACATAAAAGTGTCTTAAAGAATGACACACAAGGACACCTTTATCGGAAACGTATGTCCTTGTGATTTACTTCCCTCGGAGAAGTTTAGCCACACTCTCACTTTCTTCTCTCTAAGCCTGAGTGGAGTTCTGTGTAGACTCTGTCCTCCACGTTTGGTGACACACATCCAAGAATTCCTCAGGAGGCAACTAGGGATTTACCAAACAATATCAACGGGTCATTTTCAATACATGAATCAAACATCGGTCCACTAGCTCTATGTGCAACATGGGGCTAGAAAAAGAGAAAGTTAAAAAATAACTTTGTAAAAATAAATATAAAAATAAATCTGAGTCCAGGGACATTTCCAAACAGTAAAACCTATTTAACTATGAAAACACTTTCCCAGAAAGAGTGAACAATATAATTTTGGAGATATTTTAAAGTACTTTAAAATGAGCTCGTCCAAGCCAGAGCTGGTGAGCCTTCTCACCAAGTCAAGTGCAAGTGAGGCAATGGAGAATGCAGGCTGACCTCCCCATCTGGTTTGGTCACCTCCTGTGCAAACTGTAATCAAGGCATCAAGATGCCAAGGGTGATACTGACTTCTTCCTCATCCATTATGTAAGCAGAAGAATGGAGTGTGTGAATGGGGCAAGGTGGTGATTAGAGGGAAAGAAAATAGAAGCTCGTGTTGCCAAAAGGTGAATCCACTAAGCGAAACTTACTCCCATGTCTTTAACAGAATTCCTTACTTAAAACAAAAATAATTCTCATTTCCTTGGTTTAGGGTAGTGGTTGTAAAGGGTGTGAGTGGACAGATTGCAAAATACCATCGGAACCTGGAACTTGACAGATGTCCACTATTTGACAAAGCTATAGTGCCCAAATTATTTCCAGATTACCCTGCACATTGCAAGTAATAAAACAGAATAATGACTTGAGCTCTGTTTTTTATTCATCTTACACTGAGTCTGAAAGCCATAAAACTTGCACTGATAGATGTAAATCGTCTCAGCCAATTAGTTCCAATTGTCTGATAGCAAATTTGAACTCTCTGCAGTTGACTAATCAGAAAGCCTTGGAACTCAGATGGAAATGAAGTCAGGGGAAGAAACCGTGATGCTGCTTTGGAGGCGAAGTGTAACGACCAGACTGCGCCTGAAGAGCAGTGTTAGAAATATAAATCTGCAGCCCAGGACATCTTACCACAAACAAATGTTACAAATCAAATATAGATGGGAGGCTCTTGTGTGTACTACTGGGTGATAATAAAATCCTTCTTTAAGTAAGCACAAGTGTTTTTTCTTCCATGAATGCCTCAACTAAGTTTCTTCCAGTAAGTAGAAGATGCTGCTTGGAGAATGAGTGTCTTCTGCTAATCTTAGGAGCCTGTGAAACACAAAAATAAAAGGTCTCTGTGTACATATAACAGTCCCCCAGATGTGAAGCTTCACTATGACCCTAGTGTAGATATTTTCCAGAGTGTTTTGCACTGACCAAAATTAATAAATGTGTAAAATATGTAGGCTTACTTATGAGTAGCTTATGTAGTCCTAGCATTTTAGATGAGGAAAACATTTTAGATCTGGGTTGTTCTAAGATTCTATTTTATAAATGCAAAAAATGATGGCCTGAAGAAGTTTCAGAGTTTTAGATGGCAATGCTTAGGCTAAACCCACAACTGAATCCCAGGCTGGTCTCTTTCAAAGCATATATACACTCACAGGGTTAAAAAAAATAAAAGTTACTCACCAATGCATTGGATTGGACTTGCTAGATACAGTGAAAAACAGAAGGTGGAGAAGTAATCCCTACCCAAGAAAATTATTATAGCACCTCAGTTTACAAGAACCCTAAGAGGTCATCCATTTCAACCCCCATTTTCTGTATAACTGATCCATAGCCACACACACACACACACACACGCACACACACACATGCACACACAGGTACATACACACACTCTCAAACAGGTACATGATATTTAAGCACCCCTTGGTCCTCCCTGTCATCCATGAACTAGCTTATTCTGAGCACCTTCAGTGACAGGAAGTTGATTTCCTCCTGAGACAGCCTAGTCCCATTTGGGAAGCTCTAACTATTAGAAAATTCATTTCACTGGGCAACACATCCGTCCCCTTCTAGTCAGGGCACTAACTTCAAGGGCCTGGGAGAACTTTTCAACCTCATGCCTGTGACAGCCTGCACAAATTTGAAGACAACTCTCCCGAATTGCTGAATCTTCTACTCTCCAGGGTAAACTTCTCAGATGCTTCAGCCTTCTTAAAGCATGTTAACTCTTCTCTGGATACACTCCAACTCTTCTGTGTCTGACACTGTGGCAGCCAGGAAGGAGTGTAAAATGCCAGGTGAGGGTGCCCACTGGAAAGTAGGGAGGGGTGATTTCATCCATCCATCCATCTACTGGATTGGCAGAGTTTGCTTGCTATGATATGGTTGCCTCGAATAACTATTTAGTCCTATAATTTTCTTTTTTAAATCTCTTTCTATTACGCCATGATTGTTTGGTATTTTAGAACCAAATATAAATATATGCATGGAATATATAGCATGGTATATGTATTATGGAAATACATAAAATGTGTATGTATGTAAATGTCTATATCTGTAGGTACAGCTATCTATAGAGATGCAGATACAGATATATAGATATGGACTTTTCTTTCATTATCTCATTAAATCCTCCAAGTAATGTTATCCCTATAAGCTTAGAGTCATCCCCAAATTAAAGTTATGCCTCTCCTACATTCACGCACATCATGATAAGGGCTGAACAGGACAAAGACCTTCTAAGTTTCTCTATAAAATTTTATTCTAAATTCTAAATTCACACTGATGTATTAAAAAGTGAGCAGTAATCCTGCAGGCATTTCCCTCCAATGAGTATTATATTTAATAATGAATTGTTACCAGATCGCATTTTCCTTTTGCTTTGGAATCTGGAACTCTTTGAAAGATTACAAATGCTGAGAAGTATTTCTGTGTCCTTCCAGGAGAAGGAGAAGCCAAAAACAGAGTTTTGATTTTGTGGCTTACCTTTGGCTGGGAAGAACTTGCCAGGGGAATTGTGGAGCAGGGAAATGGGATCAAGCATAGAAGGAGGCTCCTTCGAGGGTCCGTCTACCTCTCTGCTGATGTGGGGTTGTCTTCCCTGCCTCTGTCACAGGGCAGCACAAACAGCCATGTGGAGCTACAGCAGATGATGCCAGGAGCCAGGCTGTCAGACTAAAGCCGAGCCAGGACCAGGGCAGCCAGACAGGGGGACAGATGATACAAAGAGGATATGGGCAGTGAAAGCTTTGATCTTGCAACTCAGGTTACTCAGATTAGGAGGAAACTCCTAGATCATTGTCAGAAGAAAGCACCTGAGAAAATTAATGCAGTGCTCATGGGCCAGAAGCATGAATGATGTAGCAATAAAAGGAAAATAAGTTAAAAAATCTGTCAACGAGAACAATAGCATGAAGGTTTAGTCACCTCTTTGGCAATAATTTACATGGATTGCTCAGTGTGTGTGTGTGTGTCTGTCTGTCTGTCTGGAAAGGAAGAAAGTGAGCCCCAAGCACTGGATCAGGAGCAGAAGTGTAATATATGAAATTTGGACACCTGTGTCTACCGACATAGGCAGAATTAGTTAGAATGCTTTAAGCAAGCTATTTAGTGAAATGTGAATTTATTTAACTCATGCTGTGATTTAGTTATTCTTTGGTAATTGCTTTGTCTCTGAAATGTCAGTCTGAGAACTCTGCTTAGTAATTATCTAAAGTAATAGTAACTGAACCCAGGTGACCCTCATGACCATCACATTCCCCTGGCAAGAGACAGTTAGAGATGGGGACCAAACTGGCACTCTAGCCATGGCTAGGGAATTGCCAGCCCACATCGAGAACATTCTAAACAGGCCACAAAACAGGGAAGCAAGTGTACACATTGTACCTCAACAACTATCTGCTGTTGATCATACTGTTGGCAGGGCGACCAACCAATGACAGAATTACCCAATTGTAGGTCTTTCTTTCAAGACAACATTGCTGTAAGCTGTGAAATGGGTACCAGCTTTGTGAACACACAGAACATCAATATGCCCAAGAAGGTACCAACTACACACACTTTTGAAATTATTCCCAGTCAGGTAATTATTTCAAGTGGGCTTTCCTCTCTCTGTTCGTTAAATACCAATATGCAAAATGATTTTTCATGTGAAAAGGAAACACAGCCAATAAAATAACCCATATTGTCTTATTTGCTTGATGTTTTATTTAGGTTTGTTTTCTTTTTCTTATATAATTAAGTTTCTGCATTTCTTCAGGAGTGGTATCTAGAATATTTTGTCAAATAAATGAGTTATTGAATGAACAAATCACATTCCAATGTTTTTGTAAATGATTACTTGACTGATCATACTGACTTCCATAAAGAAAAACAGAAGTTATCAACAGACTACAACTGCCGGTCAAATACTTTACTAACCAAAAATTAAAAGACATTGCATTCACAAGGCAGTGTGAAGGAATGTGAAGAGCTGAAGAATAGCTCACTGTGAATTCTAATTGCACATTTGTACAGAGCTGCATAGTAATTTATAAACACAGGAAAACTTGAAAATATGTGGAATTATAGATTATTACTTTTGAAAAGGGCTTCAAGGAACATGTCCTTTACGTCAGTGAGAACACAGAAGACAGAGGTGTGCTGTGTTCTCCATCTCCAAGGTCATTGACTCCAAAGACAGGACTAGACACAACATTGATTCCATTCTCTTCAGTTTCCTTAGTTTCTTCTCCTTCAGTTTCCTTAGTTTCTTTATTTTTTTAATTAGAACTGTCCTCTAATTCTTAGAAAAGGTTTTCATTTTCTTCAAGAAATTAACCGTAGAGCTTTTCACATCAAAGGGCAATCTTTCCCTTTATTTCCTAACTTGTCTGAGAAAATAAAAATGCCTGTTTACAAATCCTGACAGCTGGGAGATAATAAATGAATAAATGGCTTTAGACTCCTTTCTGTACTGCCGAATGCACACAGGATGTGATGCAAAGAGGCCTGAGTTTAAGCCCAGACTTTCTGAGCAAAATGGATGTGACCTCAGGCCAGTGTCTGTAGCTGTGCTTTACTTCCCTTACGTATAAAATGGGAAAGGTAAGACTTCACTCACAGGGTTTTGAGGAACAATCAAATGACATGATGACTGTAAAAACACTTTGTAAATAGTTAGAAGGTAGATACAGATTAGGTTCGCCAAAGACCGGATGGAGGAGGCTCATTTCAGTTTCAAGCAGTGACTCCCAACCTTCCTCATGAACGCCCCCCGACCTTGTAAACAGCAGTTTATAAACACCCAATTTTTCACAGGTTTTCCAAAGCAGACCCCACCATGTAACACAAATGTGGATTAATAGTGTCCCATCTAGAGAACTCAGACTGAGTACTATTTGGTGTCAGAGTAGTAATTAAGTACAGCGACAAAGCAAATCAGGTCCTCTGAATGTTAACCTCATTATCGCCCTCTCAGAGCTACTTGCCAAAAAGTTAACAACCGTTAAAGCTGTGCTGCTTATCCAATCAGAATATTAAATTAATCAGCCTGGCCCTGACACAAGCATCACGGATGGAGTTAATCCTTTGCATTGTACATATCAAAAAGGATATGTGGAAGCTTTGGGGAAACTTGCAAAGTAGTTTTCACCATTTTAATTATTTCATGTGTTTTTAGAGGCAAAATAATATGACCTTGCTCTCCTCCATTACTCTGCTTCTTTACTCAAAAATCATTGACAAATTCCTTTTTTTTTTGAACCTATTTTTCCTTCACAGATGGAGACATTGCCTCACAAATCTTGATATGAATTAAAACAAGGAAGACTGCAAAGTTACAATGAAGCAACAAGTGTCTATGTTTGGAAATCTCCCATTCTTGCAAAAAACATACATGTTGACGAGCGCAATCTTTGCAAATAATGAATACTGTCCAAAATTGCATCTCTTTTCCTATTTCTGTATCTACCTGTTGTAGTCATCTTTAGGCACATAGGGTACCTGGGCAAGGTGCAATTCCACAGGAGAAAGTAATACACCATCTTTTATCTCTTTGCTAATAAATCATATTGCATTCCCAGGGAGGAAGAAAATGCCCAAGTGAACAAAACACTGTTTGACAGAGGTCCTTGCCCTGGTTCTGTTATGATAGTTGCAGCTATGTCATGATCCTGTCAGCATTAATTATGCCTGAAAGATAAAACGTGGACACATCCACTGGGCTGTGCTTCTGTGCTTACTTCCATTTATTTATCTGGCATAATCTGCATTTGTTCATGTTGACTAGAATAGAATGGCTAGCAGTTTAGCAAGCCATGGAACCCTAAAATGAGTGAATAAATATTTTCCTTTCATGAGTACTTTTTCCTAGGAACCTTGAACCTGGCTGTCCATGGACTAACATTGTAAGAATACCATATGGACGAATAATTGCTGCTTCCAATCTGTAGCAAAAGCTTGGAAAAAAATCAGTTCCACAACTGCTCTAGTCTACTCATATTCATTGGCTAAATGTGCATATTTTCTGTTAATTGTGATTCTGAAGCTAGAGAGGGCTTCTTGGAGGTGACAGACAAACAGTAGGATATCATTAATATGTATGATGTGTCTTAGAAAATAAATTAACAGGGGCCAGCCACTCTGGTGACCCACTTATGTTGACAGCAATGAGTGTGACAGTGAAGGTCTGTATTGCATGAATTTGCATGACAGAATTTCCTCCCGTACAACTAATTTACTTCATGCATTTGGATTATTTTAAGCACTACACCACAGTCAGATAATTAATTACTAAATCACCAATACTGACATTAAGGAACAAGCAATACATTATAGCTGATTACCACTTAAAAGCAGAGCTGGTACGGCTACGTCTCAGAAGATAGGAGAGAAGGAACGGGTCTAACACATGAATTCCCTTGGGGCACATTGATCTGGGTGTTGCTGAGAATTGGACAAGCTGGTGAAATCCCTCTCCTCACCTGAACCATCTCACTTCAGTTCTGAACCTTACCTTTTTTTAAATGTATAGTCATTTTAAATGAGACATATTAACCCAGCCTGGAGCAAAAAATAGACATCGTCTTGATAACTGTGATAAAAATAATTAGTTAATACCTAGTTATTTAGGGTCAACATACTTTTTGGCCTGAGTCACCAGAATAATTTATATAAATACCCCCAAACATAATAGTTTTAGAGTTTAATGATATAAATTACATTGTCACCAAATTTGTAGAATAACCAAAATTGATATCTTATTTCTTATATACGTTTTTGATTTATAACTCTCTCTGTTATTCAGAGGGCAGAAATAATGTCTTATTTGCATTTCTACCTGTAGCATTTGGCCCAGCTCCTGGTGGCTGTAAACATTGAACAAATATTGGTTCTATCAACTTTATAGAATCAAGAGAATTAGGAATAAAGTATATTATTCAAACCAAACACAAACTATTTGTCCACAGGAGGTGACGTGATAGGACTAAGAACCTGCTTAGACTTTGAACTGAGACAGCTTTATGAATCACAGCCCCCAGACAAGTTTTTTGGAGCCTAATTTTTCTCATCTTCTGAATCTCTGGACTGTCTTATCATCTGTAACACAAAGAGATTAATATTTGCCTGAAAGGGCAAACACAAAATTAAAAGTAAAATGCTAGCAGAGTGATTAGCTCATATTAAGTAATTAACATATTGTAGCTATTATTAGTAGAGCCCTAAGTATAGAAAAGAGGAATCTAAAGGATCTATTAAAATATTTGGGAGACAAAATCCTTAAAACTTTGTAATTCATGGAATGTGGGGAAAACAAGACAGGACAGAGCCAACTGTGACCATCAGCACATTGATTTGAGACTAGATAAATGTTAATTTTACCAACCAATGTAGTGACATAAGGAAAGAAAGACATTTATGGAGAAATATAATTATATTTAGTTTGGGTTGGACAAAATGTGAAGTGCTTAGAAATAATGCAGTGGGTGAAGACTGGAGGTGAGTTGCATGTGTGTCTGCAGCCTGGGAGAAAACTCTAGTCTGAAGACATATCTGAGAGACGACAGCACAGGAAGCTAGCATGACAGTGGCTGTAATCACAGAGGACAAGGTATATGGTAGAGGAAGTGGGGCTAATTGAGAACTCTGAGCAATGCACAATTAGAAAGATGGCTAGACACACAAGGGTCGCTAAATAAGCAGAATAAACAGCTGCTGATATCCAACAGCAGCCAGCAGATGGTGGCATTCCAGAAGCAAGAAAGTTGAGCCTTTCAGAAAGCGGACGGACAATGGTATCAAGTCAGTCTCACAAAATAAAGACTGAGAATCATGCATTAGAGTTGACAATAGACCATCAGTGACCTTGATGAAAACAGCAAGGCAGAGGTCAGATTTCAGTGGGTGGAAGTGATGGATAATAAACTGAATAGTGGACAGGTGAGAAGAGCTAGTTTGGAATGCTTGATGGAGGAATAGATAAAGAAGATGTGGTACATATACACAATGGAATATTACTCAGCCATAAAAAAGAATGAAATAATACCATTTGCAGTGACAAGACCAGCTTATCCCAGGTAAGACCAGGGGAGGTCCTGCAAACCCACAACATTAGAAAGACCATCAATGTTTGTGTAGTAAACCATAAAGGTATTTGAGGTTTGATGCTATGCCATAAAAATTGATCAACACAGTGTTAATTACATTAAGATAAAATAGGCAATGTGTTGATGACTAACTACTATGGAAAGAAGATATATCCAAACTGCACTTACATGAACTTTTTGGCAAAGCAGGTTGTGATGACAAAATCACTGATAAGGCATACTGATCACTGCTCAGTTTTTAAATGTGGGACATAAATTACATTTTGTCCTAAAGGAAATAAGAGAGGATAACTTATAGCCTCCCCTTATCCACAGTTTCACTTACCCATGGTCTGAAAATATTAAATAGAAAATTCCAGCAATAAGCAATTCATGGATTTTAAGTTGTGTGACATTCTGAGTAGCATGATGAAATCACGTGTGCAGTCCCTCTCTGCTTAGCCCAGGACGGGGATCACCTCTTTGGCCAGCACATCCACTTCCTACCACATTATTAATATAATCGTAGAGATGAGGGTTGGTAAGGCTCTGAAGTTGATTCAGTGAAGCCTTTCCTCATTTGGCAACAAATTCCCTCTTATAAGGTCACCAGGTATCACCCAGACTCTGCCAATTTGCCACCTTCCAAGGCCCTTTTAAAAAGTCCATCCTTATGTTTAAATGCAAACATGTTTCGCTGTGTTCATAACCATTTTCCACCATTTGAACTCCCACTCAGAACAATTATTTGGAAACATCAATCATGAATTCTTGGGTCTTCTTTTCTTTAAGATAAATCTTCTCAAATTTCTAAAATATTTTTGTGGCATGTCAGTATTCCCAAGCCATTGAGTTTGGTTTCTTTCCTTTTTTTTCTGTTTTCAATATCATGTGATATTTTTTCAGATCTCCACCTTATTATAATATCTGTATTTATGTGCGGGTGATTCACGAGTTTTCCATATGTTCTGAATAGCATAAATAAACTATGGAGCCTTTTGAATGTGGATGTTTCTGTTCAGTAAAAGAGCCAGCTGTTTCTCCTCTGTACACTTTTCCTTGCTTTGAATCAAGTTTTAAAAAACAAAAGTAGTATTGTGTTTTCTCTTCACTGTGTGATATACAGGGTTCTTTTTAAAGAATCCTTTGCATGGTCTTATAGTCTCTTCTTTTCTTGTACCCACACCCCATTATTTTGTAGCTGGTGACTGTGGTGTTACAGGCTTTGGAGAAAGCATAAGGGTCAATCCAGCTCTCGCCTCACCAGCCACTGTGGTAGGAAACATATATCTGAGGTGCTTTGATGAAATTCAAGAACTATCACAATGATAGGGCCTCCAAAATTAGTCTCATAGCATGTCACCTGTATACTAAAGAGATTTCGCAACAAATGTCTGCTGTGCTGGAGTCAGGTCCTGCCAATTTGTGAGACCAGGTTGTGGAAGCTAGTTTTTAACTATTCAGGAATTTTGGAACCATTTCTTAAAGAGTTGGTAGGTTAGCATCAGTCATGGTGGAGTATTTACACCATGGAAAGTGGCAGATGCCACCATTCCAGGCCTTTTTTTTCCTGCCATAGGGGATTGGTTTACTAACTTACCACTGGTTTTTGAAATATATTTCAATGATTATAAACATCATCTTTCTCCACTAGAAAATTCAACCTAATGCCCTGAAGCATCCATTGTAAGTAAGGAACTGATTTCTCTCCCATGTACTAGAAAATTACTACCTATATGTCATGTTTGGAGAATTGAGAAAATGATCATTCAAAACATTTTTTGATGGCATTTTGTTTTGTTTTGTTTTGTTTGTTTTGATACAACCCTGGTTGAGAAAAGCTGATGGACAGGTCAAACAGAGACTATAAGCTGGTGGTTCTTAACATTGATGCACGCCAGAATCACCTGGTTTTTTTTGTTTGTTTGTTTGTTTTTCTTCTTTTTTAATGCAGATGTCTAAGCCACACTCCAAACAAATAAAATCAGAATCTCTGAAGTAAGCATCAAAATTCCCAGCAGTTATGAGAACTGCTGCCAAAAACACTTTGGAAAGAAGGGATGGCAGATCTGTATGTTTTCTCAAAGGATGGAGTGGGCTGTGGATATAGATGAGGATTCAACACGTGTTGAGTAAACACTGACCATGTGACAAGCTCTGTTGAAGGTATTTCTGCAACACTTCTTTGGAGCAGAAATATTTCCCTTCCTATCTCATAGCTGCATCTCGGAATAGGAGCTCTAATTGGAATAGGATAATGAGTCACTGGCAGGTAGAATCATCCTCATCAGCAGGGTAGCAGTTGATGTCTCCACGTCTCTGAAGAAGGTTCCCAGCAGCAAGTCTGGTCCCAGAGCATCTCAGTTCTTCACACCAGGTGCCTTACACGTGAATTCCTCTTCATTTCTCTTTTCTCCAGGTCTGGTTAAATTCATACTCATTCCTCATGACTCGCCTCCGGTGTCAACCTTCCAAAAATCTTTCTTACTTGGCCTCTTTTCTTCTGACTCAGTTAGAAAACTTTTGCATGGCTTTCAGGTTCCACAGTGAATATCCCGATCATGGAATGTGCTACAAGGCTCTGTGCAATCCTTGAGGGTCAGGAGTGCATTTTATCTCAGAATCTTCAGAACGGAGCCTAAGCCATCCACAGTATGTGTTCACTAGGTGTATGTTGAACAAATTAGTATTTGTTTCACTCTAAAGAGCTTATATTGATAAAGTATTTTTAGAAGAAAAAATATATATAACATCATTATATGTATATATTACATCATTACACTTATGTACATTTATGTATATTCATTTGATAAAGAATGTTTACTATGGTAAAGAGTATTTGCTTCATTGGAAAAAGAATGTGTGCAAACCATAAAACCAAAACAATAATGACATTTTCTGACAAACAAAATTTAAAACTCTAAAAATGTTTACAACAACTCTCATTAGTGCAACACTTAAAGAATATAATCAGGAAAAATAAAAATTGATCCCAAAAGGGAGAATGTGATTCCAGAAGAAAATGTGAATCAAAAAACCTGGTGAATGTAAGTAAATGCAAACAAACATTGACTTTACAATGTTAAAATAATAAATTAATTTTGTGGCTAGGAAAACACAGTGGAATTAGAACACTTGGCAAGGATAACAATTTAGACAAGAAAATCAATACCGTACTGAATACATTCTCTTAAAAAAAGGTTATTAAATTAAAAATGAATAATATAAAGTCTAAAAAACATACAGTTGCAAGTTTTAAAAACATATTTCTAAAAAACGCATGGATCAAAGGAGAAAGTAAAAGTTTTTAAATAGTAGTAATAAAGAGGGTAATGACAATACTACATATAAAACCTGTGGGATGCAGCTAATGAGGTTTATAGTGAGAAATTTATAATTATAAATGTTTTCATTAGAAGAAAAGGTCTGAAAATTGATGAGCTAAGATTACAGTTCAAGGGGTTTGAATCAGAACAGCCGTCTAAACCCCAATAAAGGTTAAAAATAATAAAGAATAGCAAACAAAGACACCATAATTGAAGATTCACATAGCCTAAACCTCAGCAACTCAGCTTCAAATATTTAAGGAACAGAATTCCCCACAGGGGCTTTCATGCCTCTGTTCAGGCTATTCCTATGACCTAGAGTACAGCTAGCATCCCTACATATGTCTATATTCACATCTGTTTAAATATAAGTATTTTAGAGACAACATTTCAATATATGTATATATTTATAAATGAATACAGATTTTATGTTTTGTTATATATTTGTGTGTGTGTGTTTGTATGACAACCTAATTTTGCAGCACTTTAAATATATTGAGGTGATTAAAGACCAGGAATTCCATTAAGGACTAGGCTTCTGGAATCAGTCTTTGATAAGAGAGACATGATGTTTGCTCATTAGAGGACATGACTTTCCGGCTAGACATCATACCCTGACCTCAGGTGGAACTTGATGCCATTGTGGTCTCCCATTGCAGTAGGTCATGGTCAGCAAGAAGTTCATGAAGAGGGTGATCAGGCTGGGAAAGCACTGACTGTCTTGCCATCTGAATGATCAGGGAAACTAGGAGTGTTCAACCATGAGTTTAACCTCATAGCTGCCTTAAGATGCAAAAGTCAGAAGGGATGGTAGGCATTCCATGTGGCTTCCAGGTCACAGCTGGCAGTGATGATGAAAGTTACAGTGGGATTATGATAAAATTGAGGAGTTGGAGAAAGAAATATCTCAGGTCTACACTAACCAGCTTTAAGATCCTGTAAAATTACTTAAATTAAGCCTTTGCTTCCTCTTCTTTATAAAAAGAAAATACTTATTTTGCTGGCTTGTGGAGGGGTTGCATGAGATTAGACATAGGATGTTTAGTACAGAAGCAGGTACCAAGAGATGTTCCACATATTCTCCCCGAATCTCAACAAAAAGAACCTCATAAATTTTGTTTCTGCCAGTCCAACAACATAGAATCAACTCTGAAAAACTGGTACAATCCTTGTTAATAACCAGGTTTGAGATGCCTGTATGTCCAGTCGGTTTTTAAAGGCATTTATAACCTTGTTCAAAAAACCCTCAATGCCTAACTTTTATAGCAAAACCATGGGGGAAATTATTGACACAAGAAACGTTTGTACTCTTCTTAACTCTTGAAATTCACTTTCATCTTTGGCAATTTATTACGAATTACTGCCGTTAACACCAAAACCGAGCTAACTTCAGCAAATAGTGGTCTCCATTTAACACTCTAGACCAGGGTTTCTCCATCTTGCTGCTATTGACGTGTGGGACTGGGTGATTCTTTGCAGTGCATCTGTCCTATGCATGTAGAATGTTTAGCAGCAGCCTGTCCTCTACCCACCAGATGCCAGTAGTCCCTCTTCCAGATATGACAAGAAAATTGTGTTTCCAGACATTACCAGTGTCTCCTCCTCCCAGGTGAAAATCATTGCTCTAGACTAGCAAGAACTCACATATTTTTCCTTAATTCCTATCTGATATTGGGTTATACTGAGATTTTACTGAAAGTTTGGAGAAAACAAAATTACAACAGTCAAAAAAACACCATGGAATTGAGTTAATCTATTTTAAATGCACATGGTTTATTCAAGTCCATTTTGAACCCTCTGCAAGTTCAGGGAAGGAGACTTCTTTCATGATTCCCAGCCTCATCTTTGGAGTAGAGGCCATGTGTCCCCACCATGTAGAAACATCTTCAAAAGCATCCAGACTATTCCCCAAATACTGGATCAAGAACCAACATGAGACAGTGTTTCCCATCCCACTTAAAGTCAGTTTCAAATTACCATTTTTGGTAAAGAATTTTCCTAATTGCCAGAGATCAATGCCGGAAAATTCTATTGTGTTGTCCAAAAGGTCCCTTCATTTTTTAAAGTAAAAATAAATGACACATTTTTCATTTTTACCAAGAACTTTACTGAAAAACATATTCACTGTTTTGTTCTACTACCTTCTGCCATTTTTCAGGCAACTTTATAATTCCATCTTCCCAAAACTTTTTGTCTTTTTGAGAAAAGAACTGTTCCAGGTGCCTTTTACAGTCTTCCAGGGAATTGGATTTTTTTCCATTAAGATAATTTTGTAAGGACAGAAATAAATGGAAATCTGAAGGTGTAATGTCTGGTGAATACAGCAGATAAATCAGAACTTCCCAGCCAAGCTGTAACAGTTTCTGCCTGGTCATCAAAGAAACATTTGGTCTGGTGTTATCCTGATGGAAGATTATGCGTTCTCTGTTGATTAATTATGGATGCTTTTCATCGAGTGCTGCTGTCAGTTGGTCTAATTGGGAGCAGTACTTGTTGGAATTAATCATTTGGTTTTCCAGAAGGAGCTCATAATAGAGGACTCCCTTCCAATCCCACCATATACACAGCATCACCTTCTTTGGATTAAGACCGGCCTTTCGTGTGGTTGGTGGTGGTTCATTTCCATTGCCCCACGATCTCTTCTGTTCCACATTATTGTACAGCATCCACTTTTCATTCCCCATCACAATTTGTTTTAAAAACAGAACATTTTCATTACATTTAAGTAGAAAATCGCATGAAGAAATATGGTCAAGAAGGTTCCCCACCCCCGACCCCACTTAACTTCTGTGGAACCCAAACACCAAAGCGATTAACATAACCACACTGGGGCAAATGATTTTCAGCTCTTGATTTGGATATTTTAAATATGTCAGCTATCTCCTGTGTGGGATAACGTTGATTACTCTCAATTAATGTCTTGATTTGATCGCTATCAACTTCAGCTCGTCTACCCAACCCTGGAGCATTGTCCAGCACAAAACTTCTCAAATCACTTTTGACACGTTCGAGCAGTCACAGCACCTTCTCCATACACTGCACAAATCGTTTTTGGGTTTTTTTTTTTTTTTTTTTGCATTTCAGTTGCGTTTTTACCTTTCTAAATAATAAAGCATAATATGCTGTAAATTGCTTTTTTCTTCCACTTTCAATATTAAACTGGCTACACAAAAATTCACCAATTTTGCTAAGTTTTTTAAAAATGTGTGCTGATATGACAGCTGTCACAATACAATCTAATGAAATTGTTTTGAATGAAGTTATAGACAACTAAGTGCTACTGGAGCCATCTTACCAAAAAAAAAGAATGAACTTTTTGGCCAACTTAATATTTTCCTCATAAAAATTCCCCTTTGCTCTCCTTTTTCTCTGTGACATCAGTGGGACGAATATTTGTGGACACTATGGGACAAGACTCTTTATTCTTTCAAGAAGTGCACCCTTAGAGAGTGACAGGGCTAAGGAGGAATTGTCTCCCTAGAGACCCTGTACCCCTGTGCTGCTGTACTGGCAAAAAGATGGTGTATACTGCGTCACCTTCTTAGTCTTTACAAAAGTGTCATTTTCAAGTGTCTTCTGGTTCATATCAAGGTTTCCTTAACTGTCCAAATGAAAGTGTTTACTGTTACTGTATATGCCAGCAATCTGGGTTAACACTTTGGTAAGGTAAATCTTCTCAAATTTCTAAAATATTTTTGTGGCATGTCAGTATTCCCAAGCCATTGAGTTTGGTTTCTTTCCTTTTTTTTCTGTTTTCAATATCATGTGATATTTTTTCAGATCTCCACCTTATTATAATATCTGTATTTATGTGCGGGTGATTCACGAGTTTTCCATATGTTCTGAATAGCATAAATAAACTATGGAGCCTTTTGAATGTGGATGTTTCTGTTCAGTAAAAGAGCCAGCTGTTTCTCCTCTGTACACTTTTCCTTGCTTTGAATCAAGTTTTAAAAAACAAAAGTAGTATTGTGTTTTCTCTTCACTGTGTGATATACAGGGTTCTTTTTAAAGAATCCTTTGCATGGTCTTATAGTCTCTTCTTTTCTTGTACCCACACCCCATTATTTTGTAGCTGGTGACTGTGGTGTTACAGGCTTTGGAGAAAGCATAAGGGTCAATCCAGCTCTCGCCTCACCAGCCACTGTGGTAGGAAACATATATCTGAGGTGCTTTGATGAAATTCAAGAACTATCACAATGATAGGGCCTCCAAAATTAGTCTCATAGCATGTCACCTGTATACTAAAGAGATTTCGCAACAAATGTCTGCTGTGCTGGAGTCAGGTCCTGCCAATTTGTGAGACCAGGTTGTGGAAGCTAGTTTTTAACTATTCAGGAATTTTGGAACCATTTCTTAAAGAGTTGGTAGGTTAGCATCAGTCATGGTGGAGTATTTACACCATGGAAAGTGGCAGATGCCACCATTCCAGGCCTTTTTTTTCCTGCCATAGGGGATTGGTTTACTAACTTACCACTGGTTTTTGAAATATATTTCAATGATTATAAACATCATCTTTCTCCACTAGAAAATTCAACCTAATGCACTGAAGCACATATCTTGAATTATGAAGGTATTAAAATTTTATGAACATGGCTCCATCCCAATACTGACGTTTTGAAGCCTCTGATCATAAGGTCCTCTATTATCAGGTCCATCACTATATGAGGAATGTTAAACTGATGGATAGAGACCAACACTTTCTTTAGAAAGTGAGTTACTTTTCAACTGTTTTTCAAAACATGGTTAATCACTTTCAGACACACTGCTGTACTGGATTGAAGGTTGTGCTGTTCAATTTGGTTTCTTAGTTTATGCAGGAAATAGAACAACCAATCTGAAAACATATTTTTCCCTTTAATTTTTTTAAATAATATATTTATTAATATATTATTAATTATATTTTAATATAATTAATATATTATATATTTTATATAACAATACATTATCTTAATATAATGTATTATTAATACATTAATATATTTGATGCTTAAAATAGCAAACACACTGAAGCCATTTGGAGCCAAATTACTCAAATGTTTTTCAAATAAGCTGCTCAGAACTCTTTGATCCTGTTAGCTGACAGCACAGCGGCAGCCACGGTGCTGGCCTCTTAGGACTGCATGCGGGGAGTCTGCTGAGGCGTCCCATGCCCTGTGGCCTGGGAGCCTCCTTGGGAGCAGAAGTCAAACAGAGGCCCTGAAAGGAACACTTGGGCTACATTATAAGCCTGACATTCAAAGAGAGAGAAAAGTAGCCTTTCTACCATTTTGGATGACTGTTAGCCATTTGATGAGTTAGCCAAATTCTACTCATTTTGGCCAAATCAATTCATTCAAAAAATAGTGTTTTAGAAAAGCACTCTAACCTCAAAACCTAGATCAAACAAATGGTACTGAGAAAAGAAAGTCTGAAGCCCTCCTTCCTCTCCTGCCCTCATCCTCCCTCCACCCCTTGCCCTTGGCTGCCCAGTACCACTCCACACATGCTTCGCCTAAAATCTCAGCCTCCCCTGAGGCCCATCCTCCCAGCACCCTTCATCCTCTTGCTCAGCGTCCCTATCAAGGATTCCTGGGCCTGTTTCTGAGTCTCTCAAAATCCTCTTGGACAGACTGGGAGGACCTCAACAAACTAAATCCAACCCAAAGTTAACAACTAATAACAGATTAATCTAGAAATTCATGGTGAGAATTGCAACTCTGTGGCAGGAGGGAGGGAAGATGCCACCTTTGAAGTACTCCACACACCAGGCATGTAGGAACACCCACCTGCCTGCACGTTCCACACAAACAGCTCCAAGTCCATCATTAAAGCTTAAAGCATGCCCACCCAGGAGCAGCAGAACTGCACAGCCTACGTGGGCACAGGCCCAGGCTGCAGTTTATCATTTGTCTGGAGCATCATGTCTTGAAATGCTGGGTAACATCCTAAAGAGAGTCAGAAGGACACCCCTCAGCATGCAGTGCACCTCCAGGGCATGTGGTCATTTGTCTTTTATCAAGCAAATGTACCACAGTGCGGGGAGTGTGACAGCGACTCTATAATTCAGCTGGCTGCTGTTTTATCATAGCTCTCAGCAGCTCTCTAATGAATATTTCCGTATGCATGTTTCTGACTGATAATCAAACTCAGAACAAGTCCTAATTGGGTTTTCTAGTGATAGAGAAGTGTCCATATTAGCCTGGCAGATGTCCCACTAATGTTAAATTAAAAGTACAAACATGGAAAGCTTAAAAAACATCCTACTTTGGTTGGGTCTTAAACATATACAGAGAACAGAATTTATGGATGTCCTCATGTTCAAACAGTTTTTAAATATGTTCTGTCTCAAAAGGGTAAAGTCAGCAAAACGCCGGGCATGGGGCTGTATGTCTGACTGCTAGGAAGATGAAAAGTAATCAGAATTTTTAAGGGAAAAAAAAAACAACACGGGTTACATTTATTTATTATTTTTAACTTTTTATTTTATATTGGAGTAAAACTGAATATTTCCTAGCTGGGTGTATTACCGTTCTTGAATCATTAATGTAATTTATCAACCTCTTGCTCTCACTGGCAGCCTCCATCTTCCATGGCAAGAAATTTTTCGTGGAGAAAGCAGTTTAGGGAGCTTAGAATAAAGGAAGAAAACATAAAAATTGCATCTCTCCTTGCCCTTCACTGTGACCTTTAAAAACCTTCACTCTCACACCTGTGATGCTTTAATACCTTCATTTGCATACTTGTCTCCAGCAGCAGAAACTGGAAACGTTTTAAATTGTCATTGTAGCCCATGCCTATGGCACTCTCTGGCCAAGAGTATGGCCTCAAAAATGTTTGCTAAAAATTGAAGGAGTAAGTGGGACACAGAGGAGTATGGAGGCAGCGAGGCTACTCTGTGTGGTGTTATAATGGTGGATACTTGTCATTATACATTTGTCTAAACCCACAGAATGTGCAAAACCAAGAGGGACCCTAATGCAAATTGTAAACATTGGGTGATGATGGTGTGGAAATGTTGGTTCGTCAATGGTACAAAGGTACCCTCTGGTGGGGAGGTTGATAATAGTGGAGGCTGCGCAGATGGGGGCAGGGGGTATAAGGGAAACCTCTGTACCTGCCCCTCAATTTTATTGTGAACCTAAAACTGCTCTTTTAAAAAAAAATCTGGATAAAAGCAATTGGCAGCACTGAAAACGATTGAATTAACAACAATTAAATCAAAACACAAGTAAATTCATTTCCATAGTGTACTTTATTAAATTTGTAAAAGCCTTTGATGAAATGGATGTGTCTATATTTAAACTAACATCATAAATTCTCAGGTCTAAAGGAGTCTCAGACAACACGAGATTTAACGTTCTCTTTTTACATACATGAATTTGGGGCCCTGCGGATACTGGCAATTTGTCTTTGGTCACACAGTGTGAAACTAGAATTCCTTCCTTGTTACTCTGATGCAGCGTTCTTTCCTGTATCTGTCTCATGCCCTGGATAGCAACTCAGTCAGAAAAGTAAGACGGGCCTGTGTGTGTGGACGTGTCCCCAAATAACTGTAGATCTTACCCTCAGGCCTCCCCTTCCAGCTGAGGTCGGTCTGAACAAGAAGAAAGTCCATCTTCCATTCCTTCAATATATTAAACTCATATCATTTTGTTGTTCACTCACATGAGGTGTTGATTCTTCATTTACTGGAGGACGTGTTGTCGGCTGTCTGAACCTTTCGTCACCGGGAATCTTTACTTCATCTTTATGCCAAACACCTGAAAAGCCAATACCTCTCAGCAAAGCCCTGGGGCTCTCCTGCCCCATCCTTTCTTCCCCGGTCACCCTCCCATTTCATCCTCAGAGAGAGAACCAAATCAGAGGGGTGGTGCTCCCGGGACCTCTCCCCACTCTGCCTGGCCTCAGAACTGTGGCTGGTACCACTTCTCTGAGGAGTCTTGGACCACAGCTCACCTCCTTCTGTGGAAACTGTATCCTTTTCTTCATACCCAGGACTCCACAATGAAGACTTCGGGAAATGTCAGCAGTACGCAGTCTCTGCGAACCTGAGTGTTTGTTGTTATTTTGAGCCACTATTACAATATTTTCCTTTTGGAACCTTTGTATTTTTTTACCTGGGTATTTGTCTGTATCTCCATCACTATAATGTCTTTATAGACTGGAGGGATCCCACATATTCATTTACATAGGGCTGATTATTTGAATTATTTTAAAATGCTTTTGCAAGAGCACTGAAATATGAGCAAGCTCCTGGACCACTTGGACGGATGATAAAATCACCAAACAGATTCCCACCAGCTAAAGACCAGACCCACTCCTCTCCCTGGAAGCGTCTAGCACCATGTATTTCCATAAAAGACCATAAACTACAGAGACAGATCTGTGATTGACTCTCTACAGTTTAATTTAATATGGTTGGATGTGGCCATTGCAGATGGAGGAAAAGTTATTTTGGGCTTGCTCTGGCCTTCAGTTGTATCCTGATTTCATACTTTATGATTCATTTCAACACGTGGCCCCTCTGACGTGGGTAAGGCAAGCTGTGGGCAGGCAGGTCATGAGAGGAATGTTAATCTGACGGGGACACGGTGTCAGAAAGCCCAGCTGTAGGTCCACTCCGCAGGGCCGTGGCAGTCTCACAGATGAGAGGGCCTCTGAGAATGTGGACAAAGCTACAAAATCCACTCCACCACTACCCTCCGCACATGGCCTGCTGAGGGTAACCAACAAACGCATGGGAGTCGGAGACTGGAAAGCTGGCTCCTGCCATGAGTGTGTGGATCACGTAGCGCCTGAGACTTGTATCTCCCAGGCCTGGGCACTGGGAGGAGGTCAGTGGAGTCTATTTATCCCACGGCACCTGCAGACCTGACCCTATTCTCCACACAGCCAGGTAGGCCTGTGTTCAACATGGAGAAAAGGAGAGAGTCTAACTCTTTGAGTATTGTAATATTTCCTCACCAACAAACATAAAAAATAATGTGAGCTGAAGATGGGTTCAAGAAAGGAAATAACAAAAAGGAATAAACAAGATGTAAGAGATCCGTTAGCGGGTCAGAGCCTGGTAGGTACCACCTGGGGCGGCCGGCTGTCACAGGAAGCTCAGACCAAGGTCATGGGCTGCAAGTGGCCCTCCTGGCGCTGTTTTGTCTGGTTTGGCCAATGTGTGTTACAAGTCTGGCTTCAGTTTTTATAACAGCAAATAGATATGTCTGGGTATTTTCAAAGGTTTCTGCAGGGTAGATTTAATTTGATGAGATATCTTTTATTATTACTTTTAACAGAAACAGAAGGATACCTTGTCTTTATTCTGAATGGTGTTTAAAGGCTTTGAAAACGTGTATATGATTTGCCAACTTTGTCTTAAACTGCTCTCTGTACTTCATTGCATAACAAACATTGTAGAATCTAATAGTATAAATATGAAAATTAGTTAAAACCTGTTTTCTATCACCAAGAAGAGACATCTTCTTCTGGGATATTTATTAAAATAGCCCAAGAAGAGGGACAAATTATATTTCAAATCACCACCACTTGGAACATGATTAGTTATTAGGAGTTCAGAGAACTGCTCTAATTAATAACTGCTTCAAGAGTGGCTCAGTACATCCTATGTCCCATGTGTGAGGCACAAATTAAAAGCCTAAAGTAGCTTCACATTTATGATTTCTCTGTACTCGGAATACGTATTTTAAGCCACTTTGTCAATGTCCTCTAGATCAAGATCTAACTATTCATTTCCAACATGAATTTTAAATATAGATCATATCCCACATGCTGCTGTGTTCTGGAACACGTATGCCTTTTTCTGGCAGCAGAGGTGTTGGCCCCAGCTGCAGTGCTGACTCTGAGCTGGGTTATTGGAGAGAATCACTTGGAACTGCTTAGCTCCCTGCAGCTCCCCCACTGAGAGAATTTTCTTATCAGCTTCTCCCACCCACATCTAATTCATGCTGATCCATTTCAGAAGGTAAGCCCTGCCTAGATCAACTCTGTGAATGGAATTCATCGATGAAAACTTGATTCAAATTTTCTAATGTTTACAAGCAGTGGGAGCACACCTGCAGAAAAGGTAAAACTCCAGAAAGGCAGAGAGAAAATAATATATCGTTGACGAAAGCATGGAGGATGGAGTTCATTTTCTGCCTGGTGGATAGATTACACAGCGTTATGTCTGATGAGCAGCTCTGATGAGTAGGGAAGACAGTGCTCTGGGCTGCTTGGCAAATGCTAGGAATCTTAGCTGTGCTCTGTCCCACAGACAACACACCCATCAGGGTCTGCATTTCTCAGCCCCTGCCATCGGCAGCCAAGAAAGTCAGTACTTCCCCAACTTTCCGCATCCCAGTACCTATGGAATAATTAAAGTATTTGCATAAAGTATTTGCACCAAGTTAGCCAGGGACCTGGCTGCCCCCTGAAGAATGAGAGAATCAATACTTCTGTATCAATTAGTAATACTGATTGAAGTGATACAATTGATTGGAGTAACTTACCCTCTCACTGCATACCCATGTGCACACACCAAATTGTGAACCCAAGGAGTACCATGTAAAGAATGTGTGTAGAGCCAACACACCTCCTGAGAAGACAACTGAACATGAGCATTCAGATTCTGAGAGTTTTTAAAAATTTCTTTCTATGTGAGGAATGGTATTTGTCCATCCTGAGACTTTTAACTACAACTGTCCCAACTCACATGATTGTACCAAATTAAAATCTCAGTGCTTACCCTGTAACATCCCTGATAATACTTGGGGACACCGCTCTTCCCATTGGCACCTCCCTGGTCACTGGTACCTGCCTTGATGCTACTTCAGGTCCTCATCCTCTTGGCTGCCACATACCAAAGGATACCTGCGCTCCTGGCCCTGTACCATGAACTTCAAGAACATTATGGCATCGACTTCACAAAAGACCAAAGTAGCCTGTGCTGCCTCTTACAACCAAGGAAGCAGGTGCTGACTTGATGCCCTCAGGTTTATAGAGCTGATTGCTAGAGGCTGGTCAAACCCCAGTTCTGTTTGTTCTCCAAGCCTGTGATGCTAATTCGGTTGAATTCCACCATCTTTCTACGTTGCCTCGTTTGGACAGCGGTATTGAATGGCTCTCCTCACCACTCACCTCCAGTCTTTCCACTTGCCCACGAGTTAACGTTCTCTTCTGAATTCCCAGGTAGGAGGTAAGGTGAGTAATCTTACATAAGAGAACTTTTCTGTTGCTTCCATCTTGAGGGGACCCACAGGACTCCCTCCTCCTTACCTCAATGGGATAAGAACTGGTCAGTGATGTGTGTCTGCTCGGTTAGAGAAAGATCACCAGTGACATTAGAAAATGAGAAGTATTCAGAAACTCTAATTTGAAAAGATACATGCACCCCAGTGTTCACAGCAGCACTATTCACAAAGCCAGGACATGGAAATAACCTAAAGGTCCCTAAACAGAGGAATGAACAAAGAAGATGTGGTACATATATACAGTGGAATATTACTCAGCCATATAAAAGAATGAAATACTGCCTTTGCATCACATGGATGGACCTAGAGATTATCATACTAAGTGAAGTAAGTCAGACAGAGAAAGACAAATATCATATGATATCACTTATATGTGGAATCTAAAATATGACACAAATGAAATTATTTACAAAACAGAAATAGAAATAGTCATTGAAAAACAAACAAGGTTACCAAAGGTTAAGGGGTTGGGGGAGGGATAAATTAGGAGTTTGGGACTAGCAGATATAAACTATTATATATAAAATAGTAAACAAGAGACTACTGTATAGTACAGAGAACTATATTCAATATCCTGTAATAAACCATAATGGAAAAGATTATATATATATATATATATATATATATATATATATATATATATATATATGAAAAACTGAGTCACTTCAAAGTACACCAGAAAGTAACAAAACATTCTAAATCAACTAACGTCAGTAAAAAATAAAAAAGAAAGAAAAAGAAAATGAGAAATGTTCTGATTGCCAGTTATTTCAAAAATTAGGAGTCTACCTTCATTCAAAAATCACTTATCAGGGACTTCTTTGGTGGTGCAGTGGTTAATAATCTGCCTGCCAATGCAGGGGACATGGGTTCGAGCCCTGGTCCAGGAAGATCCCTCATGCTGAGGAACAACTAAGCTTGTGCACCAAAACTACTAAGCCTGCACTCTAGAGCCCACAAGCTACAACTACTGAAGCCCACGTGCCACAACTACTGAAGCCCGTGTGCCTAGAGCCCATGCTCTGCAACAAGAGAAGCCACCTCAATGAGAAGCCTGCACACTGCAACAAAGAGTAGCCCCAGTTCGCCGCAACTAGAGAAAGAGCGTGCCCAGCAACAAAGACCCAACACAGCCAAAAATTAATTAATTAATTAATAATTTTTAAAAAATCACTTCTCAGGAGACCTATGTACTTAAGAATGTGATTTCCTGTATATTACTCACCAAATCCTGACTACCACCCTAAGAACATAGTATTTTGCCTGTTTTATGTATGAGGAAACTACATCTTAGAAGCATAGATTGTTAAGCTGGTGAGGTCAGTATGTCCGGGATGGGGATGGACAGAGATCATAGATGTGTCCAGTGTAGACAAACCACCAGACAAAGCAAAGGGTCATGCACACTATAAGCATTTTTTAAAGTGCATTGTTCTCAGAGATCTTATATTACAAACATTTATTGCAGCAATCTACACAGATTCTAGGTAAGCACTAACAAATATCCCAAATCCCACTATTTCTCAATCTAATTTTGGGTTAAGTTCTTTTAAAGCTTCTCTATATAAGTGCACATTCTCCTAAGAAAAGGACAAATGTTAAGACCCAAAATGTTACTGTTTCCCTTCTTCTTCCTTTCAAAAAGCACTAGAACAGTAAGTGTGCCCTGGGGACGTGGGCTGTGGAGGGAGCCCTGGGTGTGGGCAGCCAAGAATCCCTGTCTCCTTGGGCATTTGCTCCAAGCAGGGGCCACCTGAGGTCAACTACTTGAGGACTGCAACTGACAGTCATGTTTGTATTAAGAACGAGATCAGATCCCATGACCTTCTGACCAAAGCAAGTACACTTGACTTTGAATGGTTACAACCTCTCCAAGGTGAGTTTCAGAACCCTCAAAGGTGCAGCCTCCTGCTGGGCCAGAGGTTTAGCCATGGCACCTGGGACAGGTCAGCAAATGTGCCCTTTTAAAGAAATGCAAATGCTCCTGCGGTTTTGCTTTGCCAAGTCCCAAGTTTCCTGTCACTAGGTCTTTCCAAGGGGTCTTGCTCAAGTCCCTGGTGCTATTTTCCTGGCCCAGAGTCTCATCTTTATGTCCTGGTTTCTCCTAAAAATCTGCAGAGCTGGGGATTCCTACTGACTTATACAGGGATAAATAAACTTGTTTTTTCTCCCTCAAATTACTGTGCTTAAACCCCATGCATATTTTCATTCAGTAAGAGTATATATTTTGAAAATAATTTCAAATATGGAATTCTGGAATAGCTTTATTTGGGGTTTAGAAGGAGAATACTAAAAATGATAACTCAGATTCATACTGGTGTTTCAAAAAATCTCTAGTCAATAGGATCTGATAGGTAACATAAAGACTAATAAGTCCCCATCACCAACACTGAACGATTTCCACTCAGGATGTACATCCTGGTGCCATATCTGGTTGTCACATCCAAGCTAGTTTCCTGTCCCCATACAGGTAGATTCTAGCATTAGAGCAGTGGCCCAGCTGTAAGTCTTGCAAAACAGAACTTACAAGTTAAAGTCAATTCAATCACTATAAGGAAATACCCACCCCTTGCTTGTGCCCCACAAAAGAAACAGTGACAAGTTTTTTGTGTGTTTTGATAGTTTTTGAAGTGTCATTTCAGCAAGGAAATAGGATGCTGGACCAGGAGCTCAGTTTCAACCCAGACTGTCATGAAATTGAAGGCACTTCAAAGTAAGACAAAATGAACCTCACCTCGGTGCAAGGCAATTCATCTATGAAGTGGTAAATCAGAGGTACCAGCACCTCGACATCAGACACCAGCACAGCCCAGTGTTCATCTGTGTCTGGGGCATCAGGGCTTTTTTTTTTTTTTTTCCTTTTTAAAGAAAGAACCACTTGATTAAAGATAAGATTTCCTTTACTGCAGAATATTTTGCTTAATATATTTTGAAATGTATTTCAAAGTTATCTGCTGTATGTCACTTAATTAACAACTTCTAAAACATCACACACTCTGAGTTGAATCCCTGAGGAAAGGTTAGCGAAGGAAATCGGGATCTATCAGAAATGAGAGAACAAATCCTTTCTTGACCTACCTCTGACCAGAGTTGTAGAATTTTAGGACCTCAGAGCAAGACAGGAAGAGCCTCAGACATCATTTAGTTCAGATGAGGGGGTCCTATCAGCTCTGGGAATCTCTGTTATTCTCCTACGCCCAGGGACACTTATGGCAGGACAATGTTTATTTACTAAACAAGCTGGACTTACTAAGTAATAATTTGCTTGGTATTACAATACTATATATATATATATATATATATATATATATATATATATATATATATATATATATATATATATTTGCCAGTCAAAGCTCTTTCTTGTCCTAAGATAACTGTAGCAGTTATGGTGATGGAGGTGCAGGAGGCCCCTTCATGCTGGTCCTGCATCTGCCCCAAGCATCCTGCTCACCAGTAGGCACAGGCCCTGTGCTGGGCACTAGCCCTTTGAGAGCCACTTCACCTTTCTAGACCTCAAACTCCGTATTAGTAAAATGGCGACTCATCTGGGAATTCAGTTTACTTTTTGTGAAAACTGCTCAGTATATAGTAACCTGACCTTCCTAAAAGCTAATTTCATCAGGAAATTTTTTCAGCAAAATTTCAGCAAAAATTTAGTAGAGAATGAGCTGTCCTGTGGCTACAGCAAGAGTCGAGATGCCCTTTCAATCTCCATGTGGAGGAAACAAGGGCTGCCGGCTCCTGGGATTCAAACTGGAGCCACAGGAGGGGGAGAAGGGTAGGGGCTGAGCCATGGTCAGGTGACTCCCACGGTGATCTCTGCCATGACCTTCTCCCTGCAAGGTCCTTAAAGGAGTTTTCCAATGGAGGAAATTCCACCTTAATTTGCAAAACACATTACAAATCCAATGTAATTTGCTTTATGTTGAGCTCTGCAGTAGGCTGGACAGATATTGTTTTCAGATTTGACAGCTGAGAACATGAGGTGCCAGAGGGCAAATTGCAAGTCCCTCATCTGATGGCTGGAAGGCAGCCCAGTGTCATGCAGGGACACAGCCTCACTCCCGGAGTCCTCCCAGTAACTAGCTGCATGGATTGACACAGGTACCCACAGCCTCTCATATGCAGTTTCACCAGAGCAGTACAATGACATCTAACTTATGAGGTTGTCTTAAAAATTACTACTTAATGTGTAGAAGTACCTTTCATAATATTTGTATTTGATAAACTGGCATTATGTTGTTGTTATTATTATTATTTATGCCCAACTAGAACTACAACCTGAATGTCTATACTCTTAGCTTTATATTTTTTCTGATTAACATGTTGTCTACCTAGTAAATGATACTATATCTTGGTTACACACTCTAAGTTGGTGTATTTGAATAGTTAGCTATTAAGTAGAAGAACAAAAATAATAATTAGATATATGTGTGTGTATTTGTGTGTGTATGTATGTGTGTATATGTGTGTATGTGTATTGTGTATGTGTGTATATGGTGTGTATGTGTGTGTGTATATGTGTATGTGTATGTGCATACAAGTGTGTGTATGCATGTGTGTGTGTGAATATATGTGTGGGGGGCATGTGTGTATGTGTGTGTATTCTTGTGTGTGTGTGTGTGTGTGTGTGTAGGGAGGCTCATATTCATCGAGTCCCTGACACCAGACATTTGCACACATCAGATGGCTTAATCTCCACACTATCTCCCTGACAGAAAATTAATATTATCAGTATAAATGACTAAATGGATGCAAGAGACACACAACCTTGCCAAATGCTACTCAGCCAGTAAGAACCTAAGTCCATGTGCTTGATACAATGTGTTTTTGGTTCACAGACTCTAATCTCAAAGTCCCACACACACCTGGTACTTCCTGAGTACTCATTATTTGTGGAAGAAATAAATGAGCTAGGATTCAAATTTTTATCTGGCTGACTCATCTCACTGCCATTATGACTTCCTGACTCTTTCAGTAAACTCTGGCTTCAGCGGTCCTCAGTCCTGATTGTGATTATTATTATTTTTTGGCTGTGTTGGGTCTTTGTTTCTGCACGTGGGCTTTCTGTAATTGAGGTGAGAGGTGGCTACACTTCGTCTACTTTTTGTTGCAGTGCATGGGCTTCTCATTGTGGTGGCTTCTCCTGTTGCGGAGCATGGGTTCTAAGCACACGGGCTTCAGTAGTTGCAGCACATGGGCTCAGTAGTTGCAGCACATGGGCCCTAGGGTGCGAGGGCTTCAGTAGTTGTGGCATGCAGGCTCTAGGGCGTGTGGGCTTCAGTAGTTGTGGCACACGGGCTCAGTAGTTGTGGTTCATGAGCTCTAGAGTGCAGGCTCATCAGTCGTGGTGCACGGGCTTAGTTGCTCTGCAGCATGTGGGATCCTCCCAGACAAGGGATCGAATCCGTGCCCCCTGCATTGGCAGGGGGATTCTTAACCACTGTGCCACCAGGGAAGTCCCATGATTGTGATTCTTAATCATTTGTGAGTTTTTTTTACGAGCCTGTCAACACCACTCCCTAGACCTACAGAATTAGACCTCCGTTTGTGGAGCTGGGCACATGCATTTTTCCTCACCAGAGATTATGATACTTATGCAGGGTTGATCACCCAGTGGACTTACATGAAGAGGGAAACTTCCTCTGGGAGAGTATCCAGAATCTGTAGAAGATTCAGTTCAGTCCACTAGTTGTACACAGTTGGAATTTTATTATCCTTTTGTTTTCAGTCATGAGAATTAGGCTTTTTAGTGTCATTTTGATCCTGATTAGACTACTTTGCATTTCACATTAAGTTTGTAAAATTTACTATTGGTCTTGTGGGAAGGCAATGGCTCTGCTGCTATTTGGTTTTATTCACACAAGGTGAGTGAGTTAGATTAATAACTATTTTCTCCATTTTAGAATTCCTGGAAAAAAATGGGCAGAACAAAGACAAGTTTGTCCTTGACTAAGTAAAAGCAATAAGACTTCATCATATCTAGAACAGGGCTGCATTTGCCATTGGAAATCTAACAACATCCAAGTGGCACAAACTAGTTCAAAGACAAATGCTTTGAAGGGATGTCTCTGCAGAATTCCAGGATGGACATCTACCCCAGGTCCTCAAGTTCAGGTGTAAAACCTCTACCCTGGGGTTCTCACCTCTAAGCTGCTGTCTGAATCCCAGCGTCTCCTGAGGAAAGAGGCACCACCTGTCCTGAAATTTGAGGGCACTTTTAAGTCATGTAAGACTTCACCTGGGCAGGGGACAAAGGGAACAAGGACATTGTTTTAGCTCAAACTTTTTGCTTCTGCAAAGTAGGTGGCTATTTGAAAATAGATGTTAAACATTATGCTAAGAAATTAGAAACTCAGAAGTATGGTAAAAGCAATCATTTTTCCTCCCAGAAATTCTAAAAACTGTTCCTATCCAGCCATGTATTTTTACATAATTGAAATCTTATTGCATGTACAGAGTAAAGTACAGATGATGATAACAAATTTCCTGTATCTGAGTCTCTCGTTTCGGTATCAAAAGTCAAATATTAGTTCTGACTCTACGGATAAGTTATGTGACCTTGGAAAAGCCAAAACTTCTTAGATATCACATATAAAATTACTATATATTGTCAATGATCTTTTCTGCCACTGGTAAAGTATAATTTTGTTATTTCACAATAATATATATATAATAATTTACTTATCACTAAGAAGCACAAATGCTATGAGAAATCTGAATGCCAGACATTAAGAACACATACAAACACAATCATTAAGGGTAAACAAATTCGGCTTAAAATGAGAGCAAAAGCCATATCTCAAATAGACTTCATTCCTAGGAATTCTTTTTTTAACTCCAATAATGCCACAAGTTGTGCATTATGTAAATACATTATTTGCAACACATATGACAGTTTAAGAATGATTTTTTGTCTCTCCCTGAATAGTCTATTTTAAAGGGCATTTTATTATTTTAAATGTACATTTACTTACTGTACTAACTTAAAAAAAAGACAGAGATTTTATAAAGGCAATATAGGACAGATAATACTCCCCTTCTCTGGTGGAGTAAAAATATTCCAAAACTGGCTCCTTTTTGAAGGCAATGAGAAATATAGAGAACATTTTGATACCAACTTTTTCAGATCTCTGGAAATTAACAAAAGGCTTATAACAATCCAAGGAGTGTTTATTCAAGAAAAATTATGTTTCTTCAAACATTCTTTCTGCCTCTTCTCTCCCCTTTTTCTGGGACTTTTTCTGTGTGTCTTTGCTTAGTATAGAATTTTGGTTGAGAGTATTTTACTTTCAGGACTTTAAAGATGTGGCTTCATTGTCTCTTCTCTTCATTATTTCTAAAAAGAAATCTACAGTAATCTTTACATTTTTCTCTCTTTGCAATGCATGTTGTTTTCCTCTGGTTGATTTTTTTTTTAATCTATTTATTTATTTATTTATGGCTGTGTTGGGTCTTCGTTTCTGTGTGAGGGCTTTCTCTAGTTGCGGCAAGTGGGGGCCACTCTTCATCGCGGTGTGCGGGCCTCTCACTATCGCGGCCTCTCTTGTTGCAGAGCACAGGCTCCAGACGTGCAGGCTCAGCAATTGTGGCTCACGGGCCTAGTCGCTCCATGGCACGTGGGATCCTTCCAGACCAGGGCCTGAACCCGTGTCACCTGCATTGGCAGGCAGACTCCCAACCACTGCACCACCAGGGAAGCCCTCTGGTTGATTTTAAGATACGGTGTTTCTCACTGGTTTTGAGCAATCTGATTATAATGTGATTCAGTGTTTTTTTTGTTTTTTTTTGTTTTTTTTTTAATATATCTTGTCCTGGGTTTCACTGGACATTTTGGATCTGTGGTTACAGAGTTTTCATCAAATTTGGGAAGTTTTAGTTATTAATTATTCAAATATTTTTCTTCCTCCTCTTTTTGCCTCTTCTTCAGTGACACCAATTATATGTCTGTTAGGCCTCTTAGAGTTTGCCCACTACTCCCAGGTGCTAATTTCATTTTTCCAACATTCATTTTCTCTTGTTGCTTCATTTTTGATTGTGTCTTTTGCTATGTCTTCAAGATCACTTTTTTTTTTTTTGTCTCAAGCATCTAATCTGTTGGTAACCCCATCTACTGTATATTTTATCTCAAATATTATAGTTTTCTGTCTAGATGTTCAGTATGTTTTTTTTGTTGTTGTTGTTTCTTCCATGTCTCTACTAAACTTGAATGTGTGGAGTACAGTTATAGTAACTGTTCAGTGTCCTTGTCTG
Organism: Mesoplodon densirostris; assembly: GCF_025265405.1. Classification (NCBI taxonomy): domain Eukaryota; kingdom Metazoa; phylum Chordata; class Mammalia; order Artiodactyla; family Ziphiidae; genus Mesoplodon; species Mesoplodon densirostris. The sequence goes on from NC_082674.1 coordinate 3,846,311, forward strand.
CTCATTCCAACGTCTGTGTCAGTTCTGGGTTTTGATTGTTTCTTTCCTCATTATGTGCCATACTTTCCTGCTCCTTTTTATGCTTGGTAATTTTTGACTGGGTCCCAGAGGTTGAGTAACTTTCCTGTGCATCAGCTAAATGTGACACAGCCAGGAATTGTGCCAGAATTTATTGTCATAGTGTTACCAAACTCAGGTTCAGCTGCTTGCTGCTTGAAAGCCAATACCTGAGAGGCAAATGTTGGTAGGAAAGGAAAGCTTGCTTTTTCAGGAGGCTGGCAACCTGGAGAGAAGGTGGACTATGTCCAAGAAAGAACTCTCAGCTTCCAATCTGGGGTCACGCACTTTTAAAAGGAAGTTTCAGGGGTATATAGGCAGAAGGAGGGAGCTATGTGCAGAACAGCATAGTCAGCTCTGATAATCACCTTGAAACTGGTCATGCAGTGGTCCAATCAACATCATTTTGATTGCTTTAAGTACAAATAATCTTTGGTTTTCATGTTTTTCTCTTATTTCTTTAAACATAGTAAACATTATTATTTTTTATGCTTTGGCTAATGAGGCTAATATATCAAAACTTGATAAGATGTTTCTTTGAGTCTTGTTTGCTTGATTCTTTTTTTTTTTTTTTTTTTTTTTTTTTTTTGCGGTATGCGGGCCTCTCACTGTTGTGGCCTCCCCCGTTGCGGAGCACAGGCTCCGGACGCGCAGGCTCCGGACGCGCAGGCTCAGCGGCCATGGCTCACGGGCCCAGCCGCTCCGCGGCATATGGGATCCTCCCAGACCGGGGCACGAACCCGTATCCCCTGCATCGGCAGGCGGACTCTCAACCACTTGCACCACCAGGGAGGCCCTGCTTGATTCTTAATCATGGTGTCTTGTTTACTTGTATACTAGTTATCTTTGATTTGTGTTGTGATTGTATTTTCAAAATTATTTGAAGGTATAATTTGAGGGTTATAATGTCCTTTTTTTCCACAGATGGTATTTACTTGCATTTATCTACCAGGTAACATTGAGCTGTATCCTTTGATGTTGATTCTATGTTCACATCAAAGAGATGTGAGCAGTGAAATTAAAAGTATTTTGGGAAATTTCGTATTCATGAAACATTGAGGATCATTCTTCTCATACATTTCTCAGTGAGCATTTCTGAGCACTTACCCAGGACAGAATACTTGGCATTTTAAACTAGTCATCAACTACTTTCCCACCCATCTTTAGCAAAATCTATTTTAAAAAGAAGTGTAAAATTTCTATATTAAAATGTTATTATAAGGAAATGTCAGAGACTTGTAGTTTTAATTACATTTTAACTTAAGACATGGAGATCTGATGTCCAAGATGTACACCAATAGAATTCAGGGTTTTGTGGCTGTTTTTGCTTGTTTATATTATTAAAGGGAAGTGTCCATCCACTAATGTGAAAAGTATTTTCCACATGTGATCTTGATCAAGTTTCTTGTCTACAAAAAGAAGGAAGGTCCTAGAAGGCAGTGGATGCCACTTTGTGTCTCACTGTCTAGAAGAATGTCTGTATCATAGTAGATGTTTTTTTAAAAAAGAATCATTCAGAAAATAAATATCTGGCTAGTTGAACAGCTAAGTACTAAACAAATGAATAAAGAACTAATTATCAAAATTCATTATAAAGCCCTACCGTGTGCCCTTACATTTCATTCTCATTGCTAACACACATAGGAAAAGCTGGCCTTACAAGTAAATAAAGACACAGTCTACAGATTCACATTTACAGGTAACTATGATTGGCTAGAACCATCGCTCCTGCCCACATGCCATGATTAGAGGTGAGATGGACGGGCAGACACTTACAGTAGATGGGGTAACGGAGGAAGCTGAGAAGAGAGTGCCAGCAATCGCAGCATGTCTCCTGAACATTTCAAATTCTTGCCATTCCTCAGAAGCCTTTCATAGCACTGAGGAAACTTTGTTTTTGATACTAGAATGGTGGAGCATGGGTTACAGGGACACAGAGAAAATAAGTTCAGTGCAAAAATTGTTCCTGAAAACGGATCGGTCTCTCTCTCATTACTAAATCATGTTTAATGTTGTCGTAGTTCACATTAGGTTTAAGAAACTTAGATGCCTCAAAGATTCTTATAATCGTGTTTTCCATTTTCCAAATGTCAACCTTAGTGGAAGCCTTTAACACAATACTTAGTTGATGATGCTGAGTCCATCTGAGGTGAGCATAGATCTGATCTCCACATGTTATGTAGCCCTATGCTGAGGTTCAGAGAGTCGGTGTGGTGTTTCTGGGCCTTGATCAAAACCACTCCCATGACTGTTGTGATGGGTCTGAGAACATCTTCACTCTTGTCAGAGACCCTGATGTAGATGCCATGCTGGGATCCTTGACTGGCATAGAATCCATGGAGAAGAGCTGGGACTCTGACCTCAGTTGTGGGTCAGACATGAGCATAATGGTCCCTGGAGAACCTGAAGATTAGATTGAAGGAGAAATAATAGGACCTGGGGGAGGAGGAGCTCCTGAGTAACCGAGCCAATCAGAGCATGTGGGAAACAAGAAGAGGAAGATGGTGGGATAAAAGGGAAAAAAAATGCATCAATAGGAACCTGCTGGCTCAGCAGTGCAATCTGTTTATGAAAGCGTGATCACACAAAGCAAACATTTTCTTCCCGGACAGGGAGGGACAGATACAGTGGAAATCCATGCTCCAAAGGCACTGCTCCTCAAAATCAAGGCAAGTTCAGCACCACACGGCTGAGGGATGGAGCCGAGCGGCAGATACCAGAACAGAGGAAGGTGGAGCCGGCAGAGATGTCTGACCCAGTAGAGAGACACGCCGCTCCAGGCACCTCATTCAGTAAGGAGACACAGGGAAAGACGTTCTGTGAGGTAGATGGGGATGAGAGCATCCAGATCCAGAGTATTTCTGCAAAGATGTCCACTTTTTTCCTGATAAATCAGTTATGTGCGTAGAAGTGAAAAATTAGATGCAGCCTGTAATTGGGTAACAAGCAAGAGGCAAAAAAATTTTAGGCACCATTAAATATGTCTTTGAAAAGAGTCTTAAGGATGAGGGAAAATAGTTGTTATATGATAGTAAATGAATAAAAATAGAACAATATATTGTATGTATAAATATGAACTTATTTTATGTTTTCCACCAGGCAATGGGCACAGGCTCCACACTTAATAATCACCATTAAAATAATAGAAAAACCTATAAAACCATCCTAGCTCAGACACTGAGGACTGGGAGAAAGGGAAGGAAGCTTTTTCATGACTTATTTTGTGCTGTGCACCTGGTAAACACTCCCACATCCACTTATAGGAGGGCAGGAATTATGTGCTCAGGCACTTGCTACTGGTTATGGCTCATATCCTTGTTTCTCATAAAACAATGTATGGCCATGCTTTTTGGGCAAACCCAGATGCTGTTTCCTCCCTGCCCACCCTCGCTTTCTACCTTCCTGAACCTAGTTCTGGGCAACAGTAGCTAGAAATTGTTGGCAGCACAGTGGGGCAGTGAAGGAGTCTGGAGGACTGGCCCATTCACCCTCACTGTGCTGCAGGTCCTCAGGCCTGTCCAGCATCCCTCTCTGAAGTTGATGGGTGGCAGAGAGCTTGTCCCTCCCCCATTTGGTTTTCTTCCTTTTTCAGGAATGTGTTGCTTAACAATATCATGGAAGGCTTTGTGGATACTGAGAGGTAGGTCCTTGGCACTGGTTTCAAAGCTGAGGTGTTGTGTTTCAAAGCTGGGATTGTCATTTCTTTTGCTTGTTCCTTGGTGATTTTCCTCAAGTCCATCTAATCAAATTTCCCTCGTTGGCCACAAGAATCATCAGGAATAACTCCTTGCCTTTGACGCATAAGATAGCCTGGTGGAAGGGGTCCATGTGTTCAAAGCCAGCCTTGTTAGTGACCAAATACATAATGAGGAAGTTGTTAATCATCTTGTGTTCTGCTCTCACCTGGCACAGAATTCCTCCTGCCAGGCTGTGTCCAGAATGGAGCAGAAGCTTCCGGAGCCTCCAACTGATAGGAACACTGATATTACTATCTTCATGAATTGTTAAAGACTGAGCTGGACCAGCAGGAGCCTGAGCATCCCCTGGGGACCTGGGGTGGGGCACATCCAGGCTGCATCCTCAGGACCCCCTCCAGGCTCTCATGATGAAGAACCAAGAACAGTTCTATATATGATTTTAAATTATAAATATAATTTCCTTGCCATATGTGTGTATAAAAACTTCCTTCTTTTTAAAATTTTGCTGTACTCTCTAAACTTTCAATAATGCTATGTATGAATTTAACAATATAAAAAATAAGTTTATGATAAGGTGGATCAATGTCATTTTTTAACTCCACAGAGGAACTACAACTTCCTTGAATAGAAAGAAAATAATTTTAGCCCCCAGATTGGTTTATTGGGAATTAAAGCTCATCCATTTCTTTCTATTTCTGGAATTTGGGATATCTATATTGTCTTTGACTCTGATCAGCTCTTATCTTAGCCTGTTTAAAGTCATCTTTGTGGTGCATGTGACATGTGACAATTTCCTAGACGCCCTTGTCCATGTGCATAAGAGTGATGGAGAAATGGAGAAGAGGGGGTGGTGAGGACAAGTCTGTTCTGCTCATTGACTGCCATGGTGGCAGAGCTCCCCCTCTGCACAGCCAAAGCCAAGATTAACGTTAAAGAAATTGAAAACACCATGACCTTGATTTCTAAGAGTCTTGTTTCTGTAGGAAAAGCAGTCACTGGTTCAATGTGAACTATTATTGACCCCTTTGACCAAGCCCAGTACCATGGCGCTCTTGTGACACAGCTGCACCCCTGCCAGAGCATGAGGAACTAACTGTATCCCTCTCACCCAATGCAGCATCCCGACCCACAGTGCGCCTGAGCACACACTTATTAGGCCTTGCCATTTACTTCTCTGTGATGTTTCTTTTTCCTGATGTGCATCAGCCAGATCCTCTGGGCTCTATTTTATTCGTGGTGAGCCCCTCCATGCAGAATCATTCCCTTCGTGTTTTGATCCCATGCACTATGTAAATAAGAGAATGGCCTACGAATTCCAGCCAGAAGAAAAGATTTGGCCAATTAAAATGCTAACCACTTGATTGAAATGGTCCCATTATGAGAAGACCATATTGTAAGTTCACACAGAACAAAGCTTTAGCACAAAATGTCTTCTAAGGTTGAACATTCTGCTAAAACATGTTTGAAGTAAGCAGTAAATAAACAAAATCTCTACTTCAAAAAGCTAGAAGCAGGGATTAGAAGGAAACAGATAAATGACCCCTTTGTAGAAATGATGCTTTCTCCCCTTTTACATTGACTAATTGACAACTATGTGGGTCTTTTTTTTTTCCTTTCCAGAGGGAAGAAAAGATTTGAGTTGGCTCCAATCCCATTAGCAAAACTAGCTGGAGACAAGCCATCTGTCACAGCTGCTGCTTGCTTTAACTGCCACTCTAATTGACAATGAACTCAGAGGCCTATAATAATTGTGGCTGCCCAGTGACTTCGGCAGGTAATGCCTTCCTTTTAGGATCCATCAAGCCCCATCTGTGCCTGCTCGGTGCCTTTCTCCCAGGACTCTGCTCTCTGTGAGGATGCAAAACTCTGCTCAAACCCAGGGTTTGCCTCATTAGGGAGGCTCTGTGGGCCTGGGGGATGGCCAGCTCAGGATGAAATTGAAAACCTCCTACAACTTGTCCTAAGATTTTAATCCCACCGCCAGGCATTCACAACATCTGCCATTCAGCCTGAGCTGTTTGGGGGAGATTTACACCAACTGCTTTTGTTTGTACTTGTTTTATAAGAAATATTTATTTCCATGAGTTTTCTCAACCAATGTGTTTTGGTAAATTTTCCTTACATTTTTTTCTTTTTATGTCTGGTTGCCTTTAAGGCAGGCAGGAGGGTGGGCGGGGAACTGCACGCTCATTGGAGACTGGCCTGAACATAGCGATGAGGTCAGCAAAGACAGTGTATTTCATCAACTGGAATCACGTGCTGACTTGCACCCAGGCAAGTATCATGGAACACAACTTGCATTCCATGCACTGGACTTGATTTCCAGATATATTTCCTTTAGAGTTGATGTTACAGCTTAAAAATATTCCTTCTCTTGGAAAGTATCGCTGTTGCCCCAGTGGTCCTGCTGGCATTTCTTTCCAAGCTTTTTGGTGAAGCAGCAGTGACCTGGTGGGAAGGCTGCCATAACAGTGGCCAGGAAGGTCAGTCCTCCGTGACCAATGGAAGACACCCCTGCCCACTGAATGACAGGCAAGTGTTCTGTGTCTTTGCTCCCTGATCCAGGCAGAGAAGGTTCCATTTATGTTTTCATTCATCTCAGCTGATACCTGCTGCCTTCACTTGGAAAACAAAAACAAAAATAAAACCTGATTACATGTAGCACCCCTTCAAACCATGCTTTGCTCAGTGGGCCTGAAGCATTTATTAAACAAAGATCCAGAGTAGCAGGTTCTGTACTGGTGTCTCACTGGGGAGTGAAAGGTAAGGAAGAATGTCACGCGGTCTCTGGCACTGGCAGGCTCCATGAGATAAGTGTATAACAACAAACAGCAAAACACAACACAGCCCTCGACTTTAGGCCACAGCTCCCCCATGCTGCCTGTGACGCCACACTTGGGAAGCTGGTGGAAAAGCAAAGTCCAGATTCACTGGACCTGCTCAATCAAAACATCTGAGAGAAGGTGCCAGGCGTCTGTGCTCTTCAGGAGCCTCTTGGGAGAGCCCCTGAGCTCCCCTCAGGGAGACCAGCCAGTTCTGCAAAGGAATGTTGGAATCAGGGTAGACTCTCAAGAGAAGAATGAAGCCTGTAGGAGCTTAAGGGGAGGACAGATCAGGCCCCCTCAACAGGATCACACAAGCTGGAGCTGTGAAGTAAGAGGAGATTGGGCTGAACTGTGGGGCAAGATTTCAACTGATTGAGATTGGGGATGAGTGTTCTAAGGGGCAGGGTCTTCTCAGCAGACTGACTGTGCAGGAATGGGCCTGGAGGATGGAGGAGGGTCAAGGAAGGCAGTGTGGCTACTGCCAAGTAAATAAATGGAAGGAAAATAGGAAGGCACCCTCTGAGCAGTTGGGTCTGATCCCCGACGGAGCTGGAGACCCTTCTTGACATTTCACTGAATTCAATCTGTGTACATTAGGTTCCTCCTTTATTATAGAGACACTCTTCATTAAGCTCTCAAAATTTAGCAAAAATAACAAACAAGAAAAGGCAAACAGCTCTCGTCAGACAAGCCAGGTAGATTTCTTAGACCAAGCTTAATGTGAACATGAGAAACATACAATGAAAGAGAAGTTCTTGCTTTGGCTGGTTTTATTTTATTTGTTTAATTGTAAGAGGAGAGAAGTAAAATTTTAGACAGAAAGCTCCTTTGTGGTGAGATAGTAAACATTTGCTTGTTTGTTTGTTGATCCTGAAAAATGATGTGATTCCTTCCGGATCAGACCTCCGATTTAACTTGTCCTAAAACCAGGCCTGCAGATCAGGGAGGTCGCTTTCCAGCAGAGCAGGCTCTTTTGGTTTGCAGATCATGTGTAAATGAATCTCACCATCAGGACAACCTTGCATGGATGAAATTCTCCCGATCCAGCTTTGTCTGCTCATTCTGCAGCTCAGAATTCAGATGCCCATTTTCTGGCCTCACAGGCTGCATTCTAGCATTTACAACCCAAGGGCAATAGATGACTCCTTTCCATCAAAACACTGCTCCTCAAAATGGGGTATTCTAGGGCTCTGCTGAGTTAACTGCCAACATCTTGGCTCTGTCAGCACCATCTCGGAACATTTGGGGATAATTTCCGCTTCATTCCTAGTATTTTAGGTTTTACCCCCTGATTTCATGATAATTAGCTCTTCTCACTCAAGGGTCTTCCCGCCCTTGTGTTTAAGCTGCAACCCTTTCCCTTAGCCAGAGTTTAGCCAAGCTGAGGGCTTGCTACTGTTAAGTTTTTCCCCCTTCAAGCCGATTCTTCCATCTCCTTAATCATTATCCTTGCAGTCTGGAACCCTTCCAATTAGTCTACATCTTGAGGCGCTCCAAAGAAACTTGGTGCTCTGAAGAGAAGCTAGGCTTTCTGTTTCTGAAACCACCCCATGGTGTGCACAGCCCAATACTGGTTTGTAATTTTTTCTTTCATTCTCTCTGATATCTACCGTTCCTTATACTTTTGCCTTTTTACTCATAGGCATGCATAATTTTTAAAATTGATTTTATTCAAGTACAGTTGATTTACAGTGTTGTGTTAATTTCTGCTGTACAGCAAAGTGATTCAGTTATACAAAATATCTACCTTTTTCCTCATATTCTTTTCCATTATAGTTTATCACAGGATATTTAATATAGTTCCCTGTGCTCTACAGTAGGACCCTGTTGTTTATCCACACATGCATGATTTTAATTTATTCATATGAGAAAATCTTGGAAGAAGCTACCTAAGCACCTGTTTCTGAGGACAATCTGTTGGGGGAGAAAGAAAAACAAAGTTTTTCATTGGTTCCAATCTGTCATTGGTCAAACTTCTTATGGGTGATATGGCGTCCTACCCTTCAGCAACATCAGGGCAACCCTGGAGAAGGGGCACAATGTGCACTGGGCTTCAAGAAGCCAGTCTGAGGAGGGCACTGTGCAGTTGTGCCTGGGTACCACCTGTCAGGGCATGAGCTGGGACAAGAGGCTACGGCCGTGTAGATGGGGCACCCAAGGGCACATGCAGAGGGGTATAAGAAGTGTCTGATGCAGCCATATTACTGTCTAATGGAGGAAACAGAAAAGCTTAATGCAGCAAGGTGAGTTCTTTGACCAGGAGACGCATGAGATGGTCTGGGAAACCCAAAGGGACAGCTAATGAAGTCTCCAGGAGTCAAGGAGGAATCCCCACCTGGAGGGAAGCTGAAATAGTGATGTGTGAGAGCCCGCATGTGTGTGCAAAGGAAAGAAGGTTGGAAAGGGAGATGGGAGACATCAGAAGAGAACATTGAACACTGCAAGGGGGAGGAGCAGCGTGTTCAAGTGCTGGAAGGCAGGAGACTCCATGCTCTTTTCCTTATTTTTTTCACAGTTTGCAAACTTTCATGGTATTAATACAAGAAAACCAGACGGGTCAGTCAGCTATCCTTTATCTGGTACACAAGTTTTCCTTTACCACATTAGGTGCTCTAGTTCTTATTAAACTTGGAAGCATCAGGATAGCAAACATTTTTTCTAATGTATGTAGACCCTGAGATTACAAGTATCATTGAGGGTTCTTCCCTGCTTTTTTGTCTTTGCATCTGTAACATGAAAAATAACCTATTTGTATAAGGAAGAGCTGGTTGTATAACTGAGAAACTGAGCTCATTTCTACCTCTGGGTCTCCCTGCAGAGAACATTACCAGGGAAAGCTCAGCTTCAAGCAGTAAGGAGAAACCTGAAAGGTCCCCTGCTCCCCAATTTCCTTTTCCTGAGATAGCTCCTGCTTCCCTGATGCATTTCTGGCACAACTGTCCTTGTCAATGCCTCTAAAGTAAGATCTGATATTCACCATTGAGTCTTTAGGGTGAAGGCATTTAACTCACATTTCTTTCCTTTTTTTTTTTAACATCTTTATTGGAGTATAATTTCTTTACAATGGTGTGTTAGTTTCTGCTTTATAACAAAGTGAATCAGTTATACATATACATCTGTTCCCATATCTCTTCCTTCTTGCATCTCCCTCCCTCCCACCCTCCCTATCCCACCCCTCTAGGTGGTCACAAACCACCTAGATGATCTCCCTGTGCTATGTGTCTGCTTCCCACTAGCTATCTATTTTATTAATCATTAGAGAAATGCAAATCAAAAGTACAATGAGATATCATCTCACACCGGTCAGAATGGCCATCATCAAAAAATCTAGAAACAATAAATGCCGGAGAGTGTGTGGAGAAAAGGGAACACTCTTGCACTGTTGGTGGGAATGTAAATTGGTACAGCCACTATGGAGAACAGTATGGAGGTTCCTTAAAAAACTACAAATAGAACTACCATATGACCCAGCAATCCCACTACTGTGCATATACCCTGAGAAAACCATAATTCAAAAAGAGTCATGTACCACAATGTTCTTTGCAGCTCTATTTACAATAGCCAAGACATGGAAGCAACCTAAGTGTCCATCAACAGATGAATGGATAAAGAAGATGTGGCACATATATACAATGGAATGTTACATTTCTTTCTCCTTGCAACAATTTCAGGTACCAGCAAAAAGCTGGAGGGGTCTCTGCAGCACCCCTTCCCCCAGACACCACACCTAAGGCCAGCCATGTGACAACGTGAGGACAGATCGTGGCACTGGGGTTCATTCTGGAGGCAACCTGAATCAGTACAAAAAGCAGTACTTTTTTCTTAATTTAGTTTTTTCCCCTGCATTCATTCATCTGCAAGCACCTCTTCTAAATCAGGCATTCTGCAAATAACCTTCGTTTCTCAGGTCTGGTTGACTTTCTTAACTGATGTATTTGAAATGTGGTCCAAGCACGAATGTGTGACTTCAGGTGCAGTCCTGGGGGGTCCACCCAGGTGCAATTTGCCCTGTCACTCAAGAATCAGTGGTCATTTACATTTGTTTACACTTTAAATTTATGTTTAAATCTGTACATATATGGCCTCAGGTTGTGTTTACGGTGTTATAGTCTACTTTCTCAAGTCAAGAATATTGTAAATACGTTCCCGTGTTTTTAATATCCTTTATCATGATTTTATTGACTACATAATATTCCATATTTCATCTCATGTCCACAGTATCATTTATTTAAACAATTCCCTGTTGTGCTTTACCCTGTTTAGTTTATTTTCAATGCTTCATTGGTGCACTAAATATTTTAATATATAGATCTTTGCCTTCATGTCAGAATATTTCCTTACATAAACAGTTTGATTTAGAATTATTGTGTCAAGGACTGCTATTTTGATATATATTTCCTACGGTGCGTTGCCAGTAAAACCCTTAGGAAGTATTTTAATATAAGAAGGATTTGTTGGACATCTGTGATTTGCAGAACACTATGCTGAGAAACATACAAACACAATATAAGGCACAAACCTACTTTTAGTAATTTATAACCCAACTAGGAAAATCTATTCATTTCCATATATGCCACATGTGTACATATATACGACATATAATATGACATGTATATGATTTGTCCTCATTTATATCATATATATATATATATATATATATGTTTTTCCTTCACGTTAGAAAAAATTAGTGTCAACAAAAAAGTCACAAATGGCAGAAGAGGCCCTCATATTCTGTACCTTATGTATTTCTAAGCATCCCTAGGCACCTCTCTTTCTTTGTAATTCATAGGCCAACAATACACGATCACACGTATTTATTTTACCAGCCCTTGTCTTTCACCTGTCTCGAATGCCCTGCATTCCTCTGTCCACCAGTACAGCTGTTCATGTCTCACAAACTATCTCTTGATTCTGAGTGAAGGTTTTGCTCACCGAGGAGCCCCAATCTATAGGGATTTTAGCCTTAGGGGGTCCTTGAATAACTTTCAGGAGGAATCTATAAACTTGAATAGAAAAGAATGCTTTTTTATGTCCACTAGGCCTCCAGCTGAAATTTACATTCAGTGAATACACCCAACAGATCTCAGGAGTTTGCATGTTCTTGTGATTCGGTCCCCTGCATGGGTATGTCACAGAGATCTTAAAATGGGGTTTCTGTCCTCAAAACTGTGGTAGTCATTGGAGACACCACTGAATCTCATTAGTTAAGTATTTAATACATTAATAAAGCAGCCCATATATTTATTTACCACAGATTTGTTTTTTAAATATTTTGTACCTGGATTTCAATGTAATATAATCAGTTTCTTTTGAAACCCGATCATATGTGTGTGAATATGTGTACATGTGTGAGTGTGTGATTGTGTGTGTGTATTCTAAGGAGGGGTAACTAAGCTGTACCGAATTTCCTATGTGGATCCAAGGCACACAGAAATGCAAACACCTCTATCCTAAACAGCCGCCTTCCTGCCCTCCCCGTATGAACGTTCATACAGACATTCTAGTGTTTCCCACTGCGTGTTTTACTGCTGGTGCCACTGTCTTCCCTGCTAGACTGTAATATCCTTAGGGTGGAGACAAGTCTCCATTTTACATCTTTAACCCACAGTTCAGAGTCAAACGTGAATTAAGCCTATGAGTGTTTATTGAACTAAACCAAATGGAAGCAAATCTTTAGGAAAGCCTTTGAAGTGAGATAGGACTTATCATGGACCTTGGAAACAGAAAGGATTTGGATTAACAAGGAGCACCAAAAAGGAGATGTAAAAAAGAAAATGTTATGTAAAGACAAAGTTACAGCTTACACATAAGGTAAAAGAGGGTATAGACTAGGGTAACAGTATGCATCCTCTAATCCTGAAATTTAGCTAAAAGTGATGAAAGGAAATTAGCTTGTTATGAATGGTCATGCATGCAAATTGATGCTTCAGTCCACATATGAAGTAGAATCAGGGCTAATTCTCTTTGAGCTTCATATTATTTTTTGAAAGGACAAAAAATGGTACCACTAGCATATTTTTTAAAAAGAAGTAAACGACAATGGTCCATAATTTCCACCTATAAAAAGCATTATTAAAATATGTTCAATGGAATAGTCTTTGTCATGAAAATTGTTTGTCTTGAGCAATTATCCGGAAAATGCTGGGTTAAGATAGTAAAACAGAATTCTTTATATTAAAATCCATTAAGCCTTATTTGTGCTAATGTTTGTGGTAAATCTCTAAGGAAGAGAGAATACACACAGCCTTATTCATGTTTACCTGTATCAGGAAGACTTTTATCCCTGGGCATCTCTCCAGGCTAGTGCTTCTTAGAATATATTTGGGCAATGCCTGCCTATACCTACTTTTTCCCTGTCTTTAACATGCTAAATATGGAAGTGCGTATTTATTTATAGAATAGTGATGCTTATTCAGCCAAGGAAAATGCAGACAGTTTAAAAGGACCTCTCAGCTGTCTCTGCTGGATTTAAATCCTGCAAATCATTTCTCACTCTAGTCTCTTATCAATATTTCCTGACATGTCTTGTGGACATTCTCTACTTAAATCTTGGGAGTGAAATGACTAATAATTGGGGAATTACTGTATTCATTTCATGCAGAAGAGTGTCTGAGTTTAGTTATTAGTGGGTCATAGAGAGAGGACCACCACCCCAATCAGAGGAGGCAGCAGCTGGGTTTTCTTTGGAAACCTCCCATCTGGGTTACTTGATCTTTAAAAAGACACAGATGGGAAGAAAAATGTGAGCACTTATCACCAAGAACAGGGATCTGATTACTGGTTATGGAGAATTCTATCTCCTAATTCCATTTTTCCTGGAGTATAATTATAGGCCAGTTACTAAATCTTTGCTGTCTTTGTCATTTTAATCTGGCAACGATGTGGTAAGGACTGTTTGAAAGAGAATGTTTGAATGACTTTTAAAATATGTCATATCCACCATGACACTGTGCTTGCTGATGAGAAATGACTTGTTTACCTTCTTCCTTAGAAGGAAACATCAGAAGCAGAAGTACATCTGAATTTAATTGTTTGGAATCTCCATCCTAACTTTTTCAAAGGATATGTATACAGTAACACCCAATAAAATCAAAAGCATAGTTTGTAAGCTCTTGGCTAAGGACTGTCTAGCAGGTAATAATCAGAGTAGCTATGATTCCAGTTGGACTAATCTAATCATCTATGAAAAAATTATAGTAAGCTTAAACCAAGAGGATGCAAGAGAGAAATAGACTTAATATAGTTTATTATCCTTTATTTTTAAAAAAATCTAGGTGTTCCTGCAGATCAGTGACAAGGTTTTATGTTATGCCTGTATTTCTATTAAGAAAAGTAAAAACAAAAATAAGAAGAACAGAAGAGGTATAGCTTAGATAATACCTGTGTGGTTTACACGTACTGATTCTTCTGGGAATCCCTCCCCACCCCTGTGAGGATGTACAGAGGCCCAGGATTTACATAGTTTATCCTAAATTTCTTAGACTTACCCTACATCCCACTTTCTTCTTCTATTTCTTACTTCCGTAGTCTTTCCACCATTTATACGTCCATGTAAGTCCTTCTAAACAAATATACAATTGTGTTTCTTCCATAATTCTGTGCTTCATTCCAGCCTCTGCAGAGAAGACTCAGACAGATCTGGGTTTTGATCCTGGCTTCTGTAATAAACAGCCCAGTGACATTGAATAATTGTCTCAAACTCTCTGAGTTTCAGTTTCATGAAAACTGGGGACAGTAATTACATCAGATGTTGTTGTGGAGTTAAATGAGATAATACCTATATGCTTGATAAATGGTATCTATACATTACCCCTCCCCCCATGGCTATGTCTCCTTATCTCCTCCCCACCCGTGTCCACCGCTTCATGCTGTGATCATGCTCCCTGCTTGGACCCCCCCTCCCCCATCTTTCTCTGTCCACTTCTTGTTGCTTCATCAAACCTTAGCTGGGAGCCTTCTCCAACCTCCCTGGCGATTTGCATCTCACCTTATTCTCTTAGACCTCTGGGTGCCTTATGTAGCCTTTTTCACAGTTGTCCTTTTTCATTTAATCCCACAAGGCTTCAGATTCCATGAGAGGAGGTTCTGCTGTCTCCACCCCACTGCCTAGCACGGTGCCTGGTAGACAGTAAGCCAGATAATTGGTTCACTGAAGGGATATCTTGTAAATCTATGATTCTTTGAACGACTTCTGAGTAAGGTCCTTCCCCAGTGTCTGTCCTCCTGCTCTCTGTGCATCCCCTGCCGGACAAGTGCCTGCTTCACCTACTCCCTATGCACAGGACTGACCTTCTGCATACTTACCCCAGGACAAGCTAGTGACTGTTTTTATCAAAGGGGCCGTGAGGGTCCTGCCCCTCCGCTGGTTTCCCTGGTAACCTATGAGCCAACATGACGTAATCCCCCCCTATAACTGGCAGTCTTCCCTTCCCCTCCCCACCCCTGAGAGCCACGTCCTGCCCTCTGCCCACCACACATGGTGGAGTGTTGCTCCAGGACTCTGCTTCAGAATTGTAAGCTCCCCATGCATTAAACCATTGAAATCTCTGTTGCTGACTCCGGGCTCTCTCTTCAGTCTTAAAGCTGGGCAGGCACAGGTGGGTACAGCTCAGCACCCACCAACTCAAGCAATTTCCTGGAAGAAAGAACTCTAGATACCATCCCTAAGCCGTTCTTCCCACTAGAGCCGTCAGTGCCTGTGGTACTCGATGAGATATCCAGCATGGAGGGAGTGAAATTGTTCATAAGAGAAGGAGAAAATTGGGAGTGGTTGATTCAGAGTCTTCAAGTTGATGAAGGACAGTATTTAGAAAAAAACATATCTAGAAAAGTGACCCCAATCATGCATAACAATTGTTTTAGTACCAGGTTGCCAACTGGGCTTTTGGCGACCATGAAACAAGGCAAATCCATCTACAGAAACAGGGGAACTCAGCATAAGAAATGCATTGATTGTAAGATGGTGGAAGGCTAAAAAAAAAGGGAAAGTCATAGATCAAAATGGGATCAGGGAATCAAAGTTGGCTAAACACCAAAAGAAGCGAAAGAATCTGAAGATCAAAGAGCCATTAGGCCAGAATCCTCAGACACAAGGCACCAGAAAAACTCAGAAGCCCCACTGGGACTTAGACAAGGTGTCTTGTCAAGGGCCCCCTTGTATTCTGACAAACCCACAAATGTCCTTTCCCAGAACAGTCTCCCCCAGGCCTGGATACTTTAGGTTGGTGTTGGTGTGGCCACCTTCTGATGGCTGCAGCAAGGTTTTTGTGTAATTTCTCAAATCCCTGCATTTTCATCTTCTTAGATTCAACACTTTTCACAGATAACAATACTGAGGCTCAGAAAGGGTATTTGATTTGCCTTAATCATTCATTTACATCTTCAGCAAAGACATTTATTTAATGAGTTCATTCTAAGCCAGAGACTGTCCTCCATCCTGGAAATACAGTGAAAAGCAAGGCAAACTCAACGGTGGGCCTCCTGTGTTTGGGGCCTCTATGCCAATCAGCAACAGGGTGAAATTCAAGTTTAGGACTTTTGGTGTTAACACCCAAGGGCATTTTCCATACACACTGTCCCCCATCCCCAATATATCTTATATCTTTCTATGATTGATTAAACAGATAATATTCCAAATACTAATTTTCATAAATCTTGACTTTTCTGCAGGTATTTCAGAGTATTCAAATGGTTAAAAATATGTATTCTCCCCATATGAAATTGTCCAAATTGATGTTTAAAAGGCTTATATATTTGGGTCTCCTTTCCCTCCCTCATACCCAAGGATACATTTCCCTGTGTATATTTGAAATGTACATTAACCGTAATGTGAGCCAAGAGGAGTGACCCAGAGAAAAGGACCTCCAAGGCGGAGTGCAGAGGTTTTTAACAGCAAGAGTTTATCTTAGTATTTTCTGAAAGTCCTATTAATGGAAAATAACAGCTTGTCTGTGTGACAGATACCTAGGATAGCTGAGATTTATATTAAGGAGACTCTTAGTCTTGTTGAAAGAAAAAAATATCATTTCATTCTTCTCTATATTAAAAGAAAAAAAACTTTCAGTAAAGATTAATATTTCAAATTCAAACCAATTATAACTGTCAGTGGTTCCTATCACCCAAATGCTGACTCAGAAGTGAGATGACTATCTGGTTGAGATTAGCTGCACATTTAAATGATTATTGATTGAGCATTTGAGCTAGGCCTTAGGTAAAATGGGTCTTTGAAAATGCAGCTTGAAAATTGAATCTGTGCCATTGATTAAAGAACCTGCTAGAAATAAAATTAAGGTTTTGCTTGGTCTACTGATTTTTGACCTTAGTTCTGTGAGCCACTGATATTTCTGTCCTGATATTTCAGCAGGGGAGTGAATGCTGTCATGTATATGATCCCTTGTTTATACAAGAACTTAAAACAAAATGTGCTCTTTTCCTATAATGGAGCTGGGAATGATTATCACATGTTTCTGCAATATCACAGGTATTGAAATGTGTAACTAGGCAAAGTTGTACAGGTGATTTAATTGAGTAACTCTGATTTCAGGCTGTTTATTAATAAAGGTCATTATACATGGTTGATAAAAGCAATATTGTCTTTGAAATAGCCTTAAAGTTGAAATCAGCATAAAAAATCTGTAGCACTTATATAATTTGTGTGGCCTTAATTGTTGTCTAATGATGTAAATTGAAATAAACTCACATTCCAGAAACCCAGCAACATATTCCTTTGTATAGAGTTGAGTGTAAAAGAAACAGAGAAAGTGCTTTTCCACGTCCCAAGATTTCTTTGGCCCAAGAACATGAATTATTGAACAAATTTTTGAACCCATGGAAACTTAGATTTACTCACTTGTCTAGTCTGAGAAATAATGATTGTTGTTGAGTGTATTCATTGCATAATATATTGAAGAGGTTTTTTTTTTAACAAACAAACAAAAACGTTTGTAAGTCAGAATTGTGTTGGTCCTTATTCTAATCTAATTTAATATAACTGCTTCATATTCAAGTAGTTATTTTTCCCATGGAATACCAGTAGCTAATGATAGAACTGCAAGGAAAATCCAAAGAGAGGAGATTGGGGACGGATTCTCCCTTTGGCTGCAGCGGTTACAGCCTGGGAGACTGAAATTCAAGGTCAGGGAGCAGTTCTGGAGGCGCTCTCCAGAGGAAAAAAACTGAAATCACTCAATCTGGGAGCTGAAGCCTGCGTTTAATTTTTGTCACAGGCCATTGATCCCAGCCAGGAAGAGGGATGGGTTTGGCAACTAGGAATGAACGGTCAGTAGCAGATGGACTGGGGAAAACCTCTTGCTGTGTTCACTTCAGGAATCCAGTCAGTTCTCCCTCGAAAATGACCTGAAAGCAGCCAAAACTGCCCACTTCCTTAGACAGCATTTAGTGAGCCTGCGTGTGTGTGTGTGTGTGTGTATGCGTGCATGCCAGGACTAGTTTAATGAAAGTGGACATTTGAAAAGAAGTAGGGGAATGTTGATGTCTTCCAGTGGAAGGACAGATTCCTCTAAGTATTAAATATATATCCTCTATTCCCTTCTGTTTGAGTGAATATTTTCTGGAAGTTATTAGACTCAATAATGTGACATGTTGCTAAGTGTATTCTCAGGGTGAATATGTTTTTATGACATAGCAAAAAATCCTCTTTTATTACTTTTGTATCAGGTTTGATAGTTGTGACATCTGTCCCTCAAATAATAATATATTTAAGTAGGTGCTTTATAGCTAGAAAAGATCCCAGTGTTTTCAGAGACCAAAATTTATGCTCAGTGCAAAATAAAAGCAAAACGAAACCCTTCTAAGATGAATCGGAATATTAACTGTAATGTTTTTCTACACAAATGGATCACCGAAGATCTGACAATGATTTTTAAATAGCTCTCCCAAATAACTTGTCTAGTTTTATTTTTTTTATATTTTAAATATTATATTTATTTTATTTTATTTGGCCATGCTGTGAGGCATGCGGGATCTTAGTTCCCCAACCAGGGATGGAACCCGTGGCCCCTGCATTGGAAGCACAGCATCTTAACAACTGGACGGGCAGGGAAGTCCTTCATCTAGTTTTAGATGTTCTACACAATGATAAGGTCCACGAAGTATCCTTGGTTCTCCTGAGTTGCTTTGACTCTCCGAACTTCTGTGATTACCTCAAATTCCTGGAGCTTAAGCTGGGAGACTCTGTGTCTCCCAGCACCTCAGTTCACTCAGGAGCTCACCCAAGTTTTGGGTGTGCCCTCCTTCCTCTGCAAGGGGTAAGATCCTCAAGAAAACTTGAAGGGGAAAGCTAGCATCTGAATGGATTGCAGCGAGAAGCCTGGGGGTGCCGGAGAACTTCCTGGGTATGAGGAAGGGGTTCTCCACTCAATCCCCGTGGATACACCCTGAACTGGCAAAGATGAGGCAGCCAAGATTATTTTCAAAGTGGAGGAACCAGAGAAATCCTGACTTGCATGGCTTTCCATGGGGCCCTGGAATTTGCACTGCTTTTCTTTTTTTATGCTAATCAAATCTTTTTAATTGAAATGCAGTTGATGTACAATATTATGTTAGTTTTGGGTGTATTACATAGTGATTTGACATTTCCACACATTATGAAGTGATCACCACAATAAATCTAGTGTACCATCTTTAATCAAGTCTTGAGATAAGACCCAGATCAGAAAATGTTGAAACTGGAAGCACTCCATGTCTAGTGAAAAGATATCCAGTGGAACTTGGAAAAAACTTCTAAAATGCTATAAATGAACTTATTTACAAAACAGAAACAGATTCACATACATAGAAAAGAAACCTATGGTTACCAAAGAGGAAAGAGGGGAGAGAGGATAAATCAGGAGTTTGGGATTAGCATATACACACTACTATATATAAAATAAGTAACCAACAAGTACCTACTGTACAGCGCAGGGAACTCTACTCAGTATCTTGTAACAACCTATTATGGAAAAGAACCTGAAAAATAATACATATATATATATATATATATATATATATATATATATATATATAGAGAGAGAGAGAGAGAGAGAGAGAGAGAGAGAGAGAGAGAGAGAGAGAGAGAGACTGACTTTCTAAAGACCAAGCAAACTTATTTCCTCCCTTGCCCACAGGTACATCAATGCAGGGAACACCATAGAAACTCTGACCACTAGAACCCAGAGACTTTCCAGTTTGATCACTGTGTGTAAAGCACGGGAGCACTCAGGCCTAGAGAGGGCAGGTGACTGAGGGCAGGACGGAGCCACAGCCCCCCGAGCCTGGCACTCCCCACTCTCCTGTGGACCTCATTTAGATGTGTTAGTATACAAACAGTGGTGATGGCTAGCACTTATGGAGTGGGACAGCAGGCAGACTCCTTAGCAGTTCTGGGAATGCTCTGTTACTTAACTCACCTAAATACCCACAACAACCCATGAGAACAACCCTGCTGCCACCCCGCTTCAGAGACCAGCATCACCCACTGCATCCAGAGCGATCAGTGGGAGTAATGTTTAAGACAGTTTAAGTGTCAAAAGCTCTGCCTAAGTCACCTTCTCTTCTAGGGTGCATCCTTTCTTGCCTTGGCCCCTGAGTTATGGGAAGATGGAGACCCTGCCTCACCCACCTTCAAAGGGTGCAGGAAGCACAGGCCACTGCCCCTGCCCACGAGCTTTGATGTGGCCACCACACCTTTACAAGGCAATGTGGTGCAAATACTAAGAGATTTATGATAGTCAAGACACAGAAACAACCAAAATGCCCATCGACAGATGACTGGTTTAAGAAGATGTGGCACATATATGTACACACAATGGAATATTACTCAGCCATAGAAAAGAATGAAATATTGCTATGCGTAGCAACATGGATGGACCTAAATATCATATGAAGTGAAGTAAGTCAGAGAAACTTACATGTGGAATCTAAAAAATAATACAAATGAATCTATGTACAAAATAGCAATAGACTTACAGACAGAAAACAAACTTATGGTTACCAAAGGGGAAGAGGGGAGGATAAATTAGGAGTACAGGATTCACAGATACAAACTACTATACATAAAATAGATAAACAACAAGGACTTACTGTAAAGCACAGGGAACTATATTCAGAATCTTGTAATAACATATAATGGAAAATAATCTGAAATATATATATATATATATATATATATATAAAACTGAATCACTTTGCTGTACACCTTAGACTACCACAATATTGTAAATCAAGTATACTTCAAGTAAAAAAATAAAAAATAAAAATCAGAGCAAAAAGCAAGAGAGGTTAAGAACAAGTGATGGTAAAAGAGTTTGATGGGAAGAGAACACAAATCTGCATTCCCTGAGGGTTAGCGCAGGGGTGAACCCTGATTTTAAACGTCTCTCTCAGTTTCCTTAGAGCCTAATATAGATGATTAATCTTACTGGTTTGCTGATGAATAACTTCATTAACTACTGTAGGGGGAAATCTTCTGCAGCTAGATTACAAGGCAGATATATGTAGTCCTCTGTTCTCAGTGAAATTTCTCACACTTTTCAGCACTGTTATTCAATGTCATTGTCATCATTATACTCATTATTGCCTTTAATGTTGTTGGGTGTCTTTGTGGCATTTCTACTGATCGTATTAACTCATTCACTCAATGCATATGTATTGAGCTTCTACTCTATTCCAGGATCTGTGGACAGAGACAAAGAAGAGAGTTCCACCCTTAGAAGTCCACTGAGTAAGATATGTACATAAATACTTACAAAAACATCTTCTAGGAGATGTGGAAAGAGAGCATGAGATTTAAGGCAACTTTAAATGCTGACCAGAAGTTGATTGCTTTTGAGGAGAAATGGGAGCTCATTCTTGGCAGAGACCAAGAGTTGAGAAATAACAGAACGTGTGAGAAGAATTAAAATGAGCTCAGTCTTCCCAGATCACAAACAGTGAGGCAAAGGAAAGCCCATTGACACCAGGAGAAAGTCAATGGGAGTCAGCAAATGGGGAGCCTTTCTTCCTATGAGAACTTGGACTTCATCTTTTGACAGGATTAAGGGCAACTTAAAGCCCTGCAGTTGTGTGTTGCTGGTGTCCAGACTTTCCTCCCCATTTCACTTGAGTGAAATGCCTGTCTTGGGTGGTGAGGGTAGCATGAAGCCTCTGGAGGCTGCATCCCCACCTTGAACAGGAGAGAGCCTCTGATCTGCTCTGACATCCCCTCCCCCACTCACCAACCAGCCTTCATGTCCAGCCTGCAGATCTTTGGCCAAAGAAAATGTTGTCAACATGGGAATCACTTTCCTGTTTCCGAAGGCTCCATCCGTCAGCGTGTGGGAGCCAATTCTGCCTGGAGAAGCTGACTTTGGGAGGCGTATTATCATAATACAAGCCAGAGATAAATATTTAACCTTTCTGATGCTGAATGATTTAACAGTTGCCTCTGCCATGTCTGAGGAAATGTGCTCCTTCAGGGCCTAATAAAAATAAGCATTGTTTCCACAGGAGTACGCAGCAATATGGGAAATAAGGGCTTCTATTCATACTGGCTGAGTGTCTTCTGCACCCTGGATAGGTCCCGGCAGAATCTGGAAATGAAAGGGAAATGACCACCACGTACACCCAGCCCATTAGCACTCACAGCCTTAAGGCTTGAGCTGAGGCAGCTAATTCACCTACAACCTTATGGTTCGTGGCCCAGATGTTCCTGAGGACTGTTTACAGGATCCCTTTTAGTGCATGATAGATTAGCATCCCATTTTAATGAATTCCATAAATAAAAGATGATGAAATGCCAGTGTTTTGCAAACTGTAAGGTTAGATTTATCTCACAATCTGGCTGAAAAATTTCTGTAGCCAGCCTTTTCTTTTTCCTTCTTTGGCTTTATTTTCTGAGATGATGTTCTTGTATTTAATGTATAAGAAAAGAGTGTCACTTTGGTTATAAAAGGTTAGTATTGAATCCATTCTTTCACGTGGTCTAAGTTTCACCTGTCACACTGGGGAAATTGATCAGCTGAGGTGATCTGTCTGATATAACATGCTGTCTCCTTTATATATTTAGCTGCACCCCAGTTAACTGACGATCAAAAACTATTGGCAGAAGAGTCAACTCTAGGAAAATAAACGTTTATTTATCCCTTTCTAAGGAAGCATTCAATAAATGATTTTTATTATTGGATGCATGTTACTTCTTGGGACTCAAAAATTCTTTGCAAATAGAAATTCAGTTACACAGGTGATTGGAAAATGGGGTGTCTTGGGTATTCATACCTTTAGGAGCTCCGTAAGCTGGCCCATGAATTATTAGTGCTCACAGAATAGGGCCTGGCTTTAAACTATTGATACCTTAAGTATAGGCTGGTCCTTGTGGTAGGCAGCTTCTGAAGGTGCCCCAGTGGTCCTCACCCACTGCTGGTCACACCCAGTGTGATCCCCTCCCCTGCAGTGGTGGGGTGCCCTTCTGAGCTGAGGTTACAGCACTGGGACATGTGTCTTCTTGCTTTGGCTCCCACTTGCTCACTGAGGTGAAGCAGGGCTCATGCTGTGAGCCCCCCTGTGAGAGGCCCACTTGGCAAGGAGGTGAGGGCTCTGTCCAACACTCTCCAGGACCCGAATCCTGCCAACAGCCACTGAGCGAGCTGAGACACAGAGTCTGTCTGAGGTGAACCCTGAGAGGACTGGGACCAAGATGACACAGGTGATTTGACTGCATCCCCTCCGAGCCCACAAGTCGGGAGATCCAGCCATGTTTCCTGACCTCAGAAACTGTGACATAATAAATGTGTGTTGCTTTAAGCTACTAATTTGTTTCACAGCTATAGTTGATAGGATCGTTAACAAATTACTCTAGAGAACTTCCAAACTGACACTGTCTGAAGGTCATCCTGAAAAATATATTTCATTAGTAATACACAGAACAAGGATGGAAATAGCTTATTGTTCATTAGATAGATAAAAGTTGAAGAGTTTAATATCCAAGATCCTAGATCAGAGGTCTGCAAAATATGGTCACATCTGGCCCATCTCCTGTTTTTGTAAATAAAGTTTTATTGGAACATAGTCATGAACATGTATTTTTATGTTACCCTCAGATGCTTTTGCTGGAAACCTCAGAGATAAGCTGTTGCAACAGAGATTGTATGCATTGCAAGGCCTAAACTACTTATTAAAATATCTGGTCCTTAACACGCTCACACACAAAATTACTGACTCCCATTGTAGCTTAAACTTACTCAAAGAAACTGCACGCATTGCAAATGAAGAATACCATCCTATGTGTAAGCATAAAAGAAAAAGTCAAGCTCTGGGAACATATAATAAATGAAACATGAGCGTGTGAAATACTGTTAGTATTTAAACATCACCATTGTGATCTGGTGGTGGGAGCACGAGGCCCTTTCGTTTATAATAAATAGTACCCACCAGCCGGTGAAACCAGCTCCGTTCTGATCATATCTGCATTCAGGAATTCTAAAGGTTTTAACAGAGTGTTGCTTTGTTTCATCTCATATTTCCAACTGAATTGCCAGCTCCTAGAAAGAAGAATTTTAAAGCAAAAATGGACCCCACAGCTCATTAAGTCTAACATCTTCCCTTTACCAGTGAGAAAGCTGAAATCTGGATGCATCATATGACCTACATAATAGACTCACCACTTAGCAGTAGAGGCTGAAATAGAAGTTCTTTTTTCTCCCTTTTTTTTCTATCTTGCTGCCATTAGAATCTGGCATAGGAGTCTATAGTCTACAAAGCACACACCTAGTCATTTCTTCTTGCTAAATCCACAATACCTCAGTGTAATAGTTACTGTTAGTGTTCACCAAGTGGTCATATGCTCTTGGCTTCATGGTACCCCTTTGAGTTATGTTGGGGCCAGGAGACTGGGGTCAGGCCAATGGGAAGTAAGCAGAAACAAAGCCAGCTGCTTACAGGGTTGGCCTTCTTCACCATGCTTTTGTCCCAGGGAACTGAGGGTTCCAGGTGGCTTAACTGCAAGAGGAAGCACCTTGGGACTCTTCTGCTAAGGGGAGAGCCCACAGGAGAATCCTCAGCCCTCCCCAGACCAGGATATGAACAAGAAATAAACCTTTGCTGTGTTGAGACACTGATATTCCAGAGTTTGTTTGCTATTATAATAAGTCTGCTATTACTGTGACTGTGTAGAGATCAGCAGTTTGGTAACCTTTTTCGACCAGAATAAAAATGGAGGATAAAGAAATAAGCCACACAAGTACTCTGAGAAATAAAAACAAATATTACAAGGTCACTCAAGGTCATTCACTTTGCCCATAAACCAATTTGCTGCTTCTGCAAAGCCAAGTAACATACTCCCTGTGCACCAGTCTAATGACTCCACATAAGTGCTATGAAGCAATGTTTTGTAATAGGTTTTGTTCATGCATGTATCCTCAATAGTGCATAGTAGACACCAAAGAAATATTTGCAATAAATGAAAATAAACTTGATGATGTGATTTCCCAGCCAGTAACATCTTAAACGGTAAAGGGGATCAAAAATATGATTATAATAACAGGGAGCAGAGAACAAAATTAAATAAGAGGGCTCCAAGGGCACTGCAGGTGGGGTTGGCTCCACGTGTGGCACCAGCCTGTCTGCATGATTTTGTTTTAGACTAGGATAGTGGTGGATGTTATGCCAGCTCTCTCAATGATTTGTGCCTGTTTTATTTGCTCCTCTCAGGAAAGAGTGAAAAACAATTAGTTCTTGCCATCAAGGAGCTCTCAGTGTAAATAGAAGAGTAGTGCTTAGGAGGTAAAATTTGGGGTGTAAATGCAAGGAGGACACAGAGGAAAGAAAACCCAAGTCTCACTTTGAAGGATACATGTGTCTTGATGTCAAAACTAAAGAATGAGAAGAACTGCCTGGTCAGAACTGGGGGTGAAGTCCCCACAGGAAGAGAGACTGAAAACTGGAGCTGAACAGGTAGATGGAGACTGGAAGGGTCTGGATGGACATGTGTAGGACTTTGGATTTTCACCAGGACAATGAGGATTGACAGATGAGTTTAAAATATAGAATAGACCATAAAACAAATGTTACAATGTTTAACTGTGACTACAGCATAGAGGAGGGTTTCAGAGGGGTGAAAATGAAAGTTGGAAAAAATGTAGGGTTCTAGAACAGTCATGTAGGCTGACGACAATACAGAATTCTTTAAAGGCTGGGCAGTGAGAACAGAGAGGGTTGAACTGAGTGAGCCAACCCCTAGGGCAGAGAAAAACGTTGGGGAGACAGAAACAGAAGGCACGGGCATTTCCTGAATGCTCCACATGGGGCAGGTGCTGCATTAATTAACACCTACAAGGACTGTTCCATCCAAGTCCTCACACTGATATGTGAGTGAGATATTACACCAGCAATATAAGTGTGGCTGGGATTTTAAAATAAAGGCACATTTAGGTCTTTAATCCATTTTGAGTTAATTTTTGTGTATGGTGTTAGGGAGTGTTCTAATTTCATTCTTTTACATGTAGCTGTCCAGTTTTCCAAGCACCACTTACTGAAGAGACTGTCTTTTCTCCATTGCATGTCATTGCCTCCTTTGTCATAGATTAGGTGACCACAGGTGCATGAGTTTATCTCTGGGCTTTCTATCCTGTTCCATTGATCTATGTTTCTGCTTTTGTGCCAGTACCATACTGTCTTGATTACTGTAGCTTTGTAGTATAGTCTAAAGTCAGAGAGCCTGATTCCTCCAACTCTGTTTTTCTCAAAATTGCTTTGGCTATTTGGGGTCTTTTGTGTTTCCATACAAATTATACATTTTTTGGTCTAATTCTGTGGAAAATGCCATTGGTAATTTGATAAGGATTGCATTGAATCTGTAGATTGCTTTGGGTTGTATAGTCATTTTCACAATATTGATTCTTCCAATCCAGGAGCAGGTATATCTCTCCATCTGTGTCATCTTGATTTCTTTCTTCAGTACCTTACAGTTTTCTGTGTACAAGTTTTTTGCCTCCTTAGGTAGGTTTTTTCTTAGATATTTTATACTTTGTGTTGCAATGGTAAATGGGATTGTTTGCTTTATTGCTCTTTCTGATCTTTAATTGTTAGTGTATAAGAATGCAAGAGATCTCTGTGCATTAATTTTGGGTCCTGCAACTTTACCAAATTCATTGATGAGCTCTAGTATTTTTCTGGTGGCATCTTTACAATTTTCTATGTATAGTATCATGTCATCTGCAAACAGTGACAGTTTTATTTCTTCTTTTCCAATTTGGATTCCTTTTATTTCTTTTTCTTCTCTGATTGCCATGGCTAAGACTTCCAAAACTATGTTGAATAATAGTGGCAAGAGTGAATATCCTTGTATTGTTTACTGATCTTAGAGGAAATGCTTTCAGTTTTTCACCATTGAGAATGATGTTTGCTAATTCAAAAAGAGTCATGTACCACAATGTTCATTGCAGCACTATTTACAATAGCCAGGACATGGAAGCAACCTAAGACTCTATCAACAGATGAATGGATAAAGAAGATGTGGCACATATATACAATGGAATATTACTCAGCCATAAAGAGGAACAAAATTGTGCCATTTGCAGAGACGTGGAAGGACCTAGAGACTGTCATACAAAGTGAAGTAAGTTAGAAAGCGAAAAATAAATATCATATAATATTGCTTATATGTGAAATCTGTCAGTAGAAAAATGGTACAGATGAACTTATTTGCAAAGCGGAAATAGAGACACAGACCTAGAGAACAAACATATGGATACCAAGGGGGGAAGAAGGTTAGGATAAATTGGGAGATTGGGATTCACATATATACACTACTATGTATAAAATAGATAACTAGTGAGAACCTACTGTGTAGCACAGGGACCTCTACTTGATACTCTGTGGTGATCTAAATGGGAAAGAAATCCAAAAAAGAGGGGATATATGTATACCTATACCTGAGTCACTTTGCTGTACAGCAGAAATTAACACAACATTGTAAAGCAACTATACTCCAGTAAGAATTAATAAAAAATAAATTAAAAATAAAACTAAAAAAATGTTTAAAATAAAATAAAGGCACAATTTGTAACATAACGGTTAGAGCCTGAGGCAGCCTGACTCCAAACACACAGTCCTGTGCTTAAAAGGCAAACAGTATTCTAAAAAGCCAGTTACCTCCTTCTCCAAGGGGACTGTATCTAAGTACAGACCAAAAAATTAAAAATTAGAAATATAAAAGCAATTTATTTAAAATAAAGACAAGAATACATAAAGATCACTTGACAAATAATAATCATGTTATCAAATGCAGTATTTCTAAACTTTCTTCCATTCCGTTAGAATTCTCAGTTTCCATCTGAGATACTCATCAGTGCTGACAGTTGCTTGCCAGTGTGGTCTAACTAGCCCATGCTTATAGGGCAACCATATACAGTGATTTGCCCAGGATTTCAGGATTCAGGTAATATATTAATATTACCTTTCTAGTCCTAAAAAGTGTCCCCATCTGGATAATAACTTGTAGAGTCACCCCAAATCCTGACCAACTAAGCTACAACTTTACCACT
Source organism: Mesoplodon densirostris (assembly GCF_025265405.1). Classification (NCBI taxonomy): domain Eukaryota; kingdom Metazoa; phylum Chordata; class Mammalia; order Artiodactyla; family Ziphiidae; genus Mesoplodon; species Mesoplodon densirostris. The sequence continues at coordinate 3,874,406 of NC_082674.1, forward strand.
TTCTCATGACTGCTCCAAATACCCTTGTGGTCACCGTACCCTAGCATGTTCCAGATTTCCAAGAAATGCAAAATAAAGTGAAACAAGCATGCAGCAATGTGAGATAATTCAAATTACGAGGAAAGCTGCAACTCTCTCCACAGATGCAAACTCTAAAAATGGATAGATTTTTCTCTCTTTGTAGAAAACCACGATAGATTAGGCAATATTTGTCAGCATGATTTTTGTGATCTGCATTTTATTGGCTCCAGGCCTGATTGCTAGTGTGTTGCACCCATCAACTTATAGACATCTGCTTTCAGAGTCAGTGTGGAAGCATTTCAAGTTCTAGCTGATGATAAAAGATGATATTACATGATAATAAATATCCTCTGTCAATTACAACAGATATATAGATGAGAGTACTCTATTATATCTAATGCAATGCTGATAACATTAGAACCTAAGTTTTTTCACGTACTTTTGTAGAAATGAAAACTACAATCATAGAAGAAACAGTTTGTTGACTTTAAAAGTAAAAGTTGGTTACCCTACCAGCAAAATGAATTTATTTGGGAATAACAGAGAATTTCAATTTGGGACAAACAAATAATGGCAAACCATAGGTAAGTCTGGAGAAAAGAAGAGAGGCGCTGGCTTTTTCAGAGGAAAGGAGTAAATTGGGAGGCTGCGGTGCTTCTTCATTGGCTGTAGGGGTGGGACCTGGTTGTTGTTGGGGGAGAAGGACCCTTTCCTTTCCTTCCCCAGGGTCCATAGGCTGTGATGGGTGATGCCTGTGTGAACGCTCCCCTCAGGGCTTCCCAACTCCATTTTCAACAAGGTTTCCTTTATTCATTTTCACAGGTATAAGGGTTTGGAAAGCTAATATGAAAAGAGTAACTTTTTCCCTAATTTAAAGAAATAGCACTTTAAGAACTGGTCACCATCCATTGCATGATCATGCTCTGTACAGTCTGTCCAGAGCAAGGGAAAACCGTGTCACTTCCAGAGCCATCCACGGAGTCAAGGACCATGGACGCTCCAGGAGCACTTCTGGTGTCACATCTGCCTTCGGTCACGGTCACTCCTGATGGAACAGCAGGCTCTGCTGTCCCTCTCCACCCCCTCCTTGCTTCCCCTGACTGCACTCAACACAGATTCTTATGAAGTTAAAAAATTTTTTTTACTACTCTGCTTCCTTCCTAATTCAGGGATAAAAGACTTCTTTCCCAAGCAGGGAAATGATGCCATGTGAGCTAGGAGACCTAAGATGGTCCCAGGTGAGGAGTGTTTGTGGTTCTTCAAAGCTGCCGGAACCTGGATCCTTTTCCAGCATCTCCCACCTGTCACGAGGCTGGAGTCCTTTCCAGTATGCGTATGGTGCACAGGTCACCAGCCCACAACTAGGGAAAAGCTGATCATTCTACCCTGATCAACCCTCCTGGGTAAGGTCTGAAGGAAAGGAGGGTGGAAACACGTCCCGTGACCCCAAACTCATCAGCTGTGTCTTGGAGCACAAATTTCAACGTCATGTAGAGCAATACTTCCCATCTACTCCATGTTAGACCTTGAACCCAGAGGTCAAGGAAGTGAGAAAGCATGTTAGCCATTTAATTCCAAACAGTGAGTTCCAAGGAATGCTTAGGAGATTCCTCTGTTCCCGATCCCTCTGTAGGCTCGGAGACTGCAAACCAAACTGTCCAAATCCCCAGCCAGTTCTGAATTTGTTTATCCATTCACTCAACAATTATTTATTGATGACCTCTCATGCACCAGATACTATTTTGCACATGAGTTGTAAGCAGCTCAGTCAAGGTGGGGCTTCTATTTTTAATGGGAGGAGAGAGAAAGCAATCAAACAACAAATGAACAAGATGGTTTCAGTTGAGCTCTCTGCAAGGAAGGAAATGTGTATTGGGGTGGAGTGGGGTTTCTGGAGACAAGCTAATTTAGATGGCACTGATGGGGAAAGAGAGGACACTGGAGAGATTGGAAGGGGGCAGCTTGTGCAGACCTTTGGAGGCCCTGGGAAGGAGTATGGGCTTTGTTCTGTCACTGGTCACCCACTGGGGGGCTTTGAAGAGGAGAGGGAGGACACTGGAGGGAAGAAAGGTGAACATGTTGTGTGTTAAGAAGGTCATTCTGAGTTGCAGAGAGCAAATTAGAAGCAGGGAGACCCATTGGGATGTGTCTATAACCGAAAACCATAGGCTAGTGGCTTATAAACCACAAGTCTATTTCTCACCATTCTGGAGGTCATCCTTCCAAAAACTGAAAGTAACTAGTTGTTATTTTTTTGTTTTTTGTTTTTTTGTTTGTTTGTTTGTTTGTTTTGCGGTACGTGGGCCTCTCACTGTTGTGGCCTAGTAGTTATTTTTCACTCCAGAAAAAATTTGGGGTGGTGATGAGATGGCCTTCAAGGAAGACACTGAGTCAGAAAGGTCTGCACACAAGACTGAGCAAAGAGTAAAAACAAAACTGTTCAGAGAACAAAGCCTTCACTGATTATGGAAAGATTTCTCACCGCAATACTCTCACACTCACTGCAGGTTTTTGCTTTTCAATTTCTAGCCTTCATAATTATTGAAAAGAAAAGCCAAGCCCTTGTCATTAACCAGATCCCAAGGATTCCTGAATCCTCAAAATGCACCCCAGAATATTTGGGAGGAGCTATGCAGTTGATTTTTTTTTTTTTTTTTTTTGGTGTATAAGCAGAGCTTTGGTGAAAATGTCATGTGTGGATGGAAACAGACTCTCTGGAAGGGTCTGTGGAGAGCATGGGGTTGTTGGGATAGCAAATTGCTCACAGGTATGTGTCTCAGTAGACAGATGTCTTAACACTACTGTTCCCTCACCTACAGATCCTGGCTTTGCTGAAGACTGGAGTGTAAGAATGCCCAGAATGTCCTGGGTTTCATAGGAAAACATGTGCAAATACACGTGATTCGATTTTCTAATAAATCATATTCAACACCTTTCAGCATGAAGGTTTCTGACATTAATTTCATACAAGGAAGGAAATAGGCTAAAATATTCCATCTTCTCGGTAGGCTTAAGAAAGTAAGACTGAATGTCTACCCAGTGGCAATCTCCTCATTAAAACAAGCAGTCTGGGGCCATTATATTCACAGCAATGTATTAATACAACTCCATTAAATAAACTGGGTATTCTTTGTAAATGGGTTATGAGATTCATTTCAGATTATGAATATCATATTTACTGCTGTTTTATGTTTAATACTGAACTTGATGGCTAATACTTCCTGCAGAAACTCATGGTGAGGGCCATTAAAAAGGGTTTTCATTTTTTCTTTTCTTCTACAACAGGTGAAATGTGAACTAATTTTTATGGGTATTATTTCTCTACTTAATAAATACTGAAAACTTACTGAGTATACACTGTTATGTTATGTCTGACATTGTATTCAGAGTCGCTGTGATTAAAACCCCAGTGTTATTTCCATGGGTCCTGTTTGGAACTTTTAGGACTGATCTAGGTGGCTGATTAAGTAGCAGGGCTGGTGGGTGTGCAGGAGGTTTATTCCCTTGACATCAGAGAAAATTGGAATATGCCAGGAAGATCCTGGAAAATGAAGATAGCAGCTTGGGAGCCAAGAGGTGGTCGATCTGGGGGTGCTGAGCAGAGTTGAATGGGAGAACCCAGGAGACCCAAGAGAAAGGCAGATGAGAGAGAAAATAAGCCAGGACTAATAGCCTCACCATTTAAGTAGTCCTTAAAAATCATGAAACTCGAACCACAATGAGATATTTCTTCACACCCATCAGAAATGACTATTATAAAAAAAATACAATCTACCTGGCGCAGTGGTTGAGAGTCTGCCTGCCGATGCAGGGGACGCGGGTTCGTGCCCCGGTCTGGGAAGATCCCACATGCCGCGAAGTGGCTGGGCCCGTGAGCCATGGCCACTGAACCTGTGCATCCGGAGCCTGTGCTCCACAACAGGAGAGGCCACAAGAGTGAGAGGCCCATGTACTGCAAAAAAATGCAATCAACCAATCAACCAAACAAACAAACAAAAAAGTGAAGAAACCAGAACACTTGTGCCTTTCTGGTGGGACTTTAAACTGGTGCAGCCACTGTAAACGATGGTATGACAGTTCCTCCAAAAATTAATTATAGAATTATCATGTGATCCAACAATTTCACTTCTAGGTCTTTACCCAAAGAATTCAAAGTGGGAACTCAAGCAGATATTTGTACACCCATGTTCATAGCAGCATTATTCACAAGAGACCAAAGGTGGAAACAACCCAAGGGTCCACTGACAGACGACTGGATAAGCAAAATGTGGTATATTTATACAATAGAATATTATTCAGCCATAAGTAGAGGAAATTGTGACAAGTGGATGAACCAAGGACAAATACTGTGAGTCCACTTATGTGAGACCCCTAGAGTGCACAAATACACCGAGACAGAAAGTAGGATGGTGGTTTCCAGGGGCTGGGGGGAGGAGGGAAGGAGGAGTTAGTGTTTAGTGGGTGCAGAGGGTCAGTTCTGCAAGACAAAAAAGTCCTGGACATGATGGTGGTGATGGCTGTGCACCAGTGTGAATATACATAACACCACAGAACCATACACTTTCAAATGGTCATGATGGTATACTTTGTGTTACATGTACTTTACCACTGCAACAAAAAAAACATGAAAAAAAAAAAAAAAAAGATAAATACTTTCTTAGGAAAATAGGGACCGGACATGGAGGGGCAAATCATGAAATTCTTGAAACCCTCTCCTCTCCAAACCTGGATCTACTATCATTTACTAGTTTGCATAACTTTTCACCAATTTCTTAACCTCATCAAACCTCCATATATTTATCTGTAAGACGGTGATGATAATTCTTCCATCCCAGCACCATAATGAGGACAAAGTAGGATAAAGTGCGGTAGAATGTTTATTCCTGTCCCTGACAGGGAGTTCGGCAAATGTTTTCATTTCTCTCTCCCATTTCTGTTCCTGTCTTTCAAGTGCCCTTGCTTCCCTTTCTTTCCATTTACCACTTCTCTGGTGGCTTTACCTTCAAGTCCTTCTGCAGTTTATATTATGACCATCTCTGTCTGTGTTTATGTCCTGCCCTGATTCCCGGGTTTTCTGTAGACTGGCTCGTCTCCATCTGGTCTGTGCACCTTCTACTGGATAAGTCAGGCTTTGCACACAAGAGGTGCATATATGTAATACTTGCTCAGTGAGTAGAATCTTTCTGGAACCTCAGATGGTGTATCTTCTCTCAGTGAATCATTCATTCTCTTCCATGGAGATTGTTATTCTTCATTCTCTAAATTTTTTATTCTTTAGGTTTTAACATGAGAGTGATAAATTTTAAATACATCCTATAATTAATAAACATATAAATAAACATAACCTTTTAAAAACATGGGGACTATTCATACTAGGCATATTTTTTTCTCATTTTCATTGCTCAAGAAGTAATTCATAATTTCTAATCACAGAGTTTTGGGTTTAGAAAGAAACTTAGAGGTACTCTGCCAATGTTTTGCAACAGGGAGGCCATTGACATTTCAGGTCCATCAGTCCAGGGCCGATGGTCCAGGTGGATTTTAGAACAGGCGGCATCCTGGCCTCCTAACCATTGTGACAACCAGACAGCTCCAAGCATCCTAGTTTGAGAAACATCAGAAAGAGCAAGGAGAGCCAGTGTCCCACCTGGAGCACACAGGCAATGTGAGCAGAGCTGGGATTGAGACTCTGGGAGCTCCAATCCCCACTCATGTCCTGTCCTTCAGGACTTGCTGTTTCATTGGCTGTTATCAAGGGAAATAGAATGTATGCTTATAGTGAATCATGCACCTCTGGGGACAATGTTGGCAGCACTTTGAATTTCACTCTGTATCATTCGTCACTCCAGCAACTGGCACACAGAATAATGCTGGTGAGGGCTGGGCAGCTCATACCACTCCCCATAAGTAAACATCGGGCTCACAAACTCCAGCCCATGCCCATGCATCTGTGTGTGTGTGTTTGATGTTTGTTTGTGAAAACCCTGGAGATGCTGGGAGTGGAAGGGATTGACAGAAGACATGGAGGATGCGGAAGAGAAGAAGAGGAAGCACCATCGAGAGAGGGGACGGGAGGAAGGAGCTGCAAAGGTGTGGAGGAGGGAGACTGGCGTGGAGGACCAGCTGGCTATGTGCTCCTGGGAATCTTCTAAGGATCCACGGAACCAAAACTTTTTCAAAATCCACACTTTCAGAACCAATCGATTGATGTGAAGATAAACAAAACTGACAAAGAATACATAACCCTAAAAAATAGTTCATGCTAATACCTAGTTTTCCTATGGCTTTTTAATATTAGCTTATACATTTTTAACCAAGGGGAAGACTTGATGGGAGAGAGAATCTTGAAAAGAGACTATAAAAATTATATTAGGAGCTATTGCCACCTAAAGCTCCATCATAAATTAATGTAAATTATGATACAGTGAAATCATTAAAGATGACTTAACTTACTGAATATGAACTAATGTAAGCCCAGTAAAAAGATTATCTGTGACTTTGGCTGAAAGAATGACATATCGCCTGGTTCATGTTTCAGCTGATTAGAAATGACAATTATCACAACTCTTTCCTAGAAAAGAGAGACTGTTCTCTGAAAGCTCTTTCTACAACTATAAAGCACAATATAGATGAAAGTAGCTGTTATTTTATTACCTTTAGACCAGCAGCTTCAAATACAATGCAGTGAAAGAGGCTGCTGAGAGAGACAAATAAGATACTACACATGGAACGTTTCTTAAAAGCTGACTGTTTTTATAAGCACCATTTGGCCAGTTATCCTAGGGTCTTACTAAAGCATCATGAGCAGTCAAATTCCTCTGAGCTGTCCCAAAGCAGAGCCGCCACCTCTTAGAGCGGTATTTGGAGATATCAGCTGTGAAGCTGTGGGTTATTACATTCCGGATGACCATGGATAAGAATGTTTGCAATTGAGATTGTGTGAATGGGATTTAAACCAGCAAACGGCAGCCTTTATCTCAAATAGCTCTCCACATCAAAGCTGTTAAAGCAAACCACTTTCCATAAAAATGTGTTAAGAAAGTCCCCGGAGCCACAGCCCAATAGGAAGAACAAAATTTATCAGCAAAGTTGTCTGAAGAAAGGAACTGCTGTGCTATGTGATGCCAAAGCAGAAGAAAATCAAGAAGGATGACCAATCCTCGAGGGAAGCAGCAGAGAGAATGCTTCCAACATGGCACCCAGAGCTTCCAGAAGGACCAAGCGGCCTCATCTATTAGAACTTGCTTCAGTGATGGACAGGTTCTGTACCTGCACCGCCCAGTCAGAAGCCAGCACACACATGTGGCCACTGACCACTTGAAATATGGCTGCAGCAACCAAGGAACTCAAGTTTTCCTTTTCTTGCAATTGTAACTAATTTAAGTTTCAGTAGCCACACATGGCTTGTGGAGACCATACTGGATAGAGGTCACAGTAGCTTTAGGAGACAGAAAGTATCTCCCATCAGCTGGATATCCATGTATTCATTCAACCAAGCAGAATTCACTGGGTACACCAGCCACCATGTTAGGTGCTGGGACTCAAGCATAACAGACAAACTTTTGCCCTTGGAAGTTTAAAGTCTAATAGGGAAGGAAAGCAAATACAGTACATTTTTTGGTGATAAAATGTAAATACAGAATGAAAGACATGCACAGGTCTCTGTAGAGGTAAGAGGGGTGAGTGGATGGTAGGATTTGGGAGCAGGCTTTGCAGAGAAAGGGCTGTTGCTGAGTTCTGAAAGGTGAGTAGGGGTTTGGCAAATGAAGGAATCCAGATAGAGCATTCCAGACATAGAGCATTCCAGACAAAGGAAATGCTTACAGACGACGGGCAGGATAAGCACCCTGGAAGCTGTAGGTACAATAAAACCTGTGCCGTGAACTACGTTCCTCCAGTTAACTGTGGGTCTCCAGAACCTGCGTCAAATACAGATCCTGATGCCCGTAGCTCATCCATCTCCCAGCCTGCAGGCTTCTCTCAAGCCCCAAAGATATTTCCACTCTTCAGTTGGCTTCTTTGCTTACCAAGAGGTCACTCTTGTTATTCACAACCTGCTTACCTGAGGGGTTCTTGTTATACTGTGATGTAATTATACATATCAAGGAAACCAACTGAATAGGAAGAGGAAAGATACAAATTAAGTGTAAGCAAAACCACTGTTAAAGTTTGGGGGAAGTCTGCAAAATTGGAAGAGTTACGCACTCAAACTTTTGTGCGTTCCATTTTAAAGTACCAATTCAGGAAATTATATAGAAGGCATTATGTTTGTGGTTTATCCAAGAAAATTGACACATAACTCTGGTCAGCCAATCTTTGCTCAAAGAAAAGTTTTTGGCCTTACATCAGAACATTGGTAAATGCATGTAAATGTATATCTTTTATGTTATAATATAATATTGAAGACGTTGTATTGGTTTTCTGACTCACTATTTACTCCAATTTTTCAATTGCCGCTCTGTTTGCATAGTATTAGGCCTCTATTGCAGTTCAGGGTGGAAGAAGCTTAAGCTGGCAGTGGTGACATGAAGGGGCTGAGGATGCAGTGGTACCCAGAATCTTCATGAGGGCCTGGCATCCCCTGCTGGGACCCAGGATGATATTGACTTAGGAGCAGAGGTGAGCAGAGGGTAGATTTTCCAAGCAGTGATTATACTGATTTGAAAAAGATGAAATCACATCTAAGTGAACTAAATAAATGGTTTAAAAGTGTTGTAGAAAAGTGGGCCCCAACAGATATCCTGGTGATCATAGTAAAGAGTAGCATAGTTTTGTTATTCAGAAACCCAGACCAGGGTGTGGTATGTTCTAGAAGGATGAGCAGAGGGACAGCCTTCACAGACTTTCAGGGGGACAGGAGTTCTGCCTTTCAGATCCACGGGGCCTACAGATGATAAGCTTCAACTTATAACCGGAGCACAAACCCTGACTAACCCTGTAAGAAGCAGGGGACGATCATGGCTGACAACCAGCTGTTACAGAGAAAAGTGAAAATGTGAAGGAATGAAAAAGTAAGAAGACCTGTTGATTGAGTAATTGTGGAGGGTAAGTTAAGGGATGACTCCGAAGTCTGCAAATACACATGACTTTATAAACCATTGAATTTGTTGAATATATTTCACATGTTGATGGGAATGCTACTTCTTCTGTGAAGTAAGGGTAAGAATGGGGTCATTTAAACATAAAAATAGACATTTTATATTTATGTAGAGTAGACCCTTGTGGCAGGATTCCCTCTTTTTCTGTCTCAAAGTTTATAGCTCAATGTTACAACAGGGGGAAAAATACATACATACATATATATATATATATATATATATATATATATATATATATATATATACACACATGTATCATATGTACATTATGTATAAAGTTAGATATATTATTTAGATTTATATAGCTATATAGTTATATTTAGTACATGTATATATTTATATTGAAATATGTTATATAATATGTTTTTTTCCAGAATCATGTTACCCAACAGCTTCCCATCAAATGGATCAAGGACATCTGCGTCCTGGGAAAAGGATAGAAACATCCTAGAACAAAGAACTTATCGCACAGCTTTCTTCCTACGTGAAAGTTGATGTGCTAAATTGATAGCCATCAATAGTCTTGAAAGCCAAACTTTGTTAAAAGAGAAAGGTTTTCACTTCTTGTAAATTCCTAATACTTATTTTTAAACACTGAGAACTTACATTTGGAGAACCACAGGTCCAGGAGGATGGGGAGGGCACGGCAGGGAATGGATCCATTCCATGAGGGGCCTAGGCTGGGGACTGAGCAGGGCACAGCCTGGGGAAGAAGCCAGGGGCTTGAAGATGGAGTTATGGACCTGGATGAAGGGGAAGCTGGAGGCACCTTCCTCGGGAATGCTGCTCCCAGGACAGCTGGGTTCTCAGAGCTCAGCAGACGTGAAGGAACAGAATCCAGCATAAGAAAAGGCCCATGTGGGAAGGTAGATGTGGAGGTGGCTGCTCTGATGTCTTCCCTGGGAGGGGACCCTCAGGGCTGTGGGACGCAATCAGATGTTTGGAAGCGTGAAGTCCACTTACCGGGCTGGTGGGTTGCAAGTTTCCACGATTTAGTCTCAACTAAGTGACTGTTACCAGCTTTGTAATCACTGTCTGTGGCGGTCTGCCATGTCTCGGGCAGACTCAGCCTGACTCAGGCTCAGCAGAGGAAGACTCAGCATCCTGAAAGCCCCACCTGAGAGCTGGGGGAGCGGAGGGGCCTGTCCGCTTGCACATTGTCTCTAAAATCTGAACACAAATCCAAAATACATCCATCAGAAAAGCAGCCCACTGTTTTTGTCCCTCACTTGGTGCATGGGTTATTAAATCTTCAGGGACAGAATTTCTTGTTAATATGTTGAGCACACTCGAGGTGTGCCTAGTGCCTTTAGGTCAGAAGTTAATCACAGTTAATCTATTTTTATACAAATACTGACATTGCTAAATTTTCAAACACTTATGTGCAATATTTATATAAACAACCAAAAATGAATCTACACAGCATCTCTAAATGTGATGTGTCTTTTTCCCAATAAATATTTTATATTGAGGCATATATATTGTGACAGGGTATAAACTAAAGTTATAATGATAGTCATATGTAAAGGATACAAATAAGAAATTTGGAAGACGGAGTGGGTTGTAGAATCAGTGCATATGTCAGAATGCTTTTTCTCTATTTATAAAACACAGTAAAGATACATGACATTTTCGTTAGCCATGATTTTTAAAAGATTAGAGCCTACATTCAGAGTTCTTGTATATTATTTTCTATAATAATCATAATTGCAAAGCTATAATATTTGAGAATATGATTTATTGTATGACAAAATAAAAAGAAAGATGATTTTCATTTAAATCAAGTCCCCATTGGGTGTCAATGATGAGTTCAAATTCTACTTGTTATGTGACCTTGGGAACATAATAGCTTTTCAAAGGTGCAGTGTCCTTATCAGCCAAAGGAAGATAATGAAAGCATGTACCACATAGGTTTTTGTGAGACTAAAAAGTAACACATCACATAACTATTTTGCAAAATAACTGGTACCTAATAAGAAGCTGATAGGTGTTAGTCATTATCATCATTGTTATTATTACATTGAACAGAATTTTTATGTCTAAGATCATTATAAAGCATGGAAACTATGTGTTAAAGATAATAGTGAAGGCCAAATCTGCGTCTTAGTTTCCAAATATTTGATATGTCACAGCAGGCCATGAGGACCTGATTTTCATACAGACCTGGGACACCATACTATTCATGTGAACAACAAGAATTTATAAAAATTGCATTATTATGTAAACTTTGGGATGGTGAGCTGAGCCATTCCAAAGGAGTTTTCCAGTCACATAGCCATTAGTAAAGCACGCTCTGGAGAAGCAAAGAGTCACTCTAGAGAAGGGAACCAAAGGATTATCTCGTTTCCTCATTCAGAAATGGTACAGAGTTGTGTGGAAGGCATCCTCTGTAACCTTGGACAGAATCACTCACATACACTTAGACGTCAGTGCTTGAGAAATTTATAGATGATTTTTAATCAAAGGGGAAAATTTGCAAGAAAAGGCTTATCTGTTGAGTTCCTCCAAGAGCTATGGTCACTAAAACTGGGCCATCAGAGATTGGTTTCAGGACCATGACCAGTTGGTGGCCAGGGGCGGGGGATGCAGAGACAGGGCATCAGCACATCATGACAGGTGGTGGAGAAGGACAGCTGCTGGGAGGCGGAGAGACAACCACTGCAAGGCTGGGCCTGAGTCATAGGGAGCCCAGGGTTTGGGTTGGGGTGAGCCGTAATAACTAATGGGGATGTTGGCTCAGGAAACCCACACTGATGGCCACAGAAGCCCTGTGTGTCACCAGGTTAGGAAGAACCTCAGGGAAATAAAGAAAATGTCCACCTACATTCCCAAAATGGTTGAATAAAAGAAAGCTGTTTATCTGGGACCCAATAAATGATTGGGACACAAGAGAGAACTGTAAATCTAATCAGAGATTTCCTTCATGTTACAGAACATATTTCACAGCCATTTGGTCACATACTGTGGCTAGCATGACCATCTTCTAAATTTACAATCTTGGCATATTGATTTTTTTTTCTTTTTTTTTACACATTGATGTTTTAGGCCCAAATAATTACTTATTGTGGGCCCTAGTCTGTGCTCTGTGGGATATTTAACAGCATCCTTAGCCTATACCTGCTAGATGCCAATAGCAGCCCACCCCCATCCAGAGAGACGAACAAAAATGTCTTTGGATCCTGCAGGTGCCTCTGGTTGCAGGGAAAGTGGGGACACAAAAGAAACCCCAGTTGAGAACTACAGCTTTACAACAATGGCTTTCCATCTTTGTCGGGGAGCATTTGCAGGGCAACTCATGGAGTTTGGAAAACCATCCAAGGATGCTGTGATTACTGTCTCCACTCTTTCAGATGTTATGGAAACGGGTGATGGCAACTTTTCATCACCCACTATGACAACGCAAACACCTTGGAAGTTATTCATTTAGTTTCTGTTCTCCTATAACACTACGTCAGTACATGAAGCCCATCGCACTGTGATTATTTACCTGCTTATCTTTAGCTGTGGGTTCTGCGAAGACAGGGCTCCATCTTACCCACACTTACATGCCTGGAGCCCAGCAAAGTGCCTGGAAAATTCTATTTTCTCAATAAATATTTATTGGCTGATTGACTAAAATAACAAATGAATGAAGCAAAAGGACATAAGGAAATGTGCACTTTCTACCCAATATGAGAGAATCTACAATAAGGGCAAGGGTGCAATACCAGCTCTATCACACAGTGAATTCTTCTGAAAGCAGCAAGTTTAGAGCATAAAACAATGATGCCAACGTTTACTGAAGCTGAGCTGAATAACTAGAACAGAGTGGCAGAAAATTTTTTTGCCCAAAAAGCAAGTCAATGCCTAAATCCCTAAGCCATGGGTGTGCAAAGCATGGGAGAAACAAAACCAAGACATTCAGGATGTCTGTGCATTTATCTGCACATTCTATGTGCTTGCGAATAGCCAGGACAGAGCTCATCTTTGTACTGTCTGTGCTAAGCAACATGCTGCTCGGTAGAACGTGTCATTCTGGTGGAGGTGGCCTTCTCCGGGCAGCTGGGCAGCACCTGAGCCAAAAGGTTACTATCCCTCTGAAAAATGAATGGGGCATTCTCCAGTACTGTTGGAGATTATCAAATCAATCTCCATGCACTATCAAGATAGACTGATTCCAAGGAGAGTATAACCTGCCCAGCCCCAAAGGCTACCCTCCCCCAGGACCCATTCAGTAGGTGTTGGACACCAAACACAGCAAGAATAGCTTTTCAAGCACTATGAAATTTTTAGCCAAGATTAGCAAAATCAAACTTTTATAAAATGACCATCAGAGAAAAATAAATATGCTGTGAATAAATAGAGGCTATTTATACCTTGTACTCCAGGGAGGGACACCAGGCTACCACACCAGTTTGAGTCACGTGCTTGGATCTTTATTTTATGAATAATGTGGGTATGCCCTCAAATTCTGCCATAAATGTCACTGGGGTTATTTTAAAATTCATTTTAATTCAGCTGACATTTACAAATTTTATTTTATTTTTACACAGCACACACATGAACATGCAATGATGTCACCCCCAGCCTAAAATTCCTCAGTGGTTCTTTTCATAATGAAATCTATAATGTGCACTTCCTACTAGCATCTCTGTATCCTTGCTTTTGGCATCCACTCACTCCTTCTCTGTAACACAAGACTCTCCTATAGGGACTTCTCTGACCTTGGCAAACTCGTTCCTATAACCTTGCCTTTGCTTCTGGGATTTTCTGCCTACAACAGAAAATGTTTCCCTGAGAAACAACTATTATTCCTTCTAATTTAGTTCACCCTTTGCTTCATCCCTTTCCTGATGCTCCCCGCTAACGATTCCCTCTCCTCCTTCCCTCCGCACTACCTTGTACTGCTCTCCATTATGTCTGGTATCGTAAAGCATCACAATTGTCTGATTATATCTGTTCCCCAACATTCAGTAAGACATTTGAGGATCGGAAAAATGAACTTCAGAATGGCTATGTCCAGTGCTTGGCTCTGTACCTGACAAATAAGAGGCCCTCAGGTAGGTGAGAGAGAAATACATATATACCTCATTCCCTTTAAGAAAAAGACCACATATAAGAAATCAATACGACTTAAGCAATCAGGAATAGACTGCAAGTTCATGGAAAAGAAAAACTAAAAAGTGCAGACCAGGAGCGACATGACATTTGGCATGGTGGAGCTTTATCCTCGATGGTAATCCTGTTTGCTGCCAGGGTAAAATGTTAAATTTATAATTCATAGTTGTCTGAGGGAATGGGAAAGTTTGTTTCTTGGAACAAGCAGGGCCTTTTCTGGCCTCAAGTTCCAAAGGAAATTTCTCACTGATGGCTTCCTGGGCAGGGGGTCAGGGGGACTAGGGTGCAGCCTAGAGAGAGAGCACCATCGGCCATGAACTAGCCTTAGAAGTCATAAACCATCAAATCTGCCACAGGGAAAGTGGGAGCCATCAGTCTCCTTCCCCTTAAAGGAGGGATGTCAAGCAACAGTAGTGTCAAAACTATTGTCATCTGAGAGCTTTGTCCAGCAGTCCAAGCTTAAGCCGGTCCTTGCAAAAGCACTATACATGCACGTGTTTCCTGAATTTCATGGCCTTCTTAAAACTGTGACACTAAATCACATAGGCACCCACCTTTCCTGTCTATGTGTAATGTTGTCCACGAAGCCATGTGATCAAATGAATCTGTGAAAGTTCTGTAAGTAACAGAGAGAGACTGACCTGCCAAACATGCTTCATGTTCAAGGTCAGTTTTACCTGGCTTGTAACACATTTTAGAGTGTATTTAGAATGTATAGCATGAAAGTCCTAGCACATGTGCAATGCAGAATCCAGCTTCATTTCCCCCACATAATCTTATAGTCTCCAAATACTCAACTCCTGTATTGAATTATTTAATCTCACCTTTTAAAGGCACCACAGGTTAACCACGCTTATTTTAACATTAGGATACAAAGATAGGAGGTGGTCCATTCAACAGCCCTTGCTTCTTCACACTTCTCTCATTCAGATGGAAAACGATGGCCCAGGTTCCCAGGTTTACAAAGAAGATAAAGATTAAGGGGAAGAAGAAAAAAAGGAGGAGGGGGAAGGGGAGATAAGCAGAAAATATTGAAAACAAGAAGTGGGTAAGAGGGGAGAAGAGGACGGAGAACCTGGTGAAAGCTGTCACTAGACAGAAATTGTTTCAAATTGTCCCATTCCAAGGCTTAAAAGTCATCAGAGAAGTCTTATCTCTGGTGAGTCCTCAAGCTCTTCTCAGAACTGATGTCAAATTGGCACAGAATTTTTCAATTCTGCTCATACTTGCAACGAAGCAGCTTCATTGTCAAGTGAATTCCGATTATGATTGAAAATGTGAGTGAAATGTGTAGACAGGTAATAGAGTGGAGTTTCATGTCCCTATGATGTCTTAAGAAATCTACCCTGAAACAGAATGTAGAAAACTGAGTATAACAATATAGCACATTCAGAGTGTTCATTACAGCAGCAAAGGACTAGATTTGTTAAATTATAATTGTTTTTATGTTTACAATTTTGCCAGTAAATTAAGGTTTAGTACACTAATTAGATTGTCTATTACAGTACCTGCACGTGTTGTCTTTTGCTCCCTCCGCAGCTGGCAGATGGTGTAGAGCAGGTGATTCTGCCATTAGGAGCCACAGAATTTTAAAGAGACAAGTATAATTTTGTGCATTGCTTTTTTGCTTTTCCCCTAGACATGTGTGAGATTCTGGCCCATATATGCACATCACAGCTTCAATATTACTGCAGTGCCTTTCTTTTGAAAACTGCTCATGCTTTTTTTTTTCATAAAATCTATGTTGCTCATTATTCCAAAATTTTAGAACGATTTATGCTGTATAGACAATCATGTTGCTGTAGACCATTTCAAGGCAATTCACGATAAACAATGAAGTCTATTTTTTCTTCTCCATCAGATGGAGGACTTGATCTAACGAAAGTTTCTGTATGCTTAAACTGACTTGGAGACACATTCTTCAGATTATTGAACATTTATTGACTGACCGAATTCATGGCTAACAGAACAGAAAAATGAACAGATAACATGGAAGGACGTGTGGATTAGTGAATTGTAGCTACTGCAAAGTGATAAAATCATGAAAAACTGATAGGAGAAGGGTGGTTTAACCGAGTCAACACTGCTTGGTTCATGCTGGGTGTTCTCAAAGCTTACTGCAAATTCTAATCCTCCTCAGAGAAAATACGTTCTCTTGTAGATGGAGTCCTAAGCCAACATCTTCCCAGATGTGTGAAACTCTCGAAGGGCAAGGAAACCCAAAGGTGAAGAGAAAGCCGCTCTCCACCCTCACGTCCCCAAGCTGCCACAGGTGGCTGAAAGGCTTTTAAAATGTGGGATTAGTGACTCAGGGAGAACTAGGATTTCCCAAGCCGTTCCATTTCACCCCTGACTACACTCGTGTGCTCCCTGACATTTTTCACCAGCACCAAGCAATCCAGAGATTCTAACAGAGTTCACCCAGTGAGTTTGCCTGTACGTCCCTGGCTGAAGTTCAGGTGGTCACTTTTTGTTTGCTCATAAGCCTTATAATAATAATATTATATATAATAATTATTTTATATATTATAATATATAATATGCATTTTATATAATAATAGATAATATATTTTCTATAATAATAATTATATGTGTCTTTCAATAAATTAGTAAATAAATCTAAAAATTTATAAAATTTAAAAATTTAAAAATATAAAGATACGTATTTATAGTCATTTATTTATATTTTTATTATAAACCTATTTTATTTATTACATTTTCCATTATAAACTAATATTCATTAGTTACCTGTGACAATTAGTAATCCTGCCCCAATTACAATCTGAATGATGGAATTCAGCATGAACACGAAATATATCTTCATTATACCTCTAGAAGGAGCCATAGAGAAGAGTTTTGCAGTACAAGTGCCCTATATATAAATCCACAGTAAGTGGCAAGTGGTAGTGTAGTCTGCTTTTCTTGTATCTTGGCAATTTGACAGAAGTTAAAACTTGTATGTGATTTTAAATGTTTCTCCTTGAATGACAGTGCAAATCATCTATAAAAGGAACTCACAGAGTCAGAGTTTACATAGTTTTTACACATGAATAGAAAGTTGAGTCAAACCTTTCTAAAAAAGGAAAATGTTTTTAAAAATAGTTATATATATAACAATCTGAACCCAAGGCTTGGTTTACTGAGAAAAATAAAGATCACAGCCAAGTTTGTGTTTGCAAACTATGATGACATTTTTAACCAGTCCATCTAAGAGCACAGGGCTTTGTCTTACTAGAAGCTAATTCTTTAGACCCTTCAAATAAAGGTGTGCACCTTCCCAAAACAGGGGGGAAAGTGATGGTGAGGGTCTGGGAGACAGTTTGATGAGTGAGATCCACAGTCTGGGCTACAGCCCATGATGGCAACTCTGACTCCTTTCCCCCTTTTGGAAAGACATAAACCAGCTGTGGGTTCAGAAGATCAGGATTTGACTCAGTTTCTAGTTTACTACATAAACCTCATCAAATCTATTAGACTCCAAGTTTATTCATCTGAAATAGGAGTGATCTTTGTGGCGTCATAGTGATGTATGAGGATTCAGGACCAATCTCAGTTTTATGGCCTCTGTGATTGTTAAAATCTTATGCAAATATTAATTATTATAATTATTTATATTTACATAATTAAATATATCCTCCTTCCTTACCCCTGGATGGAAAGCCAAAACTTAATTTTTATCAAACTAATTTTTAATAAGTGCTGACCTAATTAAAGCAACTGCCATAACATTGAGAATGATTTGTATCCCTCAGAAAAGCTCATTAACCTCAATAAATGCCAGTTGGTAGGTGGATAGGAAAATATATTTCTGTTGCAAGAGGTCTCCTGGTTCTCACCTTGTGATGAGAGACCATGATGGAGCCACATTTCCCTCCCTCACTCTTAACTCTCATTCACCAGCACTGGCATCACCTCCAAATACACCCAACAAAAGATTGGCCACCAGGTCCATCAGGAGGCGAAATACAAGAAACTTGGAAATTTCCAGCAGCACTCCATCCCTCTGTCCCTGTGCCTACAGGTTTACACTTACCACCTGCAAATGCTTTTATTGATGAAATCAACAGGTTCTGCTACAAAGTCATTACTGGGAGAGAGGAGAATGCCTGATATATCAGTTATTTAATTTGTTTTTATTTATTTATTTTTTTTGCAGTACACAGGCCTCTCACTGTTGTGGCCTCTCCCGTTGTGGGTTCAGCGGCCATGGCTCACGGGCCCAGCCACTCTGCGGCATGTGGGATCTTCCCGGACTGGGGCGCAAACCCGTGTCTCCTGCATCGGCAGGCGGACTCTCAACCACCGCGCCACCAGGGAAGCCCCGTTATTTAATATTTTTTAAGGTTGATGTGTGTGTATGTGTGTGTGTGGACACCCAATCATAGAACAATAGCTTGGAATGGCCCTTAGAGTCATGGATCTATTTCCCCCTCTAGTTGGTCAGATTAGACAGTACATTAGATAGCAGCAGAAATATTTTATTATTTTGGCTTCTTCAATATCATAATTCCCAACATAATAACTTAATATATACGTGATAAGTTAACAAAACAGTCATTTTTACCCTTAATATAGTAGGGATGAAAGAAACCCAGAGAGAATAAGTGATTTGCCAAACATAATACCATTAGTAGGATTCTGAACAAAAACCAAACTGCTCCAAGTAGATCTGCTTTACATCACATGTAGTACTTGCAATATGTCACGTAATAGTTAAAACATGAAAGGAAGCATGAGAAGAACAGCCAATACGTATGGAGTGCAGGCTATGTGCAGTAAGTACTTCAATCCCAAAGCTTCTTGCATCCCAAAATAAAAGGGACAACATTGGTTCAAAAAAGAACAATGAATTAACTGTGCCAGCTTCTTTTAGTAGCTTCAAATGAACTGAGGTCTGAGAGTTAACTTTGGACTTAGTGATAAGGGAGGTTGCCAGTGACCTTGTCAGGATCTGTTTGCTGGAGTTGAGTCTTGGAGAAGGAAGCCTGATCCGGGGGGACCCAGGAGGTCATTGATTGAGGGGGATCACATGGGGGGCACAGGAGCACTGAAGACAGTCTGTGAAGACAAACGTTGATTGGACACATAGAAGCTAGGAAGGCTGATGTGACTAAGACAGGTGACATTCCATTTGCTTCATTCTAAGAGGAATTAATCAGTAGAGCAAGAGAGCAGGACAGAGAGGAGACATGAGCTGCAGGTTTATACTTGAGTAGACCAAGACGGAAGTCCCAGTGACAGGACGGGACTTAGACAGGAAGACAGTTCATCCACTGGGTCAAGAGAGAAGCCCTTGTGTGTGACACAAATCCAGGTAGGTTAGGGGATGTGATAGGCACATGGGTGCAGGTGGAAAGTCTCTGCAGATTGCTTGTAAATTTACAAGAATGAGGAGGAGGGAGGGGGTATCTGGGGCTTTAGGAGAGGGGAGGACAGATGGGAAGTAGTGTCTAAGAGCCTAGAAAGTGACTGGATTGGCCAGCCATTCTCTGTGGTCTGCAGACCCCTGGGTGCCGAGACAGCTACAGGATATCAGCAAGGTCAAAACTGTTTTCCTCAAAAAAATAATACACTACTTGCTTTTTTCACTATGCTTAAATTTGCACTGAAGGTGCAAAAGCAACGGTTGGCAAAAAGACTGGCCAAGCAGAAAGCAAAGCAGAAGCACCAAAATGCTCTAGCAGCCATGGCGTTCTCTGTGCCGTGCCCTTGCAGCTCAGTGTGTGTGTGTGTGTGTGTGTGTGTGTGCGTGCACATGCCAGCTGCACCTAAGAGTGCCCTCAATAAAGATGTAGATCTGGTTAACATTAAGTTTCAGGCTTTATGTCTGTGTCTCCTTCCTCTTCTGTGTGGTAAGCATAGTGCACACATAAGGCACTTCTACTGGATACCATCTCATGGTGCTTATCACACTTGTGTCAAGGAAAAGAACTTGTCACACATTTCAGTTGCTGGCTGAATTAGTGGCTTTTTTTCATAGGACAGCATTTTTATTTGAAAGAATGAGTGACAGGCAAACTGGTCACTCAGACTGAGGTGTTTGGCAGACATTTCCTGGAAAATAAATGAAGTGAGCCTGTCACTACAAGAAAAACAACGGACTGTATTTGTTGCCAATGATAATATTAGAACTTCTCAGTTGAAAATTAGAAATATGGCAAACTTGTATCCATTACTCTGAGTTTGACAGCTTCTCAATACATAAAGACATTTCTAATGAGCTAGGTGGTGATAATAACAAATGTGACTTTTTCCCTATTATATAATGATGTGTTGACATGTGGAAAATCTGGATAATTCTGAGAACTGAAAATTTCCAAACAAAGCAATGCATAATGTTAATAAATCCTGCATCAGTGAAAGATCCCAAGTACAAGATAGATCAGCGCAACAGAGTCCAAAACGTTCACTAATGTGGGTCCAGATTCCACACTGCCACTAACATTTAAGAAACAAACACTGTTCAAGTTACGATGTGCTATCAGAGGAAAACATACACAATCACCTGAGAAGGCTATTAAAACACTGATCTCTGTTTGAACCTACTTTAATCTAACAATTTACTGCAATAAATTGATGCAGAAGGAGAGATGAGAATCCAGCTACTTTCTATTAAACCTGACATTGACATATTTGCAAAAATAGTTGCCACTCTTCTCAATAAGTTTCATAAGAATATGTTATCCACACTGTGAACTTTCATTATTTGTAAAATTAATAACTATTCTAAAATTTCTCTCTTTTAATTACTAACAGAGTACATATCAATAGATATAACCCACATAAACACACACTCTTTGCTGTTCTCAATAATATGTAAGGGCACAAGGAGTTCTGAGATCAAAATTGTTGAGAATTGATAGATCATGGAAAGAACCAGACAAGGATTGATGTCTTGTTCCCAGGGTTGATGAGTTGGTCATATTTTCAAGTGTAAGTGGAATGTAAATAGAATTCACTTCATTCATAGATCCCATACTTAATGTCTGTATCCATCATGGTGTTTAGTTGTAAGACACAAAATTAACATCCACTAATTTGAGTCTAAAAGAAATTTAGTTAGGTCACAGAATATCCCAATATTCTGTAGAGCCAGACCTTGAAGGACAGAGACGAAAAGAGGTAAGGTGTCCAGAGATTCAGGCAGGAGCCCCAGGGCTGGGATGGGCAGGAGAAGGTATCTCTGCCTCTGCCATAAACTGTCACTAAGCTTCAATGGAGACAGATAAGCCCAATTCCCGTGTCCTGCTTGCTCTGGGTGACAAGTCCTAGACCAGAGCATGGGATTCATTAAGCAGGAGCCATGTACCCCGGTACTGCTGACCTGAAAGTCAGAAAAGTGGTTGTTCTGTCCTTTTTTATGGTGTAGAAGGAAATAGGCCCTGTGTCCTACTAAGAAGGATGTCTTCAACACAGGGAAGGTTCAGATTTTACGTTAAAAATTATGCCCCCCATTCCTGCAAATCCCTTTTTCTGTCGTGTTCACCTCCTCCCCACACTCTCTACCTTCCCCTAAGGTCTTGGGACTTTGTAATATTCACACCAAAAAGTAGTCCAGTACTTCTGCTATTGGCTCTGAGATAATACAATTCATAACCAGCTTCCTGGTTAAATTCTGGGGAAAATCCAAGGAAAAGGGAAAGGAAAGGCAGAATACAGGAGAAACTGACACCCTAAGTTAACATTAATTATTACCTTGGGACCCCTTCTGATCTTGCAACCCACTGTGGCCAAGCCAACCTGGGGTCACAGCCGCAGCCATCTGTCCTTGGATCTAATACATACGGAAGCATTCTTTGGTTTACTTTAAAGTCCAAGTTCCAAAAGAACCAGGATCATTCATTTGTCTGTTTGTTTTTTGTTTGGTTTTCATAATAAAGTGTGAGAATGTGTGGCCAGCGAATGTGATTTTAAGGCTGAGTTCTGCTGTGGCTTTAATCTACCCACATTGGAAGATACCAAGATGGTATGTATTTTTTTTTTAAGTGGCCAAATTTAGAGGAAACTTCTCCTTCTTTAATGGAAAGGGCAGAAATGATTCTGAATGGGTTATGAAGCCCTATTTAGGATGGTATATGTTCTATAGTTTGAATTATCCAAAACACTATCTCAAAGAATGACAAAATTAATAAGTTAACATTTAGCATCTGAGATTTATATGACCTTTCAGCCACAAGAGATTTTCTGTACAACACAGACATAAACAGACACAATTCTGGAAAGATCTTTTCATCTTTAGAACCATATCTTATTAGTTTTCTTCATTTTGTAAAGGTGCATTCCTTTTAAAAAATAATGAAAATGGCCAGCAATAAACCAGCCAGAATCATGCCTTTTTTCTTAGAACCAAATCTCCACTGAAAGATTTGGTCTCTATTGATCAGTGTGTCTTGCTGTAGAGGGGAAGGCAAAGACATTAAGTTATTTTGGGGGAGTTTGATGCCTCCAGACACTCACACCTGTTCACATAGTAACTCATGTCTGCCTTTTCCTAACATCTTTCTAGCACTAAAAAGATGTACTAAAAACTTGATTTTAACATACACAGTTAGTGTTTGGGGAAAATTATGATGGTAGGAAACAAGAATGATCAAAGCTTAAGATCTCCTGTGAACAGATGAAGCAAGGGGAAATAATTTGTTTTATTCTAGAAGATGATAGTGATGATGACACATAGATGGATGATAGATATATAGATGGATAGAGAGATGATAGATGGGTGGACAGTTTAGATAGATAGACAGATGGATAGATAGACATGTGGGTGATAGATGATAAATAAATAATAATATAAAAATAGACAATAGGTAGATGATAGATAGATAGACAGATGACAGATAACTTACCAGGCAATATCTATGTGCTAGAAGGTAGACCACCACTGGGACAACACACTAATTGTCTCTAAAGGAACAGAGGAGAAGTCCTGCAATTATACAACAACATTAATTTTCACAGATCCATTAAGTTTGAGCTTTGGAAGGAATATTACAAAACCGTCTGGTCCAACCCCTTTATATCGGGAAAATGAAGATTCAAAAGTTTTAAGCCAAAGCCAAAAATAAATCCAACTCTTCTTTTTCTTTGCCATTAGATCATTCCCTTGTGCCCTCACACACACACACACACACACACACACACACACAAGCACACACCACACATACTCACACACTAAGATCACAGCTGACTAAAAAAGGCAGGAGAAAATGTGTCTCAGGCAATTGGATAGTGTGTAAGGGGGTAATAGATCTAAATCACAGAAGCTGAAGAACAAAAGAAAGACAGAAAGTCTATCTAAATTTCTTATAATGTTTATTTTTTAATCTTTTATTTTCTTTTTTTTTTTTTCGTGGAAGGTGAGCCTCTCACCGTTGTGGCCTCTCCCGTTGCGGAGCACAGGCTCCGGACGCACAGGCTCAGTGGCCATGGCTCATGGGTCCAGCCGCTCTGCGGCATGTGGGATCCTCCCAAACGGGAGCACGAACCCGCGTCCCCTGCATCGGCAGGCGGACTCTCAACCACTGCGCCACCAGGGAAGCCCTATTTTTTTTTATCATTTTTAAAAGCAGCATCTTGGTTTCATATTAATTGGACACCAAAATTAAAAAATAAACTTCCTCTTATCAAAATCTAAACTTTCTAAACTAAGCTCTGTGTGTTATCCTGATAAACTGAGGCTTAGATTCTCTGCTAAATTATTTGACATTAAGCATGAACCATGCTTAAGACATTTGGTAGGGGAGAGGGGACACAGCACACATCATTACTGGAAAAACTAGTGCTTTTAAGCAACAAACAAACTAGACCTTTTTCTAATAGTACTTAAATGCTTATTTTAACTCTTTATAATAGTCACTGATGGGAAAAGCTTTTTTTTCTGAAGCACAACAATGTTGAGATTGAGAAATGCATTGTTCATTTATGTGCCTTCAAAAGTGCTTTTCTGTTTCAGCCATTTCATATCAAAATATCCGCTGATCTTAGTCCACAAGCCACGTAGAATATTCATTTTTCTTTGTATCATATAAATCTTTCATTATAAACAAAAATTGTGGAAAATCACGATATTTTTATGATTCCGAATTTAGAATCTGCAGGCTTGAGAGTGGCATTAAATTTGACTGTATTCTTTTTCATAATCATGACCAAATGTTATCATTAAAAAGATTTTAAAAGCCAGGATCCTTATGTACTGTCCACTAGCATGTGTTCATTTGATGGACTTTTCTGGAAAAAATAGCTGACAAGAAACGTTCAAGATTGAACACTTCTTTTAGCCAGAGTCTTATCTGGTTTTTAGACCTCTTTAAGTTAATGAAGCTTAATATCAGCATGTCTGAAATATTACAATGGATTGATTTTATTACTATTTGTAGAGTTATGAAACATTATGTATTCACAGGCAACAATTTTTAAAGCAAAGTGTTGTATTTGCACTCTTTAAAAGTGTGGTTCTCTTGACATACCAAAATAATGTCATTGTAGAAAGATTATGGGGTTCCTTACTAAGGCCAATATCTTCCTTTGGGCTGTTTACAATCAAGAGGTTTAGAGCATCCGCACCCTCTGCTTTCAGTGGGGCTCAGCACCCCCTGGTGGATTTGCACAAGCGGTCTTGAACAATTTAGTTGTAAGCCTGTAAGGAGGAGAAGGGAGCTTTTTCCTACTCTGCATTTAGTAAAAACCCCTCTAACTTGCCTACATTTTTACACTGGTCTCTGTAGATGTGAGTTGTATGACAAGACCGCAGAGCAATTCTCCTAAATCTGAAATCACTGGTCTCCAAAATGAAAACTACAGACTTTTAATTGGGATTTGAGACAGTGTAATTTATTGGCTCACCGGTGTGAAAAACTAGCAAATTCTGTGGGCTTTGTGACACAGAGTTTGGAGGGAAGGTGATGAGAGGTGACTCTGAACTTCTTCAGGTTGTAAAGAAACCCATCCCTGAGGCCTCTTTGGTCTGTTCCACCCTGAGAGAGTCACAGGTGAGGGTAGAGAGGACACAGCCCTTCGCCACCATTCTCCGGTTTAGCAGAAAGTTTAATATTTTTAAAACGACCAATTTCCATCTGCAGATGATAAAGTGATTTACGAACTTAGATTTTTACCTCGTCTAACCTATTTCATAGGTGAGAAAATCCAAAGCCCAGACAGAATACAAGATACTTCTGGTTTAGACAATCAGAACATGAAAAAAGTGCTCAGAGCCCTGGAATGACAACATGATTATGGGTTCCTTGCTGGATTTATCTTGATTTTATTTTCTTTTGAAAAAAAATCCACAGAAGTTTCTTTGAGAATCTATAACCCACATTTCTCATTTCTCTCTAGAGAAGAATGTTGATGGATTCATGTCCACTGCAACAGAGGGGGGAAAAAAAAGTCTGCTTTGGCTTTACAATTTGGAGAAAAGCAGATCAAACACTGAAATAAGCTCATTGAAATGGTGTCTTTCGTCCCCAAAAGACCACATTTCATAAACATCAAATCGGAGCACATGGTTTGCAAAGGGGATGCTGCACCTGGGATCAGGGTGTTCTGTGAAATCCAGGACACTGAATGCCCCGCCCTCAGAGTCACCAGCCACCGTCCCAGGGAGGCGTTTCGTTGGGACAAGAAGAAGCTTGCTCTTCAGTAAATGGGGGGGAGGGGGGAAGGGGCCATATGAGAAAGGATTAGACAGGAGAGTCCAAAAGCTTCAGGAGGAATGCAGAGGGCTCCTCCTCCCCAAGGAAACAATCAGCTGAATTCTCAGAAACCCCGAGGCTAGGATTTGGAAGTGGGCAAGGGCGCTGCTCTGCTATGTCTCATAAAATGAGTTTCCAAGTTACTTTGCTTTCTTCTGCTGAGCTTTGGGCAGGTTTTATTTACTCTGAGAGAAAAAGTAAAGACTGCTGAGCTAAAAGAAATTTGTATTAAGCAAAGACATATACTTTGCTCTTAGAGACTATATCCCACATTGTCCAACGAAAAAGGAAAATTGAATATCTGAAAATACAATGGTATATTCCCTTTGAATAGCAACTGAATGCGTGATATAGCAGTCAGTGCTGAATTTAGTAGGACACTGAAGAATTTTTTTAAGTCTATAATTTTATTATATCCCTTGGGGAAAAAGTATCACGAACATTCTAATTTGTTAATATAAAAATATGAGAATGTGGCAGTGTTTAAGGAATAGATGCCCGCACAGTATTTTTAAAATATTAAGAGTCAAAAAAGTATATATTAAGAGTCCAAAGAAATGAAGGATGAATAAATAGTTTTGAGGAAATTAAAATACATGGATTATTTCAAAATACTATTTATGAAGATATCATGAAAGAATAGAATGTAAGTGGGAAAATAAATCAAAGAAACAAAGACTAGTTCTTAGTAAGGTGTTGCAATCTTTAAAATGTGTCTTCAGTGTATAAGGGTCTTAAAGACCAAGCCCTAAGACAGACAGGAAAGAGGGCTGTGGGTCTCTGCTGAGCCTGACCTGTGCTGAGTCAGCAGAAACTGGGGGCCTCCTGGCATTCTGAGCATCCCTGCACTTCTCAGGGATGCTCAGTCACAGCGCAGGGTGACTGCTGCCGTATTCCATTTCTATCCCTTTTCCTTGCAGACCTTTGGAGACTTCTGAATACCTGAGGTCTATCTCCTCCTTTAGGGTCTCACGTTTCTCCAAATAACCTGCAAATCCGTCCGCTAAAGAAAAATTCCAACTTACATTTTTGCGTCTTCAGCTATGCCTGGATTACATGTCCTTACGTGCTCACCTATTGTTTGGGGAAGAGACATTTTCTGATACTTTCAAAAGCAGCCTAAAGAAGGATATATTTATAAAGCGTATTTATAAAGAAACATGTCTTTATGAGAAAGAAAGCCCTTTATTACTTTGCAATAAAGAAGGACTAAAGCCTCTGTTGAAGTAAAAGTAAAATACATCACAGTAACTTGATCCCAGGCTGCACAAAGGTTGGCATTGCATCTCATAAGGAAATACTGCAGCCTTCTGCATCAGGCCCTGCAAAGAGATTTTTGAGAGATCATTTTGCTTGCTAAGTCTGACCCTACAGTGCCAAGGTGTGAGAATACATTTCCTGGTGCTCTTCACAAAAGACTTCAGATTCAGGGTGAACTAAAAATTCATTAGAAGCCCTCCTCTCTCTCTGTTTTTCTGACAGGTGACCTTCTTGTAGATGTGACATAGTAGAAATGGTCTGATGGAGGTGCTGTACTAGTGAGATGTGGCTTATCTTCAGTGAGGGAGACATGCACGGTACAAAGCCTTCTACTAGGAATCAAAGAAATCATTCTGGAAAACATTTGCCTTTTCAGAATGAGATGCCAAGGTTATGCAGAAATATAATTCTCTCAGGCTCCAGAAGAGCACAGGGGCTGAGGCAGGTCCTCAGCAGGAGGTGACGAGGAACAGAGAAGAGTGGAAGAGAGAGAAGGTGGGTGGAAGGCGGAGCAGATGAAGAGGGCAGGGTACAAACCCCTAGAACCTACAACATGCAGAGTGAATGCCAGTGCAGACTGTGGGCTTCAGGGGATGAGGTGTCTGCCTAGGTTCATCCATTGGAACTGATGTCCCGCTCTGGTGCATGGGGAGGGTGGTAATGGGGGAGGATGTGCTGGACAGCGGACAGAGGTTGTACAGGAAATATCTGTACCTTCCTCTCAACTGTGCTCCAAAAGATGCAATCTTTTTAAAAAATAAAGGAGATATGGGGGAACAAAGGAGATGGCAAAGTAGAAGCTGGAAGAAACTGTAAAGAGAACATAAATTAAATTTGTCAGGTACAGGTCTCCTAGTTCTAAAACACAGCATGGAATAGAAGTCCGAGGCCCTCCCACAAGCTTCCGTCTGTCACTGATGAAAATGTCAACTGACGCCAGCTTGAACGTGGGTCGTTGACCTAGCCTCCAAACAGCACCGCAGGATTCAGTGCTCTGGTTCCTTGGAGATGAAATTTTTCTTCATCCCCACCATGTCCAACACACTGACAGCTTGCCCAGCAGCTGCTTTCAGTGGGTCACTCATCATTACTGACCAGTGAGTGGACACGCAGAGGTTCCAGGGTGGGAAGGAAGTGGCAGACTTTCTTAGACTATCAAACCCTTGAGAGCTCCAACAGGAAGACAGGCCAGCTTCTTTATTTTTTATCCTGATTTTTTTATTTGAAGTACAGTTGATTTATAGTACCGTGTTAGTTTCAGGTATACAGTAAAGTGATT
This sequence comes from Mesoplodon densirostris, assembly GCF_025265405.1. Classification (NCBI taxonomy): domain Eukaryota; kingdom Metazoa; phylum Chordata; class Mammalia; order Artiodactyla; family Ziphiidae; genus Mesoplodon; species Mesoplodon densirostris. The sequence goes on from NC_082674.1 coordinate 3,902,851, forward strand.
CAGTTATACATATATATATTCTTTTTCAGGTGTTTTCCCTTATAGGTTATTACAAAATATTGAATATAGGTAGTTCCTTGTGCTATACAGTAGGTCCTTGTTGGTTATCTGGTTTATTTATAGTGATATGTGTATGCCTGCTAGCTTCTTATCATGGCATTTCCCCATTCTTTGGATAGTTCAGGTCATAGCATAAAATAAAATAATATATAACATTATAATGAGAATATATGACAACATTATTATAATATGTGACAATAGGTAATATAATTATAATACAAATACAATATCCAATGTCATAATAAAATGACAGCAGCAGAGAGCAGAAAGCCCTCTCTGAGCACACATGGATCTTGTCAAACCTCTAATCAAGTGGGTCCCTTAGAAAGGAGTGCCTGTACCTCTCACAGCCTTGGATGCTCTGTAGCTTGGCACCTGTTCAGAGCTGTGATTCTTACAGCTGTGATGTGATGATGTGTGTTAGGATGATTGCTATGGGTATTATGACTGTTCTTCCATGGTGCCAGACTCAGTGGGAAGAATTTTAATACTCTGGGATAGAAGGTTGGCTCCTGTGGCTGCTTGAAGAATACTGATCCAGAGTAATAAATCTGGAATCATCCCAATTCTCATTTTGTCCACAGACCCCTCCTGGAGCTCATCTGCATGTGTCAGACACGCCCCTTTTGATCCACTGCCATCCTTTGTCACCCTGGACCTGGAAGGAATGCTGATGAGTCGGACTTCTCTGCTCTCTGGTTAGCAGAGCTACTGAGAATATGCAGGCAGCAGTGTGTTTTCCTCTCTGTCCCCATCCCCCTTAGGTGAGCAACCTGTGCACTGTGGCCTGAGGCTTGCTTTTCTGCATCCAGGCAGGGGACAGCTTTATGCATGATCCAAGAAGGCAGCTTCACAGAAGTTGTGAGGTAGCACCAGACACTCAAGGCAGAAAGCTCTTCTACAACATCCCCAAATCAAAGCTTTTTTTGCCTTTAAAAACCTTAGGGCTTCCCTGGTGGCGCAGTGGTTGAGAGTCCGCCTGACAATGCAGGGGACACGGGTTCGTGCCCCGGTCCGGGAGGATCCCACATGCCGCGGAGCGGTTGGGTCCGTGAGCCATGGCCACTGAGCCTGCGCGTCCGGAGCCTGTGCTCCGCAACGGGAGAGACCACAACAGTGAGAGGCCCGCGTACCGCAAAAAAAAAAAAAAAAAAAAAAAAAAAAAAAAACCTTAAAGATGTCACATTCACGGTTTCATAGGGAAGCTCATTTGGTTTTTTATAAAAATTTAAATACTAGGAAAGTCTTCCTTATAGTAAACCAAAATCAGCCTCTCTCTACCTGTACCTCTTCATACCTGCACAAGGTAAGTCTTCTAAACTTTACTCCTTCAAATATACAGAGATGACCAAACCATTGTATTTGCTATAGTTCAAGTTCACTCATAGTGCTGTGTCCCTCAATGGTTTATACATATCACAGAGACGTACAATACCCTTCGTAGCCAGTCCAGCCCTGAAGCAAATAGGATCACCAAGCTTTCCGCTGGGCCCCATTCTTGTTCTATCTCAATATCTAAATATGATTTGATGATTACTGTGAGGCAGTAATTACCTCAACTTTCTAGTAGAAAGGGCAGCTACAGTGCTGCTTACACACACACACACACACACATACACACACACACACACACACTTCCATTAGCTCAACAGATGGGTGGGATGGGGGTGGGTGGGAGGGAGGTCCAAGAGGGAGGGGATATATGCATACATGTAGCTGATTCACTTTGTTGTACAGCAGAAACTAACACAATGTCGTAAAGCAACTGTACCCCATTAAAAAAAGAAAAGAAAACAAAATCCCACCTGTAGCATATCATAAGTTTGAACCACAAAACTTGAGACTATTGTCTAGTTGAAATGTACATCTTATTCAAATGACAAAATCTCCCTTTTCTAATCTAGCTGTCTACCATCTTATTATTTTATATTTTAGAATCTAATGGAAACGTTTGTTAACTCAAAAGCTTTATAGAGACAGAAAACCCCAGGGGGGAAGGTATACAATAAAGATAGTATTGATTAGGACAAGTTAGTGATTAATGAAAAGAAGTATAATGAAAACAGCACTGGCTTTGCAAATGATTTCCTTTGTGAACCTCCAAAATCACTTCTTTCTCTGGGCCTCATTTTCCTCTTAATAAAATCAGAATATTGAACCCATGAACTGAGCTATTCCTTTCAGTTTTTAAATACTCTGGTTACTACAATAGCCTACATTTCAGTGGGGAAGGTAAAGAACCTCAGAAGAAAAAGTAACATGTGTAAGCACTTAAAAAATCTACTTGGCTGGATCCATGAAGACAGTGGTAGACTTCAAAGTTGCATTGAAAGTTAACCTGCCTTTAATTATATATAAGGTATGAGGTAATCCAGTCCCTCTAGGACAATTCTCTGCATCCCTAAAATGCCATTGCTTTAATATCAATTGCCAGTTGTTTAATCACTTTGGAAATTGTCTTTTATGTCTTGGTCATAGTTTTATAAATACCCTCTTGAATAACAAATGGTATCCCATGCGGATTTGACTGGGCAGGAAGGAGAACACTTACGGAGCAAGATTGTGGATATAAATTATGTTTTGTTATTTGGCTGTCATTATTTAAGAGTCTGAATAAGAAATTTGTTTTATATGGTTTTAAGCAATGATGATGGCAGAGTTGAAACAAGGGTTTTACTCTTTAAGGGCAGGCACCGCATCTCAAACTGCACTTCCCTACATGACGTCAAGTATCTTCTCAAAAGATCCAGATGCCAAAGACATAATATTTGAGAAGTTGTCCTGAATGTTAGACACTTGAATGAATACCTTTATTGGTCACCTTCAGAAAACCTCAATTGATATAGAGATCATGATGACATTTCCTTAACTAAAAGTTGTGAATACTTTGGCAATCACAAATGAAAGCATTTGCAAAGAGAATATTTGAGTCTAGAGCTCTCTGGAATCTATGATTGCTACAATTATAAGATTATTTTTATTAGTGAACATACTTCTATTAGTAAGTTTTCTACAGAGTATTATGGATGCATCTGAAGTTTCTGCAAATGATTTTACAATCTTCATGAGCAGAAGAAAGTGTCAGGGAGAGGGCTGGAGGGCAGAGTTTGCAGATGTGGTATCTTACTGGCATTTATGTATCTTATTAATATGTATGTGATGAACAACAAGTTCTTACATGAGATCGATGTTAGCAAGTATATGAGACTATTTTTATCAATAGCAATGTGTATAGTTAATAACATTTAAAAGAATGTTTTCTGCATAATATTGTGTTTCAGGTAAAGTTATAATAAAAAAAAAGTAAAATGCCCCCCCTCAAAAAAAGAAAACCCCACATGTTTAATCTCTAGCATTCATGCAACAAAGTCAGTAGGGGGATAGAAAATGCTGACAAGCAAAGATGCTAAAATGCCAACAACAAAAACAAAAAATCATGACTGTGATGGAGTGGCCTTAGAGGAAGTTGTGAGCTGTGTGCTTGTGTCCATAGGAGGAGAAAGGGGCCCTGGAAACACCACCCTTCTCCATCTCCCCCCAAACAACCTTCACAACCAGAAGTTTCTGAGTGTGACACTTACTACAAGCCCCTAATGACTATTTTGTTAATGCACTGTAAAGATCCTCCCAGAACCCTGGAGCTGGGCTGAAAAGGTACCCTTCCCTGACATTCAGCCACTGGGATGGAAGGCCCCTGTTGGAGCCCACAGGGCAACATGAGAACCATCAAGTCCCCACCAAACCTCCCCTGGGAGATAAAGCACCAGCCTTTGTGCCCCAAAACCTCCTGCAAGGGCCAGGCCCCCCGCCAAATCCTGGCCTGGATCTGGATGTCTGAATGCGACAGGGCTGAAGCTCATCTAGACACCTGTTTCAGGGACCCTAGCTAATATTTCCAAACACCAAAACAAAAGATCACCCTTCCCTTGTGTCTGTAGCCCAAGTTATAGAGACACATGCTAACCCAGGTGAGAAACCCAGTTCATCTAAACTTCCTGACTTCATTGTGGAAAGGACAACAGTACACAGGGCACAGGAAAGAGAGGGGGTGATGAGGTATATCTTTTAGCTGCAGCAAAATATGTTAGTAAATAAATAAATGAAAGCACAGAGATTCTTTTCCCTTAAAATTGTTTTTAAAGAGAAGATCATACTTACACAGTTTCATGGAAATCACACTTGGGATTTTAAAGCTAAATAAAGTTGTATATTGCTTCTCAAATGTGGGAAAAAGATGGATAGAAATAAAATTTCCAAATCTTGCTACACTAAGACAATTTATCACATCCAAGTAGAAGACAAATGTGAATATAAGAAAAGCTAAAAAAATTCTCATTTGGAAATTTGTTTGAATTTATCTACTTTAAGAATATTACAAGTTCTCTGACTTTTTAAGATAAGATTCTTTCTTTAAGCTATCTGTTTTGCAAATATTTTTTAGGCTTAACCTATTAAAATTATAGTATATTATTTTGTCTTGAGCTCTGCTGAAATTAAATGCAACTGCCACCTATTTGAAATCAGTAAAAGCCAAAAAAGTAATGGGCTTCAGAAATGCCAGATTTCAGAACATAATGGGATTGAAATTATAACACTCATTCCCTCCTAAAAATTATTTCTGGGAAGAGCTGGATTTCTCAAGTGTTTCTTAGAAAAAAAGCTGTCGATGGTAGGCCAGTTCTTCAAGGAGTTTGAGGACCTTACCGTCCCTGAGGTGAACATATAAATTTCTAGAAGAGGTCCGATGGTTCCACTCATATGTGCCTTAGCGGGCACTTACCTGAGTGCCTTTGCAGGGCACTGGCACAGGCACCCTAGGGACCCAGAGGGGATGGTAGGTCCCCCTGCCTTACAGACCTTCAAATACAAGGGGTAGAAATATACACAGAGCCACCCTTGAAGAGGCATAGTTCACTTTTTTTTTTTTTTTTTAACAAATTTTAAAACACTTTTTAAAATGTTTTCTTCTTTGTGTCTCCAGGTAGCCCTGCAGAACAGGCCAGGAAATTTTATTTTATTTATTTATTTATTTATTTTGCGGTACACAGGCCTCTCACTGTTGTGGCCTCTCCTGTTGTGGAGAACAGGCTCCGGACGCCCAGGCTCAGCGGCCATGGCTCACGGGCCCAGCCGCTCTGCGGCATGTGGGATCTTCCCGGACCAGGGCACGAACCCGTGTCCCCTGCATCAGCAGGCAGACTCTCAACCACTGCGCCACCAGGGAAGCCCCAGGAAATTATTTTTAAGGCCACTTGACAGATGAAGGGACTAAGCCAAAGCTATTATGTGCCTAAAGTCAGAGAATAAATGTTGATAAACTTGGGATCCAGACAGTTTGGCCACAGTTACAAGTCCCTTCCATGCTGCGGGCTACCTTTGAGAAGTAACGGTAAAACTCCTGACTTCTGGAGGTAAGATGGCCCTTTCCTCTGCAGGGCGAGCCTCCACGATCTCTAGAAGCTAACACCTTATCAGAAGAGGCTGCTTCTCCCTTTCCATGGTGCCATCAGCTTTCACAGCCCTGTGATAGGTCAACTCTCCCGTAGACACTGGTGTAGAAAACAAAACTTTCCAACAGCTTCCAACTCAAAGTGGAAGAAAAAATAACCCATCCTTGCTCATCCCCCATCCCCCTCCGAGGGGCTTCCACTGAGCCCCTGCTTGGGGCCCGTTCAGCTCCTCCTGCCCTGTGGTTACCACGCTGGGCTTGTGCACATGTGTGTGCATGTGTGTTTGCACGCTTGGGGACACATCTGTGACCTCCCACATATCAGCCACCAAACGCTTCCTTCCCCCCACTGAGGGACATTTGCAAATTCTGATTCAAGCAGGAAGCCTACAAGCCAGGCCACCCAGACGAGACTTTCTATTTTTGTTCAACTTTGTTTTTATACTGGACCTTAGGACCCACTTCTACTTCCACAGCCATGTCCCTCAGGCCCCATAAGGAAGGTTGGGAACATTCATCAGATATCGGTTAGGGAATCAGAGTGACAAGTTCAAATGCAAAAGATCTCAGTTTAAATTTCAGATGTGTGTGTCTGGATGGGTGTGTATGTGGGTATATACATAATGTGTGTATATATAATATATACAAAATGTGTGTACATAACATATGAAAATATTATATGTAATATAGAATTAGATTATTATCAAAGTATAATGATAAATAATATAAATGCATTAATCATTATATATTACCTATAATTATAAAGATATAATATAAATGCATTATATAGTATATAAGTATAGTATATATTAGATATTAGACAATTGTATTATATATTAGATACAGGATAGTTATGTGTACACGTTATAAATTTTAAATATGTACACATATATACACACACATATATATTTTAAACATATGCACATTATATATACACATCATCTGAAATTTTAACTGAGATCCTTTGCATTTGGCTTGTTACTTTGATAATCCCATAACAGCATACCATGGCAGCTGTCCAGTGCAAGGGTCACCTCTCTGCAGTATCTACAGCTTACTTGGTAGTCAGCAGATGTTGCTTTGTCGTTCTTGGCAGTTTGCTGTGGAGTGAATTGAAACTAGCTTTAAACTATGAAAAAATGTCTGGTTAAAGCAATCATGATTCAGGAACACTAGAGAAGAGATCAGGTGATCTACGCAGTTTAGGAATAATCGCTGGTTTGGTTGATTTTACGCTCTATGGCAATATTCAGTCAACGTGTTTTTAGTGAACACCTACTGCATCTCATCTGCCCCGCCACCTGCTGCAGATCCAGACAGACATCCAGCACCTGGCTCCAGTGGCCATGCTCTAAAGGCACAGAAGGAAACATGATTGCAACCCAAGGAGAAAGCCCTGAAATAGCTGTATTGATGACATGTTATAAGACATTAAAGATCAGCCTTCTTGGTTATTAAATACACATAAGAATAAATGCATTTAAGTATCATAAATCTTGAGTTACAAAAATCTTTATTGTGAGTATATTACAAGGACTGTCTTCCTATCCATCCAACAAATAAGCCACTTGCCTTACGTGTGAACTTGACAGGGGGACTTGCTGAATAATGTAGCTTCGACACCATCCTCCCAACACTCACAAAGCTGCATACCAGGCACCAGGCAGGTTGTCAGATGGACAGTAACAGAGACATGGCCCAGCCTCTCATGGAATTTAGAGTGAGAAGGGAAAACAAATCATTAAATAAGCACTTGTAAGAAAGTACCTAAATGCTGTCATGGCAGAATCACAGGGAAATGGAGAAAAAGAGGCATATGGGCAGACATTTGTGCCTGCCTCTTGTTTTCTTTTTGACAGTGTCCCTTTCCGTAGAATAAAGTCCCTTATTTTTGCAAGCAGGTGGCTCCCCAAATACTGAGTACCTTTCCAAGCCTCCCTTGAAAACAGGCATTGTCATGTGGTGAAGTTTGTCCCCTTGGTGAAGGAGGAGAAGGCATGTGCGCAACTTGCAGATACCACCCTAGAGGGCCTTTCCCTGAGCGGCCCCCTCCTCCCCACAGGCCAGGCGTTCAACTCAGGAGCTGCTGCCATGGCCACACTCTCAGGATGATGACCTACAGCATGAACCGTTAAGGCAGGGAGAGCTAAACTTGCATCTCACTTAAGCCCTGTGTTTTGGGATCTCTTTGTTACAGTAGCTTAGCCAGTATCTCAGCTAACACAGAGAGTGGCCCTTAGAAGGAGGGTGCTTCTATAACAAAAACAAACTGAACTAAGTGACACGGATTTACTAGTTGGATTCTGGTCAGTGTAGACATGAATATCACACACAGGGAATCGGGTGTGCCCTGTGATGTTAGGGCAAAATACCAAATATCAAAATATCATATTTATCAAATATCAAAAAAATCAAACTGAAGTCATCTGAAGTCACTTGAAAGACTGACAATGCTACCCTAAGAAAAGGTTGGTCAAACTCAGGATGTCTGTGTCTGTTGACTGTTCCTTGCTGCTTTTAGTAACATAGCAAACGACAGAGATATGTTCAGGTTAAAACTGGGCAGTTTTCAAGTAGAAGTGAAAGGGAATACGGTTCTCCTCTTTGAAATTTCTCTGCCTGTGGCCAGCAGCCTAAACTGATTGGGAGTTCAGAAATCAGGGTTCCTAGACAGTGTAAAAATAGCACATTGGCAATTGTCTAATACCAGTTATGTCTCAGACGCTGTTCTAGGCGGTATAGATATATACTTAACCTTTGCAATTAGTCTTTACTTCCATGCCCTTCACCTTGATAATAAGAATAATTTATTTTATAAAAGTATTGTTATGTTCAAATAATACAAACAACCCCGCACAGTCCTTGGAATAGGTAGCATCTCAAAAAAATTCATGTTTTTTTGGTCCCTATATCTGGCTTTTCCAGGCCACGCCTTGCCTTTGTCCTTCCAGCATACATAGGTCCCAGTCCTAAAATCTGATATAATAGCTGAGTTCCTACTTCTGCTTCTAGAAATATCTAACTGAAACTACATGCCTCTATGCACTGGCAGCATGCCATCTATGGGTACTTCTTTCTAACTTATTCTCAATCCCTGTCTCCAAATTCTCCATCCCCTCGTATGGACCTATGTTCTACCACTTCTAACCTCCCAACACTCTCACCTTCCTGTGATCCTTCACACTCAGCCACGTTCTCTGCATTATGTGTCTGCCTATGTGCTGTGACTTCCTTTTATCATCAAGGAAGAAAGCACCTGTTCCTCCCTTTGGGATCTGCCTAATTTCAGTGTCCTGGACTCTCCTGGCCAGGCTGACCCTATTCCTACAGAGCGCTTTTCTGAGACACGGACCTCAGCTCATTTTAAGTTTTTTGAACATAAAGAATATTGGTCCAGGTCCATCTGGTAACGTTGCATATTCAAAGTTCTGGATTATTTGGATAACAAGTGAAGCAGAATAAATTCATCCACTGCCTAAAAACATCTGGTCCCTTTTAATGAAACCTACCACTTGGCTGTCTGGAAACAAGTCTATTTGTATCCAACAAATATCCCGAGAGTTCTTTTAATATTTTGTTTTCTTTCCCAGCTGCAAAGCCACATAAGTAAACATGCTCTTTCATGTAATTCCCCGTTGAAAATGATCTGAAACTATTTCCCAAGTTGTCTGAATAGATTCTGAATGTTCAAGGGACATTTTGCATATTTGAACCAAAAACCTACACTACGTGAAATTGGTGACTGCTCTCAAAATACCGCCTTTTCACAAATGTCAAAGAGAGCACAAATCCTATAGATTGAGACCTTGAATTGTCAATAAGTCTATGTTAACTGCCTGGTTCCCTCAGTGTCCAAAAGTAAAAGGCATTAGTCTCCTTTCATGTGACAACATTTCCAGCCTTTGGTGATGGATACAAGTTATCACATAGGACTTCCCATGCTACAGTTTCACATTTTTATTAATTGTTATGGCTTTCAAAGCATTTCAGATACCTTATCTCACTTGACTCTCTTGACAAACTTCTGAAGTAAGCAGGGCAGATAGCATCATCTCTACACTGGAGAAGAGAAAACTGAAACATGAAAGATGAAATAACTACAACTCCTTGCTAAGATGGAGGCAGAGTTCTCTTGACCAACCCCTCTGCTCAAGGCATTTTAACAGGTGAAATATTAGCAGAGAATAACAGTAAGTCACCGTCTTACTCTCAGACAGGGCCCTTGCATTCTTGTGAGCCAGATGTAGAGGTCAACAGGCAAATGCAGCTGGAGTAGGACATCTGCTGGGTTTGGAGATGGGTCAGCCCCCAGGTATGAAAGGATCCTGTGCCCCCTCCAGTCTTGTCCCTTGATGCCAGATGCCATGTGAAGTCTTTCCTTGTCTTAAAAGGAGCCTGAAAACCAAAGATGGTTGTCAATTCCACCTCCCACAATAGCTTTAAAAAATGTGTCTAGAGAGGGAGAGGACATAAGACAGTCTGTGACAAGGAGCTGCACCAAGACCCCAGGAGCTCATTGTAATTAGAGAAGCGATGTCCCCAGCAACACTGACACAGTCCCCCAGTGACAATTGTCAGAAATGGTTCTGGACTCTGGGAGGCACAGAAAGCCAGGCAGAGGCAGAAGAAGCTCCACAAACAGGTGAGAGAAATCACAAAGGAAGAGAGAGAGAGAATAATTAAAATGCACTCTACATGACTACAGACCAAATTATCAGAGCAAGTTAACCATCATTTAATGCTGAGAAACCCACAGTAAATGATCAGAAGAGGCATTCGCTCTAGATGGAGTTAATTCCGTAGACTATGGCCTTCAGGTGAACATGCATGAGATATTCAGAGGGATAAAAACTCAACTTTTGTTACAAAGATAAAGATGTTCTTAAACAAAACAAGTTTAAATTACAAGATTATCTAAACCACTAGATACTAAATTACTATGTAAAAAAAAACAATTACAAATTTGAGGAAAAAAATGTAGACATTTAATTTTTTTTCATATAGTTGATAGAGTATTAGTTTCCTATTGGTGCACAACAAATTGCCACAAACTTAGCTGCTTAAAACCACACCTTTTAACATATAAGACAGAAGGCCATGTGGGCTCTGCTGATGCTCTGCTCGGGAAACCTCAGGGCAAAATCAATGTGTCTGGAAAAGCAACCATGTCCAAGCTCACTGAGGTGGCTGGCAGAGCCCAATTCCTGGTCCCCATTGGTCAGAGGTCCTGTTTACTTGCTGGCCTTCAGCCGGGGCCACTCTATTCTTGTCGAGGCTGCCAGCCTCCTTCCCACTTGGCCTCCTCCATCCTCTATGCCAGTGATGGCACAGCAAGCATCTCTCATGCCTCAAATATCTCTGATTCCCTCTTCTGCTAACAACCAGAGGAAACTCTGGGCTTTTAAAGGGTTCAGGTAATTCCACTAGGCCCGTGCAGAAAATCTCCCTTTAGCCAAATAATTCATAACTTACATCATTTTCACAGGTTCCACCCACACTCAAAGAGGAGAGGATTTCACAAGCGTCAGGGATCACTGTGGGCCTTTCTTAGAATTCTGCATCCCACACAGGAGGCTGGAAAGAGACAGTTAGTGAAATGGAAGATAGGACTAAAAACTAATTTGAGAAAGTGGCACACAGAAACCCACAGTTTATTATTTTTAATGAATATTAGAGAAATCAAGAAAAAGTTTCCAACCTATTCTTCCAACAATTGTAGAATGTCTCCAACATTCCTTTAATAAGAATCCCAGAAAAAAATGAAGAGAATATCAGAGAGAGAATAGAAATAACTCCTAATTTTTATAAAGAAGTCAAGAAATATATAATTGTTTTTCAGAAAATATACACAAATACAATAAATAAAAATAAATTACCTCCAAAGAACTACAATTAGACTGATGGCATACTTCTTATTAATAGTAATAGATGTCAGTAAGTGCAAATGAGGACTAGTCTTCATGCAGCCAAAGACAGGTCAGCTTAGACTCGTGCGTGCAGTTAATGCTCATGCAAAAGTAATAGCATGTGGAAATGTCTAATTAAGGTGAACAACCAAGAAAGGAATAAAAATAACACAGGGAAGGGAACTATGATTAAAGAACTGTTGCTGAGGATCCATGAAGCTATTGAAATATGGAACCCAACCCATGTGTATTAACATCAGAGAGCATACTTTGACATTATCTACTTCGAACACTTAAAAAATAATATAGCTAATAAACATCATGAGGAAGGGAGTTCAAGAACAATAATATGTTTAACTACCTTATCTTTCCATCGATAGTGTCAAAAATTCAGACCTGAAATTTTTAAAAACTGTAAGTACAAAATAAAGATATTTTCTGATATATACTGACTATGGGAGTTCCCCTCCCGTTTTTCCCCCTCCAGGACTCACACCCTCACCAGAGAAGCTGGGAAAAAGACAGGTCACCATGTGGGAGAGACCACCAAGGAGAGGGTGTGGATGAAAGTACAAGAGTGAGAACATACATTGAATATGCTTGTGCTCAATTCACCCTTCAAAGAAAACCATTTCTTATTGTAAAAGGCCAAAAATAAACCTCTAAACAACAATGATGTGGTAGGAAGGAATATTCAATGAGTAAAGCAAGGTCAGCAGGAAATACCAAATAACTTTAATCATAAGCACAAAATAGAGTTACCTATATCAGTGATATATAGGTCCCTTTGAAAGAAGAGAAGTACATCTTAAGCAGGAAAAAGATGTTGTAGAAAACCATCAATCCAGGAGAAGGCAGGGCAAAAAAAGAAAAAAAAAAAAAGAAAACAATGAAAAAAGACAGGAGAAATAATTCCAAATATATCAATCCATAGTAACAATAAATGTAATGGTCTTAAACTAAGCTATTGGAAGACAGACTATCAAACTGGATGATTGATAAAGTTAAAACACACAAAATACCAAACAGTAAGTTATGCCACATAAATATTAGGCAAATGTAAACTGGTATAAAAATATTAATATTAGGAAAATTAGAGTAAAATGAATCCTGTGTAATAAGGCAATTATTCTAATACCAAGAATATGTACAATCATATGTTTTACCTCCCTGACACCGTAATATCAAATACATAAAGCATAAAAAATTGAATTATAATCATAGGAGAATATTTTAACATAGCTACATGTGAAATGAAAAGCCAAAAGAGCCAACAAAATTTGTCAGGCCAAAAAATTTAGTTCATTTGTTCTTTTCTGATTGACACAGAACCTCATGATTCTAACAGTGAGACCATTAATCAGTTGGATAAAGATGCCAACATAAACACATAGAGGATGGAACAAGTCTGAAATGAACGCTGGTGTGGAAATGAGAAGATGCAGCCAGCCCACATGCTCTGCTTACAAGGATAAAGTCGCCAAGGTCTTCTGAAGGTACAGGTGTGTCCACTATTTTAGATGAAGCAGATACATGGGGTGAAGGTCTTGCGAGGTGCAGGGAGATGTGCCTTTTCTTTTCAATCTTAATTTTGCTTTATGTACTTTTTCATAAATTTCCATATATTTTCTCCATTGCAGATATTTTATATCCATTAACTATATGTCTCTCCTTTAATCAATTACCATCCAGTGGTGAGAAAATCTACGAAGATTGACCATAGACCAGGCATTCTCAGTGAATCTCAGATAATCCATATCCCGCAAACCAAGTCCTTGGACCCCAAAATAATATAATCGGCAACAATTAAAAAAAGGTTCACGATAATAGCACCACTGATAATAAGAACATACCCTGGTCCAGCGCTTACAGTGTTCCAGGTGTTTGGTCCTCACTGCAGCACTGAGACAGGGGCTATGACTGTCCGCATCTGACTGAGGACTCAGCCGAAGTTCAGGATGGTTGGCCCGCTCCGCATCTCAGAGCTGAGACCTGCTGGATCTGGGATGCCCCTCAGCCACACCCACAGTGGCCACACAGCTTCTGTTTCTCGACGATGGGACCTACAGTCCAGAACTCACAAGGACCTGGTGCTCTGGGTTTAAGGCTCTGCTCTTGTCTTGAAATCCTTAACAATTTTGTCTGTGAATCCGAGCTTTGAAAGAGAAGTTGGTTGGTCCAACAGAGCACCTACCAGGGCCTTGGAGCCTTGACTCAGGGATGTCCTACTTCCAGCCACTTCCTTGGGAGGGGATCCTGGCTGCCTGATCCCGACCCCCTGACTCACTGGATCCAACCCAGCCTCCTCCCAGCCCCTGCCCAGACCCTGTTGCTTCGGGGGCCAAGATGGGAGCCTATGCACAGATTCAGTGGTAGCTACCCTAACATGGGTGGCAGCCCCACTGCCTTTGGAAGGCAGCTTGGCAGGTCAGCCTCTCACCCACCCTGACCCAGCATGAAAGGCATCCCCTTGTGGAGGGTGCAGTCCCTTGAGGGGCACAGAGAGTAGGTCCAGGCAGCTGGGCGGGGGTGTGGCAGATGACCTGTGGCATCATGAACCCCAAGTGGCAGACGGGAGGTCTCAGGCACCCCCAGAGTCTTCAGTCACCACACAAAATTCCCACTCCAGAAGGAGAACAACATTAAATTACAAATAAAAAATTCCATATCAGGTAAAGAGAGAGCTACAGAAAAAAGAAAAGAAAATATATTTTAGTACCTCTAGTTACAATTTTTTCTGTTTTTTTAAACAGTCACCCCACTTTTATTTTGCACTGGGATTATTAAATGAGGTAGCCCCTCCTCTATGCTACACTACAAAAGACCTTAAAAGTCACTGGGTTTATCTCTTCTTCCACATTTTGAACAGTTCTCTCATTCAGAGCCACACTGAATGAGTCAAATCACTCTATCATACATTGGTAAGCACTTTTCCCCTGACTGTTCTCTTCTCCAGGTAAACATCTTCACCTCTTAAAATGGCATCATTTGTAGGTGACCATAGGCGACCCGTGACCACCACTTTAGATAGGGCATCTGAACCAGTTTGGATCATACCAAGTTATTTTCACATCTATCAACAAAAGCCCTCAAGGTGTAAAAACATCTTAAGGAAAGATGGAAGAGTTCACAGATGACTCTTCCTGGGAGGGAAAAGTCACAGATGCCAAGATTTAAACATGGATGAGAGAAAAATGTCTCCATGACACATTCTGTCCCCAGATGGAATGGGCTGCATGAGGGGGTGGTGAGCTCCGTCCTATAGGACATGCCCAGCAGAGCTGCACAATGGCTGCTGTTGAGGGGTGTCTGGGAGAAGAATGTCCCATTGGAGTTGGGCTCAGTGGCCTTATAGCCCGGAGGGCTAGAAATGAATGCAATTACTATGAAATTACATTTACGTGAGTGGACATATTAAACTAGGGTGAAATATATCATCCTCCCTTTTAATCACTAACATATCTAATACTTGGAAACTGTGCTCTGTCTATATCCCAAACTGATTATGTAAAGCTTCTTCAAAGACATAGATGAACAAGAGCAAAAAAGCACTATTAAAACCTCTGCAGATCTGAGCTAGGGAGGAAGATCTAGTTAGTTATGAGCAGAAGCTAAGGAAAGATCACCACGAAAAGTTAAGACAAATACACCTTGTAACCATTAAGTGCTTCATAAATTCTGTTAAGTGTCAGCATTCTTATATTACTCCAGGGTTAGTGAATTCTGGAAATAACTACTTCTCTTCTGCCCTCTCCCCCAACAACAGAAATATCCATTTCATTCTCAAACTTGCAGTTCCTTAGCAAGAAGCCAAGACTATACAATACACCAAGAGAGATGGCTTTTCTGGCAACGTGTGTTTGCAATAAAAGAAAAGTTAGAAAGGAAGTCCGATCTGCATGCTTGAGATTGCTAAAATCCAGTTAATGTTGATTAATGCACAGAAATTACCCAAGATCAGTTCACTAGGGAACATTTGTAACAGAGCCAAGGTAAGTGAGATCTTTCAGGACCTACTAGATGCCAAATACACAAATTAAAATTGCTGTAGGATTCGACAGTGCCGGAAATCTTTTGTTTGTTTGTTTGTTTGTTTTGTTTTTTAATTTCCAAAAGAACTTTCTTTGGGAGAAAAATACAAGAAATTTTGCTAACTGGGACCCTTCCTTGAGAGCCGCCCATCATATGGCATTTCATTACTTTTATGTCTCACCATGTATGTTCTAAGGTTTGATCTGATAGAGACTTTGCATCAATTATCATGCAAATTCCATGAACTGAAATGAACAGAGCAGCAGTAAGAGCGACACAAAGCTGTCTGTATCAAAAGGTTTGAATAAATGCTAAGTATCGTTAGCAGAGTCTCTCCCTCTTCCCAATCAATTCCCAGAACCCTGACTTCTTTCAATCTTTCCTTAAAAGTGATCTCATCCTGATCTAATGATGCTGACTCACAGACACAGTGAGGTAATGCACTTAAGATAATGCATCATCTCGATGGCTCACACAAGTGTAAATATTAAGCAGAATTTCAGTACAGCATTAACTTTTACTGTAACAAGAAACTGAAAACTAATATTACAGTGCAGCCACCAGCACAATGCCATGCTGATAAGATGGCATTAGAAAGTGTAAGAGAGGATGATTTTTCCCTCCTCTGTGCTATAGGATGTCAACTAATTTTATAGTTTCTTATTTAGAAGAAGGTAAAATAACATTTTTAGGTGGTAAATTAAACTTTTTTATATAAAAAGCAATGTGTAAATCTGCATGACCCAGTGACAAACTAGGCATTTTTTTTTATCCTGCCATTTTTATAAGCACAAAGAGTTTGAGTTTGTAAATAAATATGTATTAGAAGCACATTTGAAACATCTGACTATAGAATGAGTTTTCTACTGGTCCTAGTAATAGAAGCCAGACTCTCAGAGAAGTCTCTACAATTTACAGTTGCATTCAGATTACGTTGTGTGTATTTGTGGAGCAAATTGATATTTCTACTTCAATTTTATATGTATAACCATTATATGCAGTGTGCTTCCTCAAAATGTATGAACATGGGCTGTAATGGAAAGCATAGAGACTGGGAAAAGGGGACATAAAACGTCAGAGCTCAAAGGGGTCTTAGGAATTACATCCTCTAACATTGCTCTT
The DNA here is from genome assembly GCF_025265405.1 of Mesoplodon densirostris. Lineage (NCBI taxonomy): Eukaryota > Metazoa > Chordata > Mammalia > Artiodactyla > Ziphiidae > Mesoplodon > Mesoplodon densirostris. Next base: position 3,919,420 of record NC_082674.1, read on the forward strand.
TCATGGGGGATGAAATTAAGATGTAGAGATGGTAACGATAGGCAATGCATTCATGTGTTTGATCCCCTCAGATACTAACTGAAGGGGTATGATTAGTGATAGGGTTATGGTGATGAATACAGTTTGGTTCTTGTCCTCAAGTAGCTTTCAGCATAGCAGGAAACTCCAATATGTAAACAAGCAATTATACAGTAGGCAGAAGAAACAAGTGCTGTGAGGGAAGTGTCATGGGACAGCAGAGATTAGAGCAACTCACTGCAAACAGGAGTGAGACAGATAGTAAAGGCTCAGTGGAAACTTAGAGCCTGAGTGGAATGCGGATAATGGAAGAAGGCAAACAAGGAAAAGGGTAGACCAAGGGGACAGCACACACAAAATCCAGAGGAAAGATGGCATTGGGCATGAGCCATCATTTTGATGGAGGGGATACTGTGGATAGTAAAGTGGCCAAGAGTGAAAGTCACCAGACTGGCAGAATCTTGCCAACCAGTTTGGTTAGAAGAATTGTTGCGAGCACAGCAGCACAGCCCGCCAGGTAGTTGGAAGTTATTTATTGGTCCAGAGAGAATTAAAACGGAGGTTTTCTGACTCTAAAGTCTTCCTTCACTACATCATATGCTTTTTCATGAATTTTTGTACAATAAAATGGTTTTGTCTGTCAAACAGAAAAAAAAACAATAAAACAACAAGATGTAGAGGGTGCACCACCATTACAAAGAATAACATTTTGATAAAGATACTTTTTATTTCGTACCACTTTCTGGTTTACAAAGCAGGATCATGCATATCCTTTCATTTGAACTTCCCATTTTCTCTGGGAGTAGAACAAGTATTATTTTAATTGTGCAGATGAACAAATTGTGCCTCTAAGAGGTTTCTGACTGGATAAATTGTAGATCTGGGACTAATACCCAGGTCCTGTAGACCAAGTCAAGTTATCTTTCCAATATACTATATTGCTTCTCAAAAATTACATATATATATATATATATATACATATATATACATATATATATATTTGCATAAAGATGCATCTAAAAGGCCAGAGTGAAGTTTGAAATGACTGGGAACCCAGAGTTACTTGGGAGAAGAGTCTCCAATCTGACAAGTGCTGCCTCCCCCTGCAGAAGGGTTCTCCTCTCTCCTCTCCTGCCCCTGCTCCCTGAGTCCTGGAAGGCTGGCTTTCATTCTGTTCTTTCAGCAAATTATAATTCCCCAGGGATCAGATCCAGGAGCATTTTCCCTCTTCCAACCTCTTTGATCTCTGCAGCCTTTAAAGCTGGTCATGCCATCATTTCCTCTTCCTGGAGGCTCAAACCATTCCTTCACTTCCAGAGCTGACCTAGCCTTTTTGGACTTGACTTCCCACTTCTCTGCCTGCCCTTTCATCAGACCTGTGGGTAACACCAGCCTCTGAACAGGGCTCGCCTGTAAGTTTGATCTTTCCCAAGCATGTGAGCTTGGCTCTCTCTTCTATCACGAAAACTCCCCTGGGTGAACTCATCATTCATTCATCACTCATTGGTTCATTTATTTAGTACCTACTCATTTCCATGTAAATAGCTCCTCTGTAAATTTCTACATTGACCAGGAATGAATGGGAAATGTAGCACCAATTTTTCTTTCAAGAATAAGTTTCTCTTTGCAACCACTGAAAACAAACCCTGGGTGGGGTGGGGGGGAACCTTCTATAGTATATATATATATATATATATATATATATATATATATATATATATATATATATATATATATATATATATATATATATATATATATATATATATATATATATATATATTTGTTTGTTTGTTTGTTTTGCTGTACGTGGGCCTCTTACTGCTGTGGCCTCTCCCGTTGCGGAGCACAGGTTCCGGACACACAGGCTCTGCGGCCATGGCTCGCGGGCCCAGCCGCTCCGCGGCATGTGGGATCTTCCGGGATCGGGGCACGAACCCGTGTCCCCTGCATCAGCAGGCGGACTCTCAACCACTGCGCCACCATGGAAGCCCTATAGTATATTTTAAAGCTTTAAAAATATCTAGATTAAGTGTTTAAAAATATTTATAAAATAATATTTATAAAATTTTTATTTATACATATAACCTCTCAGACATCCTATTCAAACCTGTAATTCTGCACCACACCCCACATTCCCTAACTCTCTTCTCTGATTTTCTTTCTTCCATAGAATTAATTATATTTGACGTCTATGCACTACTTGTTTATGTTATTTTGTTTTTTGTCTCTCTACTTTGGAATATAAACAACATGAGGGCGGGAATTTCATCTGTTTTGTGCATTGTTGTATCTCTGGTACCTTGAATTGCAACCAGTATTTTGTGGATCTTCAAGAAATATCTGTCAGATGAAAGAACAGGCTTCAGGGAGTATCCACCCAGTGGAATTTTCCACCATCACCAGCAGGATCGGTTTCACAAGTCATCTGTGCTGACCTCACCTGTTCTTCAGCAAATATGATGTAAGGAAGTTTATGGGAATAGATATCTCAGCACTATGCAGGCAGCAGGAAAGGGCTGTGGTTAGGGGTCTCTGTGATGTTGGGAATAGAAACGGTACACTGGACTCTGGGACTCTCTGACACATTCATTATCATTCCCCAAAGTGGTAACGGAAAGCCCAATTACAATTGGGCTCAGCTTCTCCTAGGTCAAGTCCACGTCAGGGCACCTAGTGATGATCTTGGATAAGTGTTTCACAAAGTATCCGTGGTAGATCATGTGTTGGGGAGGGTTTCCTTCACTCCTGGGGTTCCAATCAGAGTTGGGTCTTCAAACAGTCTTGTAAGGGCAACAGCCATATTCACTATTATTCTCTGTAGTGCAGTATTTCCATGTGCCTGTGTTTAAAAAAGAACCTATTAATATCCAAAATTTCCTCAAGGGTAGCTAAGTTGTAGAAAACAAAAATTCCTCACCTCTCTACAGAGGACAAACATGGCTTTTTTTTTTTTTTTTAATATACCAGATGCCATTTTTTTCGAACAGGCATGTAGAATTAAGCCAATTGTCTGTATAGATATTATATTTTTGTTAATTCCAAATGATAACCATTTGATATAGGGGTATATAAAACTAGGTGCCTGTCTCTCTCAGTCATAGTGAAACACAAACTTAATTCTTGATTAAGGATTGCTTCTTTAAAAAGCAGTTCTCAAATCAGATATGATAGGACCTTTATCATAGAAACTCTTGGTGTTAAACAGCTGGTCTTCTGCTGTAGCTGTCCTGGTGCCAATGAACTGTCAGGGCAAGGAGTGACTGAATGTTGGCCTCGGTTCCCTGGATCAGGGAGAAGAGGATGCACATGGGGTGCTGGAAGCCAGCCAGCCTTGACATTCACTTTCTCATCAAAGGAAGGACTGATTTATAAAGGCACCCCTGATGTAAAGAACCCGGGGACTTAAGGACCCAGCAAGTTCCTCCTCCAAGTCAACACCAACATTTGCTGCAGAAAAGAAGCCCAACAAGATGATCACCCTTTCCTAGGAGATTACAGACACGTGATGTCTGGCTCACCCACAAATATCAATGTGTTCTTGACCTTGCTGGAGATGAAAATAAATGAGTTAACTACAGCACGGCTGGCAGGGCTGAGGGAAATGTGAGGAAGCCTGTCTCTATGTAGACACAGAAGAAGAGAGTGGTGGCAGGACTGTGTCCAAGAAAAAGCCAAAGGTTTGATTGTAGCATAGTTTAAAAAAAAATAGACTATACTCAATAATTTTCAAATAATTAGATATTTTTCTTAGGCTCCATTTCAGATAAACTATTAATTAAATCACAAATGTGCATAAGAGGAAAAAAATAAAATTACAAAGAACCAACTCTCTCCCAGATCTGATTTTAGTTTTAGTTGACCAACCAGTATGGAATACCCCAGACACTTACATTTTGGTTGCAGAGACCTATCCTCCTTTGCTCACCAGCCACTTGAAGAGAGAACAAAATGAAGGTTTCTCTAAGGTTCCTATGTGGGACTATGACCGTGGTCTTCCTTCTTTTACTTTACTACTTTTTTTTTTCCTGTAAAGAAGAAATGCTCTGAGAGAGAAATAGGGAGGGGATGCGAGAAGTGAGAAGAGCATGCCAACAGTGAGAGAGAAGGCAGGACACAGTTCACTTCTTTCTGTCAGCGGTCAGTGGTGAGGTTTGGGTAGTATTGAGAGAGTGTTAAAGTCAAGACCCACAAGTGTCTGCAGCCAGCCACCACCCACGGCTACCGGTACTCTATGAGTGATGCATGAGAAACTAGGGTCCTCCCCCCTCCCAGTGCTGGGTTAGAGCCAGAGCTCTCATTTGGGACCACTAATCTAAAATTGGGGGGAAGGGTGTTGGGATGAATTGGGAGATTGGAATTGAAACACACACACTACTCTATATAAAATAAATAACTAATGAGGACCGACTGTATAGCACAGGGAACCCTACTCAATGCTCTGTGGTGACCTAAATGGAAAGGAAATCTAAAAAAGAGGGGATATATGTATACGTATAACTGAGTCACTTTGCTGCACAGCAGAAACTAACACCAAATTGTAAAGCAACTATACGCCAATAAAAATTAACAAAACAAGGAAGAAGAACAGGAAAGCAGAGAGGTCTCCATCCCTCTTGGCAGCCCATGTGCAGGTAGGAGCTGAAAATGAGAAGAATTCTTACCCAGCTTTTCCCCCACATAAGATGCTCGGCTCCCATCACGTGTGGATTGAATGGGACCACAAAGGATGCCTTGAAGTTGGAGCTGAGTGAACACCAGGAGATGAGGTCAGACAGGCAGGGTAGGTTGGGGGAAGCCTGAGCTCTTGTGCTTGACTTTGCATGAAGTGGAAGAGGAGGGACAGAATCGGACTTAGTTTTCAAAGGGTCCCCCTAGCTGCCCTGTTGGGAACCAGTGGAAATTGTCTCAGGACAGAAGTAGGGGGACATTCAGGAGGCTGAGACAATGACCCAGGTGAGAGACCATGGTGTCTGGGAGCGTGAGCTCTGTTTCCATTCTTTTCCAGCACTTCTACACCAATTGTGGTGTCTTCTTATGTTTTTCCTGCACAGTTTTCACCCCTCACTCCTTCCTTTTTCCCAATATCCACCCTTTTCATTTATTCTCTTGGTCACCCTACCAAACTGCATCCATGATAGAGCATTTCCTCCTGTACTTCTTATCTAGATATTTTCTTTTCTTTTTTAATATAGCTCATTTTTATGCCCCAAAAAACTAGACTCCATTGATTTCCAGTAAGTATTTATCAATATTTGATAAACTATATATATATATATATATATATATAATCATCTTCTAAAGATGAGACTGCCTTTATGAGGTGAAATATAGTTTAAAAATATATAGAAATTCTTATTTTATATATGAATTTATACACACATGTAGAAAGATCAGCCTTTAATCTTATGGTCCTTTCTTTCTAAGTCAGTAGAAGAGTTAAAATTCTTCTCAGCGTGGAAATCGCATTTCTTGTGCTTACACATATTTCCTCTCAGCTATACCTCCAAGCCACGCAGCTCATTCTGTATCTGTCTTTCCTTGTTTGTTCTTTTATTCCCATATTTAATGAGCATATTTAGCATGGATTATGTCCCAGACATTATGCTAAATTTAAGGGATCAAAGATGAATTGATTCATCCCATGCCCTTAAGGAGTTTACAGATGAATGGGGAAGACACACTTAAAACCCGCAAACTTTGTAAAAGTGCAGAAATGTACAAAGGCACACAGTGTGTTTGAATAGGTGTGGCCAGGCAATTTCTGAAATAAATGTCCGAGAGACAGCAGTATTATGTACATAGTCCTAAACTAGGTTGTTTATAGAATGCATTCAAACATGGGAAAACTGACTTATAAGTTACCAAATTGTGCATATCTCACTCTTGACAAAATAAACCCAAAATTCTTCACTGAGGATTTTAGATGAATTTCTTTCTATTCCTAGTATTTCTGAACCTCTGGAAGCTACACATAGCCTGACTTACATTACTAAATATGCAGCATATGTGGAAATAATGCTTTTCATCCAAAAATAAAGTATTTACTCCTTTTACCTCATCTTGATATTATTTCTAAGCCTACACAGTTCCTGCCAAAAGGGAAAAGGATGCAGATTCATTTGCAGCCCAAACAAGCAGTAGTTGCTCTCAAATTGTAAATCTGATTCCTTTCAAGCCCTATCACTCCTATCAAGTAAGTAAATCCAAATCCTTCATATTTTAAAACCTTGTAAAAATAAAAGATGAGAAAGGCCTAATGTTGGTCCAGGTTGCAAAAAGAGCTTCAGTACTCTGTTCTTATATCCTGTAATTCACTGGAGCTTGGGTTTCAACTCCAACAATACCATGTTGGACAGTGAAAGAGGGAACACATTAGCTCCAGTTTCAGAATTAAAGCAGTAGAACCACCACTGTGGGAATGGCCTCGATGTCTCCCTCATTTTGCTTGCTCTCTGGAAAGAAGATGTGACCAGAGAAGCATTAGCCTCATTTTCTGAAGCCTCAAGAGGGGGAGGTCCACTCATTTTTCTCTATTTGTCTTCCTGACGTTTATCCTGGGCCCTGCCTGTCCCCAGCCCACGAGTTTATGGACCTTAAGCAAGGTCAGTTTAACAGTTTACACCTCTCTTCCCTGGAAGAAGAGCCTTCACCTACCCAATGACAGGACCTCAGTCCTGCCTTTCAGTCTGCTGGTTTCTGGTGTCCCAGTGGCCATGGGGACCCACAAGCAGTTGAGCTGCAGACTCCTCCTCCACCCTCCTGTTCCAGTTGTGAATCTCACCCGTTATCTTCTGGTCCAGATGCTGCCCATTTCACCCAAATTGGCTTCTGTAGTCAACATCAGCCCTACTGCATCCAGAGCACCATCTCAGTCTTAAGTCTTTGCCAGAAATCACCAGTATTTTCACCCTCCCAGGCCCCTAGTTCCCAGCATTTAGGATCACCGGTATTGCAGAACCTACATTTGGGTTGCATCTAAGATGACAGTAAAACTCCCTTGAGCAGTGGTGGTTCTGGAGCACCATCATCACCTGACTCTAGAAGCATCTGTGATGGGGTCAAAGGTAGGGATTAAGGATGGATCCTATCTGTCAAGGAGTTTGAGTCCTTGAGATATGGTTCCAGCTACTTTCGGGCAGGTTCCTTAGATGCAGAGCCTGAGATAGGGATTGTTATGCAAATAATTCATTGTGGAAGCTTTCCTGGGAGAGGGGGCATATAGGAAACATCAAATGAAACTAGAGAAAGAGGTAGTGTCTGGTGAGTTTAGACTCAGGATGACACCACAGGGAGCTCAATGGCACCAAGGAAACCAATGTTATTTTATCTTTAGGCAATAAAATCTGGATCTGTGCTCCCTTTTCAGTCAGTGACAGTCTATGGGTGTGGGGTCCCCCTCCGTGTATCTACGGGCTGGGTTGTCAATATTCTTGTCTGCTGAGAGATGGATATGCCAGTTGGTAGAAGACCTCTGGGCAGAGCACAAACAGCTCCTATTATGCAGGCTTTCTGCCACCACAAGTGCCTCTAGGGGCTGGTACAGGGTACATTTAGTACAGCTCCCACTCTACTAGGCAGAAATAGTATTTAATTTCCCCTTTAATATGGCTGTTAGATTAGGATCTCTCTCATTAAAGACATTTTTTTAGAAACCTCATCTTACATCTGTGCAATGGCATTTTTTATGCCTCTGCCAGTACATTGGACTTGTCCTTTTCTTGATCAACTCTCATTTTCAGACTGGTTTCGATCTCTATTCTATGGGAAACCCATGGTTCCATACAAACCAAGGGATATGTTAGGGCTACCAATTTAGAACAAGGGGATCTTAAATCCAAAGAAGGAGTCAAAAAGTGTTCAGATGTTCATCTTCCTTGCATACGTAGAAAGGCTTCATTTCCAATATAATGTTTATTCCTGCACAAAATGTACAAGTACATGATGAAAACTAGATGTAATAGCTAACTATTGGGGTTTTACTGGGGTTTACAGGCTGACATGGCAGAGGCTCCCTTCTAACCTGACCTACTATGATTGACTTAGTGACAGAAACCAGCCAGAAGTGACCAACTGCTCCCAACCTATGGTCAGTGTCAGTGGCAGAGACACTAGCTTCTCACCAAACTTGACTTCCTCTGCTTCCTGAGCACAAAGCTGGACAATGTTCTCAACCTCCTTGACCACATTTCTCAGAGTTGAGACAGGCTATGTGACAAGGTTCCAAGGAATGTGATGTGAGCTGTGCCATTTCAGGTCCAGTTCATAGAAGACCCGTCATGAATTTCTTCCTACTTTATTTTCCTTCCAGACAACACCCCAGGGCACACTTGTGTTGAAGGTAGAAGAGCCCGTGTCATCCTTGATTCTGGAATGGCAAGTGTGACCACCTTGAACTCTTTCTTGAGTGAGAAATAAAAGTTATGGTTGAGCCAATATCCACCTATAACTCAGCATAGTAATAGAAATCAGGTAGCACACTCAAGTTAGGGTGATTTGAGGATAGTTTATGTGCAAAGGGACCAATGGCATTGGTCTGGGCAGGGTGGAGGGGACCCACGTGGGACAATGCAGCAGCCCAGGTCTGGCAGAGGCCTGAAGAATAAGGGAAGAAAATGCTATTGGAAACCAAAAAGGGACCTGGAGCCAGTTCCCTTGAGAAAAGTGATGTTCTGTCAAGGACACGACCAGCCCAAGATGACTCCCTAAGGAGGGAACTGGACAGTAATGCCTTGCCCTCCCTCTGGTCTCGTCTGGTCCAGATGGTCCACTCCATCTCACTCCTCTGGTCCACTCCCTCCCTCTGGTCTCCCCAGGGGCTCCCTCTTGGGGGAAACCAAAGGGAATCCAGAGGTCATGGGATTGATAGGTCAGCCTCCTGGGGCAAAGGGCAGGATTGAATAGGGAATCTTAGGCAAATGGAATTTATCAACAAATTGTACTTTGGGATCTGCTTGTTATATCAATTATTCTACCACAACTAATACGGTCTCTAAGTAATGGGGTGAGGAAGAAGTACAGATTATCTCAGATGCTAAAAGGGATCATTTCACATGAATATTCAATGAGAGGAAGCTAATAATCTCATGGAAATTTTTATTGTTAGAAATTCTATCTATTACTGTGTCAAATCTAATTTCCTACATCTTCCATCCACTGGGCACCTATCTTCTCTGTGAGGTTACATAGAATAAACCTAAACTCTCTGGCACATTAGAGTCCTGCAAACATTTGAAGGCAGTTGTTATATTCCTCTCACACTGTTGTATTTTTGTTTTTTTTCTACAGGAACTCCAGACCCTCAGTTCCTTGTACACCATGGTTTCTGAATCCTTCAATACGTTGACTGTCTCCTCTGTCTGATCACTAGCTTGAGGGTCCTCATAAACTGAACTGCCAAGAGCTGAAGAAAGTACTCGTGGGATGACCCACTTATTTTACATGCAAAGAATCTATTTCCAGAACTATCCCTTAATTAAATAAAGTAAAAATGACGAGTTTTTAAAGTCATCATGTCATAGAGTGGATCTGATTGACTTTGATAACCATGACATCCTCTAGGTCAGAGGTCAACAATTTTCTTCTGTAAACAGCCAGATAATGAATATTTTAGGCTTTGTGAGCCAGACAGTCTCTGAGAAAACTACCCCACTCTGTGTTCCAGCAGGAAAGAAGCCACGGACCAGATGTAAACGAATGTATGTGGCTGGCTTCCAACAATGTGTTTGTAGGAACCAGCCAGACCACTGGGCAGATTTGACCCATTGACCAGAGTTTGCTGACACCTGCTCTAGGTCAGAGGTTCTCAAACTTCGCTTCATCCTAGAATTTCTGAGGAAGATTTTAAAATCCTGATTCCAGAGCACACTCATAAAAATTCGACCACATTATCTGGGCAGGGGAGAGCTGGCTAGGGCAGTAAGTTTAGGTTCCCAAACATCTCCACTAACCCAGTGGGGGTGACTGCCTTGGCTCCCTATGTGCCTCCTCTGACACCCAGGAGAGCAGCTGGGGCAGCTCATTATAGGCTGGTGAGAGGCAAGAGTGGAGGTCTGGCCCCCCCATGCAGAGTTTGCTGGTTTTGCAGGGGTCAGACTGCAAAGCTTCCTCTTGCATTTTTCTGGAGTAAAGCAGGTATTGTCTAAACATTTTCTGTCTTGCTAGGCTGCCCTTCTCTTGGTCCTTTGGCTGGAGAGAAAAGGCTTTTTTGTTTGTTTGTTTTTTGCTTTTTGTTTTTTGTCTGCTCTTTGGCATTTGTAGGTTGCCAATGTCTTCAGTTCCGAGTCTGGAATATACAGGGCTTACATCCTTACCAGGACAATCACCACCTTCAGTTCCAAGTCCTCTCACTGGTCTACCTTCTTTTTTCAGAAAGAAACACTTTTCAGAGTCCCTTATGTTTGTTTTATTTAGATTGCCCAGGGTTTTAATTCTACGTAGTGGGAGGAATAGGGAAACCTGCTCCATCTTCCTAGTAGTGAAGTCCCTCTGGGTTGTTTTTCTTAACATTAAATGCTAGTAGGCTTGTTTCCTTCCATATTTTACCTGAGCCATTGAACTTTTACCTAAGATTAAGGCAGTATGTCCCTCAGCTAGGCAGCTCACACTGGGAAGCAGTCAGGAACCACATTAGATGTGGTTCTTTTGACAGGAAACTCGGGAGAGCATTGCTTGAATTTGTGAAGGTCTTTCCTGCAGACCTAGATGTTCTGTGGATCACAGGGTTGGAAGTTCCAAGCTCATCCTGCACATGAAGACCTCAGAGCAGACTCTGTGCTTGCAGGTGTAGGATATTTTCACTATGTCTTTTTCTTCAGTATCACATTCTCTAATCCAAGGGGTCTCCAGACCTGCAGCAGCTCCTTGCTAGAAAGGCCATTCTTTGGCACCACCAAGAACTACAGAACCAGAAACCCTGTTTGAGAATCACTGCCCTAATGTACTAACACTCCAACCCGTTAATATTATTTCGATTCATTTTACTTACTGAGTATTTTCACTCAGTGGTTCTCAACTTTTTCTGTCCATTGGAATAACATGAGAAACTTCAAAGCAAGCTGGTCTGCCTTTGTCACCCCTGGAGACTGTGAGTTAATTGGTCTGGGGTGTGGTCCGGTTTTCAGAAAACTTAAAGGGTCCTAAGATGAAGTAAATAATTATCACTTTCCCCCAAAACCTTCAATTCCCACCTTCAATAGGAGCACCATCTTGTTTTATAATCAGTTAATTAGTGAGTGATGCCAATTTGATTTTGATCAAGCAGATCTGGTGGACCCAGGGACTGCATTTTTACAAGAATTTCAAGGCATCTGTTGCAGAGACCTTTTTTGAATAAAACTGGCTAGAAATATCTGCCTTGATCCCCAAAAGATGTGAAATAGAAATGCCTCTGGCAGAGAGAAAATCATTGACTGTCTGCATGTCTTGGAGATGATTCTACAGAACCCAGAGACTCTGGGTCATCTCTGTTTGAGACAGATTCCTTCACCACAACCTCCTGGAACTTCCTTCAACCCGCCGCTGTGTCTGTGACCTTATTTTCCAGGACCTGCTTCTCAGAGGGCTTGTAGCTGCAAGAGGTTTTCTGAAAATAAACCTTTAAGTCAACTTGGTTACTTTCTGCCTAGGCTTCCAGTAACCTCTGGTGATCCCTCAGGAGTTGGTAGTGAGAATTAATTTGCACTAGCTTCACATCAAGACTCATTCTCTTCTGCAAACACTATATTTCATTCACCTTTCCCACTACTTTCACCACAATATTTACCAGAGGATACCTCTCAAACACGATAACACTATAAAAACATGTCTGTACACCCAAATAAATCCCAGATGGGTTAAAGACAGAAATGTTAAAAATAAGAAACTGAAGCATATAAGCCTCAGAAATAATTCTTTAATCTTGAGGTTAGTGATCTGGCAAAACTCCAATATCAATATCTTTATGCTTTCCTCTGGAGCCTGTCACATTCCTCAGAGAAGACTGGCACGCCTGACCGCCCACCCAGTGGGAGTCCCTGGGCAGGGCCCCCAGGACACTGGTGTCCAGGCTCTTATAGTATCCAATCACCTTGCCTTTAGGGTGGGTCCAGGCTGCACTCCACCTGAGGTCTCAGGCCGGGAGACATGATATTGTAACACATGTGAGAACAGACTTCTGGGTTCCTACACGTGGGGAATTTCGAGGGGCCCAGATGCACAGGGAGAGAGGGTAGCCCCATCTAACTGTCTTAACAAGCTCTCAGCCCTTCTTCTCTGAATTCACTCCAATTTCACAGTGTCCACTGCTGCCAGTCCCCACAGCTGTGGGGATCATGATGGTCAAGGTGACCCCCTCACAGGCTCCTCTCTGTGGACTCAGCACACCACTCTTTGAGACCCTGTGGTTCTTTGCTCCTTCTCTACGTGTTTCCAGCTCCTGAATGCTGTTCCACTTGCACTCAGTGCCCTGGCAGATTTATGACCATTTACTCTAGTTTTCATAGGGTTTGAAGAAAGAGAAAAAGGAGATGTATGTATTCCAGTGGTCATTTTTACCTAGAGAAGATGATGATCTATTTTTTTAATGCTCTTAAATAGGGAATAAATACAACAGTCCTGTGAAAGGCATCGAGAGTAAGTATTTTTTAAAAAAAGAATGAAAACTTCGAAGTACATCAAATTAGAGAAGTGTTGTCACAACAGAGAACCAATCCTCGTGAATGTCCACCTGGGTCAGAGAGTGCTCAGCCCTGCTACTAAGCTGCTCAGAGGCTGGCAGGAAAACAAGAGCTGCTCCTCTGTCCAGATAACCTTTGCTCCCAGGAAGGCCCACCCATGAACGTGACAGTGGGGGGTCTCCTCCCACCTCCAGCACCCTGCAAAAAAATAAGTCCTCTTGCAAAGAAAACTCTAGGTTTCCTCAGTCACATGCTACTATTTTAAAACCTATCTATCTTGGCAGAAAAATCTTTCCCTCAGTTTAAATAAAAGTCTTCATGCATAAACTCAAATCTAGCTTTGCTCAGTGGGCCAGTTTCTTTTCTAACAGTCTGTTGATTATATAAAGCCTGTTATTAGGTCTCCTCTGCATTGCCTCCCTGACAAATGAAGAGTAAATAATCCTTAAAACTTGCTGGTTCTTATTTCCAAGTTTTGCTTCATCTCAGTTTTTTTTTCCCCTCAACCTCCCCCAAGCTGTGTGTCACTTCTTAAGTTGGTAGTGTCTGAACTATGCTAAGGTCACGGCCATAAGCTGACCAACCAGGTTCCCTGTGTTCCCCACACATTTACTGTTATTTTTGCACCTTAATATATTGTTGCCCCAGATATTGCTAATGAGTGTTTCCTTTATCACCCATTATGACTTTCAGACTTTTGCACCAAAATCACTCACCATTCATCCTTTGGTTGGTGTTTATGCTTTTTCTTTCTCTCTTAATTTACAGGTACCACATCAGAGGATCTTAGCATTTTTTCAAAGCTGAAGTGGTAATGATAACACATGGCTTGATGGGAATCAAGGATTAAAAAAGCATACTATAGAGCCAAAATATACTTCGGTTTCATTAGTTTGTAATGAATTTCATTTGTATATATGTAGCATTACCAAATCAAATATTGGTTGGTGGGGGGGAGGAGAGTTGATTAGACTTTCCTTCTTTCTAGTCAGAAGCCAGTGCTGAAGAACATCTGTCAGAGCACTGGTGGCCCAGGAGACCTGTCCTGATTGAAAGGGTCACAGAAGACAAAGCTGTTTTGACTTCATTGAAAAATGTGCTGAGAGACAGAGAGGCTGCTTCTATGTAGCCCTGGTAAGAAATATTAGAAAAAAACTTCAGTAGTGATAAATAATAACTTAAATTCAGTTAATAAAGGTGTGATATAATACCTGTTGATATAGTTGCTCTATTTTGCCTTGACTTATAATTGTAATATAAATTAAATACAATACATAATGATGTGTATCAGTAGGTTGATCATAATGTTTGTCATCCAGTTCAACATTCTTTGAGAGTGAAAGAATATGCTGTCCATAGTTATGCAGGGTCAACAGAAATAAACCAGGACTATCTTAGGAAAATGGCACCAACTGGCCATGCTTTTTATGAAGAGTGGCATTGTTGAAGAAAGCACAATTGACTGAATTGTGCTCTAAATGCCCCAACACTGACTTGGCCATGGTGGAGGAAAATCACATCAACTTTCCCTTCCTTTGTAACTGACAGCTGTTCTTCAAATCCGAGAATATCACGGAGTAGAGAAGGACACTGCTGTGTGGGGCTGTTTTGAAATCATGAGAAGCATCACTGGGGGGCTGGAGCCAGTTTGTGGGTGGTTCGTCTTCTTCTATCAAGATCTAGTGAGGACATGTGGCCTGACAAGTCTGTGACTCCATGTAGCTGGAGCTCCTTCTGCGTAGCTGCTGCACAGTGTCCCAAATGTACAAAACCAAGAGAACATTGAAATTACAGATGAAAAATTAAGCAAGCACTCCTCGTTTTGACCATAAGCTAGTTTTGAACTTGAATGAATTATTTTTCTTCTCTGAGCCTCAATGACTTCATCTTTAAATTAAATTGAATTCTTACAATGTGTCTCTAGTGTGATTTAAAGGAGATAATCGATGTATTATTGATACATAGTACACACATAATGCATACAATGTACAATTGTAAATAATCATACATTTGCTTTTTAAGTTTAAGATAATGTATTGATTTAATCATGATCTTCTTTGCAAGATAGAAGTCATTTTGGCTTAGCACTTTATGGCTATTACTCCTTCTTGTGAATAGATCAATCCTGTCTTGATTCACAATTGGCTAAAATTGTATTGTCACAGAAAATCTTTTTAAAAACCCTACAGTGTCCCTTATGCAGTTCTTAAAGTTGTGAACAACTGGTTGTCATTTTTCTGTTATCTGTTTCTCAATAATTAAAACATATTTCTTAAAACATATAAACAATTAAAACAAATTAAAACATAAAACAAAAAACAATAATTTAAACATATAAATGATCAAAATCATATTCATTGGAATTAAAAATTATAAAATTTATATATATATATATATATATATATATATATATATATGTATATATACACGCACACACATATATATAGGTTACTAAGCAGTAGCTTGCCTTTTAATAGGTTTGGAAAACTGAAGTACCCAGAGCTCAATTCAGAAAATAAGGGCCCAAAGGATGCTACAAATCTCATCAGAAAACAAAAACCTGGAAAATATGTCAGGGTACATGTAAGTGAAATGTACCCTAAAAGATCAATTTCCTATTTCAATTCACCGTACGGTTTATATTTTGTCAATTTGACAATAATTTGTAATCAAGCTGATTGTAATTGACCAAATGAGATTCATAAATAAGTAAATGAAGCCATATCTTATGGTTTAATCTCTACTTTGACATAAAATAGTGAGGTTAGAAATTTTGAAAATATGTTTTTTATTTAACTTTCAGCTACATCAATTGGCGTGTGAGGTATAAGTGGAAATTATAAAGCTAAGCTGAAGTTTATGTTTCATAAATAGCTGTTCCTATATATTTTATATTTCTAAAATTTCTTAGGGAGTATCTCTGATCATTCAAAGTATAACAGGACACCCATTTTTCTAGAAATCAGGCAAAGTCAAGTGGCTATTTCATCCTTCAGTTCACACCCTATTTGTGTTCTCAGAAGTGTTGGATTTCTTTTGCTCTTAAAGTCTTTTGCAGACAGGACATTATTTCCCCTTGTTGCTGATAAGGGGACCAAGATGCATAGAGAATTGACCAAGATTCCATAGGATCTGTGAAGCTCCTCATCACTTGATGCCCTGTGACTCCAAATCCCATACACTTTCTGCTAAACCAGTGGCTTTTCATACTGTGCTCCTGAATTTTAAGGATTCTTCATACCATGCCAGGAGCTATGGGGAAAGTGTGAGGGGGGCCTGGCGGGGGGAGGAAGGCCGACCCGGTGGAGGATGAAGCCACCACCTGACTCCAACCAGCCCTGCATTCCTACAATCTGTTCTGTAGACTGAAGGTCTTAGAAGCTGACTTGAAAAAGTGTTCTTCTGCTTAAAAATATTTGAAAACAAGTGCCTTAAGTCATGCTGTCTCCACGTTCTACCCACAAACACGCAGGCCTATGCACCTACCCACATACCCAGACTATGAAAGAGGGGAGGGCAGCAGGATTCCGAGGAAATAACATCAGAGCAATTCTTCTGCCATTTGGGGAGTCTTTCTAGGGAGCTTGGCCTCTTCATGATGTCCTGCCAATGCTACTGCCCTGGGCCTCTGGGACCACATGTGGGGTCCAGCTCTGCCAGGCCAGCTCATGGCTAAAGCCTCCATTTCCACAGAATAAGGAAGAGGGAGAAAGGTCAGAACAAAGAGGAAAATCAGTCTCTGGCCTTCTCAGCCTCCATTAACACTGCACAACCTAAGCCTGGGCTGCAGCTCTCAGGTGTGGGCAGGAATGTCAGGTGGAGTTGTTTCTATAGAGCATCTCAAGTTGCCTCTTAGTGATGCATGGAACTGAGGTGGGTTGTTCAGGAAGGAGTCGCAGGGTCATGGGAGGCTGTGATGCAGCAGGAAAAGAGAAGGAGACGTGGGAAGCCAGGCTGGTCTGATTTTAAATAAGTGAAGCTGTGGAGAGTTTCAGCCCACTCTGTCTGGCTTCCTGACCTGATTCTGTAACAGTGCTGACTTCTCTTCTAAAAAGCCATGCACAGCAGAAGCAGATCCGGCCATTCTTCATGCTGACACTAACCCCTGAGTATCTCCAAAGGAAGGAGAAGCTCAGGCTGAAACGTATGGTTGGGTTTACCTTTATTTTCAGTAGGAAAGCCAAGGCCTTACCAGCACAAGAGGGCCAGGACGTAAGCCAAAGGGGTTCGCTCTAATTTCTCACAAAGAACCGGTCCAAAGTAGCCCTAAAACTAACATGACTCTGAGGCTATATCATCTCATTCAAGACAGAAAGAGAATATAACTACCTTGGTACATATTCAACTGTTCCAAAACCTGCATGAGCAATGCAGAGTGTATGTAGTGAAGGAAAAGTTACTATGATGCTTTTAACTCTGAAAATTCAGGAACATGGTTCTTCAATGCCCAACAGTTATCAAATTGATGACTGGCATTCAGGTAAATTCTCTGACAGATAGACCAGCTAGAAACCAGTGGTTAGATGTTGTATGCCTCTCCCAGTGTGGGTCATGCTGGAAAATAAGCTTGGGGAGTCAACAGAGTGCTGGGAATAGGGTGTGTGTGCTGGCAGTCCTGAGTGTGTTTTTGTTCCCTGATGTAACCACCACAGAGCAAGACACCAAGCATAACTCGGCATGCACTTTCACAATTCCCAGCACCCATCCTAAATCCCAAGTCACCAAAGGACAAAGAAACACATTTTCTTACATTCTCTTTTAGAAATTCTTTCTCTTCTCACCATGCCATTCCCAACTTGCAAGCATTTTTAATATGTTTAATAAATATAAATAAATAAAATGTAATCTATTTAATAAAATTTATTATTATAAAATAAACCTATTTAACAGGAGAGATGGTCAAAGAGGCCCAGTATATATGACAACATGAAATCATTAAAAAATAGGGATTAGGGCTTCCCTGGTGGCGCAGTGGTTGAGAGTCCGCCTGCCGATGCAGGGGATACGGGTTCGTGCCCCGGTCTGGGAAGATCCCACATGCCGCGGAGAGGCTGGGCCCGTGAGCCATGGCCGCTGGGCCTGTCCGTCCGGAGCCTGTGCTCCGCAATGGGGGAGGCCACAACAGTGAGAGGCCCGCGTACAGCAAAAAAAAAAAAAAAAAAAAAAAAAAAAAAAAAAAAGGGATTAGACAGTATGAAAAAAAAAAAAATATATATATATATATATATTTATCTGGGGTTCTGTTCATCATAAATATTTTGATAACTCAAATGAGCAGTATTTTAAATAAATTAAAAATATAGTTAGATAATTCTTATTAGACCATTAGTAGAATTGGTTGAAAAAATATGACCTAATCAGGAACAATGAAGCCAGTGAAGAGGTTCTTTTAGAGCTAAATAATTGTCAAATGTCCATGGATAAAACTTTGCAGTTTCCAAACTTTGCAATTGCTTTTGATTTTAAGTGTGGAGGTAATACTAAGACCTATTCAATGAATCACGGTTCTACTAGAAATTTTAAATTACTTGTATATTTATTACACATTTAATTTATTTCTATCTATATATATATAATATGTACTTGATACTTTGCAAAAAGCCTTTAAAAATAAGACAATTTTTACAAAATATGAATAATATTTTTGTTTAGAAAAACTTTCTAATGTCTAGGTTTATGCTTTTATGATTATTTTTAGAGAAAATAAACAACATTACTTTTAATTATGGACATTTTAAATCTAATATATATCTGTCTAGAGTATATTTATAGATGAATAGGCTTGAAGAATTAGTGGAAAAATACACCATGTTTTCTTCATTTTGTCAAAAAATTTAAAATGTCTATTTAGAGCTTGCAGTACTTTTGGATGGATGTTATTATTGTACTTATTTGTAACACTTTTATGAAAAAATAGTACTACTCATTAAGTGCTATTTCACAGAGAAATGAAAAATTAAGTAAAATAGTTTTGATGATAATAGTTTAAAGCTGTTGCTTGTGCATGAGCACAAAGATATAGACTTCAAATGACTGTTGCTTTCCATCCATTTGAAGCAAGCAACTCTCCACATGAACATGAGACATGTGTGTATAAAACAGATGCTTAGAAATATATTTAGGTGACTGCAGATTTCTTTGCCTATATATTCCATTTAGGTATTTAATTTTTATGGCAGTATTATCCTTTAGTTTTAATATAATGTCAGTGTCTTAATGGCAGTTTTCATATTCTTCAATACAAATCTACATAAAGTCTTTCTATCCATTTATAGATAGATAGCCTGTAATATCATTTAGAAAATGACAAAAAGGTATCTGTCCATTAAAAAATTTTTTTTCTATGCATCCAATTCCCTGAATGTCAGTAATAGACCCCAGGGAGGTTTTAAATGTGTAATATTGACCCGATTTGAAGAATTCTAAAAATCCACTTTCTTACTGGCCACGCATATGGGCAGCACTGGCTTTGGAGTCAGGGTCTTTCCTGCCCCCTGGAGCTGGCTGAAATACTTGGTGGTCTGTCAAGCATTAACATGAGAAAGTGTAGTGGCTTTTTTGAAACATTGTAAGCTATTGGGTCAAAGCATGTTTCAGTAAAACAATTTTGCTTCTTCTGCAGTCAGGCAGGTCTGCCAGATCAGGCGAGACACCCAAAACCTAATGAAATATTTAAGAAGGGCCTTCCTCCGTGCAAACACAAATCAGTCTTCCCAATCAAATGGCTGAGGCACTTTTAAATGTTGAGGTTGGGAAGGTAAGAAGCAAATAATAAGATGGAATAACAAAATCAAGCAAACAGAACATCTCAGATGAAAGAAATAGGTAGAATGTTTGTCAGTATATAATAATTCTGTAAATGTGTGGGTCTTATAGGGCTGTTAATGATGCAACCTTATCAGTGATCTTGGGTGGTGCTGAATGAGGGGTCGGGGGGTGGAGTGTAATACAAACACAGTTATAAGTCTTCATTCTTTGCTTGAGAAACACCCACACGGACCCTGAGACTTAGGGAACCTGACGGTCTGTTCAGAAACATGCCCATCTAAACGATTGCATTTGTCCAAGAATTTATAAAAGATATAAAAGATCATTTGACAAGCCCAGCTTTGTGAAAAGCACTGCAAAGCGGGAAACGCTGTGAATGTTTCTGTCTAATTTATACTCACCATGTTTTCTGAAGAGAGAGAACCAGACCAAGTCAGCAATCTTCTCTCTCTGGTCAGATGCTTCTCTGACATTCAACCTGCTCCTTGACCTTAAGGATTTTGTCTCTGTAATAGGCAAAGAGATAACAAAGACACCTATTACCTATGGAAAGGAAGAAGCATGAAGTCTATACAAGGCTGGGTTGGTTCTGCCTATGATTTCTGGGCTTTGAAAAAGCAGCAAACTGACATTCTCCAAGGCAAAGATGACCACGCTAATAGTGCTTTCTGTCTTTCTTCTTGTAAAATGGAAACGAGAGGTAGTCCAAGAGCAGGCTCTGGCTTTCAGAAGCAGGAACCCTTGGCCACCCCTTCCCTCCCCCATGTGTCCCCCGCCCATCTCCCCTACCCTCACTCTGCATTCATTCTAGCCCAGCCGTCTTATGATAAAAGAAGGATGCCATGCAGGGTAAATTCAGTCAGATTGTCAATGTATCCATACACATTCTCAGTCTCTGTTCAATGTTCCATGACAACTAGGTGAGACGGCAGAGGTTATCCGAACAGCTGCTGCCTAAGCTGGAAATTCCAGGCATTGAGCACCATCTGCCTATACATTCACAGATGTATAGAAGAGCCATCTATCAGACTGCAGCATGCAGCTGCCTCCCCATCAGGCCTGCTTCCTTTCTAGGCGAGGAACAATGAGAGCTAGTTCTTCACTTTGTGTCACACAGAATGGCTGATTTGATTAAGTCCCCAACTCTCATTATGCTAGGTAGGGGTGTAGAATTTCAATGATAATCCATAATGCATGACCAGTTTGTCACCATGACAACATAAATTCAAGGTTACTAGCTCAGACGCATAATTGGGTGTGCATTGAGTGCTGAGAAGGGCTGTTAAAATTCTTGTCATAGAAAAGTCGCATCCATCATACTGTCTGAAATTGCAAAGTACTCATAATCAGACAGAAAAATCCTTGGAGAAAAATGTTAATAAAATAACTATTACAGTCTAATAAAATTATTAAGTTTAACCACTGTCGTTTTTAAAGTATTTCAGCTAAGAAGAATGAAAGAGACACCTCATTAAACACCGAAGACTTCGATTTCACCTCCCCTCCCAATATTTACATTGAAATATGGATCTAAAGAATTTTTCTTCTCAGTGTGATTTATTGATCAAAATAAATCCCATATAATAAAATACACCACCACACATATTTATTTCATTTCTGTATTTCATATTGTATTTTTCTTAGCTGTGAGAATATTTCCTTAATAAAATGCTCTGGGGAAAACTAAATCTCCTTCTTTGCTTTAATGTTCAAAATTAAATTATGCATGTTATTTGCTATATCTCTCAAAGTAGAGACATGAAAACTAAGGTGATGACAAGAAAATGAAAAAGAGTCAAAAAGAGACAAGAATTTGTTAAATTATCAGCCCATCCCACTAAGGGTTCATTTTGGTATTTATAATTATTCATAATAGAATTTTTACTCAAATGTACATGGCTAATAAAAATCCAACACAAAATAAAATGTGTACTCTATAAAAGGATTTCATCTGGGACCAAAATAATTATGGTAATTACTTGTTTTGGTGTCTGCCTTTGCCAATGAAGTAGAACCAGGCAGAGTTATAAATGAGCCCTGTATAAATGGTTGAGAATTAAGCGCAGAGTGTTATTGGAGGAGGCACAGCATGGCTCGTTGAAGATTTCCCCCCATTTTCTTTGATTGAGTATAACCAATGCCTCCCCATGTTGTTGCCTCTTTGGATTTTAATTTAAGATGCTTTGCTCTGTGGTATTATTGGCTAGGATTTTTCATAAAACATAACCCATTTTAAATATGTGTCCTTTCACCACATAGCACTGTAGTGCATATATTTTTAAAACACAAATCTATTCTTTGTTACTGAGATTCAGCTTTTCTTTAATTCTGTTGAAAAAATGTAAGATCCATTGACTTAAGTGATAAGAGAATTCCTGCCAAATAAAAGCAGACATGGCCACAGGAGCATGGAAACACTGCTGTGCTTTTGCATAGACGTCGTAGGAAGAGAGATTACTTGATCCTACATTTCTCTCATATTATATTTCGTGTTTTATTCTCTGACTACACTCCAGGATATGCACAAAATCAGTTATTTTCCTTGGTATCAAATCTGCTATCATTATAGAATAACTAAAATATGAGGTAAAGGCACAAACAAAACTAATTTTTAGGCAGCTGATGTTATGTTGTTTACATCGTTTACCTTCTAGAATTTCTCATGCTGTCCTCAATTTTCTACAAAGCCAAGTGAGATTCCATGATGTTTTAAAGTGAAAAACAGAGATTTATTCTTTAAAGGAAGATCACATACCCAGGACCTTTGCAATGTTTTAAAGTCAAAAATAAGAGAAAAGCAAGAATCAAAATCAGATGACCTAATTCAGAATATAGATGTAATTTTATATATTTTTTTACGTTGTGTCTAATCATCCTAATGGCTGTGTCCTTTGGAATTTTTTTTTTTTAATTGAAGATACTTTGTGTGGTGCACTTTCATTTGAAATATGAAGGGGTTTTCGTCTGAAAGAGCTTGCTTACAAAAGTCACATCTGGAAGTATATTCAGACCCAACTGCACACATGTAACTCCAATTAACATCACGAAAGCGCAGGAAAATATACCCGCCAGCCGGTGGAGGGGGAGGGGCGAGGAACCGAAGAAAGAGGTTTGTGTCTCCGATTTAAATACAAGTGACTTTGTGCAGAACTCCAGCATGGGTTCAAATGAACTCCTATTGTGGAGAGCACTGGGTCTCCAGACAGACTAGCATTTCTGATGTAATGTTCAGTGAAGTGCAGCTGTAATCAGGACCAAATACTGAGCTGGGATGCCTCAACCAGAAGGAAAGCTCTCCAAACTGCTAGGGTGTGGGTCAGATTTAGTTTTGAAAGCCTCTAAGGTAATTTAAAACTTTATTATTTGAGGAGTTTGGCTTTAGTAGATTGAAGGAAACAAACTGATCAGCACTAATATATACTGATTCAAAACATCCTATTGGCTATTATTCAAAATATTTTATGCCATATACACTCATTATAAGAAAACAGAACGTTTAATTAAACCAAAAGTGTAAGCCTCAGTAATATGGATTTCATTATAAAGTATTCTCTAAAAAGATGAATGGCAATCCATAATGTTTTCAGTTTATAGAATTAGAGTCACAGTAGGGAGATTACAATGAGTCTTATATCCCTTGTGCCTCAAAATTTTCATCAGGAAAATCTAAATTTCCAATTTGAAAATATGCTGCAGTTAATTTTCATTTTTAACAAGCTACAATTTGATTTTAGTAAATCACTCCAAGTCTGAAATGATTATGAAATTAACACATGATCATATCTATGAATAATAATGTATTAAACCTCTAAATAAATTATGGGACAGGAAGATAGAAATTCTTGGTGTGTTTAAATTAGGAAGGGATTCTAATGCTCTCAGTACTGGTTATGTAAAATATACATATCAGCCAAAAAGAGTAACCATATAAATGTGTTGCTCCTGGAATTCACTATGTACACACTGGAGTCTGGCCTTCATCCTTCACATTATTTCCTTCTGCATACTGATTGTTGCTTTTAATCACTTCATATTCTGATGCCTTCCCCTTCATTGGTTAGCTTTACAGAATTCAGAAAAACTAACACCCAATATAGCTGGATATACTTGTTCTGAAAACCTGTTAAATGTGTGAATTATATTTTTTATACATATGATGAAGACTGTTAACAAGTTGTTCTCTGTGAGATGTACTTTAGTAATATGATATTTTAAAACTTTTGGAAGCCGTTATCTATAGCACTTCCAGAGGATGTGTTATATTCAAGTTAACAAAAAATATATCCCCCAGTGTATATGCACATATGAGTATGTACATAGTTTATCTATACATATACGTATAATCTATGTATGCACACAAATCTAAGACCATTGCTGCTTCTCCTTTATTCTCATGATATACATTTACACTTGTATCTCTCTTGTGTTAATTCTGTGGTAATTAGATAAAAAGTTAAGTGTAGCAATTTGAGGACTAGTTTTGATTCATACCTGTCTCCATTTCTTTCAAGTTACAATTGCAAACAGGTACGAGTAGCCCCTGATTCTTCAATTTTTGTGTAACATTCAGTATCATCTCTACAATGTGGTAGCCAATCATGCTGTACTGGGCAAGAATCCCTGCCATGATATACAGGACAGCTGCTGTGATAAACCCTGTGCCAATGTACCCCCTTCAGAATAATAAAGTGCACTTAACTACCATCTTAAACAATTAGGATGCACAGGCATGCAGAAAAACACCAACCAAAAATCTGATTTTTAACTCAATTTTTTGAAATCACAAAAAAACTACAAATATATGTGATACTCTTACTCGACCATATTATAGAAATATATCAAAATTGCTGATCAATATATATCCAACAAGAACCAATTAGATGTGTGAAAGTATAGTAAATGTGTGATGAAAAAGAAATGGATAATAGAGAGAAACATATATTCCATATATATTCCATACTTTCAAACAATTACCATACAATAAAATCACCTTTTAAAACCATGCTGAGTATAGTTTATTTCCAATGTTAAAAGGCATTAAGTGTCTTGAAGAACATTTGACTCACAGATTTTGGTCTGAAATTGCTTCAAAGTTTATCTGCATTAGTACATTAAATACAATAAATATTTGAACCTTCTATTTTAAACCTCCAAAATTGACCCTCTAACTTATATATGAACATTTGCAGTGATGAATAACTTATCATTTCTTAAGGAAAGTCAAGATTGTTTTCATACTAACCTGTAATCTTTCTCCCAAACTTTTGGTTAATCAACCAAATTTCTATATCTTGGCACCATACAGAATAAAATGAATACATCTCATACTCTACTATTATTCTCATATTGAGGAAAATGCCATCTTCTCTTCTTAAAATGAAAAGAAAAAAGTCTCTTCAAACATCCCTCGTTTGACTTGTAAGCATATGGATATGTTTTTTAGGGTCGGTACATTAAAAACAACAATCAAAGTGCAGAACTGTATATAGAGAGGCTATAATGTCAGACTACACTTAAATTCACAGATATAGGACCTCTTATAGTAGTTTAGGCACCAAATCACCCACGTCTTCCTTCTGACAAGGACCTCTAATACTCTACCAGAACTCTGTTCTGATTTATATGCTCACTTAGTGAGGGTGGAGACCATAACCAGATAACCATGGAATACTTCTCACCCATCACAATGCCTGGAATATACTAACATCCAGCAAACATTAGTTAACTGAATAAAAAACGATTGAAATATGTGAATTGTTACAGCACCCTGATTCCATCACTGAAAATGATTCCAAAACATGGCTCTTCCATTTCTCCTTGAGTTTTTTTTTTTCCTCTCTTTATCCACAGGGTCTTCCTACAGCACTGTTACAAAAAAGATCCCAGGACACTCCTACAACGATACTGTTTGCAATGGCACCCCTCCTAACAGCATTCTGATACAAAAAATGGAGTTAGAATTTGCAAAGGACTCAATGGAACAATAGGGTTTTTAGTATTTCCCAGAATCAGGTAGAGAAGAGGAGAGAAGAATTACAAGATAAGATGTGATAACTTGCCTACTCAGGTATTCTACAGTTCTTGAAATGTTTACAAGTAATGAAAGAGAATTAACAATCCTTTTCGGACCAAGCCCGTGGAATAGCCTAGCGCATCAGACTCCTACTTTTTATCTGAAATAGCTTCTTTCTGTTGAGTCACATGCATGGAAACCATGAGGTAACTGAAGACCAGAATATGTCTTTCAGGTGTTCCCCTGACCCACTTCACATCCAATGTCAACTAGGGTTCAGATTCTTCATGAGGTGATGGAGTGACATGAGCTTAGCCCTGCAGGAAGCCATAGTGAAGGTGGGGATACACAATGTAAACAGTAGTTACGAGAGAGAGTACCTAAATGCTGCAGCGGAAGTAAGTACCAGACACTGCAGCAGCAGAGAGGGAAAAGCAAAGAGCCAAGAAGGATGTCGGGCAGGGAAGAGGGCACAGGATGAGCCATGAAGCCAAGTGAAGAGGAGAAGAGGGAGCAGGAATTCCAGGCTGAAGAGAAGGATAAGAACAAGAATATGGACATGTGGAGAACTCTTTTTCCTTGGGAACGATTAAGAGTGAGCTGATTGTGGTTGGTGAACAGGATGGGCAGGGGAGCAAGTGTGAGACTGCAAAAGACAGGTTGGCCCCCAAGCGGGACAAGTCTCGGGCAGGCAGTGAGGAGCTGGGAAACCTTTAGGACAGTGGCTATGGGTCATTTTAGGCAGGATCAAGGGCTCATCCACTGCATGTCCCAGCAGGACCACAGAGCAACCAGCACAATCTATGTTAATGCAGAAGAACAAGGAAGATGTTTTTTCCTGGTGATGTAGCAGCAAGCTCTAAGATATTTTCATTTCACAACCACGTATACAAAGATTTTTCACCAAGTACATCCTGAAGAGATTTAAAACTTGTAAAAAAAAGATGGTATTGATCAAGATGACCTCTAAGTTCCCTTCCAATTTCAACAATCTCAAAGTGTTAGTTACCCGCAAGAACAGCAATGACTTTCCCACATGTGGCACTGTAGTCTTACTGCCTCACTGGTCTTGTCTACACTTGTTTTTTTTCTGTTGTACATTTGAGTCTGAAAGTATTATTTTCAGAACTACAACTGTTTGCAGCCTTTGCAAACTCTGAGATCAAGGAAATGAATTTAAATAAAATACTACCTCTTTTTGTTTTGCTCCTGAAAATATGTACAACTAACCTCTAGTAGTAATATAAGATACATATTCTTCGGATTCAAAATTTGGGTTGCTCTACTTTACCTGTATAATTAAAGGGTTTGGGTCTACTAAATATTTTGTATTAATGGTTTTCTAATCGGTGTAATCCCTAAAAGCGTGTGGTGTTCCGCAAACAGTTTTGCTGGGGAAGGATTACGGAAATGATATTTTTATTCTGATACTCAGTTGCTCTCAGTTCATGGTAAGGTGAATTGGTGTAGAGTTAAATTTAGATTTTCTTTATGGGTTATTAATAATAGCCTACAAAATTAACAGCCATGCCTTGTGCTAATCTAGCACCTCTCATAGCACATTATCTCAGCTTTTTTATCCCATTTGTTCTCACCACATCCCTGTGAGAAATGGTGATCACTGATTGGGAAGCTGGAGGAAGAGAGTTACATTACCAAGTTGAACAACATCACAGATGAGGCTGATCTTTAACCCCAAGTACTGTCAAATGATTCTTTCCCCTTTAGAAAATGCTACGCATGAAAGCTATATTCTTCATTTACACTGTCATGTCTCCTGACACAGTTTGGCCTCCATCAGTGATTCTAAGTTCTAAGTTAACTCATCCTGAGAGAACTTCTCCAGTGATCTCACATAGGGGAAGCTCACATGAACTGCTTATAGCAGAAATCACAGTGTTTATGTAGCTAAGCCCCAATTAAGCAATTTGTGCCTGCTGCATTTTCCTATAGGAGTACTATCATTTCCTATGGAATACCCAGGGTTTAAATACTGTAATTAGAGATCAATTACTCAGTCAATAGTTACTGAGTGTCTATGGAGCTGAAGAGGGGCTTTGTGCAGACCCTACTATGGAAAGAGCACTACACTTCCAGTTTGTGTACCCTGGGCATCAGAACCTTGAACACAATGTTCAGCTAGTTATTTTTCCTCTCTGTAACAATTCTTGAAGTGGCTCCATTTTTCACTAGGTTTATAATGTGCATAAAAAAGGTTAATTGAGAAGTAAATTTCACAATGTTCTAAATAAAAAAACCATAAATGCATAAACTATAATGAAAAATAAGCAGCTAGAGCTTTAGCCTGATTCTGACATCAGTATAAACTAAGGTGTGGGTGTCACTTCTGAAAGTTGAGTCTAAAATAAATATTTCAGCCCGTTCCTGACTGACTCTTTCTATTCTCCTATTAAACAATTCTGAGTAGTTAGGTGATTTTCTACATAATAGCCTGGTTCCAATTCCCTTGCAATTTCCTTGTTTGAGGGCAAGTATAAACTGGACAAAATTTTCAATCTCTTTGTAAGCAATTGTTGGGAGGATAGGTTTTAAAGTGCAAAGTCTTATCAAATACATTTTGATAAATTTACCTATATGTCATTTCCCAGATGTGAACTGACCTAGAGGATGGAGGAGTGAGGTTCTCCTCAATTCAGTAGGACGTCCGAGGAATTTGTCTCTTTTTACATAGCAGGGGTATATATTTTATATGCTCTTTGGGGAAATAGGAGAACAAATTCCAGGTTGACTTCTCAATCAAAATCTAGAAAGTGAATCAGATAAAGGATTGAATTCACCCTGTAAAATGGTGGGCTTTAGTTACTGAAGTGGGAGAATCTTCTTAAATGAGAAACAAAATCCAGAACCAATAAAGAAAGAAGTTGAGCTAGTTGACTACAAAAGAAACAAACAAACAAAAAAGACAGGTTGGGAGATAATATATAAAACATATAGAAGAGATGGCACTTAATATCTGATGAATTTAAAGAGGTCTTGTGTGCAAACAAGCAAAAGACCAGCAAACAAAACAAAACAAAACAAAACAAAACAAAAACCTAAGCAAAGGATAAGAACAGGACATTTCCAGAAGGAAAAATACAAACTAATAAATATATGCTCAGTCTCATCTTGTCGGGGAAATGCCAATTAAAAATAATAAGATGCAATTTATTTGCCTATCAGACTTATAAAAATTAATATCTTTGACAACAAGCAGCATTGACAAGAGTGTAGACAAATAAGTGCTACTGAAGAAGCTAATTTACTGCAGCCTTTTGAGAGCAAAGTTTGGAATCATTGATTAAAAGCATAAATGTCTTCATTTTTGACCTGGAATTTTTCCTTTTAGTGTCTACCCTAGAAAAATTTTGCAATTATGTACAAAGAAGCACATGTGGAAAGATGTTTAACACGACATTTATTGTAAAAGAAAAACAAAAAAACTGTAGGCAACTAAAGTCTTTGAAAAAGCAGGTGCTCAAAATATGAAATGTTTCTGTTATGAAATAGCATGAAACTATTTAAAAGGTTTATATATACTGAAAAGGAAGGTTTTATGAAATATACATTTTTGGAAAGAAAAATATATAGCAGACTATTTTATAGAGTATCATCTTAATATTTTATACAATAGAAAGAAGAACGAAAGAATAAAGTGTTTATCTATATTCCTATGTAAAAGCCAAAGGGATGCTGCTAAGATACACTCAAAATTGTTAAAGCTAAACTCTCTGGGGAGGCAAGTGGATTGGGGCTTGTAGGAACAGTGGTGGGAGGGTCAAGAGGGGAATGAAAAAAGACCATCAATTTTTATTTTATATGCTTCTGTACTGAGTACACTGTTTTACAACTAGAAGACTAACTATAGCATCTTCTGATGGTGATTGAGTTTGTTTTATTTTTTACTACCCAATAGTTCAGAATATTCACAAAACCAAGAACATTCACAAAATCAATCAGGCCCATAGTGATAAGCTCCTGGAAACTAAAAAGCTAGTAAGAGCTTCCAAAGTGTTTGGGGAAAAATCAAATACCCTTGGACACCAAGAATCGACTAAATTCAATGTCTACAATTTATTGACAACTAGTGTATTTGAGATCAGTTTTGTTTATGAATAAATAAATAGGAGAGAATAAACATAACTGAAAGATCTCAACAAAAATAAAATAGATTGATCACAAACTTCAGTAAAGCTCAGGAGAAACCACCTCAGAGGAAAAAAAAATTACCATAATAAAAGTTTTCAAAAGTCTTGTCTTCATTGGTGAAGTCCAAGAAGTTAACAGTAGATGATTATAAAAAGTACAAAGCCTTTAAGAATCAAATGACAAAAACAAAAACAAAAAAAATGAAGAGGAATAGGAAATGGGTGTAATGAGGCAAATCTGCAACAAAACAGAAAATGAAGGACCAGAAGTGCACTTACCAAGGATACTCATATGTCAACATCTTTATAAATCAGATACAAACACAGAGTAGGTAAATAAAAATTATGTACACCACATAATAAAAACACTCAAAGAAAATAATAAGGGAGCTGGAAACACATTTATTAATAGGCAAACTCTCCACAGTTGAGCCACTCTTCATCCCCACAATCCAATTATACACTGTTTGTAAGAGACACACCTACAACTGAGTGGCAACCACTTTTATCAAAAGGCTAATGACCAAAGTATGAGATTTACAGCCCTGGTCCCCGCCTGGAACTTGGAGACTGAATAAGAGCTCCTGTCAACCTGCTGAAGTATGGATACTTCTTTCCATTATATGCCTCAATGCATTTTCTCACCTGACACTCCCAATAACTCTTAAATGTAGAGAAGACAGATGGTTTCCTCAAGGTCAAACAGCTAGTGGATCACATAGTGGGGGGCTCAAACCCAGGGTTTCTGATGTTAAATCTAGAGCTTATGTCCTTGTGCTGAACAGCAGGAGTGTTGTCATTTCTACCATCTTGCTCAACATTCCACCAGATTTGGTGTCATGCCTGGGATTCAATGGTTTCAGAATCAGTATGCTTTCAAAATATTCCCAGGTGAAGTTGGGCCAATTTCTTACAGATATGTAAATTGTCATACACATCCTCTTCAGTTAGAGGGCACAGCTTGGGAGTGTGGATGAAGAATGTCACCTGCCTTATCTGTAAATAAAGGATATTGAGGTCATCAAGACATCAGTCACTGTAGCCACCCGCCCCTCAAACTGCTCACTCTGAGGGGACTCAGGATGGAGAAAAGCAGGATCCTGGCCCCAGATAATTAAGGTGCAGATCAAAGGAATGTTTTCAATAAGCCCAGATTCTTGCATCTTCCTGTACATAGAAAAGTGCTAAATTCATTAACTTGAGATATCTGGGTTTTCTGTAATTAACAGTAGTATTTTGATGTTCTAACTACCTGGGTTGTTTGTTTGTTTGTTTTGTTTTTGTTTTGCAAAAAACTCCTATATGTCCTGGCTCCTCCCTGACCTCTTTGGAGCCGTCCGTCAGAGCTCTGAGAGCCTGTCTCCCGGGGTTAGGTCCTCTGTAAGTCCACCAGATAAAATATAATTCTCAACTTTAGGTTGTTTAAAAGGGTAATGATGAGCTTCAGGCAGATCTACGAGTGAGTTTCTCAGGTACTATTATTCACTCTGGCAAAATTACTAAGCAGACAAAATTGAAAAAGGAATATATCCTGGCATTGTTGAGATGTTCCGTTGTGAAGTAGGCTGAATTTGCAAGATACATACTCTGGAGGTAAATATCCTTTCCTAAACACAGAAAGTAGCTTAGACTCAACTGGTAGACAAAGTCCAGGTGCATATTTTTATTGTTGGAGACGAACCTTCCCTCCTCCATAACAAATTAAGATGTTTCTACCGAAATATGGAGTTCTTTAGTCAAATCAGATCCTCACTATTGACTAAACGTATAATTACTTTCACTTGCATCCTGAGTAAAATTTCCTTAGTAGTGAAAATGTAGCCTTGTCAGCTTTATGAATTTAACCACTTTTCCCTTCTTTTCTCAAGATTTGGTGCTGATCCATATGGCCAGTAACTCTGCACTAAAGGATAAGCTTTTCTTTTTATATTTTTCTTTTAAATGAGCCCCGCCCAACCAAAATGAAACAATTGATAGTCTCAGAGAGAACCATAAAGTCTTATTTGTACTATTAAAATTACAAACATCTACTCCATTAATTTAATAGCATTTACTTTTACAGTGGAAAACAACCAAACCAAGCAATCTAGCTTCATTTTGCCAGGGGTCCAAGTCCTCCAAAGTCAAGGGAAATTAACAGCTTTTGTATGTCAATGGGCTGTATCTCACCCTAAAGCCCATTTGCATGTGAGCTCCAAAGATGCTGCCGAGTCTAAAGGTTCTAAAATCTCAGATCCATTCCTGTATGATCTAGTGGAACACATCCTGTGTTTTCATGAAAAATAAACCCTTTATTTCAAAATAAAATTGAAATTGAGTGTTTCAAAAATGCTATGCCTTAGTCAATATTAAAGCATCACAAAGGGACTGTACGTATTTAGAAATAATCTCCTAGGAAGTCGAGTGTTCTTGCACATGAACATTCCACCTCGATTGAATCCATATCAGCATGCAGATGTGTTCAGAGCACCTTCCCAGAGCTTAGGACAAGGATGCATTTGAACATTAGAATGATTCAGAATGTTTTATTTCTATATGAAATGCAATGACACCTAATTTTTAGATATTTAGTTGAGCACAGTGAGAATTCAAGTTTATCAATTTTATCTGATGTCAGAAAAATGCAAAGTGAATCATTTGGGTTCACAAGGAATATGAATTTAGCAGCACAATGTTACAAATGTCCTTACTCTGCTTTCTTTTACATGCATCTGCTCCTATATCTATACCTGCATCTGTGTCTACATGCAGATGTAAATATAGTATGTATATTACATTGCCTGCAAATGACAAGTAAAATTGGCAAGTTAAGGTCATGAAGCAAAGCTGATGTTTCATATTTTCTCCCATAAGCAGCAGGATCAGTAAGAATTCCGATGTGTAAAACACAAGTTTCTGCAGAAAAGTTATCATGTACTTTTTAAACTTTTTGTTGTGAAATCATGCACACTCAGGAAAATCCATAAAATGTAAAGGCATACTTTAACAAATAATTGTAAATAGCCTGTAACCATTACCCACAGAATAAATTCGAGCACTGCTGGCACCACAGGAGCCCCTGAATCTTCCTGCTTCTCTTCTTGTCCTAACTCTTTCCACTGGTACACCCACTGTCCTCACTTAATGATAATCATTCCTTTCTTTCTTAATACCCTTGTCATTCACCTGTGTATCCCTACATACTACATTTCAGTTTTGCTTATGTTTTAACTTTGTATAAATGGAATTGTACAGCACATATTTTTGTCACTTGCTTCTTTTACTCAACAATATAGCTTTAATTGGTCCATGTCCCAAGTGATGCAGTCTTTGCATTTCTGTGTTGAATTCCATTGTCTGAATATTCACAAGGTATTTTCCAATTAGGCTGCTGATGTTGACTTGAATTCTTTCCAGGTTTTAACTATCTATGAACATTGCTGCAATAAACATTTTTGTACATGTATCTGGTTGTACTTGGTTATACTTAGCTTTCTGCTGAGTACACATATGATCAGAAAGGGAATTGCTGGTTCATAGTATATACATGTTTTCACTCTGATGGAGATAACCCAACTGTTTTCCCAACAACAGAAAGTGCGTTCCCAGAGCTCTGTGCACCTCACTCAGCAACATTTTGTTTTGCCATTTGTTTTATTTTTTCCAGTCCAGTGAATATGTACTATCTCATTTTCTTTTTTTTTTTCTTTTTTTTTTTTTTTTTTTTGTGGTACGCGGGCCTCTCACTGTTGTGGCCTCTCCCGCCGCAGAGCACAGGCTCTGGACGCGCAGGCCCAGCGGCCATGGCCTCACGGGCCCAGCCGCTCCGCGGCATGTGGGATCCTCCCGGACTGGGGCACAAACCCGTGTCCCCTGCATCGGCAGGCGGACTCTCAACCACCGCGCCACCAGGGAAGCCCTATCTCATTTTCTAGTAACACTGAACACCTTTTCACATGTTCTTTGGACATGTATTTGCTCCTCTCTGAAGTGTCTGCTTATATTTTTTCCTATTTTCTTTTAGGTTGTTTGCTTTATAATAATAACAACGATAACAATAACAATATAATAACTTGTGAAAATTCATTAGATATGAGTCTTTTTGCTAGATAAATTAGTTGCAAATGTATTCCCCCATTCTGTGGCTCGTTGTGTTTCTCTCTCTTTTTAATTTGTCTCATGTATAAAATTGCTTATTTTTAATTTGTTGCAATTTATCAGTCTTTTGCTTTAATCTTTATCCCTTTGTGTCTTTTTAAAAAAATATCTTTAAGGTAGTAAAATTGTCCTATATTTGCATCTCAAATTTTATCTCATTTTATTTTATTGTGCCCTTTACATTTAGGTGAACAATCTTTCTAGAGTAGATACGTATTTGAGATAGCAGTCCACACATGTTTTGTTTATCTGTATGAACGCCTACTGACTGAGTTCCATGCATTGAGAAACTGTCCCTTCCAGTTGATTTCCGAAGCTGCTGTTGTCATTTGTTCTGATCACATGCACTGCGGTCTATTTCTGGACTCTCCCTTCTTGCCCTTTGGTCTGTCTGTCTCTGGGTCAGTTATCACACTGTACTTGTTGCTATACCTTTGTAAAAAGCTTTGATAGCAGGCATATCACTATCTCCCTGCTTCATTGTTAAAAGTGTGAAATCTATTTCGATTATGTGAATTTTCATAATCCATGAAGCTGAATCACAAAATCTGTTTTTTTAATCCTTTTGGGGTTTTGTTTAGAATTACACTAAATATATGTATTTCAATTGGGAAAAACTGGCATCTTTATAATATACTACTATGTCTGCCAGTCCAGGGATATGATGGGTCTCTCTATTAGTGTTCTTTAATGTCATTAATGAAGGTTTATATTTTTTTTACACTGAGATCTTGCACTTTTTTGTTGTTGGTAGTGGCAAAATTGTCTCTTGTCTTATGGATTTGGGGATTTTATTGTAAATGGTATTTTTTTCTCAATTTTAGTTGTTACGGGTATAGAGAAATGCAGTTTTTAACATCGATTTTATTTTCCTTAGCTTTAGTAAAATCTTATGAATTCTTTTATCTTTTCTATAGATCCTTTTGGAGAATTTCCTTCAGAGCATCTACAAATAATTACAGTTTTGTTTCTTCCTTTAGAATAATTTATTTTTCAATTCTTCTACCTTTAAATTTATTTACTGAACACACTGGATAGTATTAATTTATAACACTTAATGCACTGGATAGAAGCTCCATACTCTACTGAAAAGAAATGGTGGTGGAGGACAAGTCTCCTTCTGTTAGAACCTAAGAGGGCCAGCTAACATTTCGCTGTTAGTAAGATATCTGCTGTTGGTTCGTTAAACACTTTTATCAGTAAAGGGAATGTTTTTCTGCTCTGAATCTGCCAAGTGATGTTTATTATGAATGGATTTTAAATTTCAGGGAATGCCATTATGCATCCCTTTAAATGAATGTATCAGAGTGTTCTCCTTGAATAACCAGTTTTAAATTGAAATGAATGGACAGATTTTCTAAAGATAACCCAATCTTGAATTACATTGTAAACTCGATGGGTCATGCTTTAGAGTTTAGACTTAGCCAGCTAATGTTTTATTTCAGATTTTTTTTTATCTCTATTCATTAGAGAGGTGGTGTGTAATTTTCTCTCCTTTACCTTTTTTAACAGATTAATTAGTGCAAAAATTAAATACTTGAAGCAATCATGTATAATTGGAGTTGTATATTAAATATTTGGGGAAAACTTGGTTGTAAAACCATATGGATCTAAAATTATCTTAGTGGGGTGGATTTTTTGTTTGTGTTTTAGAAATTTAGTTCCTTATGTAAGGATTACTCCCATTTTCTATGCTGAGGAGAGAGCAATTTGGGTGTGTTAGATATTTCTAGGATATTTTGTCCACAGCAAGTAAATTGTTTGTTCTATTGGCTTAAAGTTGTTTATAATTTACTTTATTATCTTTCTGATAGCTGCCTGGTGTATAGAGGCTGATTCTTTTCATCCATGAAATTAGTTATTTGGGTCTTATTTCTTCTTTTCTCCACCAGTCTCACCAGAGGTTTATCAATTTTGGTCATTTTAAAGAACGACTGTTTGGATTTGTTTGGATTTGTTGATCTCTGAATTTTTTTTCTACTTTAGTAACTTCTGTCCTGGTTTTAATTTTTTGTGTTCTCTTCTTTCTTGTTTCTTTGGGGGTTTTTTGTCAGTCTTTTTTTATCTTAAGTTTTTGAGATAGACATTTAGTTCATTAAGTTATAGACATTTCTATATTTAAGATTATAAATTTTTCTCTAAGTACTGCTTTAGTTGTAGCCCACAAATTCTGATGTATAGAATTTTTATTATAATCCAATTCAAAATATTTTATTTTCATTATTATTTCTGCTTTGATCAGTGGGTTACTTAGAAGTGTCTTTCTTAATTTCCAAAAGTAAACATATTTTGTTGTACCTTTTCTGTTATTTATTTCCAGCTTAATTGCATGGTTGTCAAACAACATACTCTGTGTAACTTGAAACTTTTGAAATGTGTTGAGAGTTCCTTATGGACTAGGATGTATTCAATTTTGGAAAAAATATTCCAAGTATGCTGGCAAAAATTGTGTATTCTGCAGTTGAGTTGGATTTCTTTTCCTTCCTTCCTCCTATCTTTCCTTCTCTGTCTCTCTCCTTCTCCATTGCATTAGATTTTTGTTTGTTTGTTTAAATCTCTATATCCTTCATGAGTTTTTATCTGCTTATTCTTTTAATTATTGAGGGTGGTATTGCAAAATTTCCCACGGTGATTATGGGTTATTTTATTTTCTCTTATTATTGTGTCAGTTTTTTTTTTCTCTCTTTTCATGTTTTGAGGTCATAAAGTTGCATGAAATCAATGCAGTGTTGTGTCTTCCTAGTAAATTGAAACTTTTATCATTTGAAACTTTCATTACTACCTCTTTATTTCTAGTGATACTTTGCCATAAAGTCAATTTTCTCTGGTAATGAAAAAGCTACACAGGTTTCCTTTGGCTCATATTTCCTTGGTATATCTTTTTCTTTCTGTCCTTTCATTTCAGCCTTATGTTTTACATATACATTATGTTTTAGATATATTTCTCATAAATTACATATAGTTGGAATTTTATTATAGTAACTCCATTTTTGCTTTTAACCAGAACCTCTAGTTTTTAGTTCTTGCTTTTAAATGGAACATTTAGTTCATTATTATATTTATATATTTATTAGATACAGTTTATCTCATGGAAGGACTCAAGTAATGAGAAATTCTAAGTTGAGCAGAAAAAAAAATTCTGTATAGGATTTTCACAATATTCATTCACTATTGATTTTCCATTTGAATAAACTAGACAAATAAATTGAGATATGGTGGAGAAAATGGAGCCTCTAGTGGAAACCACTGTTCACATTTGACTCAGGTGAATAGAACTGCTTAGAGGAAGCACCTTTTCCTAGAACAGGAAATATCAGCATTTAACCTCTTCAGGCTTTTATATTTAGGAGATAATAGAGGAATGAAGTTGAATACGTGAATTGTGGTATTTGGAAACTAAATTATATTGGCAACAATAAATATTTTAATCAAAACATCAACAATTAAATAGCATAGTTATAAAGGAGGCAAGGGAAGCAATTTCTAGTGATGTACAACAGGAAGAGTAAAACACAAAAATAAATAAAGCATATATTTAAAGCCATTCCTAATAAACATTCCATTGCTGTGTAGCTAAGTGGGTGTGTTTCGAGAATGGGAAGTAATTTAGCACAGATTCCATATCCCCAAGGCAATTTCACGAGTGCACAATTGACTATTCGTCTAGAAAAGCTTCCAAGTTGTTCAATGTCTGGGCATTGAGAATCCTTTGCAAGCTTGCATTAATTTCCACTCCAGCTGCAAAAAATAAAAATGAAAATGAGGTCTTTTTTTTTCTTTTAACATCTTTATTGGAGTAGAATTGCTTTACATTGTTGTGTTAGTTTCTGCTGTATAACAAAGTGAATCAGCTATACATATACATATATCCCCATGTCTCCTCCCTCTTGTGTCTCCCTCCCACCTTTCCTATCCCACTCCTCTAGGTGGACCCAAAGCACTGAACTGATCTCCCTGTGCTATGTGGCTGCTTCTCACTAGCTATTTTACATTTGGTAGTGTGTATATGTCCATGCCACTCTCTCACTTTGTCCCAGCTTACACTTCCCCCTCCCCGTGTCCTAAGTCCATTCTCTACGTCTGCATTTTTATTCCTGTTCTTCCCCTTGGTTCTTTTGAACCACATTTTTTAATTTTTAGATTCCATATATATGTGTTAGCATACGGTATTTGTTTTGCTCTTTCTGACTTACTTCACTCTGTATGACAGACTCTAGGTCCATCCACCTCACTACAAATAACTCAATTTCATTTCTTTTTATGGCTGAGTAATATTCCATTGTATATATGTGCCACATCTTCTTTATCCATTCATCTATCAATGGACACTTAGGTTGCTTCCATGTCCTGGCTATTGTAAATGGTGCTTCAATGAACATTGTGGTATATGACTCTTTTTGAATTATGGTTTTCTCAGGGTATATGCCCAGTAGTGGGATTGCTGGGTCGTACGGTAGTTCTATTTTTAGTTTTCTAAGGAAACTCCGTACTGTTCTTCATAGTGGGTGTACCAATTCACATTCCCACCAACAGTGCAAGAAGGTTCCCTTTTCTCCACACCCTTTCCAGCATTTATCGTTTGTAGATTTATTGATGATGGCCATTCTAACTGGTGTGAGTTGATACCTCATTGTAGTTTTGATTTGCATTTCTTTAGTGATTAGCGATGTTGAGCATTCTTTCATGTGTTTGTTGGCAATCTGTATATCTTCTTTGGATAAATGTCTATTTAGGTCTTCTACCCATTTTTGGATTGGATTGTTTGTTTTTTGATAGTGAGCTGCATGAGCTGCTTGTATATTTTGGAGATTAATCCTTTGTAAGTTGCTTCATTTGCAAATATTTTCTCCCATTCTGAGGGTTGGCTTTTCATCTTGTTTCCTTTGCTGTGCAAAAGCTTTGAAGTTACATTAGGTCCCATTTGTTTATTTTTGTTTTTATTTCCATTTCTCAAGGACGTGGGTCAAAAAGGATCTTGCTATGATTTATGTCAAAGAGTGTTCTTCCTATGTTTTCCTCTAAGAGTTTTATAGCATCTGGCCTTACCTTAAGTCTTTAATCCATTTTGAGTTTAGAAAATGAGGTCTTCTCAGTTTTGTGAAGTAAGTGTTAGAAGCTGGTAGAGACTGAGAGCTTTCACACAATATGTGATCAATATTAACACTGGAACTATTTTATGACTCAATAATGATCTAAAATGTGTAGCACTCACTAGAATTTTTTGTAAACATCGTTCAAACATAGAGGAAAAAACCTGAGTGTGGCATAACTGAGAATAAAAACAAGAAAGAGAAGCCAGGTTGCTTTCTCTTTTCCTTTCCTGTTGGCTATGACATTTCTTCTTTTCAGAGGTAGTTTGCCTCTCTTCACATGATCACCTTCCTGTACTGACATTGCCATGGGAAGTCTTATAAACAGTTTCATTATTTCACAGGCGATACTAAATGGATGTGACCCTGGATACTTTCCAATTGATGATACTACTGATAATCCAATGCACAACCTTTCTTTCATGACTTTTTGCAGACCAGTATTTCAGGATCTATTTGAATGCTTTCTTCATACCTAAAGCCAACCAAACTACAAAAGAAACACACACACACACACACACACACACACACACACATTTTGAAATTTCAAGTTATATCTCTTTGGGAAATATGAAAAAAGTCTAATTTGGCAACACTCAATTTTCGATTTTATTTTTGAGCGTATTCTGAATATATGTATTTAATTGTAGTTCCCAAATATTAAACCAGACTAAAAAAGGCATGTTTGTCTAAGCAGCAGACATTCAGGTGACTTTTTCAAGGCTTAAAGCATAGACCTTTTTCCAGACAAGATATCATGACATACCAAGTTTATAATTAAAAAAAAAAATTCTAGTAATGTTATAAAAGTTTTTTATGTTTTTAACCAAATAATTGTAGTTCTACTTAGGAAAGAATGGTAAAATACAGTGAAGCCAAGCCATATCAAAAAAAGGTGAGAATTACTTTAATGTTGCTTTCAGCTGAATTTTTGTAGGTGTTATCAATATGCATTTTGATTTTTTTCAGTACCTATAAGTTAAGAACTTCTAAAGTCATTTTCTACCTGAGAAAAAATTCTTGAGATGTCACTTTCAGATGCAAAATTATACCTCTTGGCAAGCTTTTGTGAGTGTTTGTGTACATGCATGCATACAAACTCATATATGTTTAACTTCTTTTACCCCTCCCCAAAGAAGTTGGAAATCTTCATAATATTACAAATGCCAGATTCAAGTCTAAAAATATACATTGGATTTAAAGCTAATAAATAAAAGCTCCAAGAAGAATTTAAGCCAGATTTGTTTAATTTGATGTCACATAAATTTGAAGATAAAATAGCATTACCTCTTTCTTACTCTTGCGTAATGTACTTTTGTCTAGTCTTGTATATTTTTATTCTAGAAACATTACTCAGTCACCTATACCATTATGAAAGGCACTCAAAGTGCTCTGCAGAAGTTTCAGTAGCTAGCACACTTCTCTCATGTGCCAGAAATATTGCCGGCAGCTGGTTTAGACGGTTTCTGTTGCCATCGATAAGAAATCCAACTGAAACCAGCTTAAGAACAAACAAAAAAAGAGTCCTGGGGAAAGACAGGACCCCAGTCTCAAACAGTGTTAACAGGGCAAGTTTTCCCCTCACATCTCAGCTCTGCTGCCTCTGGGTTGAGCTATCTGAGGTCCCATCCCCATAAGGAAGCTGCAGAAGTTCTAGTGTGTCCCCCGCATGTTCTCTACAGAGAACAACTGTTCACTTTCCAGGGGGCACACATAAAATTCTGGAATGGAATCTCACTGGCCCAGAGAGGCTGGATTTAGGTCCTGTGTTTCTATCTGGACTCCATGACTGGCAAGGGAACTAAATGTATTCATTAGGCCAAATGCCCCATCTTTGCAACCTTACATTTGCATTGATTGAACACAGGAGTGGGGTTGTTTTCGGAGGGCTTTGGGCATGGTTATTTGAGGAGTAATGGGCAGGTTGATGCTATGAGACAAAAATAACAGCCAGTGTCCAATCCACCTTTTTGCAACTGCCTGTTCCCATCCATTCACATCTATCAAAATGCCCTGTCCTTGTGAAACACACCACGTCCTAAATTAAGACAAAGTTTCACTATCCTGTTAATTCACTCAGCTCTAGGTCCAGATTAAGGCTTTCTGACTGGCATTCAATTCTTTGAGTTAGTCTTAATCCAGCTCCTCCTGTTTGGTGCTCTATGGCTAAATGATAAATTAAACAATTCCCAATGCACCCGATACACAAAAATAGAGCCAGGCTTGTTGTGTGGGGCTGAGGGACCACTTCCCTTTGGGGAATGGAAAACAATGCTCAGAGGTAACTGTTCCACAAAGTTTTTCTGGTCCGTGGGGCCAGGACTCAATGGCTGGTGGTGGCGTTTCCTCATTGGTCGCTTTGGCTGCTCTGACTTTGTTCTCTGGGAGAATCACCTTTGTCTGTTGTCCTCCAGGGCTCCATGGGAACTCATTTAGGTAGATACCCTCTCTGAAGCTGTTCCACTTTAACATCATCTTTTATTTTTATATAGAGTCAGAGTTCTGTGGATCGTCTTAGGGTTGACCTCTATTCTTTTAAAAACTTTTTATTTTATATAGGAGTAAAGTTGAGTAACAATGCTGTGTTAGCTTGAGGTGTATAGCAGAGCGATTCAGTTACACATATACAGGTATCTATTCTTTTTCAAAATCTTTTCCTATTTAAGTTTTTACATGATATTGAGCAGGGTCCCTCACCTGTGCTAGATAATAGTAGGTCATTTTTTGTTATCCGTTTTAAACACAGCAGTGTGTACATATCAGTCTCAAACTCCCTAACTAGCTTCCCCCAACCCTTTACTTTTAGACATTCTAGGAGTTACTCCAGTTATACAGCTCTTTAAAAAACTTATAAGCCCTTAACCCATTTTTAATTAGCTTATTAGTCATTTTACTATTGAGTTGTAGGAGTTTTTATTTATTTTGGATATTAACCTCTTATCAGATATATGGTTTGCAAGTATTTTCTCCTATTTTACAGGTTGCCTTCTCACTCTATTCATTTTTTTTCTTTGTTGTACAGAAGCTGTTTATTTTGATGTTGTCCCATTTGTTTATTTTTGGTTTGGTTGATGGATGGACTCAATTGTAATAACATTTTATTTTATAAAATATATCCAAAATACTGCCCCTTCAATGTGTAAACACTATAAAAGTTACTAATGAGCTTATTCTACATTCTTATTCTTCTGTTAAGTCTTTCAATCTAATGTGTGTTTTGTAATTACAGCACATTCCCATTTGGACTAAACCATTTCAAGTGCCCAGTCCTTGCATGTGGCTAGTGGTACCATATTGAATGACACGGGTAGGCAATGGAGAACTAAGAAGTATTTCAAGCAAATGAAAAAAGTGTGGTCGGATTTCAATTTCATCTGTCATTTCTGATGGTTTGTATAGTATGAATCCATTGAGGAGGGTGGTTAAAATCAACAGGAGTTGATAATTTCAGTTACAACCTTTAAGGAAATTCCCTAGCCGTCCAGTGGTTAGGACTCTGCCCTTCCACTTCAGGGGGCACTGGTTCAATCCCTGGTGGGGGAACTAAGATCTCTCAAGCTGCGTGGTGCGACCAGTTTTTCCCCAGTTGCTTATATGTGTTGCACATTAGAAGTGCTTTATTTATCCCTTCATTCTATGGCTGAGGCTATGGTAGAGAGGACTCTGGAAAAGAATCTGTGCAATGTTGAGTTTAGCCATCTCTGTTTAGAGCCAGTGAGCAAAGTTTTATGTACGGAAGCATTCCAAGGAGACCTCAGACTAGACCACATGTATTGTGAGCTTCCCACAGAACAGAGACTCTTTCCCATGTAATAGACACTCAGATTGCTCCTCGCTATTTAACTGGTAGCGGCAGGTTCATGGTGCCCTGCACCACTTTGCCTCACCTAGTGCTAGGGAATTCATGTGTTTTGAATACTTACCTCTTTCACTCCAGCATTTCTCATAGCATTCTAGCTCCACCACTTTTTTTTTTTAATTGGAGTATAATTGCTTTACAATGTTGTGTTAGTTTCTGCTGTACAACGAAGTGAATCAACTATAGGTATACATATATCTCCTCCCTTTTAAAACTCCCTCCCCTCCCATCCCGCCCATGTAGGTTATCACAGAGCACCGAGCTGAGCTCCCTGTGCTATACAGCAGGTTCCCACTAGCTGTCTGTCTTACACATGGTAGTGTATATATGTCAGTCCT
Source organism: Mesoplodon densirostris (assembly GCF_025265405.1). Classification (NCBI taxonomy): domain Eukaryota; kingdom Metazoa; phylum Chordata; class Mammalia; order Artiodactyla; family Ziphiidae; genus Mesoplodon; species Mesoplodon densirostris. The sequence goes on from NC_082674.1 coordinate 3,962,447, forward strand.
AACCTCCCAGTTTGTCTCTCCCTCCCCTTCCTCCCACCCCTGCGTCCACCACTTCTTAACTGTGTGTCATTAGGCAAGTGAGTTACCTTCTCTTATGCTTTGTTTCAAACCCAGGAAACAATATATCAACACTCGCTTTGCCTGGTCCTCGTAGTAACGAGTTAGGTATATGAAGTGCCAACATCATGCTTGGCATAGAGTAGGTGCTCAACATTATTACCAATATTAACATTAATAGTAGTTGTAGTGGAAAATCTAATGACTTACAAATGCTGATGGAAAATTTTCTCCAGGACATAACCTCTGAATGAAAAACATGATCTATACACAATTCAAAGCTTAATATTGAATTGGGGAGGAGAAGAATGAGAGGAGTTGAAAATGATTTAAATGACATCTCATAATACAAAAAACAAATTGAAAAAAACCTGAATGCTGCTATATGGTATCAATCCATGTGTGAAAATGTCAAGACATTAGTGACCTGGTTTTATAAAGAATGTGGAAGCAAATACAAACAAAAATACACAACAACACTGTGAAGAACATTACAAACCTATTATTTCTTCCTCTCTAACCAGATGGCACCAGCTTGCTGCCCTCCTCCCACCAACTCCCCAGGCCCTTTCCTAGGTCTCTATGACATCATCACCCATGAGGGATGACCTGCCATTTGTTTACTGATTGTGCTGCAGTCTGTCACCACACAGCATGATGTCACACGGGTCAAAGAAACACACTCTGAACCTTTTCTTTCAATAGGCACAATGCTTGTGAAAAAATATATTCTTCTGTTTGCTGCTGAAAAAGTCATTGTGAATCCTGACATGTCAACGCGTTTTAAGAAATAACTTTGAGCTCTTGCAGGGCATCTTCTGAGGCAAAATGCTTCAAGGATCTTCCTCTTTGATCACAGGCTCTGTATTCTTATTTTCCAGGCTTCTAATTAGTTTTCTAAATCCTTATTGTAAACAAAATTTTCCAGGTTAAATCAAGGTACCAATCTAAGCAGATGGATTCCCTCTCTCTCTATCTCTCTCTCTTTTTTTAAACATGAAATGATGGTAAGTCTTAGTTAAGCAGTTGTATCAGAGCTGAAAGCTGGGTGAGAGCTTCTGGTCTACAGCCAGGAACCCAAGGTGGCCTCCTTCAGATAGACACATCTCAGCTCTTCTCCTTCCTTTCAGTATAGTTACAACCATTAAGGAGTTGTGTGGTCAGAAGCAGATGACTTGGACAACAAAATCTCTCTCTCTCTCCCTGTCTTTGCCTTTCTCATTTTGTCTCATTGTGATTTTTATTGTATCTGCAACAACTTCCTTCGTACCATCCTCCCAACACCACAATATTTGAAGGGAACGGATGCAAAGTCTTACACATTCTCATTCAAATGTCACAGTGTGGCATGTCATTACACTGTGGCATGAAACCCAACATGAACCATGACAAGTGGCAACCTCACGGGCTGTGCTGTTTCTGTGGTCCCCTCCCTCCAAGTGCAGGAGTCTATGAATGGTGGGAACTGTCCCAAAGGGCTCCCCAAATAAGCGTGAATTTCATTATCATCCTAAATGCAACCAGGCTGCTCAGAGCCCATCCCTGTGGGCACACAGACACACACTGTTGGGATGTTTGGGGGGATGTTTCTGATCCAGGATTCTGGGCTTTGCATGAACAATGGGGAAGGTGACACATGAACTTCAAAATCAGTGTTTTTAAGTTTAGTAACTTGAATAACAGTGCTTTTCTTTAAGGAGAATTTTTATGAGGTGCACAGCAACTGAAATTGTGGTATAAACCTGTTGAGGGTTTTCTCCTTTGCTTGCCATGACTGCTGAGGTGAGGAGGAATATCAGACACAAAAATGTGTGTCTACAATGGATGAGATGAATCTAACTAACCTGTATCTAGACTGACCATGGGAAGATCAGATGCTTTCGAATCAGAAAATATATGTAGGATTTCTGGCAAGTTACCTAGGCTGTCTCAATCTTGGATCTGTGAAGTGGAGATGTTATGTCCAGTCTTACAAGGCTGTGAAATCAGTGATGCAATTATCCAACTTTCCTAAGGACTGGTTTGGTTTGTATAATATTTTGGCAGATTTTAGGTGGCACAGGGATGAACTTTATAAAATTGTACTCATGCATTTGGTCATGCACGTATTTCTTCACCTTGCATTTATGACAAATGATATTGATTTCCTCCTTTTGTTTTATTTAAAGATTTCCTTTTTCATTCATTCTTTTCAATGAAAGGGTGAGTTTATCACACAGGAGTACAAGAGTATGGAGAGAAAGCAAGCACCCTTATTATGGTCCTGTGTGAAATGCTGAAATTTGAAAAAAGGTTGACACTTGGGATACGTGAAAACCCAGCCCCAGTGCCTGGAACATGGTGACAGGCTTTGTCATCACTATGTTATTACAGAGGAAATATCTTGAGTCTGTCTTTAATGGTGAGATCCTTCAAGACTGATCCCATTCACAACCGCCATGGAGCAGGGCTCCAGCCTGGCCAGAGGTTCAGGAACCAGGGTGGCGTCCCCCCTCCT